>NC_051065.1:93465768-94203268 GCF_004664715.2 Peromyscus leucopus
TGTGTGTGTGTGTGTGTGTGTATGTATATATATATATACATATATATGTATATATATATACACACATATATATATATATATGATGAACAAAAATGAAAACAAATAAGGTAACAACGCAAATGAAACTCCCATTGTGTATCACTACCCTGTCCTGCCTCACTTCTTTTATTCCTTAAAAATGTTGTAGGAGGCTCTGAGGATTGAACTGAGAGCCTCAACATTCTCGGCACTGCTCTGATGCCACCGCTGAGCTTTAATCCCAGCCCACTCAAGGGAATTTCCATTAATGCTGAAGTTGCATCTTACCTCCTCTCTGTGTGACACTGAGAGTTTGATAATACTCATTACATCTAAGCATTGTGAGGACACCAAACCCATGAGTGTGGTGAGAACTAAATGAGATGAATGCATGCAAAACAATCCAGTCCGGCAGGACAATGGCGCCCAATAAACAAATTTCCTACCCTGATCTTTCCTCTATCTAGACAGTAAGCTAATTAAGAGGAGACAGTGTCCGGCATCTGAACCGTGAATAGGTAGAAGATAGATGGAGATGTCCAGGGAGAATATATTATTTCATAGGCTGGATGTGAATTTACCAGACTTGCCATTTAGAAATCTTTGATATTTAACACTCATGAAATTTTCACCAAGCTAAAAATCTATCCATGTCATAATTCAAACCAGAGGGAGAGAGCGCAGGGGTTGGGTGAAGAAGGGGTGGAGGGAGGAAGAGAGGGAGAGAGAGAGAGAGAGAGGAGAGAGAGAGAGAGAGAGAGAGAATACCAGACCTGGTATGCCTGATATCATATTGATAAAGTGGTGAGGAATTTAAGCTCCAACAAGGAAGAAAAAATGAAGGATTAAATTCCTGGGACTGAGAACCTACTTTTGCAGCCCAAAATCCCACACATGGGTAATGAAATCAATTGCAAACACCTTATTGATGATATTAATCAAACTGAGCACCTGTAAGATGCGGAGGAGGAGGGAATCCCCAAGCAACTTCGGTGGTTTATATTTCAGTCACCATGTGTAGCATGTTTAGGAAGGGATGGCTTTGCTGAAATGAGGAGGCCAGACACAGCAGGCCTGCCTCAGTTGCTTCACAAACTGCAAGCTCAGAGAGCAGTTTCTCATGCTCACTCAAGAAGGAGCCTCAGAAAATGAATGGTAAGAGCAGCATGGAAATCTCCTTCTAAATGCTGGTTTTACACCTCATCATGCTCAGAGAGCCATCATTAGAGAATCACTACGTTTTGCTTATAACTCTAGAAGTCCCTTTCAAGAACACTAATGAACTTGAGAAAGACCCTCAGAAGGTCAGGAGCTAAGTCTGGAGTGTGGAACTGCACAATGGTAGAGACAAGAGAGACTGCCTCAACAGGGTCAAGGGCAAAAACCAACCTCCAAAGTTGTTCTCTAATCTCCACACATGTAACAAAGCACACGTGCACCCACATTCACACACACACACACACACACACACACACACACACACACCAGTAATAATAACTAAATATAAGTTAAAATGCATACAAATACAACAATAATTAATAGAAATAAGTTAAAAATGCTAATAGAGGTCAAGTCTTGGCTGATGTCAACTCTGAGATGGTCCAGACCTAAACCATCATGCTAAGGGCTCAGTGTTCATTCCCATGCAGGTGCAAAAATGTCATGGATCTCAAAGCTGCCCTGGTTATTCACTCTCCTCTTCATGTAGACAAGCACAAATCCAGGTATACACCTACCTCTACCATCTTGTGTTCTTCCTTACCATCCAGAATGTTACACAGATACTACCCTCACTTTTGAGGAAAACACTCATTTCAATATTTGTCCTCCACACTCATGTGCCCATATGCAATGCAACCATGTTTACATCCATGTGCCCACCACTTGAACATACATACCAACAAAAGAATGAGCATTTGTTGAACACCTACATCTTGAGGGGCCTACATCATGTCTTCTTTACCTGCCAAATTCTCATGTTTGAAGTCCTGGGTAGCTCAAACATGTGACTACTTGGGAAGACAGGACCTTTCAAAGGGTGATTACATTAAGATTAATTCATTAGGGTGAACCCTAGCCCAGTGGGACCAATGTCTAAGGTAGAGATAAGACACAGCCCTGGACACAGAGACAAACACTGGAGATTCAAAAGAGACAAGACAGGGAATTCTAATGGCTGTTATAAGTCAGAGTAGTCTCAGGTCTGAGCTGAAACTGCCCTCCAGCACCTTGATCTCAGACATTTCAACAGTGATGCAAAAAACTCTAGTGTTGAAGTCTCCCAGTCTGGGGTACTTTGGAAAGACAGTTTCTGCAAACAAGATGCAGCAGGACACCATAGTACAGATCTGCTGGGCTCTGACTTTCTATTAAAACACATCACTAACCCAAGCTAACAAGGCATCCAAGGGAGCAGAGGTAGAGTCAGGAAGGAAGGTGTGACTGCCTCCAGACATCCTAATTGATTTCTCACAAAGCTCTTCAGAATCTCACAGCACAAAGCCTCTATCAATCACTCTGTCTTATTAAATAAAGAGCCTCATCTTCTCCAACAATTGGAAAATGGATTTCCTAAGTCTTGAGAGCAGGCCTGGTTCTGAATGCCAGGCTGGCTTCCTTAGTCATTCTCAAGTTCTGTATAGAGCCTCACATCTCTTCCTAAAGAACGGCAGCAGCCAGGAGCAGCAGCCAGGCATCATAGCACATGCTATAATCACAAACTTGAGAGATGAAAAAAGAGGATGAAGAGTTCAAGGCCAGACCTTGTTGTCTAGTGAGATCCCATCTCAAAACACCAACAAGACAAAAACAAACAAGCAAGCAAACAAACAAAAACCTTGGCAGCTATTGAATGTAAAAAAAAAAAAAAAAAAATCCAATTTAAAGACGTCTTAATTGGCCTTCACACATCTCTCATCTCACAGCACTGACAAAAATAAATTTAACTTCAAGTCTCTCACAATTTAACTCCAGTTTTGATATTTTAAAAGTGACTTACTGTGCACAATGCAAAAGCTCACAGGTGTTTCTAACAAAGAAACCGTACCAAGGTATTTTAGGTAGCTATGTGACATCTAGCCTATTATTGGTCATTTTATATCCCTTTCACAGTTCTAGTTTGCCACATCTAGTACATCTAGAAGACAGGTGGTAGCTATGTGTTGTGAACTAAAGAAAAACAGCACACTCACTGACTGAAGGAAGTGAAGAAATCCATGCAAAGCTGAAGAACAGCTACATTGGTCCTGAAGACTTTATGTCAATAATTAGTGTTGAGACTCATATAAAAATCATATTGCTAGAAATTAGAGGCATAATAATACATGCATGGTCAAAGTTACAACATAAAGTGTCGTTTTCTAACCTCAACAGTATTGACATTTGGAGCAGTAATTCTTGTGGATAGTCGCTGCACACACAATCTGATTCTTAGCAGCATCCCTGACCTCTACTACTAGTTTAGAGTAGCTTCCTGTTTTGATCTATATAGGAAGCATCCTCTATCACACTCTTCCACCACGATGCCCCCACGCTGGGACAAGCAGAGAAGCAATGGAGCCATCTGACCAGGCACTGAGACCTCGGAAGCCATGAGCCAAATCAAATCTTTTCTTTCTTAAGTTATTTTACTGAGCCATCCTGTCACAACCATGAAAAAAAAGCTGACATCTTTCCCCCAGTATGACAAAACAAAAATATCTGCAGACTTTTCTAAGTGTCCTCTAAAAAGAAGAGAAGCATATTGTCCTCACAAGGGCAGGATAGATGGCTTAGCGCTTAAGAGCACATACTGCTTTTGTAGAGGACAAAAGTTTGGATCCCAGCACCCATGTTGGGTGGCTCCCAGCTACCTGTTTCTCCAGCTTCAGGGAGTCCAATGCCCTTTTCTGGCCTCCTTGCTCACCTGCACTGACATGCACATACCCCAACACAGATACACACACACACACACACACACACACACACACACACACAAAATTAAAAACAAAATAAATCTTCAAACTTTCACACATGATTACCATTGGTCTTAGAAATGAGACAGACTACTTCAAAAGTAATTTGAATGTGGAGGATGGGTGATATGAGTGAACACAAGCTGTTTTACCAATGAACTGTAAAATAAAGACAAATGGCATTTACTTGTTTGTTGTCTATAGTGTGTCAAACATGATTGATAGCTTAGTTAAGCCCTACCAAGTATTCATGTCTTAATCACTTTACAGGCATGCTCAGAGACACAAATATTTGCTTTTCAAGGTACAAAGAATGAGAAATCCAGGATATAACCTGAGTTCTAAGGTCAGTAAATTCTTCAGGAGTAAGGTTAGAGGAAAATCTCTGTTACAGTAACCTATAGATTTTAAACACAACTTCAGTAAATATAGGGATTAAAAGCTTGGGAGATGACCCAGCCAGTAAAGCACTTGTTGTAAAAAAAAAAAAAAAAAAAAAAAAAATTGTCATCAAAACTCCAGAGTCTGACCTCTGGACCCCAGTACTCAAATGAGAAGCTTTAGGGTTCTCAGGCTTTCAACTACATATTGAGATTTATGGTGTTCTCCATTAGCTTTCCTGGACATGTGGTCTTTGGATGTGGACTAAGCTTCCAGTTTGCAGAGAGCTTGTCAATGGTCTTCTCAGCCTCTACTATCATGAGTCAACTCATTTAATAAACTCCCTCTCCTCTCTTTTTCATTCCTTACTCCATCTCTAAATATACATAGTGCATATACCATAGGAGGAAATGAATTAAGCAGTATGAATATGTATCTTACTGCACATGTCTCTCTGGAGAATCCTGACTGACATACCATGGGTTGGCCTGGTGTTCAAGAGACACATATCTACCTGCCAAAGAATAACTTTCCATAGAAGCAGTCATCTCTCATTCACAGGAGTTTGCTTCCAAAGTAGGAAGATGATGCTTTCTGATCTGTTTTCATTGTCTTGTTAACTAGTAATGCTTCCTTTCACTGGCAATAGTGCTACACATCAGAAGACAAGTTGTATAATCATCTTTGTATTGGTTCAATTGTCTTTAACTGAAAACTTATTAGACCAATTATTTTATGTCATCTAATTCATGCCATGAAAATCCAACCCCTTTATTTAACTATTACCTCTGATATGCACACAGATGTTCCTTCTCTTACTACCTAAAACCCATGACAAGATAAAGTCCAGGAAGACCATGACTAATGTGAGCTCAATTTGGTCTCTGAGCCCTTTCTCTCTCTGCCCTTTCTTGGTTCCTGTACATGGCCATCTCACTGCTGTGTTCTCTCCAACTCATTATCAGTAACCCTGGCTACTGCATCAGAACCTATGATGCTCTTCTGCTTATTGGTCTTCAAATCTCATCTTTTCTGTCCAGCATCCCTGTTGTCATTAGCCAGTCAGTACCTGCCACACTCTGCATACTGCACTTCATCTGTCTCCTACTATGGTTTTTCCCTTCCTACAAATGCAGGCCTGTATTTGTTGATTCTACTCAAATTCACTGTTATCTTTGTACCATCAACAACTTCATGACTTGATACTTAATTGGTATTTGATAGACTTTTACTTATTAGTTACCCCATTAAAACCAAAATTGGGCACATTTTAAATGATCAGTGCTATTTTATTGAGTGCCTACTATGTGGCAGGTTTATGGCTTTTGCTCAATAACCGTGGGATTTCAAAACACACATTTTGACAGCTAACTTGATGGTCAACATGAGACAAATTTCTGAGTATGTCTTTGAGGAACTTCTCACAAAGGTCTAACAGAGGTAGGAAGACTCACTGTGAATGTAGGCAGTACCATTCTACATGCTAGGGTCCTGGACTAGAGAAAAGATAAAGAAGAGAGAGAGAGACTGAGAGACAGAGAGACAGAGAAGCTTCTCTCTTTCATTCTAACTGAAGACACAATGAAAGCAGTTGCCTCACTCTCCTGATACCATGCCTGCCCACAGAAATTGCACCTTCAAATTGAGCCAAAAGAAATCTTCTTTTATGTTGTTTTCATCAGGGATTTTACCACAGTAATGGGAAAAGCAGTTTATACACAGGCATTATGATTAGATCATTTCTAGTCCTATATTCCCCTTCCTCCCATTATATTATCCATAGCAGAGTTTTTCTGGCTATTTTTGGTTTGGGATTTTGTTGTTGTTGTTGTTGTTTTTAATGTTGAGACTGGGCCTTACTATGTAGCCTTGACTGGCCTGGAACTCCCTATATAGACCAGGCTAGCCTCAAGCACACAGAGATCTTCCTGCCTTTGCCTCCCAAGGTCTGAGATTAAAGGAGTGCCTAGCTCATTTTGATTTGATGTTTTGATGGCAAGATCATCATTAAATTAGTCTTATTTCAACTGTATTTTCTTAATATTTTCTAGATAGTATTAAGAGTTATGAAGCAATAAACGGTACCTAACAGTTTGTTCAATATTTGTTTTACTTACTGTTTCTATTGCTTTGATGAAACACCATGACCAAAAACAACTTGGAAAGGAAAGGGATTATTTGGTTTACATTTCCATATAACAGCGTCCCATCCCTGAAGGAAGTCAGGGCATGAACTCAAGCAAGGAAGGAATCAGGAGACAGAAGCCAATATAGAAGCCATGCAGGTCTGCTGCTTAATGGGTTGCTCCTTATGGCTTGCTTGCTTAGCCTGCTCTCTTATAGAATCCAGGACCACCAGCTCTGGTGTGACTCCCCTCCCATTAATCACTAATTAAGAGAATGCCCTATAGGTGTGTCTTCCTATAGCCAGACTTCATGAAAGCATTTTCTCAACTGAGGTTTCCTCCAATCAGATAATTCTAGTTGTGTCAAGTTGACATAAAACTAGTCAGCAGAACACTCGTGTGAATAAAATAAAATTGAGTCTCCCCACCTGACATGTACAGGCATACAAACTCACAATGCCCTTTTGGACTGATATTATTTATTAAAAGATTCTACAACGCTGGGCAGTGGTGGTGTACGCCTTTAATCCTAGCACTCCAGAGGCAGAGGTAGGTGGATCTCTGTGAGTTTGAGGCCCGCCTGGTCTACAGAGTGAGTTCCAGAACAACAACAAAAACAAAAAAACCAAAAACAAAAACAAAAAACAGCAACAAAAACAAAAAACTGTCTCAAAAAACCAAAAAAAAAAAGTCTATAAGATAATGCTTCAGATATTTATAGATACAAATTGCACAAGCTCTTTTTTGTGACTTCATGGTAGTCCTCACTTTTAGTGAACTGTCACAAACCCAGTGTTCCCAATATTCTACCATCTGTGCCTCCAAATTTGTTAATTCCTAGTGCTAATTAACCTATCATAGACTGAATGGCTTAAGACAACTCACAGTTGTGCCTGCACTTCAGAAGTTTCACATGGTGCTGCTAACCCAAATCAAGGTGTTGGTATGATGCAGGTTTTTCTACAAGCTCTGGAAGAAATCCTATTCCCTAGGGTTTTTCTTCCTAGAAGAGGACCACTTCTATGCTTCACGCTTCTCTCCCACATGTTCAAGACTAGCAACTTAGCCTCTCTCCGACCCTGACTCTGTAGTTCTATCACTGTAACTCCAGCCAGTAAAACTTCTCTGCTGTTAAGAACCTGTGTGATTATCTTGGATTTACTAGGATAATCCAAATGGTCTTTCTATCTCAAGGTCTCTAACCTTAATCACATCTCGAAAGCTCCTTTTGCTGAGTAAGATAACACAGTCGTATTTCAGAGACTAGAATGTGGGCATCTTTGTAGGCCATTTCTCCCTACTACAACTTCAGTATTTCATGTTCTAAAATATCACCGATTTGGCAGAGGAACCAGGGTGCAATACCCAATACCTACATGGTGGCTCGTAACTGTCTGTAACTCCAGTTCCAGGGCCCCCAACACCCTCTTCTAGCTTCTGCAGGCATTGCACGCACATGGTAGATGTACAAACCTGAAGGCACACACTCATGCACATGAAATGCTTTAAAGGGTGTATTTCTTTAAAAATTAAGACAATGAGCATCCCCGGATATATATCCTTACACTCGGGTGAGTATGGCTATAAAACAGACTCTTAGAGGTGCAGTGCCACATCACAGAATGTTCATATTTCCCAACTTTAAGGTCAAAATACTGAGAAATAGTTATTCAGAATTCCTTGTTTCTGTCACTTTGTTTATAAAATGTACTGAATGTGTGTTGAATCCTAATCAATTAGTTGTTTTGCTTTTTGAAATGGGATTTCACAATGTAGTCTAGTCTGTACTCAAATTCTTAATTCTCTAGCCCAAGCTTCCCAAGTGCTAAGGTCTCATCTTAATGAAGACAGAGAAGAAATAGATAACTTGAGGAAAAGTAATTTACAATGGTTTCAAATTCTTTCAAGTATGTTTTTTTCAGTTATAAAAAATACAAAAAGATAGGATAGCAAGGTTGTGTCCCAGGTCCCTTTCTCCCTTCTTTGGAAGCTTGATAAAGGACAGTATAGAGGAAATAAATCACTGTACGCAGTAGAAATAAATGGTCTGAACTTGTTCAAGGTGTTGCAGTGAGATGAACCAAACTCAAAATGTAGACATAAGTTGAGGTTTAATCTGGCACCCTCAAACTTTTCTCATTTTTCTTTTATAACCCCTCACTATATAAATATAGACTTAACATACATACACTTTTATCTGTTTACCTATGAACAAGTTACCAATTTGAAACTTGTTCCTAAAACCAGTAAGAGATGTTAAAATACTCCACTAAATTTGGACTTTGGCATCATAAAAAAAAAAATCTCACCTTATACATATATCTGTATTATACAAGAGCCTTACAAAAAAAATCTGTGCACACAATAATAGACCAATCAGGCCAACAGTATACTATTCATAGGGATCTTATTTAAATCTGCTTTCTGTGCCTACATCAGTCTTTTTTCCAAATTAAAAAAAAATGATTCAAAGGAAAAGAGGAACTACATATGATAACAAAAATTAGTGCATGCATATGGACATTGCTACAAAGGGGGTTGGTTTTCCTTGTGTGGCATTCGTGTTCTCTTTGTGGACCTCATTACTAAGAATAATTTAAAATCCTGAATACTAAATTATATAGAGTGTTTCACACTCTCCAAAATCATTTTCTTCCTCTTATTGTTTTAATTATTACAACTACCTGTTTGTTGGGTGGATTTTATAATCTCTCTTTACTGATGCTAAAGTCACAAAATAGGTAAGTAGCACATAGATGAACTGGAGCACTTTGCTTAGACATGAAAAAATGCAGAGCTGTCTATGTCACTGGTATGGCTGCTGGGGTTCAGTTGGACTTAAATCGATGCTATGTGATAGCTGCCTTGGAAATATGATGTTCTATGAATGTGCTGAATCTTTGAATATCACTTTTGCATATATGTATCTGGTAACATGGATTTCCAAAGGAGAGTAGTAACTGTACAAACTAACACGTCTCTTGAAACTCAGCTGCTAGAGGTCACACCTAAGGCACAATCCCGTGTCTAATTAGCAAACTCAGAAAGTTTTTTGGAATTTTTAATTCTGGTTTTGTTGTTGTTGTTGTGGGCTTTCATTTTTGTGTGTTTCTGTTCTGCTTGTTTTGCTTTTGAGATAGGTTCTCTCTATGTAGATCAGTCTGGCATTGAACTCACAGAGATCCACCCTCATCTACCTCCTGAGTGCTGGGATTAAAAGTATGCATACTATGCCCTTGTTTCCCATTTGGGGTTTTTGTTTATTTTTGTGAGGCTATGGTTAGAACCCAGAGTTTGGTGTACTCTGGGTGAGGGTTCTACCACTGAACTATATCCTCAGTCCAGGAAGGTAGAAGCTGAATTAAGCTGAAAAAGATGCTCCTATTTCTGTTATACTTTTTCAGTGATTGATTGATCAATCACTTCATTGATTGGCCTAAGGTTAGGGGGAGTGATGTAACATCCAAAAAAGAATATAATTGCTATTATTTGAGAGAGCTGATTGACAGAGTGGTTCTACTCTATTAGAAACATTCTGTCATACCAATCTCCTAAAACATTTTTATATGCTATCTAAAGTAGGATATGGAAGTTTAAATTAAAACAAATTCTGGTTAATTTTAAAACTGATTGTTACCAAGCCTAAAACGATTTGTAAATATTTGAATGCTCAACTGACTTTCCAATTTGCACATTGATACTGGCCATAATGTAGCAACTGTCAAAGAAAATCTAATAAAATTTTAAAATCTTAAGATAACAGATAATAACAACTGTCACCATTAAATGATGTCTGCTGTGGTCTGGGTGACTTACCCCTGTTACAGGTCATCTCCACATAACTGTGAACCAGGATTCCTTTAATTCCTTTTTATTGATGCATAAATAGAGCTCCAGAGGCTTGGAGAAATTTGCTGACATTCAAGACTAGTTAACTGAAGTGTCTAAACTTAGGTGAATGTGTGTTTTCTGCAACATACCCAATAGATATTCTATCAGAGCAAGAAAAAGACCAGGAGGGGAAAGTGTGGTAAAGATGTGGTTTCCACCCTTTGTGTCTTACCTTGCACTGTGCAGTAATTTTCTCTGAAAGTCTTCGTTGAGGGATATTTGATTACACTCTGTGAAGATGTGTTTGTACTAACTCACCAGCCCAAAGCACCTCCTGATTTGTCTAATAAAGAGATGAATGGCCAATAGGTAAGCAGGAGAGAAAAGGCAGAACTTCCAGGGAAAGAGAGGAACTCAGCTGGAAAGAATCTAAAAGGTGGGGATTTGCCAGTGATATGAGGAGAAAGTTGGATGTGCTGTGCTTAGAATAGGTAACAAGCCATGTTTCAAAACATAGATTAATATAGTGGGTTAATTTAAGTTTTAAGTGCTAGTTGAGAACAAGCCTAAGCTACCTAAGCTAAAGCTACACTTTCATACTTGATAAGAAGTCTCTGGGCCATTATTTGGTGGCTGGCTGTCCAAGGAAAGTCCAACTACAAGTCTTTAAGATCCAGGAAGCTCTGAAGGAGTCCCTTAAGACTCAGGAAGTAAACTTCAAAATGTCAGGAATTCCTTGAAACTGACCTGACACACAACTACTCCCATCCCAAGGTTACATAAACAGAAAGGTATGGTGGTATTTTATTTGTACTGAAATGTGATTTTCATTGTATGTTAATAAATAAAGTTGCCCAGGAGTCAGAACTATTAGAGCCATAGCAAGAGCGTGGTGGTGGCAGCGGCGGTGGCGGCAGCGGCGGCGCACGCCTTTAATCCCAGCACTTGGTAGAAGAGCTAGGTAGATCTCAGCATTGGAGACATATGCCTTTAAGACCTGGAGGGCAGTAATTACAGGCAGTTACGAGGTAGTCATGTGTTTGGGTTTACAACCAATGAGAAGGCAGAACAGAAAGACTATTTAAAGACAGACACACAGGAAGTAGCTCTCTTTTGGGGAGGTAGGAGCACTGCAGGAGGTAAGATTTTAGCTCTGAGCTCTGACCTCTAGGCTTTCTCTTTTACATTGGCTCTGCGTTTCTTATTTTAATAAGACGTTTGGTTACATCTACAGAAAGGACTTCTGAGAAATTAAGACCACAAGAGCTGCCTAGGAGAGACAATTTCCAAACTGTCAAGCTGTCTGTATGTCTTGCAGTGAGCTCCATGGTTCCAGCTTTTATCTGTCACCCAGGCTTGGATAGGCTTTCAATAACACAGCTGCTTTTGAGTCACCCCTTCTCCTGTAAGAAACTCACCCACACTCTTAAAAATAGCCTCAGTAAATTCATGCATTCACTAAGCTGGACTTTGGTGGTATACATATTATATCTGTCATTAGGACCCTATCTGTCAAGAGAAGACACGGGTTCATATCTCCTAAAGAATAGTATCATACAACATTTCACAACACAGTGACCGAGGAACTGACACACTTCAACATCAACAGAGCAAGACTCGGGGTCAACAAAAGAGTTTCAAAGAGGGTACATAAGGAAGCCTGATACAACAATGGGTTGATTCAACACTGGCTTGAAAACCCTATTACAAAACAGTCCCAGGATGATCTTCCTGACTGGCCCTGAGATAGGTTGGATAACAGGTGTTGAGTTAGCCTTTTAAATAATTTTCAAATGTAGCTGGGCATGGTAGTACATACCTGTAAAGCCAGCACTCAGGAGGCAGAAGCAGGCATATCTCTATGAGTTGCCTGTAAGCCTGATCTACACATGGAGTTCCAGGACAGCCAGGGATATACATTGTATACCCTTGCCTCAAATTAAAAAAAAAAAAAGTTCCAAAAAAAAAAAAGAAAGTTTTCAAATGTGGGTATAAAGTCTCTAAGATGGCTTTCCCACTGGTACCACTACCACTATTACTCTATCTCTCATTAGAAATTTGTTAATCATGGATGAATATGGTGACTGTTCCAGATAAAAGAAAAATGCTTAGGAACAGGTATGGGGTAGACCAGTCGATAGGTTGCATGCAAAAAGTCTTGGTTTTAAATCCTAGTACCACATAATCTGGGCATGGTGCCACAACACAGTAGATCAGGAAATTCAGAAAATCACCCTTGGCTACCCAGTGAGACTAAGGCCAGCATGGGATATAAGAGACAATGTCTCAAAAGCGAAAGGAAGGATGATGGTCTAAGAAGGTGGCTCGGAGGTTAAGGGATTGCCATGCAAGTACCAAGTGGGCTAGAGTTAGGATCCCTAGGGAAAACAAAAACATGTGCATGCCAGATGGGTACCTGTAATTCTAGCATCTGAATTCAGGCGGGATCTGCCGAGCAAGCTGGCTAGCAAGATAAGGCAAGTTTGATTGAAACCCTACCTCAATGAGTAAGGTGGAAGACTGACAGAAGATGAATCCCAACATCAACTTTGGTCCTTCACACAGGCACAAACGTGCATACACCTCCACACCCCACATGCACACAAAAGTGGGCCTATTTAACTGTGCTTTCCAATTTGTTCTGGGAGGGAGAGAAACCCTTTCACTTTACACTGTAATATTCATTAGAATCTCCAGGAAATAAATGTACACAATGCCTTGTGGGTGCTATCGACCAAGAGGATTTTCTCCACAACCTCTCAAAGCACACATGCAGTCATGAAAACCACAGAACCGGAACCAAAGGAGCCCTTGGGCCTCCTTGCAGTGACCCAGGTCTTCTTGGTCATGGGGTATTAGGATGGTAAGTACTTTGCTTAAGAAATACTGCAGTGGAACCAAGTCACCTTTGGCATCCTGGTGAGCGACAGCACTCACTTCCCTTCAGCTTCAAGAGAGGCTGGAAAAGATGTTGTAGTAAGGGGTCACTAGTCCAAGCCTGGTCATAAGAATAGTGGGCATCTATGGAGCAGGTATAACAGCCAGCCCAGGGTGAAGGTGGACTCCCTCTGACAGTTTCATTGAAAAATCTTAATTACAATGCTGCTGTGGACAGAAACTGTTTTAAAATGCTATTACAAACACAGTCTGATTGCAGAAATCTGTTCATCTAAAAAACTAATTAAACCATTATTTCCTTTCTGATTACCATGGCGAATGTAAGCTTTTCACTTATGAAAACAGTTACACAATCCTTCCTTATATTTAGACAGCACCTTTTCTTAAAAGTGTCTATAGGCCAAAGCGATTTTAGAAATTAAAAACACTATGAAGAAGAGATTTAAAAAGAACCACTATCAAGATTCAAACAAAAGATATAAAGCTTTTTTCTAAAATGTGAAAATATATTAAGCTCATGTGTTTAGTCTTCATCATTTTAAAGTGTGTATTTTTTAATATGGGAAAGCTTATTTAAGAAAAATGTCTAAACTTTGCAAAAATAAGATTATTCTGCAATGCTGAGAGGATAGAAAGCTTTGCGGTGTTCAGGACTGTGGCTGGATGGGCACAGTGATCAGGAATGACCTGAATGTTGATGGCCAGAAGCTGCTCCCCAATGGGACTGTCAAAAGGACTGTGCTTGAAGCAACTGGAGTGTGTGTGTGTGTGTGTGTGTGTGTGTGTGTGTGTGTGTGTGTGAGAGAGAGAGAGAGAGAGAGAGAGAGAGAGAGAGATGAATGTGTGTGCATACATTAATTGCGTAAACAGTTTCCACTTTTCTTTTTTCTTTCTTTTTCTTTTCTTTTTTTTTGAGCCCAGGTCTTAGCCTCCATCTGGACCTCATCTATTTGGTTCAACCTTCTAATTAGCAAGCTCCAGGATCCTTCTGCCTCTGTTTCACCAACTCAGCGGTTACAGTGTGTGTCACTCCCAGGTCTTTGTGAAACAACACCATGCATGTGATTACAACAGGGCTTTTATGTCAACCAAACATGGATACAATGTCGAATTACAAGTAATGGAGAAGAGGCCAAAGTCATGCATGAAAATAAAAAGGAATTAGTGGTACTGTTATTAAGGGAGAAACTCTTCAGGGACTCTGCATTGGAGTTAGCACCTGAAGCTTTCTCTTCGATCCCCATCCACAGCCTAGCCAGACACATTAAGACAACTTTCCCTTCATTGCAAAACATGAAACTCTTTCTGTTCCAAGAAAAGGCTGATGGACCAAAATCTCTGCAGCTAAAGCAAAGGTGATTAGGAAAGGCTTATTTGCTTAACAGAATTATTCCCAAGGACTCCTTATAAATCTCCATCTCTCATAAGGGTTCCGAGTGTATATTTACAGATCATCAATTCTGGAGTGGGTAGAGGGCAATGTGGAGAATGTCTCAGGAATTACCAAGTCACTTATTTCTCTCTCTCTCTCTCTCTCTCTCTCTCTCTCTCTCTCTCTCTCTCTCTCTGTGTGTGTGTGTGTGTGTGTGTGTGTGTGTGTGTGTGTATGTGTGTGTGGGAAGGAGTATATAAGTGTGTGCACGTGTGTGTGCATGCATGCACGCACGCACACACGCACACACGCATGCACGCATGTGTGTAGAACAGAGATAGCTGTCAGGTGTCTTTCTATGTGATTCTCCACCATATGTATTTATTTATTGTATTATTATTATTTGGTTTATCAAGACAAGGTTCTTCTGTGTAGCTCTGGCTGTCCTGGAACTCCCTCTCTAGACCTGGCTGGCCTCAAACTCACTGAGATCTGCCTACCTCTGCCTCCTAATTGCTGGGATAAAAGGCATGCTTCATTACTGCCCAGCTCTCCACCTTATTTTTTAAGATTTATTTTTGTGATTTTTAATTATGTGTAAGTATGTGTGCTTTCACATGGCTATGTACACATGAGTGCAGATTCCTTCAGAGGCCAGAATATCCCTGGAGTTAGAATGACAGCATGTTGCGAGACACATGATTCAGGTGCTGGGAACTGAACTCAACTCTTCT
This sequence comes from Peromyscus leucopus, assembly GCF_004664715.2. Taxonomy (NCBI): domain Eukaryota; kingdom Metazoa; phylum Chordata; class Mammalia; order Rodentia; family Cricetidae; genus Peromyscus; species Peromyscus leucopus. The sequence continues at coordinate 93,481,082 of NC_051065.1, forward strand.
GGAGAAGTAACAGGTGCTCTTAACAGCTGAGCCATCTTCCCAGACACTCCACCTTTTTTTGGAGACAGGGTCTCTCACTAGAATGAGAGTGCACAGGTTCAGCTAGACTGCTTGAGTTGCAGGGATCCTAGCCTCTGCTCAATCAATGATGAACTTTGGGATGCACAACACTTCACTTGTGCTTTTTCGTCTTTTATTTATTTATTTTTTCTTATTTGAGGTGTGGGGATGGGGACTGGAATTTGTTGCGGATGCAAGCTCAGGCTTATGTGGCAGGCACTTTACCTATTTCCCTCAGTCACCATGCCAATCATCAGAAAGCACTGACAGATAGGATCAGTCAGGATATTGGTTTCTTTTCTATCAAGTCATAACACCAAAATCTGTGGAATATGTATTCCCAATACATAGAAACTGCATTTTTACTTATTTGATGGTGCCCCCCTCTGTTCCCACAAAAAGGAATCAAAGAGACAAAACGAGCTTTGTTATCACAGAAGTACTAATTAAAAAATGGACAATTCCTCCTTAACTCTGAAGATGTGACACAGTTTCTGCACCACACCGTCAAAAGTTAATTTTCCAAAGTCTTTTCTTCCAGAGAGTCATAGGTAAAGCGACAAGGCAGAACAGTTATTTTTGGCAACCTCAGTGTGGCACAGCTTTCTCCTGAGGCAACACTTAAATCAGATAAGGGTCTCCACGGACCTAAAAGGAAGGAAACCACCCACTTAGTGTGTTCAACTCAAATCTCCCCACACAAACTCGATTTTAGAAACAGAACTGGAAAACGCATTACGGGGATATTTAAGGATGACACACTGTGGTAAACGCGAGGATCCACATTTCAACAACTGTTAGAGGCTGTTACCACTCCCGTAGCATGCAAAAAATTAGCCCTAATTGGGTACACGACATAAGTGTAGCTCAGGAATGGGAACTGAGTAGACACTTAATTAATGGTGTTGAGAGAAGGGAAACAGGATTAATGAATGGTTGGTATGAATTCCATTTTGCTACTGGGTTAATCACTGGTCTCATGAAAATTTATCTCCTGGTTGGGATTTATAACAGTGTTTTTTAAATATTTTATTCAATTCTGAATATTTCTGACCTGCATTGTAATTTCTATACTCAAATTACCTACACAATTTACTCTTGTGTATATAGACCACCTCATAAGAACATTCCTGAACTCAACTCTAAGGAACAAAGCCCTCCTCTAGAAGACAAAGGTAACTTTTATTCGACATATTATTTGGATAACTAAGATCCCACTACTTTCCAGCAGAGTGTTTCAGGGAACAAGCATCATCACAGTGTTCTGTCAGTCCTGAAGCAGGACTGCTTTTATTTTTAAATTTCTTACAAAAGCCCATGGCATGCACAAGAATCTTGAGAACTTTGACAGACAAATTTAATTCTTTTTTTTAACTGACTTTTTGTGTATTTGTATGTGTGCATGCCATGTGTGTGCAAGTTTTGGAAGAGACGAGATGAGGGTGTTGGATCCTCTGGAGGAGGAAGAGTTATACATGCTTGTGAACAACCTGACATCAGGGTTGGGAACTGAGCTAATGTCCTCTGCAAAATCGTCAAGTGTTCCCAACTGCTGAGCCATCTCTCCACTCCCCCAATTTAATTCCTATTCTTAGCAGGATCATGGAGTTGTTCCTGATCATTTCTGCTTTGCTTGTATTTTGTGCTCTGATGTGTCAAATATGTCAAATTAAGTCAGTGTGGATTCAAAGAAAGAACATCAATGTTTCTCTTTTAATTTTTAAAAGTTCTTACCAGTGAATTAATTGATTTGCTTGCTTTTCACATTTAAACTACTATTGTACTTATACTGACCTTTCATACTGAAATGAACCCTGCAGAATTTTAACCAAAATAATCATTTTGGATCTCTCTTTGAAAAATACAGTATCTGAAAAACTGTGTGTATCTTGGTGATTCAAGTGAGGCATGTTAACCAAGCTATGGATTTATTATGGCTTTAGAAAAACAAGAAAATAGAATCGGAATTTACTGGTAACAAAGAACCAGCAGGAAAAGGGTTCTAAAAACTGGTGCTTCTGGGTAAGACAGGCTAACAGAGAACAAAGACTCATTTCCAACAAATAAATGCAGAACTGACTTTTATTGCAAAAGGATACTCTTAGCTTTATAAAGGCTCATTTAAGAACCCAAATTTCATGTATGCATTAGATTACCTGCTTGTATGCACTCCACTCCCAATCTAGACCAGTCAAGTCCAAGGCATTTCAGCACCACAGTGACAGGTCTAAGTTGTGCTGCTCCTTATTTACATCAGTCGGAAGTAAAGTAACTGCTATCGATTATACTGCTTCCAATTTTTACAGATGAGGCCACTGGTTCTGGAAGGCTGAGTGACTTCTAAAGGTTTGGGGACAAACACAAATCTTACAAAGGATAAAACAAATAATCTATTTAGGAAGAAGAGAGACAGGTTCCCTTTTTTTCTTAGAATATTTACTTTAGAAAAAATTGCACTGTGTATTATTTACTCTCTCTGAAATATGTATGCTTTTAAGAACTAAATAAGCCTCTTAGCCATTTTGCACCCAGGGAGCAGCTTCCTCTGGTTGCCTGGGAAGCATCGCTTTGAACTGTCTGCACCTGGGAAGAAACTGTCCTTATCTCCCAGTTCTGTGGGTGGGGGCAGTCTCACCATAGGAAATATCTCTCTCCAAGTCAGAAAACTGTCTCTTCTCCTAGAGTTTATTATTTCCTTTGTGAAAAACCAATTAACTAAGACAGTTGGTCACTCCAATTATCAAGAGAATGTTAAATGAACTATGGACGACAAGGAGTACTGCCTTCTTCAAGACAAGACTATCTTGAAAAGATGGATGGGATGTGTCATCTACCTCTTGATCTGTCCATCTTACAGGTGGCTCTAGATTCAATACCTGTATTCTCTCTTCCCACAACACACATACACACACTGCCTCTCAAAGTGAGATTTCTTCTTTTTCTTTTCAATCTGTTGTACTTTCTCATTTCATCCTTATTTAATAAAACTATTTTTCTTTCATTCCACCTTTGCAAAGAGGAATTGGAGACATGGGGTGACATTTTGTGGAAAGAGGCACTTCCTTAGTAGGTAACACACTGACACATGTAATAAATAAAAGTGTTGACATTGGGGCTGGGTCCCCTACTTGTCTGTTGTACTTCCTTGAATGCTGTAAGTAAATCTTGGTGTAGTATTCCAGTCACACCTTGATTGTGTCATTTCCATAAAAAGTTCTTCATTGGTGTCCTAATTTTGTTTCTGTTTCTGTGATTAAAACAACCTGGCCAAAAAGCAACTTATCAGAGGAAAGGTTCTTTTCAGCTTACAGTTCCAGGCTCCAGTCCATCACTAGAGGTAAAGCCAAGGCAGACAATCAGCTAGTGATCACATCGCATGTCCTGTCATGAGCAGAGAGAAAGGAGTGCACACATGCTGCCAGCTTGCTTGGTCCTTATGCTCAGCCACGTTCCTCTACTCTTACATTGTTGATGAAACTATGATGCTTGCATTCACATTGGGTCTTCCAACTTCAATTAACAATCCTCCACAGAAATCCTCACAGGCCAATGTGATCTAAATACTTCCTCATTTGAGGCTGTCTTCTGGGGTGAGAATAAGAGGGCAAGCTGTCATTTAAAATTAGCCATCACCATCGGAAACTGGCATTACAGGTTCCCCCAAGAGGAAGTAAAAGTATTGGTATACAATCTAGAAATGAAAACAAGTCATCCCATAAGCCATGTCTGTATTTGACCTTTGGCTTTCTCCATCCTCCTTAGGATCACCTTCAATGAACTGGCAACATTCTTTGTAAGCAGCTATGTTGAATACAATCCAAGAGTAAGTATAGCTATGGCAGCTACTACTGTATTTTAACCACTCATTACTATCAAGAAATGTATTTAAACATCTTCTTAGGTACTCTTCACTTGTCATCATTTACTGAAAAGGCAATATTTGTCCCATTTTGTGTAGTTGAAGACTCATTACCTCTTCGGGTTGGTGTTTTAACTGCTAGAAGATCAGCCTGGAGCCTACATAAGCAGTATTTTACGATTCTTAAATATAACAACACAGTAAGTTTTGATATAATCAATAAAGGACAGTTGGAGCACAGAAGAGACCCTGTTCTCTAGACAGCCAAGGGTACTATCCATTCTCAGAGCATGATAAGCTTTTGAGAAATGAGACAGCAAAGTAATTAAAATGTATGCCTAGTGAGAGGGATCACCTGGTACAGGTACTCATTACCAAACCTGACCACCTCAATTTAATACCTTCTAAATGACAGAAGAAGAAAACCAAGATGTCCTCTGACCTCCACTCATATGCCATGGCATTTGTGTGGCCATACACAAACACAAGCAGGAAAAACAACAATACATTTGAGGTAAATAAATACAACTAAAAAAATTAAAAAAAAAAAAGATGAGCTGGGCATAATGGTGCACTTGGAAGGCAGGAACAGACAGATATCTTCCTTCAAGGCTAACTATAGACTGAGTTCCAGGACAGCCAGAGCTACATAGAGAAATCCGGTCTCAAAAATCAGACTACCAAAAACCAGCAACAAAACAAAGATAAATAAAAACAAGTAAGTGAGGACCAGAGACCTCCCCACTCTGACTCAATTAAACATGCCTTCTGGAAAAGTCCCCATTTTTACAGGGGATGGAGGAGTGGGGGATTCATCTCATGTAACCCAGGGTGGCCTCAAACTTGCTATACACCTTGAGATGACTTTGAACTCACAATCCTCCTGCCTCTACCACTGAAGTCCTGCGACGACAGACATACACCACAGAATCAAAATTAGTCTACAGAGCTCTTGTGGTTGAAGTCATTGTTCCTTTCACCCTGTTACTCCTAGTTTACAACAGAGAAGCATGGTTCTCCCCTTCTTCACCTTACATAAATCTCTTGTTCTGAGGGTCAAAATTTCAGGTGCTATTTTGATTTGTTTTTTTATACATGTATGTTTATGTCTGTGAAAAGGTATGCCATGTGTGTGGGGGTCCCCACAGAACCCAGAAGAGAATGTTGGATCCTAGTATGGGTGCTGAGAATCAAACTTGAATCCTCTAGAGGAGTAGAGAAGTTGCAAGTGCTCTTCACTGTGGAGTCTTCTCTCCACACACATATTTGTTTTAAATAATCAAGATTCCAGGTTTGTGGCTGCATAAGGGCTCACAGAGACTGAACAACCAGGGAGGCTGCATGGGACTAACCTAGGCTCTCTGCATATATGCAACAGTTGTATAGCTTTGTCTTCTTGTGGGACTCCTAACAGTGGGAACAGACTGTCTCTCACTCTTTTGCGGGTTTTGGAGACTCTATTCTTCATACTAGGCTGTCTTGTCCCACCTTAATATTAGGGGAGGTGCCTAGTCTTAACTGTAACTTGATATACCATGTTTGGTTGATATCCATGGGAGACCTGGCCTTTCCTGAGTAGAAACCCAAGAGGAGTGGATTGGGGGCGGGGCAGGGACAGAGAATGGAGGGGGGTACCGAAAGGAGTAGAGGGCGGGGGAAGCTGTGATCAGGATGTAAAAAAAGAAAAAAATAATAACAATAATAAAATCATTTTTTTTTAAAAAAAAAAATGATACCAAGTTAGATAGAGAGATGGACTGAGATGGATTTTAGGTAAAATACTTTTAGCAAGACCAGCTACTTCCCAGTAGGGAAGCTGAGGTAACTATTCAACATGGACCTCCAACCCCACAAGAACAAAGGACATTCCTCTTGAGATTAGCAGACTAAAGATTAGATAGGATATAAGGCTTTAGTTTAGGAAAAGAATCCTATTGGCCCACCCTACTTTGAGGCTGCCCCATGCTGAGAGTTTAGAAGCCCTGAAAGGGCTGTAAGATGTGGCTGATAGCTTGCTTGAGCAGCAGCATCTATGATGTCACACTAAGGAAAGGGGCAGATGGGGAGGGCCAATGAGAAGGCTTCTCAGGTAAAGTGCTTGCTGCTCAGTCCTAAGGACCTGAGTTCCATTCCTAGAACACATAGGGGGAGAGAACCAACTACTGAAAGTTGTCCTCTGACCTTCAAATGTTCCATAGCAAATATGCATGAGCACACACAGCACAATAGAATCATGAGTTTTAATGTTTGCCCCATAGGGAGTGGCACTATTAGGAAGTGTGGCCTTGTTAGAGGAAGTGTGTCACTGTGGGGGCAGGCTTTGAAGTCTCATATGCTCAAGTTATAACCACTATGGCACACAGTCTCCTTCTGCCGCCTGCTAATAACGATGAAGAACCTCAGCTCCTTCTATAGCACCATATCTGCCTGCATGCTGCTATTCACCCCAACAATATATAGACTGAACCTCTGAAACTGCAAGCCAGCCCCAATTAAATTTTTCCTTTGTAAAGAGTTGCCATGCTCATGGTGTCTCTTCCCAGCAACATAAACTCGATCTAAGACTATCTGTAAACTATATATTTAGTTTGGTCTGTGATCCCAGCATTTAGAAGGCTAAAACAGAAGGATAGGAAATTGGAGGCCAGTTTGAAATACACGGCAAGTTCCCAGACAGCCAACAGACATAGGGTGATCCTATCTCAAACACACATACATACACACACATAAAGAAATAACCAGGAAGTAGTTACACACACCTTTAATCCCAGCACTCCAGAGACAGAGGCAGGTAGATCTCTATGAGTTCAAGGTCAGCCTGGTCTACAGAGTGAGTTCCAAGGACTCTGCTTTATCTTTATTCATCACAAGATGTGCCATTTGTGGTATTGCATTTCAATGACCAATCGAGCTCAACTCAGTATGATTTGTAATATAGTATGTGTAACTTCATAGTACATCAAAAATAATTAAATATCAATTCAATATTTTGTTCACTATTTTCTATAATATTTCCCCAAATATCAATTAACTGGGAGTAAATTTCATAGATGTTTAAGACCACTATATTAAAACCTTTGTAAAGATGAATCAAAGATGCAAAAAAGTAGAGAGGTCCCTGATGGCCACCAATACAGTGATTCAACCTCATTGCAGTGGTAGATCTTGTCAAACTGATCTACAGGCTGAACACAATTTCAATAAAAATCACAGTGGCATGTACTTTGAGTTTGGGGGATACAGAAATTGACAATCAGATTTTGAATTTATATGGAAATCCAAGGAAATAGAAAAACTAAGATTATCTTAAAGAATAATAAAGTTGGAAGAGTTGCTCTACCAGATTCTGTAACTATGAAGCTACAGTAACTAATCAGCTGGATTATTGGCATCTATGTAGTCACAAAGGTCAATAAAGCCAAGCAGAGTGCTAAATTCACACGCACACAAACACACACACACACACACACACACACACACACACACACACGCACACACACACAGTCACTTTATTTTTACTAACAGCATCAATGCAACAGTGCAGAAAATTTTTTTATTCCCATCAGTGATCCCACATTAATTGAGAGTTAGAAAAAAATCCAATAAAAATGATCAATTCTGAAAACATACTGCTTTAGTCTTAATACATCTAATGAGAGAGAATGGAGACTCCAAGAGAAAAAGAATAAAGCAATGCCTGAACATGTTCAGGACTCAAGCTTTTCAGTGGACCATGACGATATTTATATGGACTAACTATATTTCAAAAGAATGATATGATGATTTTGCTTTATAAAACAAGAATACACAATATACAATAAACTGGTAATTGTATCTTTTTTTAATTATTAGACTTAGGATGAATTATTTTGCACTTTTTAAGTTGCTCAAGGGAATGTGTAATTTATCAAAAATTCTTTAAAGGATGCACAGGTTAAAAAGCAAGAATAAAAAAATACAGGGCTAATAACAACCCTCATGTCTATATTCATTTTACAAAAATATTTTGAGAGCTGGCAACATTGGATCATGTTTGTAAATGTCAGGACTAGAGAGGTTGAGGAAGGATGATATCAAATTCCAGCTCAACTTCAACTATATAGAGGTTTCCCAGCTAATTTAGGGTACATAATGAGACCTTGTATCACAAATATATATCTTGATCATCTATTACATATCAGACACAGTTCAAGGCTGAAAAAATAGCAAGCAAAACATCATGATTAGCAAGTATACTATATTCCAACACTATGAAACAGATGCGAATCCTTACTCTATGGACAATGAAACCAACAAATGATTGATTTAAGAATGCTATCTCAATTTGCGAAGCTAAGAAATGAACAAAGATATGGATTCTCTTCCCCCAGAAATTACATTCATGAAAACTAGTGTACTGGCTAGTTTTATGTCACCTTGACATAAACTAGAATCATCAAAGGAGGGAGCCTCAATTGAGAAAATGCCCCAATAAGACTGGGCTGTAGGCAAGTCTGTAGTGCATTTTCTTAATTAATGATTGATGGCAGTGTGCCCAGCCCATTAGGGTTGCACCACCCCTGGGCTGCTGGTCCTAGGTTCTATAAGAAAACAAGCTGAGAAAATCATGAGGAACAAGCCAGTAAGCAGCACTCCTCCACGGTCTCTGCATCAGCTTCTGGTTCCAGGTTCCTGCCCTGCTTGAGTTCCTGTCCTGACTTCCTTTGATGGTAAACAGTGAGTGAAATAGAAGTGCAAGCTGAAATCAACCCTTTCCTTCCCAAGTTGTTCCTGGTGTTTCATTACAGCAACAGTAACCCTAAGACAACTAGAGTTTGGGCAGAAGACCCACTTGTCTTTATCTTTGTTTTCTACAAAGATAAGCCTTACTTCTGCGTTGCAACCTTCTAGACACAGTACCCTGATCATAAGAAGTACTTCAGTACCATGACTCAGTAAGGAAAAGCATCTGGTCCAGGTCCTGCAGTGACCACTGACAATCTGTGTAGGTGAATGTTTGATGGCAATATATATATATACATCAAGTAGGTTATGAATTTGTCCAAGTTTTCCATCCAGTAACCATTAGCCCTGCCTTTTAATCTCAATGCTTGAGCTCAATGGGCAGATTTGATAGGAAAAATTATCCTCAGCTCAGTTGGTAGAGTTTGTCTATAAAACCTGAAGTTCTGAGTACTTTGCTATACACCTATAATGCCAGCACTGGAAAGGTCGAAGTAGGAAGATCAAAAGTTCCAGGTCATCTTTGGCTACATAATGAGTAAATTTGAGGCCAGCCCAGGCTACATAAGGCCATGCCTCCCTTCCCCCCCACCACACACACAAAATAAGAATAAAGAAAAGGATGCTTGAGGTCTTCCATCTGCTCCCTATATTCTCCTACCATATCACATATCCTCTTGGAGTCAGTCAGTTCTCAGGAGAGGGTTCTGTACTGTGCTCAGTTCTATGACAGACACTGTGAAACAGAATGTAACTAATCCCCCCTTCCCTCAGGATGCAGAGTGGGCAATATGTTCTCATTGCCAAATACAAATTGACTGTGAGAGCACAGAAACGTGTCTACAGAACATCATGCTCACTTCTCCCATCCTGGTCCCTCCTCTTGTGTTTTCCTTCCTTTCTTGCCAAAAGTGAGCAATTCTAAATGTCTCCAAAATGCACTGTAAAGATGAGTCTTAGTGATTGTGCTGATCTGAATGGGAAATGACCCCCATAGGCTCATGTGTTTGAACACTTAACCCCACCCTCCACCCCCAGTTGGTGCTGCTGTCTGGAGAGTTTATAGAACCTTTCAGTGGTGGACACTTGCTGGAGGAAGAACCACTGGGGGCTGGCTTTGAAAATGAATAGCCTGGCCCCACTTCCTGTGCTCTTGTTTTGCTCCCTGCGTGTGAAATATGGTCAGCCAGCTTCTTGTCCCTCTTGCCATCTCTTCCCTGTCTGTTTCATGTCTACCCTGCCATGGAGGATTGTGTCTCTCGGGGACCATTTTGTCCCCTAACTTGCTTTTGGTCTTGGTATTTTATCTGTGATTTAGAAGAGAAATACAGTGTGATCCATAGTGCAGAATGTGTAACACAGAATAAGTACGAACCATGATGCTCGAGCACACCCACTAACTGGCCTTTTTATTTACCATGATTTGAGCACCTGCCAGGGAAAGCATGCAACTTCTGATTTGCATTAGGTTATGAGCAATCATCCTGCCTATTGTTAACAGTCCTCCCTCCCAGTGCTCTCGATCCCATTCAATTGGCATAAAATATCTTGGGAAACTTACTTAATACTTGGTGCCTCCAACTTCCTTGATAGCCAGACAGAAGCACCCCACCTCTAAGTGTTCTCCGTCTATTTGAAAAATAGAAAAAACACCCAGAAGGGGATCTGATGGTAAGTTCTGAATGAATGCCACCACCAGGGATGCCTTAAGAGTTCCTATATGGTGACACCAACAGATGCAATGATTGGAAAAGGCTTCAGTATGGATGCGCTGTGGAGATCGGGGAGCTATACTTCAATTAACACTCTGATTTTCCCTCTGAATTCATCATTTTCTTCAGGGCAGGCTCCCTCCTGGTCTCTTCCATTCCCTGGACTCTCCAGCCTTGATAACCTCCTTTATTCTCAGTTTAATCCTGCATCTCCTTTACTGGGACAGTGCCCAACCAACCATGAGTGTGGAGTAAACTTTTATGGCTTGTGGTATTTGATATGGGGAGATCTTCAGACAACTCATTTTATGACTGACATCCCGAAGGTCCAAGGTGATTGCCCAAGATCACAGCAGCTTCAGGATGAGGAGTTGGACACAACAGACTGAAATCTCTGGTGACCTGATTCTGCTATAGTGATATTTCCACTGCATTTTACTGCTCTCCATTTAGGCTCAAACCAAACATAGGTCCCATTTTCTGTCCAGGAGTCATCTTTGTACCATCATGAAACTAAATTCACTTCTCTGGCTTTTGGCTTCTACAGTGAGCCAAGTCGTTTTTATCACTAACTGGTAGCCAAAGCTATTTTAGAGAAGAAAATCAGGTCCAGCAGGCATGTTCCCTACCTCATTGCTCTGCAGGCTGCTTTGCAGAAAGAGAGAGAGTCAAAATGAAACAAAGCCAAAAAGGACCACACTATTACATAATTGACATAACAGAGTTACTGAGGATAAAGAGGGCTCCAGTAGGGGACAGTGATCATTTGGAAGAGTGAAATGGACAAGCTAGGAAATGGAATCTTTGGGGAACAAAAAGGTGAACAATGTGACTATTTACTCAGCATTATAGGCTGTGCAAGACAAATATTCATTTTTCTTGGGTGTCATTTATTTTAACCTCTAGACAGTAAAAATTATTCTACCTAATTAGAACTGCCAGTTTAATGTTCATGGACCAAAGGAGTGTTTTAATCACAGACGAGTTCAGGAAAGGAAGTAAAATCTATCCAATGCAGAAAATGAATTAGCCTGCCATGTATGAGGGAGCACCTCTACTGAAAACTTAGGACACTGAGTTGCTCACACCCAAATGAGGCCAAGTTATTTGCTTCTGGTGTGGTGGCCACTAGAACATGGCAGTGTGTAGCTGAGATTTACCCAAGAGCAGTGTACTTATCTCAGAGGACAATTTTTTTTTCAGAAGATTGATGGGTTTGAGGACATCTTACAAAAGTCAGTATCTTTATCCTCAGAGTATAACTCTGGTCCTTATCACAGAAGACCTCCAGTTAGACCTCCAGTCACTATACCCACAACCAGACAAAATGGGGAAAAAAGAAAAGTATAAAGTGACATGCTGATATTGTCATTTAATCATAAAGAAAGTCTCTCACCCAGAAGCCTTCTGCATACATGGTACTGAGCAAAATTATGTCATATAATACCATTAAGAGTTCCCGAAAAGACAACTTCTAGGGTATTTTAGCAAAGCATATGTTCAATTTATGCAGTGTTATTAGTAAAGGCATAAGAATGGAATTGAGGTAAGTGTCTAGCAGTGTCTATAACAGTTAAGGAGGCTTAGCCAGATATCCCTTAACTAGTATAGTATCTGGAATGTTCCCCGTCCCAAAAATGATACATGGACATTCTCACATGTCTTACTGTAAAGATAAGGAGCAGACAAATGGATGATCTCACTGAATACTAAACAAAAAGCATTTATGGGTCAGACAGAAAACTACATACAGAGTGTACAGTGGGATCACAGCAACAGATATTGTGGCAAAGTGTGTAACAGAGTGATTTCTAACAGAGAGAAACCTACACAATTCTCTGTCTACCTTCCAGCCCAGATAGTGGTCTTTGGCCTAGCACCACTGCAGATAACTGCATCCCATAAGTCTGAGCTTCTCCTATCAGTGACAAAGGCCATCTAGAACCCACAAACCACCAAGAGCAGAAGCAAGAATACAGTTCCACAAACCAGATCTTGAATTTCTCACTTCTGAAAATAGTTTACTTCCTAGAAAAGATCTTGGACACTCTCTGTTGGGAATGTTCTTCACTATAGTTGTAACTATGCTCAAGACATGTCCAAATATTTGAATTAAATAAATGCTATCCTCCTTAAGATTTATTTGGTAAAACTCTCCAAGTATTCAATTTGCTCATTTGCTTTCAATGTCCATATAATGATGGTGGATCTGTTTGACTTGATCCTCCACACTCTTGAAACTATGTCCCAAGGGGCAGGATAGACACTTGGTAGTTAAAAGCACTGGCTGCTCTTACAGAAGATCAGAGTTAGTTTCACAGCACATACATAGCAGCTTACAACGGTCTATAGCTCTAGTTCCAGGGAATTTAATGCCCTCTTTTGACCTCTGTGGATATCAGACACTCACATGTTGAACAGACACATGAAGGCCAAACACTCACACACATAAATTGAACAAACTTTAAAATTCTGCACTGTGAAATATAGCACAACTCTGTAGACACAATCAATGCAACCGGGAACAAGGGTGTTACAGGACTCGATGATACAAAAGACACAGATCTTTCCTCTAAGGGAACAAGAAACAGTTTATTTGAGAAACAAACATAAGTGGCAATGGGCTGAGAACATAGATTCATGTTACACAAATGCCATGTTCTACTAGGGTAACACAAATGTCGTGTTCTACTGTGGTAACACAAATGCCATGTTCTATTGTGGTAACAGCTTTATGAAGCAGTTTCATTTTGTTGTTTTTGTTTTTGTTTTAATGGGAACAGAACAATGAAAACCATTAATAAAAACCCCTCTTAAATACACTATTTGGTATATCAGGGTTATAACAAAGTGAAGAAACCTTTGTTATAGGCCTTCAAAGCTATCTGATAACATGAGTAACCTTCAGATTGGTGAAAGATAAGGCTGTTGAACTCAGGTTTTGCCTAGAGTCAGAGGATGGTTCTTCATACACAGAGCTGGGCAATAAATGGCTTCTTAGAAGGCTGGAGATAACCCAAGAGGATTTGGCTCTAAATCTACAATATCAGGCCCCCCACCTATTGGTGTAATTATTATGGCCACTCCATGTAGTTAAAAGGAAGATTTATTTAGTGGGTAACTTACAAAAAAGGGAAAGGTAGGTTATGGGGTCTGGGGAAGGTGTATCGAAGTCCAGCAGTGTCCTCTGGAGCTCTGCTCTGTCAACCTCCACCGTCCAGGGTCCCAGAACAGAGAGAGCATTGGCCCATCCAGATCTCAGGTCTCCAGGCGCCTCCCCTGGCCCTGCCTCGTAAGCGTGACAGTTGCCAGAGTCGCATTGGGGGTTGGAACTTCCAGATTCAAGCTGGAATGGCTGGCTACCCACTACACCCACCATCATTGAAGTTCTCATCAGTCAATCAGCCTTATAGAATATTTAACACAGGTATGACTTTTTTCTCAGAACTTTCATTCAGACTCATATACATATACATATGTGTGTGTGTGTGTGTGTGTGTGTGTGTGTGTGTGTGTGTGTGTGTTTTAAAGATTTATTGCATGCAGTCAGGTGTGGTGGCATATGCCTTTAATCCCAGCCCTCTGGAAACAGGTAAGCTGATCTCTGGGAATTCAGGCCAGTCTTGTCTACACAGAAAGTTCCGGGACAACCAGGGTCACATGGAGAGGTGCTGTCTCAAATAAATAAACAAACAAACAAACAAGTAAATAAATCAGTGTTTGTTCTCGAGCGTTTTGCCTGCATGTATGTATGTGTACAATATACATATCTGGTGTCTGTAGAGGTCAGAAGAGGACATAGAATCCAATGAAACTGAAGATATAGACAGTTGTGAGCCACCATGTAGATGCTGGGAACTAAACCCAGGTCCCCTGAAAGAGCAACATACTGTAGGGCTAATTCTCCAGTCCCTAAATTCAGGTGTTTTTGTTTATTTGTTTGTTTTATTTTTTGTTGTCTTCTAATTATGGCCTTAGTGGGTGTTTTGGTCATAATGGCTTTGAACAAAAAATGTTTTCAGACAAGTACAGCAATCACCTCTTCATCACTCTTCCAGAGTATCCATCTGCTCTCACTCATCTCTCTCTCCTACTTCCACACTTCGAGAATTTCATCCACTCTTACCCTTCACACAGAGCATTTTTATTGGTGTGTTTGTTTGTTTCAGTGAGGTGTTTGGGTAAAACTAACTCTGAAGTAGAGCTGCCACACTGAGGCCTGTGCAATGTACTCACTCACTTGTTGAAAGTTAAGCAGAGGTGGCCCAAAAAAAGATAAAACAAACAAACAAAAACCTCAAGTGTGAGTGACTATATGTTCCACACAAACTCAGAGGGCAACTCTTCACAGCAAATGTTCTGGTTCTCACTTTGGCTCCTATTTACCCAGCATGCACCACTCTCCTTAGTATTAAGGCAACTCCTGAGCAATAGCACAGACATAGACTACATTTTACATTAGCCTCTATCACCATCAAGCAGTCTCCCCCATTAGTCTCATTTGGTAAGTGTATTAATTTACACCAATAAGAAATTATTAGCATCTTGCTTCTTCAGGTCACTAAATAATGTCATTTTTTTTAAAGCACGATGTCATTAGAGTGTACAAAGCACCCTCACCCAGGTTTGCTCCTTTCCTTGGCCGTAGCTCAGTATAGAACTGGATGGAGTAGAAACTGCTTTTTAAGGATAAGGATGCCCTGTGATAAGCTCATGTGGCACATATGTGGAGAGGTGGTTCGGGAGCCTGTGTCATATACTGATTCAGAATTCTTTCTACTGAGGCATGACAAAAAGGAGTTTCAGTTAAGAAGCATGAGTTCTTTAGTTGGGTAGTATATATAGCCCTTTACAGGCAGGAGAATGGGGTGGAGACTGAGGACCAGGGTCAGCCTTGTGCAAATGATGAAAATGAGCATATGAAAGGACCAGGCAACATTGAGAGGAGCTCTACACATCTGGCCATCCTAACTCCCAAGTCAACTAAATCCCACCCCTGATGCAGAGGTACTCCAGAGTATATAAAGATAACTTGTGGTTAATTCTAATATTAGTATGCACATGACTGGGTGGGTTTGAAGAAGTAAATGAAACATAAGATACATGAAGTTGTATGTAGCTGACATAAAACAGAACATGCACGAGAAAGTCTATGTTATGTAAATGACTCAAGCTGTAGCCCAGTTTACAGAGA
This sequence comes from Peromyscus leucopus, assembly GCF_004664715.2. Taxonomy (NCBI): domain Eukaryota; kingdom Metazoa; phylum Chordata; class Mammalia; order Rodentia; family Cricetidae; genus Peromyscus; species Peromyscus leucopus. The sequence continues at coordinate 93,496,629 of NC_051065.1, forward strand.
GGCTGTTCAAGCTACTCTGCTTTATCCACTTCCACCCTCTTTGTAAACACTTTGTTTGCTACTAAAATCCACTGGTCCTTATTCAACTCCTGGGACATGAAAACCTAGGAAGCCCCCAGAAATGCCCAGCCCACAGGTATCACCACAAATACAGTAAAAGTCAGGAGTTGTCAAGTTTCCTCAGTCATTAAACTGTGAAGCTATCTCTTCCAAGTGTTAATTAAGCCATCAATTAAGGAAGTGCCCAATTCATACTAAGTGCTCATCTAAGTTGAGAAAGAAGAATCAGAGAAAAGAAAAACTGAACTGAGACAGGTCGATTAGAAGACTGCATTTGGGCCAGAGCAGCACACCTGTTTTGAACCAGGGAAAGGAAGGACTTTAGTTTTGCTCCTCTAAGTAACATGGCAACTCTCAAATAGGAAGCAACACCCCTCTGCTTAACCTCCATGCATGTTAAAGCAAATTAGATTTCATGCCAAATCGCCCAGGCAGTTAGCGAGCAGCACAATTTCAATCTGTAGGATTTAAACTGATTGTTCTAAAAATATAATTCACCAGCCGGGCAGCATTGAAGTCAAACCTATTCCTGTTTAATCATTTCTTCTGACAAGTTACTTTCCTAGGAATGTGGCCACTGCAAAGATGTAGGTTGACTCATCTCATTGACTCATCACATAGACATGAGGGGTTTTAGTTTAAACACAGCATGGGATAATAACTCTGGCCTCTCGTGAAGTCCTTACCCTGGCTAGATTTTGTTGGCCTGACAACTAATGCTTTCTGGTTCAAACAGCCAATGTTACCTCTGTAGGAAAGAAGAAGGTACATTAAGGAGCCCCATTTTGATCAGAGTTATGTTTTGTTTTGTTTTTTTAAGCTGAGGACCATGGGCCATAAAAGGCATCGACTGCCTTTTATTATTTTACTACATTCTCAACAAATGTATATTAATAACTGCTGGAGTGCATCACAAAAATATGATACAATTCACCTCTTCAAATGAGTCTTCATATCCTTCATTTTGCCTTGTTAAAGTGTTTTTGCAAAGTTTGCCACAGATGAGTTTTGACTAACTTACATCTCTTGCTTTGAAATGAAAAGTGTCACATGTCAACAACTAAAAGATCTGTGTCATGCTTGGAGCCAATGTGAACTGTATCAGAAGTCTTAAAATCTTGGATTCATGAATACTGTCATTGAACTGTGGTTTTTGCAGCACTGGACATAGGATAGTTACGTTTATTCATGAAGGCTAGTGCTCAAATTCGCTCTGAAGAACTTACATAATTTACCTGACAGAATTTCCCCAAAGATCTTATGGTAGATAAAGATTAAAATGATTTTCAGTCTTATCTATAGGTTTTCAATAGAGAAATGTACTCATTTTTTTTAAGCTTTCAAACTGAATGACAGTATTTTGCATGCCACATTTTCAAAGATTTTTTTTTTTTTTTTTTGGTTTTTTGAGACAGGGTTTCTCTGTGTAGCTTTGCACCTTTCCTGGGACTCACTTGGTAGCCCAGGCTGGCCTCTAACTCACAGAGATCCGCCTGGCTCTGCCTCCTGAGTGCTGGGATTAAAGGCATGCGCCACCACCGCCCAGCTATTTTCAAAGATTTTTAATTGTCATTTATGTGTATGTATGTTTGTGTATATGTGTATGTGTGTGCAGATGTCCATGGAGGCCAGAAGAGGGCATCAGATCTCTTTGATATAGACTGACAGGCATGGGTCTGAACATCTGGAAGAACAGATATTCTTAATCTATGAGTCATCTCTCCAGCCTTTTTGTGTCACCTAGAGGTGGCTTTGGTTTTTGTTTTTTATTTAATAATCTTTCTCATGGTCCTTGAGACTGAACCCAGGACCTTGCACACACAGTCTACCACAATCCATTGGTACACCATTATATGCCAATTCTTCTCTCTTTCTTTGTTCCTTCCTTTGTTCCTTATTTTCTTTTGATACAGAGCCACATTATAGCCTTGAATGGCTTGGGACTGATGTATAGACCAGGATGATCTCACACTCAGAAAGATCCAACTGCCTCTGCATCCTGGTGGTTAGGATTAAAGGCCCGTGCCACCACATCCAGCTTCATGTGCCAATTCTTGTTGCAACTACCTGGCTCTTAGTCTTCAACACCAGCATGTTCGTGTATCTTCATAGCCACATTGTTATAACCATAAGAAACCCAAGTGAATAATAAGGGAGCAACTGCCTAAATGATGATATCCTTTTTTAGAAACCATCGCAGTTTTAGTATAATGAATAAGTGCTACAGCATAATAAGCCTTAGCATTTCATTTGAAAAATTTATGTGTGTACCCTTGGTTGCCAATGACTCAGTTGGCAATACTGGTATTTAGTGGGAAGGGCCCAGGATTCCAGAATTTTTGCAAAATTCAAGTAGTCTCTCATATTGAAAATGCCAGTGCATAGCCCCACTCCCAGAGCATTGCCACTATGAGCACACCCTCTTACTTGGCTAGGATATTTATAGCTGAATAGTGCTTGTATAGAATTAAAGATCCATTCATATTCTTTTGTACTTTAAATATCCTAGAATTCAATGTTATGGTGTTGTTGTTGTTGTTAAGCATTTTAGAAATATCTTTCAAAAGTATGGGCTGTAAAAACATAAAAATAAATCTAAATTATCATCTGGACTAGTCATCATAATTCTCAATGAATATAATCAAAAGAAAACTTAAGTAAAATGAATTAAAGGAAGAGTGTGAGAATGCCAAAGGAAAAAAGAAGAAGAAGAAAAAGGGAACAGGACCAAGAGATTCAAACCCAAAAGGGCTTGGGACGAACCTTAGTTGGCACTCTAGTATCACATAAACTGGGCATGTTGGTTCTTGACTATAATTCCCATCCCTTGTGGGGTGGAATCAGGAGGATCAGAACTTCAAAGGTCATCCTTGACTACATATTGAGTTCAAGACCAGTCTGGGAGCAAGTGATCCTGTCGAGAACAGACTACTGAAAATCAAGCAGGAAACAACAGAAGCCAGTGAAACAAAGGAAGAGCCTAGGAAGGAGAAGTAAGTGGGAAGTGGGACGATCTCTGCTTCTATAGATTTGTTGGTAACCATGGTGATTGTGAAGAGGAAAAAAAATGGTCACTAAAACATGGACTTTTTAGGCTTTCAGTATAAAGTATAGACTTCTAAAGGATGCCTGGAGATGCCCCAGCTCAACAACACACAATTCAACAAGCAAACATAGCTACCTCTTTGCTAGCTCAGTGACACCATGGACTGTGGAGATTTAAGGAACCAGCAAAAGAAAAAAAATGGTCTCTAAGGAACCAGCAAAAGAAAAAAAAAAAAAAAGAAAAAGAAAGAAAGAAATGGTCTCAAGAGAAGGTCCCCTCAGATACACACAAATCCGGGTTCAAAAACAAGAATTCTATAGCCTGAGAAAACAACCAGATAAAAGACTATTATTTTGAAAACAAAAACAAAACAGAACAATCCAAATCTTTATTAGGCAGAGAAAACAGGCAGGGACCACAGATGGCATGTTCTGCCCACCAGAATTTAACAAAGTCTCTGATTCCCAGTTGGTTCAAATGCCCACTGGATTTGGCTATGAAGTGGACACTGAACATCCCAGCAAGGCAACCCATTTGTCCTGTACCTTACACCATCTGTGGCTTCACAACGTCTGAAAGAACCTTCGCATACTTCTGATACCAGCCCTTCTCCTTCTGATCTCATCTTTCTCTTGTTCCTTGTCTCCATCTGACCAGGGCAGCAGCTTTTTGTGAACTGCCAGCCTCTTGCAAATCTAAAAGACTCTATTCTGGACACCTCACAAACATGGCAAAGTTTATCAACCCCTCTAACTTCTTTGTTTGCTTGGTACTATTTTAAATAAGACCCCCAAGGCATCATGCTGTCTTTTACTCAGTGAAGTTGGAAACGCTGCATTATTTCTCTATGTCCAGTGTACAAGACAAAAATGGCATAATTAGTAATTGCTTATTTTATTTATTTATTTATTTATTTATTTATTTATTTAGCCTATTTGAGACAGGGTTTCTCTGTATAGCTCTGGCTGTCCTGCAACTGACCCTGTAGACTAGGCTGGACTCAAACTTCAAGATCCACCTGCTTCTGCCTCCCAAATGCTGGGTGCTGTGGATATCGTTCTGTATAAATAAAATGCTGATTGGCCAGGAGCCACGCAGGAAGTATAGGTGGGACAAGCAGAGAAGAGAATTCTGGGAACAGGAAGGCTGAGTCAGAGAGATGCTGCCAGCCACCACCATGAATACCAACATGTAAGATATTGGTAAGCCATGAGCCATGTGGCAAGATATAGATTAATAGAAATGGGTTGATTTAAGATATAAGAACAGTTAGCAAGAAGCCTGAGTCATTAGGCCAAACAGTTTAAGTAATATAAGTCTCTGTGTGTTTACTTGGTTGGGTCTGAGCGGCTGTGGGACTGGTGGGTACAAGAGATTTGTCCTAACCGTGGGCCAGGCAGGACCAAGAAAACTCGAGCTACAGTTGGGATTTTGTCTTTTCCATACAGGGACTCACTAGATTGTTCTGGCTATCCTGAAACTCACTCTATAGATCAGGCTGGTTTAAAACTTACAGAAATCAGTTGGTTCTGCCTCCTGAGTGTTGGATTTAAGGGCATGTGCCACTACATCTAGCTGCTAATTGCTTATTTTGAAGTTGCTGTTAATAATACTCTGGGGTTTTTCCCTGTGAAGTGGGAGAGCACAGGCTTTATGAATCAAATAAAGCCCATCGATGCCAAGTTGAACTGTGGCCTTTCCAGTGGCCAACCTTTGAAATTTCAGCTTTTGCTTTCAAATTTCTGCTTTTGCTTCTGGTAGAGATAGTAACAACATCTACAAAGTGTAGGTAGCAGCTTTAAGTGATAGTCTTTAGTCCACAACTTTACCTCTAAGCCATAGTAAAGGTAGGAAGGAGACTGCTCAGTGAGTGACTGGCTTTGAAGCATATTTTCTCCCCAGAACCTTTTTTTTTCTTTAAGACAAATTCAGGTGTGGTGCTCAGGAGCTTGTCATCTAGTGACTACAAAACCAAGGAAGTGGAGAAGGGTTCCTTGGCCAGCCAGCCTAGCACATCTTTAAGTTCCAGGTCAATGAGAGCCCTCATCTCAAAGTACAACACAAAACAAACAAAGCATGAGGTGAGGTTGGCATGTAGCCTTTACACACACACACACACACACACACACACACACACACACACACACACATATTCAAAGCTTATGAGAAAATGAGATTCAACTAAGCAAATCTTTCAGCTCCTCTAAAACAACCACATAAACCCAAGCTAACCTATCAATTTTCAAATAAGCAAATAAAATAGAAAAAGCAGTAAACTAAATAGATCATAACTTACATTCCTTTGGGGATTCATAAGACAGTTAATGTAAAAATAGATAAAACACAAACGCAAATCTGTGGTTGGCAAAAAGCCAGGTAACTAACTGAAACTCTGTTTTAAAAAACAATCACCCATGAATTATCCAGCATGTGCGTGAGATGCGTTCTGGATCTGATCTGAATGGCAGCTGCGGGCCCCTGAGAACACACTGCATCCACTCAGAACCACACAGCAGGAATATCCAGACCCAGATGCCTATAGTGCTCCAGAGACTCCCCTTGTGACTCCAAAGCCCACACCTGTTTGAGGTCCAGGCCTTCTAAGGGCCTCCTTTGAAAAGAATGCTAATGTGCAGATTCAGTGAATCCTGTTAAAATGTAGATTGTGATTCAATAGGTGTGTTGGGCAGAACTCCAGATGTACCTTCCATAAAGCACTTAGACAATACTTTGAGAAGTAAGCTCTGAACTGAGCATGGTAGTTCATTGTCCATCTGGATTGTCAGACACAGATTGTGGTTTATTTTCAGTATTCAAGATAAGCACAAAGAATATATCTTTGTGGGCTGGGTCTCCATGTTAGTTGCTAAGATGCATGTATAGAATGCACAATGCTTTGGGTTCAATCCCTAGCACCACATATGACCTGCACAGTGGTGCATGCCTGTAATCCTAACACTAGGGTGGTACAGGCTGAAGAAAGAAGTTCAAGGTCACACTTGGCTACATCTTGAGTTCCAGGCCAACCTGGGCTACAGGAGACCCTGCCCAAAACAAACAAACAAACACAACACACACACACACACACACACACACACACACACACACACACACAGAGAGAGAGAGAGAGAGAGAGAGAGAGAGAGAGAGAGAGAATAATTGTGTTAATTATTACTATCCATCCCACTGTAGGAAGAGAAAAAAGTAGTGAGAACACTATGCATGGCCAGATACTGATAGATTGAGTTTGGTGTGAACATTTTCCGGAACATACATGAGACTCAAAATTCCTTCTACTAGAGGAACTCAAAGAAACTCTGAGGAACATGCACGCTTCTCTTCAGGTATTGCTGGCTTTCCAGGTCAATGGCACCAATAAGGACTCAGAGAACAGAGGCATAGGACATTTGTTTTATAAAGTCATGTGAGGTAAGTGGCTAAGTGTTTCCACGAAGAAACTAAATCCCACTTAGCTCCAACTCCTCCAGCCCCCTGTCCCTCTGAATGGCCCTTTCCAGTTAGATACCATTCCAAATAGAAGGTGCCAGCACAAGAGAGGAGCAAATGCTGAATCAGCCAGTGTGGGACTGCTTCTTTGTAACACAAAGCTCGGTTTATCTCTCTCAGGAAATACGAGTCCACTGATAGCAAAGACTATTTACTCTATCAGCATCTCTGTAGCCTTTAATCAAGCCAGGATCCCAGCATGAAAGTTCAGATCTTTAAACTCTGGCTAGCGGAAACACAGTCACCTATAAATCCTTAATTCACAAAACCCATTTTCCTCAGGAAGTGCTGAGGGCAGAAATTCTGCTATCTCAGAACTGCCGAGAAACACATGCATGCCTCCCTTGGACTCCCCAAGATGCCTCCTTAAGGGCCGAATACAGAACTCCGAAAGGGAAAGGCAGGAGTCCAAATGGTCTCCCTCTTGGCTCTTTTCCTACACTCTCTGCCAAGCAGGATGTTGAAGTTATTCCCTCTTGAAGCTTGGTGAAATGCTGAGAACCACCTAGGGGAGGGGGAAGCAGATAAGGGAAATGATCGAACTTGAGGGCTATGGGTAGAAAGAGATAAAGGGCTGTCAAAAAATAACGTTCAGCTTTCTAAAACTATAGTGGCAAAATGAATGTTCCCAAAGCAGAAGGAATAAACAGATTTTTAACTCCCTTGGTGAGGTGTAGACAACAAAGGCACCAGTTCCTCCGTTTTCTTTTTGCCAGTTGTTAAAATGTCTTCCCCGGGGGAAAATGTAAACCTCACCTGCCCTTTCTCCTAAGGTCCCAAAAAGAACCAAGGTATCTGGAACATGAGGGACACCTCAAAATAGCTGCACAGGAAAGCCTTCACCCAATCTGAATGCTAGTTTCCCCACAGCTGCATAGCCCAGCACCCTGCCTCAATCTTCCCAGAAAGAGCACCCGCACCAGCACCGCCCACAGTTGATGCAATTAGGACAAAATTCTGAACAAATGGCTGGAAGCAGAGGACTGGGAATCAGGTGAGGAACCAATGACACACTCCACCCACTTCCTTTTCTTAGGCAATGTCTGCTGTTCACAGGCCCCATCTTTGTGGATGATGATGATCTGCAGATGGCTGCTGTTTGGCTTAGGGAATAGTCTTACAACACCAGTCTCTGCCAAAGAGAATTAACCAGGAGTTCCTGGGCAGGTACAAAGTATGCATAGCATTACAGATTCACCCATTAAGAAATTTTCCATAGGTTCCATAACATTTTGAAATACCTTATAGATCTTTCCATAAATCAGAAAAAGTTAAAAATTTATTCAGTCACTCAAGACTTTTTTTTTTTAAATTAGATCCTAGTAAATGGCAGTCACTATTCTGGACACTGGGAATAGAGCAATGAACAGGATAATCATGTTTCAAGAGGTGAAAAAACACTAATAAGAAAGTATAATAGATTGCATGCCTGATGGGGATGGGTGACATGGGAAACTAAAGCAGAGGAGAGAAGTAAAAACCAGAGGTTAGGAGAAATGCTTTATTATAGCATGAAAAGCCAAGGCCTTGCCATTTGCACGGAGATGCAGGGGTAAGGAAAGCATGACACAGGCAAGCACCAGCAGAGCATTCCCAGGGAAGGGACACTGAGCATAGACTACATAAAGGAGAGCTGTAGAAGACAGTCTTGTTATAGGTCTTAGGGTCAGAGTCTGTGTAGCAGAGAAGTAGGAACTGGAGACAGCAGCATGGGATTAACATGAGAAAGATCCAGTGGACTGACAGAGGCTGAAAGCCCTGCCCCACTGATTACTAGAAAGGTCAGGCTTCCCTTCCAGACCACCAGACAATACAGGAAAGTCAGGGGCCCCTGTTGGAGTTTTTAGTCTTACTAATAAAAGAATTTGAAAATGTACTCCAACAGAAGCTCAAGAATAATTTTTGGTTAGCATTTAAAAGAAAAACAACCAGTGCAGTCAAGCTATAAATCTTAGTAGCTACCTGCAAAGGAGGAAGAGAGGAGAGGGGAAATGCCGCCTTTAAACTGGCATGGAGGTGAGATACATGGTAGACAAGGAGCCACATGGTGGGAAGGGAAGCTTTAGAACACAGCTTCTCAACCTGTGAGGCAAGCCCGGGGTGGGAGTGGGGGTCGAATGACTTTCATGGGGGTGCATAAGAGATATCCTGCATATCAGACATTTACATTACAATTTATAACAGTAGCAAAGCTACTGTCATGAAGTAGCAATGAGATAATCTTGTGATTGGGGTCACCACAACCTGAGGAAGTGTATTAAAGGGTTGCAGCATTAGGAAGATTGAGAACCTCTGCTTTAGAGAAAGAGTGACGGAGCCTGCCCAGGGTGTTAGGGAAAGCATACTTAGACAAGAAATATAAAGAAAAGGCAAAATTACGCTTTTCCGAGTGATGCAGGAAAGCAGACTGACTTAGAAGCCAGCAAGCACCATTGGGAAAAACCTGTGGAAGGGGAGGGGGGAATTAAAGAAGAGAAAGTACAGTCAGAGAAACTCATCTGATTCAGCCCATCTCCTTAGCATGGCTTAAGGCAAGCTCTCTTTCCTGGGTGTGGTACCTTAGTCAGCTGATTGACCCAGCCCAATTGAAATGTCAGGCCTCCCCCAGGGCAGAGATTCTATTTTCTTTACCAGGAGCATATTCTTAATGGGCCTTTATTCATATTCTAACACCAGCTGGGCTTCATGTAGCAAATGGAACTTGTACAAGAAAACCCTGTACTACACACACTGGAGGCCCTCCACAAGGTGGTCTGGAAAGTTGAACTTGTGAAATCTCTTCCTGGGAGGCAGGCTCCTCCTCTGGCTGTGAACCCTTTTTCCTTCCTCCCGAATGAGGTTCCTGTGGAAATTTCATTTCTCTCAGAACCATTGCTTTGAGAGCCTGATAGGCAAAGGAGGAGACTGAGACAGCTGTTCAAGTTGCCAGTGTTGTGGACGGGGCGGTGGTGGTGCACACCTTTAATCCCGGCACTTGGGAAGCAGAGGTAGGCAGATCTCTGTGAGTCTGTGAGTTCTAAGCAAGCCTGGTTTACAGAATGAGTTCCAGGACATACAAGGGGACTACACTGACACACTCTGTCTTGAAAAGCAAAAAACAAACAAAACAAAACAAATACATTTCAGTGTCAGGAATATTAGCTTTGAGATACCAAGGGAGTATCTCAGGAGTTAAAATTTTGGACCTAGTTAGATATAAAAGCAGAGAAGTCTGAACTAAAGGTTGGAATTCGGAAGTGAACAACAAGATGCTATTTAATAACTCACTGGATGAGAATACTAAGGGAGTAGGGATGGAAGTATGAGAAGGTCTGAAGACTGGGGGAAGGAGTCCTTAAGTTCTGAGAACAGGAAGACCAGGAGGGCCCAAGCAAGATAAACTGGGTGACCAAGGAAAAAATCCAGGAGCTGATGGGGCTCTGGAAAAGATTTTCCAGAACAGCAGCCATGCACAGGAATCACATGACTTTAGAGTCACCCAAGAAATTCAGGAAGGCCAGAGAAGGCTGGACAGAGCAGAGGCTAGAGGCCTGATCTAAGAGGGTTAGAGACGCAACAGAGGAGGAAGTCACACAAGGCTGGAAATATTCCCGATATAAAGACTTTTGCTGTGGAAGAGATGGCAAAACAGCCAAAGGAGACTAGTCCAATTTTATAGACACACCTGGACATAAATATGTGTATATGAATTTAGAACATGTTTGCTGCTATGACTAATCACATAGAATCCTGTTGAAGTTTCTTAACAGGCCTAACCTATTTTCCTTAATTTCTGTTTTTTAACGATGCATTCATTTTTATGGATGTGCCAAATTAACAGCTGATAAAGAACAAAACTCACACTTTTCATTTTTAGTACAAGTGACCTCCTTATCCATGGGTTCGACATCTGTGCCTTGAACCAATCTCAGAGTGGAGGGATGAGCAAAATCTATACTGGGGTAGTGAGATGATTCAGTAGAAAAAGTCACCACCCAGTAAACTTGATGACCTGAATTCATTCCCTGGGATGTATATGATAGAAGAAGAGAATTTACTTCTGCAAGTTCTCCTCTTGCCTCTGAATGTGTGCTATGGCACACAGGTGGGGTTATGCAAACACACACAAATAAATCAATAATTATATCAATAATTTTAAATGGACTGTATGTAACATGTACTTTTTAGAAGTCATCACTCCCTAAATAAACAATACAACTAGCTATGAGCACTGTCGTAGGTTTTACCAGTGACTGTAAAATGTCTTAAAGCTCTCAGTGACTGTTCAGAAGCTATAGGAAAATAGAGTGCCATTTTGAATGAACACCTCCTGATATTTTGTACTCAAGTACCCTCTAACACAAAGGAACAACTGGATCTCCCGTCATTGATTCTGTAAGATCATGATCAGCATAGAATTTTAATAATATATGTGTGTGTGTGTGTGTGTGTGTGTGTGTGTGTGTATAATAGATAGATAGATGACAGATAGATAGAATTTTTTGATTGTAGTAAATTTAGTGTTCTAAATTTAGTGTAGTGTTCTTTGAGCTCACTCTGCAAACCAAGACTAGGAAGGAATTGTTGACACGCATAATGGTGATGATCCTTACAAAGAACATTCTGGAAGCAGGCAACACAAAATCGGGGCTGATAATAGGCCCAAGTACAAAATTATTCTTATTTTATTGCCTACATCCTAAAACACTGAAACATGCCCTCCATCCTTCTCTTTTCTCTTCTCCTTCTTCCTCCTCCTTCCCCTCTTCCTTCTTCTGAGAGTATCATGTAGTTAAAACTGGCCTCAAACTCTGTATATAGTCAAGGATGACTTTGAACTTCTAATATTCTTGCCTCTACCTCCTGTGTGCTACAAAACACAGGGATGTACCACCATGCCAAATTTATGAAAAACTAGGGATCAAACCCAGGGCTTTGTGCATGGTTATCAAGCAATCTACCATCTGAACTATATCCCCAGCACTCTAAAAGACATCTTTAATGAAAATTTTAAACTGGCCAGGTCAGAAGAATATCCAAAACATTATAAATTCCAGGACAGATAACACTGTTAGAGTTCAAACTGTGTCCTGCCAAGTGGTGTTGTAGGCCTGACTTTTTGTATCTGTGAATGTGACTTTACTTGGAAATCTGGCCTTTATAGGTGACCAAGTTAAGATGAAGTCAGTAGTGAAGTCTGGTCTAATATGTTTATTTCATAAAAAGGAGCAACACAGGCATTGAATGAAAAAAATAAATAAAAAGGAAAGGAAAGGAAAAGACTGTTGTGGAATAATAACCTTTTTGTACACTGTGAAGATTTGTCAATCAGATCAGTGTAATAAAAAGCTGAATGGTCAAAAGCTAGGCAGGACATTCAGGGCAGAGAGGATGCTAGGAAGAAGAAGGGTAGAGTCATGAGATGCAGAGGAAACAGGACATACAGGAAGAGAGGTATCAAGCTATGAGCTATGCAACAGCATATAAATGAAACAGAAATAGGATAATTTAAGTTATAAGAGCCAGTTAGAAACAAGCCTAAGCTATCAGCCAAGCTTTGATAATTAATAAGAAGTCTCCATGTGGTTATTTGGGAGCTATCTGGAGGGGCAGAAAAATCTGCCTATACGTGACAGAGAAAGTTTATTATAGATATGTAGGAGAGCATAGTGAGAGACAGGGACATTTGAAAGTCTAGAGTCTAGAGTAGACATGACCAGACTAAGCTGGGCCATGTGGGAGAGGAGAGAGGAGAATCAAGTGCAGCAGCCAGTAGGCCACAAGTCCAAAAGGGACAGGTAACCAAAATATCTGAATTATATAGGGAAGAGCCTCTGGGAGAAGGGCAGTCCAGCTCCTGGGCTAAAGAGTTCAGGGTAGATGTCAGGGTATGCCAACCATACCCTGTAACAGGTAGGGACTGAGCGATGCTGGGAGAACCTGGAGGCTAGGCCCAGGTTTGATATGTTAAATAGATACCTCAGTCTTTTGTCCTAGATTTGAAACTTAACAGGCATAAAGACAAATACACAGAGACAGATACAGAAAGAGAGGTAGACTACCTGTCACAGTACAAAATGATGGACAATTGAGGATACCAGAGGTAGAAGAGAATGATTCAGAGTCTGTCAACCTGAGAGAAACAACCAACCTTGCTGATAGTTTGTCCTCCAGTGCAGTTCCTGCATCACAACAATGAATTAACCATACTTTTAAACTAATACAACTTAAGACAGTTTGTTATCACAAGCCTAGGAAATGAATCTAATCAGATAATTTAGTGAGTAGGCTTTATTGTATATGGTTCTAAAGACATTAAGTAAGTAAACTCAACACACACACAAAATACATTTTTTTTCTTAATTCTATATAAAAGGTAAAAATAAAGGATGGTTACATAGGAACCGAATATTCTAGATGCATTAAACATTTATTTGCCTGGAAATTAATTATTTATGTAGTTAGGGGGATCACCTATTTCAAAGAAATTCATAATTTTTTTTGTCCATTGACTTCAGGATGCCTAAGCTAGTTGCTTCTTGGCAAAGGAATTTATCAACATGAACTCATCCAGGAAGGCCTTGCTTGTTTACACAGAGGTTCAACTTCACACTCAAGCTCTCCAAGTGCATCAGCATGCCAAAGAGAATCCAGCTGAGATGTCTCATTTTTAGGTATCCATGGTCTGCATGCCCCCCTTTAGATGGGGCCATTTGTTGATTTATTTTTTAAAATCATTTTTTTTTTTGAGATATAATTCACAGATCACAAAACTCTCTTCAAGCATACAATTCAATGAATTCAGAGTTTGTGCAACCCTCAGCACAATCTAAGTTTAGAGCAGTCAGGACTCCAAGCAGCAATCTTTTACTCATTAGCAATCACTTCCCACGTCCTCTCTACCCCAGCCACAGGAAGTTACTAATCTAATTTCTGTCCCTAGATTTGCCTCTTGCAGACATTTGCGATTGTCCTTTTTCTGGAATCGCACCTTGCGTAGTTAGTGTCTTGGGGGTTAGTGTCTGCCACTTGGCTGAAATCTTCAAAAAGTCCATCCACTTTGTAGATAGAATTGCTGCTTAATCCTTTTAAAAAAAAAAACCTGACTAATAATATTCCCTAACATTGCTATGTAGCATCTGGTTTATATTAATCAATGAATAGGCATTTTTGTTCTCCATGACATTTAGCTATTGGGGATCACATGGTTATAAACAAGCATATACTTCCTTTTCTGTGGGCATTTATTTTCATTTTCATTTATCTTACATTATACTCAACCAGGGGAATTACTGGCTCATATATTAACTATTCCACAATTTGGGGAACTATTAAGGTAGTGTCCATAGTCACTGTCCATGGTATATTTCCATCAAGAATGAATGATAGTCTCACTTCCTCTGTGTCATTTCCAACACCTGGTATCCATTTTTAAAATTACAGCCATTCCTGTAGGTAAGAAGTGGCATTATGTGGCTTCAACTTGCACTCTGATAACTAAGGATGTTGAATGTATCTCTGTGTGTTTGTTAGTCACTTTTATGCCTTTTACATTGTTTGTTTGAGACACAGTTTCATACTGCCCAGGCTGGCCTCAAATGTCTTTCACACACTCATGATGTGACTAGTGGCTAGGAAGTCTCTGTGTCACTGTAGGCTTCAAGGTAAGGTTTACTTACCAAAGAGACCAATGCCCATTATGAAAGTGAGAGCTTCAACTTCACCACAGACCTCTGGGAAGGAACTTTGTATGACTGGTTGTTGTGAGATATCTTTCTGTATGCTGTGAATATATGTTGCTCTGATTGGTTGATAAATAAAGCTGTTTGGCTAATGGTGAGGCAGAATATGGTTAGGCAGAATATGGTTAGGTGGCACATTGCAGCTGGAGAGAGGAAGAAGAGATGCTGCAAGCCCAAGCCGCTGCCAGGAGAAGCAAGCTGTGAAAGTACCAGTAAGCCACAAAGCCACATGGCAAATTATAGATAAATAGAAATGGATTAAGTTATAAAACCAGCTAGTGAAAAGCTTGAGTCATAGGCCATCAAGTTTGTAAATAATATAAGCCTCTATGTGTTTACTTGGGACTAAGCAGCTTTGGGACATGAGTGGGAGAGATTTGTCCTGACTGCAGGCCGGGCAGGACACAGGAAAATTTCTGGCTACAACTGGTTGTAGGTTAGATTCTCAAAAATTTGATTGATCACACCTATATAACAAAACCTACATTACAAAACAAACAACCACCTCCCCACACATCAGTGAATCTATATAAGGTGTTTTAAGTTGTTCTGAATACATCCATGCTTTGGGAACACGGAGCTCCTGGACATGTATGGACAGAGGTCTGCATTCAGAGTCCTTTCAGATCTGGCTGTATGAATTCTCCATTTGCCTATTTATGTATCCTTTCTAATGACAAGTAAAACATAAACCAAGTGCCTCCTGAAGTCCTGGGAGCTGTTCTAACAAATTATAGACTCTTAGGGGTGGCTGTAGAAAGCCAAAATTTATAGACATGTGGTTAGAAGTATGTGATTGGAGATCAAAACGGTGACAAGCTACTAGAACACAATACTGAAGTCATGGATCTGATGCTAACTCCAAGCCCTTAAACCACTGGGGTATCTACTTAGTATCAGAGAGGAGGAAAATTGGTAGCCAATGTTGGGAAAAACATCTTTTTACGTTTTTGTGTTTACATGACTGATTTTTTTATTTTATTTTACAATACTATTCAGTTCTATATAACAGCCACAGATTTCCTTGTTCTCTCCCTTCCTGCCCCCCTCCCCTTCCCCCCAGTCCACTCCCCTTTCCCACTACCTCCAGATCAAGAACACCCCCGAGGACTGAGATGGACCTGATAGACTCAGTCCAGGCAGGTCCAGTCCCTTCCTCCCAGATTGAGCCAAGCATCCCTGTATAAGTCCCAGGTTTCAAACAGCTATCTCATGCAGTGAGCCCAGGACCTGGTACCACTGCCTAGATACCTCCCAAACAGATCAAGCAAATCAACTGTCTCACCTATTCAGAGGGCCTGATCCAGTTGGGGGCCCCTCAGCCTTTGGTTCATAGTTCATGTGTTTCCATTCGTTTGGCTATTTGTCCCTGTGTTTTATCCAACCTTAGTTTCAACAATTCTCGCTCACATAAACCCTCCTCTTTCTCGCTAATTAGACTCCCAGCGCTCCACCTGGGGCCTAGCCATGGATGTCTGCATCCCTGACTTCAAGCTCTACTATAGAGCTACAGTAATAAAAACAGCTTGGTATTGGCATAAAAACCGACATATGGACAAATGGAATCGAATTGAAGACCCTGACATTAACCCACACACCTATGAACATAAAATTTTTGACAAAGAAGCCAAAAGTGTACAATGGAAAAAAGAAAGCATCTTCAACAAATGGTGCTGGCATAACGATATCAACATGTAGAAGGCTACAAATAGATCCATATCTGTCACCGTGCACAAAACTTAAGTCCAAGTGGATCAAGGACCTCAACATAAATCCAGCTACTCTGAACCTGCTAGAAGAGAAAGTAGGAAGTAGTCTTGAACGCATTGGCATAGGAGATCACTTCCTAAATACATGACTGATTTTTATAAGAACTGTTAAAATTTGTTCTTCATATAGGCCATTTGCAAATGCTTTTCCTCATGGTACGGACTATCTTTTTATTTTGTCCTCTAGATTATTTCATCTGGAAATTCTACATCTAGTTTTTCATCTATCAAGTACTTGTGTGCTTGTGTTATACTCGGGAAACATTTCCCTAACCCAGAGTCACAAGTATGATTCATGGTTTTAGATGATCTCTACAGTTTTAGCTTTATTTTTTTTACATTTGTTTATTTATTTATGGTGTGTGTGTGTACATGTGTGAGCTCACATGTGTTCATGTGTATGTGTACATTTGCATATATACTAGGTATTAGATATGTGGCAGTCAAAGGATAACTTTTAGGCATCAATTTTCTCTACTAGAGATTGAAATCAGGTTGTCAGGATTTGTGGCAAGCACTTTTACCCTTGAGCTGTCTCATCAGCCTCTCTATAGCTTTGACTTTACCTTAGCACTACTGTGTACCTTTTAAACTTTTTTTTTACACGATTAATTTTGTTTCTGTGTGCATGCATGTGTTTGAAGGTGAATGCATGCTTCTGCATGTGTATGGAGGTCAGTATCTGTTTTCTCCTTCCAACATAAGAGTTCTGGAGATCAAACTCAGACCATGAGGCATGGAATAGATTGATGCCTTCACCAGCTGAGTCATATCAACAGTCTTGTAATGTACTCTGAGTTAATTTTGTGCCTGGTTTGACACAGAAATCCACTGATCATTTAAAAAATATTCCATTAAGTTTCTATATTATTGTTAAATCAAAACTGGATTATTATAATAATCTGTTGTCCACCAGGAAAGACAGTTCTATATCCTGCACAGGATACACACTAAACTCCAAGTCTGAGGTCAGGTAGATGGTATGATCTCACTAAAAGGCTATGGGACTGTTTGTTATCAGGACGCACTCAACTAGCTATGCGGGTTCCCTTTCATCAGGTAAATTGGAAGAGAATCGAATTTCTTCTCACCTAGTGAGGAATTATGAAAACTAAGAAAAACATAATCATGAAATTTTTTTTAAAAAAATGAATCATTATCAGAATATATCTATACTAATCAAGATTTTTGTCTCCTACAACCATAAAATTGCAGAAGGCAAAAAGCCACAAAGAAGCTGACAGAAAGTTACTGATTAGCTGATCATCCACAGAATGGCCTAGACAGGGCAAACACACAGCTTCCTGAGAGACACCGATGGAGACAGGGGCTCTGCAGTCATAGGCTGTACTTCCCTAACCATGAGGTCTCTCTGCAGATTACAGTGATTTTACATGTTCATAAAGACACCAGCAAGGACTGGCAGGAGTATCCTAACTATAAATGATAAAAAGTGTATGGAACAGATTAAACTTTGTTAGTCAATAGAAGAAAAACTTTTATTTTCTTCCTTCAATTACTGCTGTGACTGATCAAAAAAAAAAAAAAAGGCATCACTGTGAAAAAGTTCAATTATAAAAGTGATGTATTAGTATCATTCTTAATTAGTGACATCTTGGATATCAACTCCACAGTGACACAAAGGGGCCCCTGAATACCATTCTTACAGGAAATATCAAGATCAAATGGCTTTGAGCTGCTTCAACCTAAACAACCCCCCTCAACCTTGCTCCAATTCCTACTTCATCTGATCCCTAGAGGTGAGATGGGTTTGATTATAGAGGAAAGTTTTTTTTTTTCCTTATACTTTCTTTCCCTGTATCTAATAATATGGAGACCTCTTCAAAGTATGGATCTGTCTTACACTTGTTTTCTATCACTAGAAGCATGTTGTCAATGGGGGGCATTTATGAGTAGGAAATGCATAATTTAAAAAAACAAGTGAAAACCTAATTATGCATCATTATATCAGAATTGAAGATAAGCATGCAAATCATCTTTGAAGAGAATGGAAACTTTTCACGTTTATTTATGGAGTGTGCATGTGCATACAGATGACACATTGAGTAAGCGTGTGAAGGATAGAGGATTACTTGTAGAAGTAGGGTCTCTGCTTCTGCCATCTGGGTTCTGGGGTTCAAGGTAAGATCATCAGGCTTGGCAGCAGGTACCTTTACCTGAGCCATCTCACCAGCTGGAAACTGCACTGTCTAAATCTACATTGGAGGAGGTAGCTGTAGCTCTTTATGTGGAGTTGGGTAGAATTCCCCACAGTAGTCACAACACCTTCTGTGAAACATACTTGCAAAGGTGTATCACATATTCCCCTTTTTTTCTTCTGTGACTGTGTCTATGAAGATACTATCTGCTGTCATCGAAGCCCATCATCAATATAAAAATTAAATATCCTATCTATTGAAAAGTTTGTCAGAGATCTCATTAATCTTCATTTAGTTTCAGACTGTCACTCACCTAGTTGCTGCTCATGTTTTCTAAGTTATAGTTTAGTCTACAGCCATAGTATCTTGAATACATTTGATGTCAACTAAATCATAGTTTGTGGCTGAGAATATTTTATTCTTAGGAAAGATGTTTGATTGTTGAATCTCATTTAGGGGGTATGCTGCACATAAATATTCTATTATTAGTGGCAATGGTTTGCCTTTTATGAATGTGAAAAGATGTATTATGTCAGTCTCAGTATCACCCGTATACACTTGGCTGTGGAGATCCATATGTTCAACTACTGGCCAAGAGAGAGAAAATACCAGTCATTATGGCATTCCATTCTGAAGCACAATGAAGTCGACTCATCAGAAACTCACTAAAAATAGACAGCTCTGATTGTAATCAGAGAGAATGTGCATTTCTGTTTATCTTAATGTTCCATCTCATTTTCACTTTTTTTTTTGTGGGTCTTGTGCCTTTAGATTCTGCCTATCTGACAACTGCTGAGTTCCCTTATGCCGCTACTGCTAATCTGGATTTTAACCATCAGCTCAGCTCTCTGAAATCACTAGACAAACCCACAAGACCTGTGGGATCCACTCACTTTCTTCTGTGTGTTTATCTCCTGGATGTTCTTAGAGGGCTTTTGGGCTGTTTTTAGAAGTCAGGCCATCTTCCATGCCAGTCTATAATGGAAGCTTGCTGGAGTGTGCAAGTCACAACTACCAAGGGCAAAAGACTACATTTATGCTTGGATTTCTTCATCCTTAAATGGTTTGTTTTCCTTTTATGTGTGTGTGTGTACATGTGTATGGTGTGTGTGTATGTTTGAATGTGTGCAAGTAGGTACACATGTGAGGGTGTGCATGCACCTGTGTGCTTATGCATATGGAGTGCAGAGGTGGACATCAATTTATCTCTACTTTATCTCCAGAGGCAGGGCCCTCATTTGAAGTCAGAGTTCAACAATGGGACTAGTCTAGCTAGATAGCTTGCCCTAGTATCCCCTGGCCCTTCTTCTCAAACAGGAATTATATGTGATCCACCATGTCCATACCACAGTTACAAGGCGGCTGGAAACTTAAACACTGGTCCTTATTATTGTACAGCAAGCATCAGGTTTCAGTCCAAACCCTGGGCTTCTATGTGACCTTGAACTTCAGCATAGACCCCAGCCGGAAGGAACACAGACTCAGACTCTGGCCTGGACATTGGCATTCGGTAATAGCATAGGCCACTCAGATCTGCATGCTGCCAGGTGCATAATGGCCCTCAGACACCAACATGGACTCAAGTGGCTGACATGATGATGGGCATCCTCACAGCCCTCGGTGGCAACAGGAGCCACATATTTCAATCCAGATCCTGTCCACTACAGGGCATCAGCCTGGGCCAGGATGACACCATGGCCCCCGGGTGGCAACACAGGCCACCCAGATCTGTATGACCCCCACTGCAGCACGGCGTGGAGACGCCAACAAGGCCATTGGCTTCAGCCCAATCCAGGATCTCTGTGTGGGCCCTACTGGCAACCTGGGCCACAGATTTCAACACAAACCCCAACTGTAGCTGCACCACCAACCCAGACATGGCCCCAAGCAGCAGCTTGGCGGAGTCCATATCCTGGCTCCAGGTGGAAGTCTAGGCCACTCAGGTCAGACGACTCTGGTAGCAGCATGGCTCCTGGACACCTACAGGGCTGCAGGATTTTGTCCCAGACCCCAGGCTCCATGTAGCCTTTAGTGGCAGCATGGGCCATGGATTTTTAACACAGAGCTCAGCTTCAGTAGGCCCATGGACCCAGACATGGTCCTCAGCAGCAGCCTGGGCCTGGTTATCACCATGGCACTGGGTATAGTATGTGTCACTCAAGTCTGTATGGCCTCAGCTGCAGTATGGCTCTAGGGCACCAACATGGTCCCAGGTGGCTGATCAGACCCTGGGCAACCACATGGCCTTTGGTAACAACAAGAGCCACAGACGTCGATTCAGACCCTGGCTGCTGTAGGACAAGGGACCTAGACATGGCTTTTGGCAGCAGCCTGGCCCTGCCATTTCCATGGCCCCAGGTGGTAAACTGGCCTCCAGCATCAGCCTACTCCTCACTGCCTTCCCATCTGCCAGGGCCTTGAGGACCCAGGTTGGCCTGTGGCTGGCTAGCCCCTACTTGAGCAGATCTGTAGCAGGGGCACCTTGAGCACATGTTTTTTGTTTGTTTTTTGTTTTTGTTTTTGTTTTTTTTTTTTTTTGTTTAAATGCGGCGCCAACATTGTAGGGCCTCCACTATGATCGTTTAGTAATAACTGACAACTTGACAGAACCTAGACATCGCTTGAACCTCTTCAGTGGTTTGTGTTTATGGGAGATCATCTTGATCGCACTAATTGAAGTAGAACAATCAGCCCACTGTTGGTGGCACCATTCCCTGGCTGGGATCCTGTGTGAGGAGAGAAGGGACCTGAGCAGTACCCTGCATTTGTTCTCTGCTTCATGGCTGTAGATGTGATATGAGCAGTGACTTCAAGCTCCTGCTGCTTTGACTTCTCCACCAGAAGGGGTTGCACCCTTGAACCATGGGCCAGAATAAACCCTTTCTCCCTTAAGTTGCTTCAGTCAGAGCATTTTAGCACAGCAACAAAAAACTGAGACACCCACCTAACTCAACAACTAAGGTGTCCCCATGGTGTGCCCACAGCCAGCCAGCAGCTTGGTTTTATTTGCATAGCTTCTCCCATCCCCCACTTTAGGCCATCTGCTTGGGCTGAAGGCCCAGTCGTTTCTGAAATGTTCTGTTTCCTCTAAAATGATTTTCTAGAGTGCCCACAGAAGTACTTCCAGCATATTCCTTCTTCACAGTCTTTCATCCTTCCCTATCATGCTTTAAGGACAGAACACCACTCTCTCAACTTTGGCTGCTGGTAAATTCCACCAGGAGGCCACTGAGGGAGCAGACCTTCCTTTAGCTGCCATAGACATGTTGGTGCCCTTGCTTCTCCTCATCAGACCTCCCACTGTGAGGCCAGTTATGTTATAGGAAGAGGTGTCACGTGGTCCTGCTAATGATTTATCTCTATCTTTTGACATGAAGCCCCGACTGTTAAGCTGCTTTGAGTTGCTTCCCCTTAGTGGTTATTTTCCCGTCGTGCCTAGAGGCTGAACTAAACAGTCAGCAATCTCAGTTTCAAGCACCAAATATTTAACAGCTGCTCATTTGCCAGTTCATTCTTGGTGCAACCAGAGGGAAGGAGGTGAGTGTGTGTGTGTGTGTGTGTGTGTGTGTGTGTGTGTGTGTGTTCACACACCCTGCAGAATGTGTGGGAAGGGAGCCTGGGAAGGCAGTGTAGAATATCATTCGTCAGCATCTGTCTTTCAAAACTGCTCTAGCTTTTTGGATTTGTTTCCATAGAAGCAAAGTGGCAAGGCTGATACAGTCAAACAGAACAGTCATATACAACAGGGAAAAAAAAAAGTTTGTGAATTTGAAAAGTGTAGTTGGAGGATTTCCTGTGTCCTGGCCTGCCGGTGCTCGACACATCTCTCCCATTTGCATCCCCCAAGTAAACACACAGAAGTTTATATTAATTATAACTGCATGGCCATGGCTCAAGCATTTTGCTAGCTAGCTCTTATGTCTTAAATTAGCCCATAACTATTTATCTATTTTCTATGGCTTTACCTGCTTCCCATTACATGTTGCTCCTTGGGTGGCTCACTGGCATCTCTACCTGCCTTCTTCCTGTCTCTTTCTTTGAATTTCCTGCCCGCCTCTTAGCTGCCTTGACATAGGCTAAATGGCTTTATTTATCAACCAATCAAAGCAACACATACTCACAGCAAACAAAAGACATTTCCCTGTCACTTTCCCTTTCTACCTAAACAAAAGGAAGGTTTTAACTTTAACTTATTAAAATTACATATAACAAAACAGTTATCAAGCAACAATTACAGTTATAATATCTAGTCTATTTGTAATTTGTAAAATTAAAGAAAAAATTTTCTATCCTACATTTGTGAGTCTAAGGTTTCATATCTGATTTATCTTTTATCATAATCAAGGAAAATTATAATTAGACCTATCTAGTCTTCAACTACATCAAAGACCCCAGAAGGATATAATATTGAAAGGAGTTTATTTTTGTAGTTTTAAATGTGTTAAGGGTGTTTTGCTTGCACCATGTATGTGCCCTGTGCCTGAGAAGAGCAGAAGAGAGAGTATCAAATCCCTTAGAACTGGACTGACAGATGCTTATGAGCTGCCGTGAGGATACTGAGAACCAAATCTGGGTCTCTTGGAAGAGAAGCCAGCGCTATTAGCCACCAAGCCATTTTTCCAGCCCTGGCTTGGGTTTTTTTTTTTTTTTTTTTTTTTTTTTTTTTTTTTATTCAAATTAAATTCACAGCCCCTCCTAGCTGGGACTTCCCAGGTTATTTGGATTTTTGTGGGATACAGAGTGGAGTGATAGGGCTATGTTCAAGCATAGCTTGTATAAATACCGGTTGGATAATGCTAATTTCCCTCTGAGGTCCTGTGACACTTTCATTCCCTTGAATATGTCCATTCACACCACACATGAGTATGTTGCCATGATTTTGAGTCTTGATCTATCTTGAACTTAAAGGGGCATAAAGTGACTTTATGTACTTTAACTGAAGTACAGTGCTTTATAAACCCTACTTTTGAAACATGAGCTTGTAGTTGCTCAAATGATTTCCCGAGAAAATGTTTCCTGAAGAAGCTGCAAGAACATCTCTTACAGGAAACGATTCTAAGGTGATTGTTTAAGTAAGATGTACCATGTTTTGAAATCTTTGAAGTGGAAGAAGCAAAGTACTACATGAGTTAGTGACATAAATGCATGCATTTATCAAAGCTCATGCTCATTTCATTGTGTATATATTTTTACCTTTACAAAGACATAAATAAACATGAAACTCTGAATAATAATCTGTGTGCAGAAGTATTCAGGGGAAGGGAATGTGTTGATAGCTATAAATTCCTGTTTTTAAGACTTCAACAGTAGATGGATAGGTATCTGATCAAGCCAAAATGGGAAAATGATAATAATAAGATTGAAATGCTGGTTTTTACAGTTGCAATGTTTGTGTTTCCTTAAACTTTTGGGAGGAAATCTAGCTCCCTGTGTGAGGGGTTCATTGGGTCATGAGAGTAATAGGATCCCGATGGATGGAATTAACATCCTTTGAAATGAGACCACAGAGACCTTCTGTGCCTCTTCCGCTATGGGAGAGCATGGTGACAAGGTGCCATCATCTATGTAAAAGGGTGCTGAGTGGACACTGAATCCAATGGCACCTTTATCCTGCACTAAGCAGTCTTCAAAATCCCAAAGATTACTTTCTTCTAAGTACCCAATTAAAAACAACTTGTTAAACATCTCAAATGAGCTAAAACACAAGTGTATAGACTGTCTCTTTACAATTTCTTAAAATTTCCTGCATGCTAAAAAGTTGTTTGCCAGTGGTTGGAGACATAGCTCAGGGTTAAGAGTGCTTGCTGCTCTTCCAGAAGACTAGACTTCAGTTTCCAGCACCCATGTCCTGCTCACAACTACCTATTACTCCAGCTACAGGGAATCTGGCACCCTTCTCTGGCTTCCAAGAACACTGTACTCACATTCCCATACCACACCCTGGCATATTTATAATTAAAAATAGTTAAAAACAAAAACATTGTCTATCATCATGAAAAAAAGACACTCAGCATCTGAAACTGGGAGATCTGAGTACTGGTCCCAGTAAGGACATGCAAATTTGTAAAATACAATCTAGGCTTTCCATTTACTGGATCTCTCTAGTTATAAGATGAAAATCCTGTATGTGTTGCTTTGTGTGTGGTAATCTATTATTTCTAATAAAAAAAAAACTTGGATCAAATAGTCAGAACCCCTGCATTCACAGAAAAATTTGAATTCTCATTTTATAGTCCAAAGGAAATATTGGAAATCCTGTTATCCAATGTGTCACCAAACAGGAAGTTCTATTGCATCATTTTCTCATGTCAAAATATCTCCTATTCCATGGTCAAAGTGTCTACCATTATGAGTTAATCATATGAATGGGGCTCAGTTTCTTTTCTTGTGTGTGTGTGTGTATGTGTGTGTGTGTGTGTGTGTGTGTGTATGTGTGTGTGTGTTTATGTGTGTCTGTACATGTGTGTGCAAGTGTACACCTATGGAGGACAGGTTGTCTTCTTCAATTTCTCTCTTCCTAATTTTTGAGATAGGATCTCTCACCATCTGAGCCATACTAGTGGTCAGGGAGCCACCAGGATCTCCCTCTCTCCATCTCCCTCTACTTTTTCTCCCAGTGCTGGGGTTACAGACATACACCACTATCCCTGGCTTTTACAAGGATATTGGGTATCTCAACTCAGGTTTTCATTTTGTATAGTAGGTACTTTTCCCAAAGAGTCATCTTTCAAGCCCAAGGCTTACTTTCTCATTAAAGATTCAGCTGGTCCTGGAGTTGGTAACACAATTTGGTAAGGTATTCAAGTGCAGAGACCAGAGTGGATGGGCTTCTCTGATCATTTAAGGAACCTGGAATAGATCTTTCAGGAGTAAGCACCTGGGATCCTGAAATGACTGAGCAGGTAGATAAGGGAATCAGTTCCTACAAAATGAAGACCAGACCAGACCAGAAAGAGCTACATTAATGAAAGGACACTGTAGCCGTTCTTAACAGACTACCGGCTGGGCCAATTCAATATATTAACATATAACATAGAGGTTCACACAACTTTCTTTCTAGAAAGGGTCAGAAGTGAATGTTTCCGGTTCCGTAGCATGCAGCCCTTGTTATAAACAATTCACTCTGCCATTATAATAAACAAGCCACCACTGACAATATGTGCGCAAATGTGTACAGCTGTGTGGCTGTGAAGCTTGGTCTACACTTACTGAAATGGAATTCCCTCCAGTTTTTACATGTCATGAAGTTTTATACTTCTTTGGGATTTTTTTTCCCCCAGCACCAGAAGTACTGATAACTGTTATCAGCTTACAACCCCTGTGAAAGCAGGCGGTGAGTACATTTGGCTTTAGGTTGTAGCCTGCAGAACACCGCACCGGGGCACAGACTCCAGACACAGAGGACAGCCAAGCTGCTTAGCACACATATTCTCAAGCCACCGAAGTAGTAAGAGGCTCACCCTAAGCACCTTCCCTTTCTTTTTATCTCAAGAACAAGAAAAAACAATGCATAATCTCCCCTAAACTTTACTTTTAAAATGGCTTTGATTTCTTAAAGGATTTCTCTTTCTTCTGCCTTCTTTTGAGCTCTCTCTCTCTCTCTCTCTCTCTCTCTCTCTCTCTCTCTCTCTCTCTCTCTCTCTCCCTCCCTCTCTGCCTTCACACTTCCTTCTTCTTTCTCACTGTGCAAGTTTGTTCCCTTGCTAATAAATTTTGCTTTTACTGCCAGAAGCATTACAGGGCTTGACATTTTTAGTGAGGGTGCTGAGATTTTTGCAGCTTTTGTTTATCGCTTGCCTTTTTCTCCATCCTGGACAACCTCAGACCTTCCTAAATGAAGGATTGATGCTAACACAGCATGACCCACACCTGGAAATCTATTAACAATTAACAGCCAGTAAAAACAGATGACTCCAAGTTTCCCAAGGCTGCCAGCTTCGTGGGAGGTAAGGGACAGTTCGCAGTGCCAAGGAAGTACACAGAACTAATTAATCTAACAATTCTCATACACGAGCATGCAAAACTCCACACTGGCCACAAATGTGGTTGATTTAAACATAGTCATGGTTCTATGTGCATGACAGTTCGCAAAGCCAACCTGAGACAAGTAAATGAGGAGGGCGGCTGTCAGCACTGCCCGTTCTATTGGATCACAGTAAGAACAAGGATTCCTCACCAAAATGCAACTCACTGAATTTGTTCCTTCCACAAGGATGTGAGGCCAGCAGGAACTTGCTCCTGCAGGAGAATAGCCTTCAAATCAAGAATAGCATGTGCCAAAAGACAGGGTTTGAAAAAAGGAAAGAGTGGCTGGAGAGATGGCTCAGTGGTTTAAGGTTTCTTGCTACACTTGAAGAGGACAGGAGTATGGTTCCCAGCGCTCATACCAGGCAACTCACAATGCCCATGCACCCAGCACCAGGGAGAACTGGCCCCATTTTCTGAACTCTCCAGTCACTTGCACTCATACAGGAGCATACAAGCACACACACATGGACACACACAGACATAGACACAGATACACACACACACACACACACACACACACACAGGAAAAAAATGAAAGAAGCTCTCATGTGACATTCAGAGGGGTTGGAGTAAGATGCATGGACATGGAGGCACTTAATATATTTTCAGAAATCTAGATGAGGCACAACTTTCAGCAGTGACAGGGCAGTTTTTTGGAAAGGACCAGTTTCTAGTGCTATAAATGTAACTTTGACTGAGAGGAAAAGTGGGAATCCTTTCTCAATTCTCAAGCCAAACCAGTGTGTTATAGGCCAAGAATGACTCTATGTTTGCAGTTTCTGATAACAAAGAATTAAAGAGGAATATAATCCTTTATCTGAAAGGCAGTAGACATGATAAGGGGATGGGATGGTAACACAGCGGATATCATGCAGGTGCTTTCTTCTCCTTTTCAACCACAGAGAACACCCAGGACAACCAAAAGCCTCAGTCTTATCAATGATCTGGGAATTTAAGTTACTGGTTAAGCAGGGATTTCATCTGCAGCCTTCTGTACCAACTGACCCATCTTTATAATCAGTCTCTCTGGAATGTTGTCATGAAGTGACAATTCTAGACCTTGATGCTGGGGAGATGGCTCAGTGGTAAGAGTACTTGCTGTATATCCATGAGGACATGAGTTCACATCTCCAGCACCAATAGAAAAAATCTTACTGTGGCTGTACACGCCTCTAATTTCAGAACTGGAGGTGAGGGGCTGATAAGAGACAGGAGGACCCCCAGGACCCGTTGGCCATCAGCCTAGCCAAAGACAGCAAACTCTAGGTTCTGCAAGAGACCCTCCCTCAAGGGAATCATTGGTGAATAACAGAGGAGGACATCAGTTCACACACTCACCCTCCTCCTCAGTTCACAAGTTCCAGAGCCAGCTGGAGTATATTCCAGTCCATTAGCCTTAGGGGTATTCAGAGGCGGCCGGACAAGCAAAGGGAAGCTTGAAGACTGACGAGACAGCAGACACAGATCCTGCTGCGGGAGTGTATGTGGCCTGGCACGGCTAGCCCGGCATGACGATGCATTCTTAATACGCTGCCCCCCTCACGGCTGCTGTTCATTTGATTCACCTCAGTTGTCGCAGACTCAGCCTTGGTGGATAAAAGGGCCTCCCTTCTTCTATGCGCCATTCACTGGCCCATGGAAATGGACCATTTTCACAAACTGCTAATTCTGAAAGCCTTCAGTGGATGGAGACAGGGGAAGGGGAAAATATATACAGTTTAAAGGCATGCTCTGAATTTGCTAATAGGCATGCACAGTCCTTTTGGAACTAAAATAGAATTTTTGATGAAGTACCTTGTGGCAAATTTGAAATATTAGCCTGGGGGCCCCAACAAGACATAATTCACTCCACTGGTGAGAACAAATCTCATTTCCACATCCATTCCTCTAAACTCATTACTGACCCAGGGGAAAATGCTAGCCTACAGCAAGTTTTAATACAGACACTGGTGGGCCTGTTGCTATATTACCAACTGCAATCACGAGCAACAAGCCACTTGGTGACAATGGACCCCTGGACCTATAGAGTCCCAAGAAGGCAGCTTCTAGAAGGCTTAATGGTCCACTCAGAGCAGAAAACAACATCCAAAAAAGATTCCATTACTTTATGCAATAATTGTTGAAAAAGACACACCCTGGCTCTAACAGACTGTTAGCTTGCCTGTAAGTGAACAACTATAGAGAATAATTTACTATACATTCATTTTGAGTCTTAAAACTAAAAAATAAACAGGCAGTTTTACTAGGAAAATTAAACAAAAATAATGATGACTGAGTTCAGAAAGATCTAGATCCAAATTTAAGATCTAGGAGTAATTTTATTATCTCCTTTTGAGTGTTATCTGTCTCATGAGAAGCATAAGTCTTAGTTAAATGTAAATGATTTCTGGGTGTAGTTAATGCCACTACTGTTTTCTGTTATGTCCTCTAATGTCATGTCATATAATTGTTCTCAATAAATATATGTAAACAAGATCTACTCTCTTGGTATGTTATATATATTAAGATAGATAATATATGTAAATCATTTGGAATGTTTCTGGCATAAGGTAGGTCTATAACAGACATATAGTAAATGGCCTACTGGTATTTGCCCTGATGGAAAGGCTACACCAATGGGTAAGAATGCTCACTGAGTGAGTTGGTTTGTAGGAACTGCCTATTACAACAGGTCAGCAACAGTGTGCTACCCAGTCCTCAGACTTAACAGGCACACTAGAAGTTTCCTCTGGATTCCCATTGAGCACTTGGGCTGTTACAGTCAAATAAAAATTCTGTGTCTGTTTCTAGAGGATATACTTAACTAGCTAGCTATTTGAAGGGAAATCCACCTGTGCCCATAGAGGCAAAGGTCCTGACTAGGGGTTTCTCCTAGCTTCTCACTGCATCTGAACTGTCTTCGTCTTCAACCTGGCCACATTGTCCCGAATATTCTTTGAAGGTAGTGTGAGTTTCCTACTATCTTCTGAGTTTTCCAATGAAGAAATATGTTCCAACATGAGCTTTGAGGTGAAGAGGGAGGAGTAAATCATTATAAATGCAAATAAAAGGGTGTCAGTTCCCACAGCTATTATCAAACATCTGGCATGAAGCAACTTAGGGGAGGAAGGTTTTATTTTGGCTCAGAATTAAGGAAGCACAGTCCAACATGGTAGAAAAGGCATGGCAGTAGGCATCAGACATAGCAGCTCACACCACATTTGCAGTCAGGAAGCAAAAGGACAACAGGAAGTGGAGTCAGTCTTTCACACCTCAAGGTTTGCCTCCAGTGGCTTATTTCCTCCAGTTAGGCTCCACCTCCTAAAGTTCTACAGCCTTCTATCACCAGCAGAGGATCAAATATTCAAATACACAGACCTATGGAGGATGTTTCACATGGAAAACCCAACAAAAGGGGAGGAAGAGCTTGGTTGCCCACACTGAACAAATGGAAAGGGGAATAGCTCCAAGCTGAACAAGTAAGTCTTGGGCCTATGGGGCATATGTTGTAGCAATGTGGACACAGACATGCCAATGATAGCCTGAGACAGAACAATTAGTGAATTGATTATGGCTGTGTTTATACTTCTGTTGTCAGTGCTGATTACTTATGGGTTTGAAATAAGCTCCTGTTTCTTCATTAGTGATCCTTACTGAATGGGAACATATGTGGATATCTACAAGTAGTTTTTTGGCTTCCAAGGAGGGCTCATACCTTCTTATGAAGAAGATAATGACAATAACCAGAGAACACACATTCCTAGAAGCCAAACAAGCCCTTTACTTTTTAAAATCTATCTATTAATTTACTTATGTATTTATTTAATGTATGTGAGTGCTTTACCTGTGATAAAGCACTATTTGGAGGGAAATCCACCTGTGCCCATAGAGGCAAATGTGTCCTGACTAGGGGTTTCTCCTAACTTTTCACTGCATCTGAACTGTCTATAGATGTTTGTGAGCCACCATATAGTTGCCGGGAATTGAACTCAGGACCTCTGGAAGAGCAGCCAGTGCTCTTAACCTCTGAGCCATCTCTCCAGCCCCAGTCTTCTATGTTTTAATAAGAAGTATTACTGTTGCTCTTTTCTTGCTTCAGGTTTGGGCCTTTGGTATTCTTTTGGCATATCAAACCAATAAGTCTTCATCTTTGAAGAGGACACAGCATCCAGGTTTTCCAGAAGAGGACAGCTCAGCAAAATCTCCTTTCCTACATATTCATGGACAGTCCAACCCACATTACACCCGACTCTCCTCCTGTGTCCCTCCAGCTGGCTTCCTCAAGCCATCCTCACTCAAGCTGCCTTATCCAGGCAGGGACTTGGTTTTAGAACTTCACTTTGATCATTTATTTCTGTCATCTACATATGTATGAAAAAGTAGCAGTTTTTGTTTGCTGTTGACTTCTTTCAGCTGCCCTCAGCCTTGCACCCTGGGAACAGCACACGCTTTAACTTGTACAGATTCTGTAAGAGAGGTGGGAGAGAGGTGGCAGGGAAGACAGAGCCTGGGAGGACATGCTGGCCTTCATTTGCAATGCCGTAAAAACACACCTGGAGGAAGAACCAGTTTCTCCAAAGCAAAGAGACAAAGGGGCCACATGGAGTCTTTTTTTTTTTTTTTTTTTTTTTCCTGGCTGAAACACTGTGTAAATGGGAGGGAGGTGTGAAAGAGAAGAAACTGTAGAAAGACACAAAAGAAAATCATGGGAAAGTCCACAGTTCATTCCTTGTTATTATTCTTGGAGATAGTTCTGGCATTTTCTACCAATGAACCAAGAGGCTCTAATCAAATCTATCCTCCTGAAAGGATAGGACTAAAGAAATCAATGGTTTCCTTTTCCTTTTCTTTTCTTTTTGAAGAAGATATTTTGTGTTTCCTTAAAAGGAAAGTTTCAGTGGCACATCTTATTTTAGAATCTCTAACTTTATCTTCAAGTTTTTCCTCAACTCTTTTTCTTAAATTAGAGCTGTTTGCTAATTTGTGATTTTTTTCTTTTCTTTTTCTTTCTTTCTTTTTTTTTCTGTTATTTCTGGCCCCACTTAGCTTGGGCTTGAGAGTCATATGCTGAAGGTGGTGACTGCAAAGTCAAGAATGGGAGTCTTGAGTCTCCATCATGGTCAGAAGCACACAGATGATCTTCTGAAGGGAAGGTGGGGAGTGGGGGAGGGGTGGAGGAGGCAAACTTCAGAGTGTGGAAAAGAGAAAAATGACAAGAAGACGAGAGTTGCCATCTGCTGGAGGAGGGGGAGAATGACATTTGACACTTGCAAGAAAAAAGTGCAACTCATTAGTCCTGGTAATGAATCTCCCTATGCTGTGTATTGCCAGTTAAGAGATAACAATTAGCTGAGGTGTGCTACTATTTCAGAATGACAGTTTGGGGATATGTAGATGATATGTAAGAATTTAAACAATAGCATACTCTCTGCCTTCTTGTGAACTCCCATATCATCTTTAAAGAGGCCCTACCCCTTCAAAAGCCAGCAAGTTCCTTCAATGTGTATTTCTTGCTTTCACCATTGGGCCTTCGAAAATGGTGTTTCTTCTATAAGTATGCCTAGTAAACGTGTGCAGGTTTTTCTTTCTGCTTACATAACAACCAAAAAAAAAAAAAATTGCTGAGGCTCAATACAGAGAGCAAGTGACTGAGAGTAGTAGGCACTCTCAGTGGATGCTCTTAATTTCTCCACCAGTTCTAAGTGACACGAAAAGCCAATTGCTGGACCCCTCTGGGTGTTAATATTTTAAAGCTGTAAAATGATGAGTGCTACGGAGGATGGGCTGCAGAGTCTAAATCATCTCCAAGGTCCTTTTTAGCTCTCCAATTCTGTGAATCTATAAGCATTCCCAACTTATGTAGCACTTAGAACATGAATATTCAAGCTAAATTCTCATCATTGCTTCCACAGAATTCAGCAAAACTGTGTCTAATGGCCTGATTAATCAGCCATAACCATCTTCTTTGTCAGTGAAGGGGAAAAAAGTTTTACTTCTTCTCATGTTATAGAGGAGAAAAAAAAAATAAAAACATTTATTTAAACCCGATTTCTCTGATGTTGATTTTGTCAGAGTTGCTAGTGACCTCTAAAACAAGAAGGAGAAACCAAAGCTAAGCATTCCACCAATGCTGGAGTGATCAGTATATGGCCAAATGGATGAGATAATTTAATTGGCAAATTCTGCTTTGACTGAAATGAACCCGTCTGTCTTTCTGAGGCTCTAAATCATGCAAACCCACAGCATCTAAGTTGGATACCCTTTTATTCATATATTCATTCAAGAATATGTTTAATGAATATATTTCCTTTTTTTTCTGTTGTTTTTGTTTGAGAAAAGTCTCTCTACATATCCCTGGCTGTCTTAGAACTTGCTATATATGCCAGGCAGGCTTCACATTTACAGAGATCTACCACCTTTTGATGGTGCTGGGATTAAAGGCATGTACCACTATTTCTGGCTTAATGAATATAGTTTCAATGTTTGCTTTCACACAGGTAGAATGGAAGATGTCACTTAGGGTCAGAGGAGAGAGAAACCTATCTACAAAGGAAAACCATAGCCAATAGCAACATGTGCTAGGACAGACAATTAAATCAAGGGGCATGATCATAATCTAAAGACTTATGTGGACTAAGAGGTCAGATCCAGTAATTTCTAAACTGAAGCTGAGTGACAGAGATAGCGTATTAGTTGCTTTTCTTGTTGCAAGATAAAAATTCCTGGCAAAGGCAACTCAAGGAAGAGGGGTTTATTTTGGCTCAGAGAGAGAATATTATGGCGGGGAAGTCACACGGCTGGAGTTTGAACATTTGATCACATGGTATTCACAACGAGAAACCGAGCCATCAGCGAAGATGTTCAGCTTGCTTTCGTGTTTTCTTTTGGTTCAGGACTCCACAGTACGGAAGTGCTTGGCTGATATTTAAAGCGAGCCTTCCCCCCTCAATGAACCCAATCTAGAAACTCTCTAACAGGTCTGTCCAAAAGGCTTGTTTCCTAGGTGATGCTAAATCACATCAAAGTGGCAAAAAATACTAGCTTTTGTGGATGGCTCTGCAAAGACGAGGGAAAACAAGTTGGTACTGAAGGGGGAGGTCAGAGGAAGGAGTGCTGGAATAAAAACATGAAAGAGGGCTAATAATGGCAAGGTGAGAAAAAGGATGTGGGAAAGGCTCTGACAGGATAGAGTGCCACGAATTCCATGAAACAAGTGTTCTTTTCATGTAAATTAGTCTCCCCATTTCCACAGATTAATGGGTTTGCTTTTTCTTTGAACTTTTCCCTACTCCTAGGTGACCCAAATCTATGTACATGCAAGGCTTTTTTTAATAAACAAGTTCTGGTTGACTGACTAAATATGACATGAGATCTTTACATTAGCTCATAGGTTAAGTAAGTGCTTAACCAGATAGTCAGAGTTCTTACGGTAGCCCTTGACCTCAAATACATGTAATGACCGAAGAAGTGCAGTCCCAAAAAGGCTAGCGACCCTTAAGATGTTGTCTATGGCTCTGGAACCTGTTACAATGACTCCCCTGCAGGAGCATCTCATGAAGAATGACAGAGCACTTATTGAAAACATAGCAAATGACCCACCTTGGTAGAGAGAGGCTCTGATGGTCTTTGTACTCACACATTACCTGGCTTTAATTGAAACTGGTACAGGTAATTCTGTAATATTTGTGTTGCTCATGTTACAAAGACTATCTCTGCCTAATACAGCAGCCCAGATAATAAGGAGAGGATTAATCAGACAGGTTATTTGGCATTTTTCTTTGATACAAACTCCATTTTTTTTCATGCTTTTCTTTTCTTCTGACTGGAGGGTGATCTTTAATTATAGTTTCAAGGGAAGACCGTACAATAAGGAGGCTGTTAAACATTATTAAAACTGGAATGTCTCTAATGTTCACTAAGAGTTGTCTGACTTATTTCACATTCCAAGCTTATTTCACATTCATGAGCCCATGAAATGAGTAGTCTATTGGGGATAATCTCCCTCCTTCTACAGGACCCACAGTGGTCTAGGGATTCTCTGAAGTGTGACCGGAAGAAACTGGCAGGTGCCAGGACCTATGCTACCCTGTTGATCTCCAGGGTGCTAAACAACATACTTGAATTCATTGAGACAGAAAGGAGAGAGCAGGAGGAAAAAGTGGATCTGGGAGTGAGAGAGAGAGGAAGAAAGGGGTAGCAAAAGAAGTCTGGGGGAAGAAAAGAGGAGCTGAATTTGAGAGATTGTGAGAAAACAAAAATGAAACAGATATGGGACACATATACACAAACACACACAGACACACACACACAAATACAAACATACACACACACACACAAACACACACACAAACATAAACACACACACACATACACACACACACACACACACACACACACATGCACGCATGCACACACTCATTGATCTATGTAATAACTCCTGAGTCTGGATATTCTGTGTTCAGATGAGCACTTCTGGCCCTTCCGCAGCTCTACTCAGAAGCAAGTTGGGATATAATGGTGCTGAAGTTCTTCGAGGGTGGTACTCTGGGTAGTTGTTAGATTGGGGAATTATTGAGCTATATATGAAAAAAAATCTGATCCATGGTACCAAGGGACAAAGACAAGGTGGCTGCCATCATCAACTCACCCTGATCCTCTTCAGGGGCTGGTGTCTGTAGTAAAGACAACCTTCAAAATTAGAGCTCTGCATACTGTTCTTGCAGAGGACCTAAGTTCCTCTCCCAGATCCCACAGCCACTCTCAAAATCGCTTGTGATTCAGGCTCCTGAAGGGATTTGATTCCTCATGCCTCTGAGGGCACTAGCATACATGTACCCATACACATAATTAAAGATAAAATAATAATCAGAGCTCTGTTAAAATGCCACATACCCCATTTACTGTGCTCAAATTACCAGCACTTCACAGACGCCCAAAAAGGAGTGCATTGGAAAGTAAATATATACTTTACCAGTGCCCAGGACCAAGAATTAGGTTGCACAGGCCACTCTCTTGAGCGTTGCAATGTGACTGGAACTGGTTTTGGAATTTGGCCCCTGATTGACAGGATACTTACTTTCACATGCTCAAGACTAGCAAAAGCGGCAGGCCTTTTGGAAAACGGACAAGGCAACCCTGGCACCCATTTCCACAAAGCTCCTTTCTGATTGTCATGGTAACGCAGGCAGGCAGGCAGGCATGGCTGGGGCTGCCTGTGTGAACCCTGGCCAGGCTGCCACGTGGGCTTAGTGGTGCATGGTCTCGAATTGCGGGAGCCTGTGGGCGACAGTCAGCCACCCACCATGGGGTGCACAGTAGCCTGTGCCAGGGAATTAGTGCCTCTGTGGGTTAAATCTATGTGGGCTCGAACTGTGTGTTACTATGACGATGATAAACAGGTCCTCTGGTTTCAGGGAAATGAAGCTTCACTCAGATTCTGGAATGCACCCTTAGACTCATGCATGGCTCTGTTTTAAGATCTCAGAGAACGCTGTATTCTTTGTATTCACTGGGTATTTACTGACAGTGACCTACACTGAGCACTTTAGTGACTTCAAGTAGGAAGAACCTTGTCATAGGATGGCAAGAAGAAAATTAAGCATGTTTATCAGATGGTAATTAATTTACTCTCTAGAAAGAGAGGTTCTGTGAAATTCTGCATATACTAGAAATATCTCAAGCTTCACCTTTTAAAATCCATTTGCATTTTCGTTTTTTAGAGCATATTCTAATTGCACATAATAATGGACTTTATTGTGACATTTTCATACATGTATGTAAAGTATCATGGTCATATTCATTTCTCTTTACTTCTCATGTCCCTCCTTTTATGAGACAGGTTCTCATGTATCTCAGGCTGACTTCAACCTCACTATCTAGCCAAAGGTATCATTGAACTCCTTTAAAAAATATATTGATTAGTGTATATGGGAATTTTGCCTGCATATATGTTTGTGTACCACATGTACAGTGCCCAAGGTGGACAGAAGAGAGTGGCTCAGATGCCCTGGACCTGTAGCTATAGTCAGCTGTGTGTGCTGAGTCAAATCAGAGTCCTCTGAAAGAGCAGCTTAAACACTGTTTAAGAGCTTAAACTCTTAAACACTGGCCCATTCCTCCAGTCCTTATATCCTCCCTCTTCCACTTTGACAATGCTGGGATCACAGAGGTGCACCACCACACCTGGCTTAGGAAGTACTGGGGACCAAACACAGGGTTTTGTGCACCCTAAGCAAACACTCTACCAACTAAACTACAACACAGCCCCTGGTACCCGCACTTAAAATTGTTTTTGTTGTGTTGTTGCTTCCTAAGAAAAAAGGAATAGCCATTATTCTCTAAAGCCCATCCACTTGAAGAAGTGAAATGAAATATAGAACATCTGTAAAAAGGCTATAGCTTTTCTTAGAGTATAGATCAGCTCTCACGGCAGAGCTAACCTTGCAAAACATGTTAGGAGAAATAAGGTATTGATTAAATACAGTCACAGTAAGGACTAAGCTTACATTAGTATTTCTCAGCACCTGAGACATCACACTTTATCATTCAACTGTGTACACAAAAGCATGCACATACACACTGGCAACACTGAATCTTGCCATGATCAACTTGGCTGAGAATAGAAAAAATTCTGATAGATTGAAAACACAGGTTCATCACATGCTTACAGAAATGACAGATACCACAATGATCCCTAGTTCATTTGTATGCATTGTAAGGTGTCACTCTACACCACAGGATCTTTTGGAATATGCCGCAAGTATATAATAAACAAAAAGCATAAAAAAACAAATACTTGGGGATGGAAAGACATCTCAATAGTTAAGAGAATACACCACTTTTGCAAAGAAACTCAGTTCAGTTGCCAGTACCCATGTCAGGGGCTCACAGTCTCCTATAACTCTAACCGTAGGGGCACCCAACACCTCTACATGAATACACATACACACATACACACACACACACACACACACACGCACGCACGCACGCACGCACGCACGCACGCACGCGCGCACACACGCACACATACATATAATTAAAAATAGCAAAGATATTAAAAATGAAATAATATATCAAGATGCACCAATGAGTCTCTTTCATTTCCTTGTTTTGTTCACTTTGCCTTGGGGAAAGATCTGCTTCCATCAGTCAGGCTTAGCACAGACTTCCTGACCACCAGCCATGCCCAGAGAGCCATATTAAAGACTTTTCCTTGATGTGAAATTCCCCATGATATATCCAGATCTCCTTGAGCTCCCACCCCAGGAGGCCTTGATATTTAATTATTTATTTAGGAGGTGTGCTGCAGAATATTCCTTTGCACTCTGTGAAGGAGTATTACTGTGGTTGGTTTAATAAAGAGATAAATGGCCAATAGCTAGGCAGGAAGAGGTAAGGCAGGACTTCTGGGGACAGAGAAGTCTCAGATCCAAACAGATCAAAATTCAGAGACATCTAACACAACTGACTATGAGTAGTATTTTAGACAATTTTAAAGAACTATCATTAATCCTCCGATATATAATGTTTAAAATCTTCCTTCCTTCCTTCCTTCCATCTTTCTTTCTTTCTTTCTTTCTTTCTTTTTTTTTTTTTTTTTTTTTTTTTTTTTTTTCTTTCTTTCTTTCTTTCTTTCTTTCTTTCTTTCTTTCTTTCTTCCTTCCTTCCTTCTTTCCTTTCTTTCTTCCTTCCTTCCTTCCTTCCTTTTTCTTTCTTTTCTTTTTTTTTTTAAAGAGACTACTAAAGCTGGGCACAGTGACTCTTGGCTTTAGTACCAATACTCAGGAGGAAGAGACCAAAGGATATGTATGAGTTCAAGGCCAGCCTGGTCTACCCAGAAAATTCAAGGCCTGCCAAAGCTACATTGTGAGACCCTGTCTCAAAAGCATAATAAAACACACACACACACACACAGAGAGAGAGAGAGAGAGAGAGAGAGAGAACTAAATATTTAGTAGCAAAATAGTCTGTCCGTGGTTTACTTTAAAACATTCAAAACCTCTTTTGCAAGAATGGCAGGATACTAAGCTCCTTTCCCATCATACATTCTTATATTCAGTAAGAAACAAACTCAGATCTACTTCTTCATGTCACAGTCTTCTGTGGGGAATTCAAATGCTGTGGGGGATTCACTTGCTCAACTGCTCTCTCTACAAGGCATTCAGTTGACCTCCCATTCCAGAGAAGAGCTGCCATGGTTCGTTCTCAGAGTTAAATTGAAGGGCTATCAGGTCAAAAATGAAATCTGGGGGAACTCTAAGACTGTCTTCCAATTTAGATATCTATTTTGCAAAGAAATACAGTTACCTTGTTAAAGAAAGAAGGAACTGGTGATCTCAATATATGTCTACTATTTCAGTAGTAGTCCTTAAGGAAAGAGGGGTACCACACCATCATAGATGCAGTGTTAAAATCAGCTGCTTATTTGTACTATATTACTTTTTATTTTCTTGAAAGTTGTGAATCAAGGCAAGGATATTAGTCCCATTTTTTAGATGAAAAAAACAAAAACCTTAGTCCTGATGGTTAACAGATAAGCCATTGAGTTGCTTAAAAATATTAAATGGATTTTAAAATGCCCAGCATTAAAGCACTTGAAAAATGTCAGAATCAGAGAAAGATTATTCTGTGGCATTTTGATTATCACTTTGCAACATGCATTTCTTCTCTTATCAGTTCTCAAAATAGTTGTATAGAAAACACTGCCTCATTTCCTACCAGCAGGCCACAGGAAGAGACACTCACTTGTAGAAGGCCCAAGTCAGGAGTTGTTAATGTCTTCCTACAAACATCAAATGATTCTCAGGGACTTTTGAAGATGTCCCACTTTAACCTCTTGACACCACTGCAGTCGAGTGGGTGGTAAATGCCACCTAGTATCCTTTGTAAGTCAGAAGTTTTTATGGTAGCTGGGATGGTATGCTGGGCAGCATGGAATCGAAGTGTAAATTGGAGCTGTGAAGTTAGAGACCCAGATACAAGACTCATTGCAACTAGATCACCCAAGTCACATGGGATTACTTTTCTTTTTTCATCCACTTTAGCTTTTGAAAGAGCAAAGACATCAAAGCAAACATCACTTTGCTCCCTACAAGGGTTGAATAATATCCTGAGCCATATACGTGCACCTCAGAAATGTTTTAAGGTCTCTGTAATGTTCACAGGTACATGAGGGATGCAGTAGTCTCCATGTTATGTAAAGAAGCAATCCTTGCTTTTGTGGCCAGTTTGGCAATGTGTGAGTCTCATTCTGTCAAACTATTACATAGTTTTTGGAAACAAAGCTAACAACATTAACAATGACACTTCAAAAACTGGATGCTTTCACCAGTCCTTGTCAGGCAATTGTATTGAAAACAAGTAGTTGATTCCCAGTAAATAATGTTCAAATGGGTAAGTGACTTTTTGAATACCAATTATATTGAAATTAAGTACAGTAGATGGATTTAAATTTTTATAAGTAATTTTCCATTTCTAAAGTGAGTAATTATCTATGTAGGTAATGACCACCTGAACATAATCAGCCTGTACAAAGGAATTCAAGGCTGTCTGTGCCATTGTTTGTGATAGGGATTGATATAGAGTGAGTCTCCTACTGACAGCAGTTCTGGGTGTAGAAATGAACTACCAATATCCTACCTCGGTTTAATCTTCTATTAATATTTGTTCAGTAGGGGGATGGATAGATAGCTCAGTGGTTTCATTCTCAGTACCCTTGCCAGGTGGCAAACAATTGTCTGCATCTCTAGCACCAGAGGATACCCACACCTCTGCAGGCAGCTTCAGTAATATGCACATAGTCACATGCAGAAACACACTCTTACACATTGTGAAGAATAATAAAATATTTTTTTCTAAAAAGAATTTTTAAATCACAAATACACCAAAACCTTCTTGTAGGCTTATTCAGAACTTGCCCATGTTGACTATCTAATGTCAGGAAGAACATTCAAAGAAATAGAGAACTGGTATGGCTCAAGTTAACATTGTTGTGCAGGCCAGGGCAGCGCATCTATGTATGCCAAGGACTTGCTTTGAGGCTTAACTTCGCATGAAAGGTTATAAATAGCTAAAAAGATGCTATTGAGACAAGTCACCAATACTTTTACACTGAGGATATCCTACTTTCACCAGCTATTATGAGTTCTTTCCAAATTAACAAATTCATGAATGAGGGAGGTGAGAGGGCTATTAGACATCTTATCTAACTTCTATGCTTTATGCTGAAAGGGATTGCTAATAAGGCACTAAGTCAGAATTTATACATATGCACTGTGACTCTATGTCCACTACACCCAAAGTACACTTGGAGTGAGTTTACTCTTGAGAAATTGCATGAGAAAATTTAAAGAATGAGGGTGGTGTAGGAAAACATCTGGAGAGTAGTATATGACAGGATTTAATGGACCACTTAATTTGGGATGAATAATAGGCAGAGGAATAAGATTGGTTCAGCCTTCTGTTATTGTGATTACTATCATAAAGAGTCAAGGCTTCAAAGAGAAAGTACTATGGCAAACATTTCCTATCCTTTAGCACTTACTTTGTGGAGTGGGTACTCAGGACAAGGTTGTTGACTCAGCAGGTGATATGACTTGAATGTGAAATGCATCCTCCAGGCTCTTGTATATGAACATTTGATCCCCAGTTGGTAGCTGTGTTTATAAGGTTTGAAACCTTTAAGAGGTGGAACTTTTCTGGGAGAAGAGGCTTATTGGAGGCATCCTTGGATTTTTATGACCCAGTTCCACTTCCCCTTTGCTCTCTGCTTCCTGACTATAAACACAATATGACCAGCAGGTGTTTCTGCTCCTGGGGCCATATCTTCTATGCCCCTTGGAATATATTCCCTTACACTGTAAGCCAGAGCAAACCCTCCCTTAAATTGCTCCTTACCAGGCATTTTATCAAAACAAGAAAAGTAATTACTACTGCTGGTACATTTAGATCTAGCAGCATAGGTGTAGCTGAATGAGTAAATGGTCCAGAGTGAGCATGACAGACACACATGATGAAGGATATAGATTTAAAAGAAGTCAGAATCTACAGGACAATGAAGTGTCTATAGAAGATCAAAATAAGCATTATTTAATTAGAGGCTGTTGAGAAAAAAAAGCCAATTGAAGCAAATGTCACAAAGATGTAGACAATGACGTGTTTGGGTGCCATTCCTACCATGAAGCTGGTCATCACTAGTCCCCATGACTTCACTGGGTTATGTTTAGCTTGTACTGTAAAGTATAGAGAGAGTTGGAGGAACTTGTTAATGAATCTGGACTCCCACATTCAAAATGAGGTTTCTGAATCTGTGTGGTTGTTCTAGTCTATTCTGTCCTTTTCCATGCAAATAGCAACAGATGGTTATAGGGGGCTGAGATGAGTAGGAATCCAGAAGGAAGTCTGAACTACCTCCTCTCCTTGTTTGCTAGGTCCATGCTGGATGAACTCTATAGCACAGAAGATGGTAGAAGAGTCAAGCAAGGCTTCACAGAGTCTCAAGGCTGGTTGCTCTCCAGGTCTCTTAGTTACCTCATAAAGGGTAGAAGGAATTTGAAAAAAAAAAAAAAAAAACACTTTGCATCATCAATGCCAGCTAAGGAAAATGGCTTAGATATATTCAGATATTCAGTGCCCTGATTTTCTTATAATGTGAACATGGTAGGTTCTCTGATCTATAAATAAAATTAAGTCATTAAAGTGCTTTGATTTACTGTCTGAGACAGAGTGATCATTCTATAAAAATACTTCAACGGTGGTGGTGAAATTGCTCATATTTGTGAAAGTTTATAAAAAAAAGGTGCATGGATTCCTTGAGGAAGAATTCCTCCCTCATTCACTCCAGCATTCTATTCATTCACTTACTGTAACATAGCTGGCTTGGGCCTCTGGGCTGTGGACCATGCTATTCCCTAATCAGGGTCTCTCAGGTCTTAAAACTTTCTATAGTGGCCTCCTATTCAACAGTCATGTTTCAACTCAA
The DNA here is from genome assembly GCF_004664715.2 of Peromyscus leucopus. Classification (NCBI taxonomy): domain Eukaryota; kingdom Metazoa; phylum Chordata; class Mammalia; order Rodentia; family Cricetidae; genus Peromyscus; species Peromyscus leucopus. The sequence goes on from NC_051065.1 coordinate 93,538,877, forward strand.
GTGACACCTTGGAGATACTGTCCTAGTTTCATCTCTGTTGCTGTGATAAAATATACTGACATAAAACAACTAAGTGAGAAAGAGGTTTATTTCAGGCTACAATTCAGGTTACAGTCCATCATTATAGGGAAAAGTTGGGGCAGGAACTTCAAACAACTAGTCATGTCATGTACACAGCTAAGAGCAGAGAGAGATGAATGCATACATTCTGGCTTACTTGCTTGTGCTCAGTTCTGTTTCTCTACTCATGCATTTCAGTACTTCTGCCTATGGAATTGTGAACTGAACCTTTCCACCTAAAATTAAGACAACCCCCCTCCCATAGAAATAGCCATTGGCTTACCCAATCTAGACAACAATTCTTCATTGACAGTCTCTTTCCAGTGACTCTAGTTTGTGTGAAGCTGATGACTAAAGCTCACCATAACAGATTCCCTGTCTAACTTCTCATAAATCAGATCTCATCTCTTAATCTATCTCTTCTACATGGTTTGATTTAAAAATTTCCCTATCTACCAAGGTTGATGCCTGCTTAAAAGTCTACTTAGTTTGGTTCTCTACAACACACCTAGAGTATACCTGCACTGATTAAGTGTCTAGTAGATGTTTCTTAGCCTTGATGGCTAGTTGATTGATGGGTAGCAAGCAGAACTTCCAAATGCAACAGGGTTCAAACAGCATCAGTCAAAGAGCACACACCATGTTTCAAGATGGGAAAATCCCAAGTAAACGTCACACAAAAGGACAGCACTGACATTACAGAAACTGAATCTCTCTTTCTCTTTCTTCCCCTTTTTTCTCAAAGGCAAAGCAAGAAGGCAGGCTGTCTTTGGATGCTATATTCAGTTTCTTTCACTTAAGTAAAACCCACAATTTGAGGGGGGAAAAGCTACACCTATTTTAGATGTGACTTGTGTCTACAGAGTCAGGTGAAATAAACTTGTTTTTAGCAACAACTCACTACTTCTCTTCCTTCCTTCTGCTGTGTGAAATGAAGAGACTCCTCCAAGCCACAGAATTTTGGATTTCTTATAACACAGTTAGCTACTTACTAAGTTCTGTTAGTCTTAATACTTGCACAAAAATCTTGAGTATTACTCAGGGGTACATACATATTCTACAGATGTTTAAACTATCAATTAGAGATTAGAGAGTCAATCTTCCAGCCATCTAAAGACCAAAGTCTTGTAATGGTTTGGATAGGAAAGAGGTCATTTCAAGCATATCCTTCCTGACCTGATTGCATGAAATTGGTCTAACATTTACATGGTCCTTTCCAGTCAAATGCAATATATTTTAAAAAATATTTATGTTCTGTTATTTTAATTTCAGATTTCTATTTTTAAAGGCAGTGGACAACTTAGCAGTAAAATGTTATCCCCTTTCTTTCTAGCTCTTCATGCTGTGAAGCAACCTGTTTTAATGTTTAAACCTGTGTTTGTTCTGTTTCAATTGTGCAGAAGGAAATAGTTTTGGCACCTTTAAAAATCAAAGATCTATCACTCACCAGGACAGCATAGCAACTGCACGAAAGGGAGTCACGAGGAATAGCAAAAAGCTACAGCTCTTCTAAAATCTTAGCAAGTTTATGGGTCACCTAGGGATCTTACAAAAATGGAGGTTTTTTTTTCTGGGTCCTTCTGTCTTGAATGGAGCCCATGACTTAGGGTTTCTAACGCACTGTAGGTGACACCAACACTATTAGTTCTTGGTGTTTACAGATGCTACTGCTGAAGACTTAAGGAATAAAAGTCACTTGACAGCATTTAGTATTCACAGTGGAAGTGACATCAAACAAATGCTGTTATTTTTAATCTGCAGGAACAACAGTAAATCCTTCAAGTCCCATCAAGACAGGGAACCTATTTCTCTATTCCTTGAGTCAAGCTGATCATATGACTAGCTTTGGTCAATAGACAGCAGCATTTGTTAGGTGATACATATTGAAAAAAAGCATGAATGCTGAGAGATCTCTTTTGCTATCCTTGGAAGCCTGAAGTCCTACAGGAGTGTACCTGAGCTTAGATGCTGGAGAATGAGACACTATGTGGAAGAGAACAGAGTCACCTAGTCTATGGCAATCAAAGATGGCTAATTACCTGCCAACTACCATCCTTGAGTGAAGTTATCCTGGATCTTCCCATCTCTAGCAAACATTTGTGTAAACAACACAGCTGGCCTCAGTGAACCAGTTTCATAAGAAGATAACCTCATTCCCTATACAGAGATTGGAGATAATCAAAATTACTATTGCTTTAAGGACCCCCACATTGGGATGTTTTTAATCTGTTGTTGTTTAAAGTGGAAGCAGTTAAGATCTTTCTGCTTAGGAGTCCCTTTCCTTCTTGCCTTAAATATCTATTTTCTGTTTTACTCTTAAATAATGGAAATTGATATAAGTAATTATTGCAATAGCATTTGATCACCTTTTAAATATCATAATTAAGTTCCATTTTCTCTTATTTTACAACCTTGAAAACATGGATAACCTTGCTAAATATTAGAACAGTTTTCTCCTTCATGGGAGAAATCTCAAATTTTCTTTTCAGTAAGTTTTAGATGTTTCAAATTCTTCTGCCAACAGGACAAATACAGCACTCTCTGTTGAAGGGCATGTCTAACTAGTTCCTTGTTTTGTATTTGAGAAGGTGGCATAAGGTCTACCCATAAAGGGAGACTCTTGGGCTGAGAAGAGACACCAGTGACAAACCTTCTTGGAACAGGATACATTTAGCACCATCCTGTCATTGATAGAGCCCTTCAGTGGCCAACACCATGTCTACATGCTTCTTTGTGCTGGTTTATTCATCTCCCCCAAGGCTGGTGACCTTTGACATCTGGATTGGTTCCAACACCTATTGAGCTGAAGTATACTTTTTCTTTTGTATTTTGCCCCATGAAATAATATTAGTAATAGCTCCATGATTGTGCTTTCATGTGAAGGGCCCCATGCTATGAACCATTTCACAATAATTAAACTCCCCCTCATTTAACTTCCATTTCCTCATGTTCTTCAGGGTTGAGAATTATCAATTTGAAAAAGACTCTACTCTTATCTTGGGGTATTCTGCAAACTGAGTAACCCTAACTTAATAGAAAAAAATCTTTGGTTTTAGAAATAACTTTTTGTCAGAATAAGCAGTGTGTAGGTCTGATAACTACTTTTCTCACTGCTGTGACAAAGCTCCTGACAAACAGGAGAGATGCCTCAGTGGTTATTGCTTCTCTTCTAGAGGACCATGGTTTACTTCCATGTACCAACATCAGGTGACACACAATTTCAACATCAGGTGACATGCAATTTCAGCGCCAAGGGATCTGATGCCCCCTTATGGCCTCTGAGGGAATTCACTCACACATGACATAAACACATACATTTTTAACATACATATACACATAAATAAAAAAATATTTTTAAAAAGTTTTCTGAGACAGGGTTTCTCTGTAGCTTTGGAGCCGATCCTGGAACTCACTCTGTAGACCAGGCTGGCCTCGAACTCACAGAGATCTGCCTGTCTCTGACTCTTCAGTGCTGGGATTAAAGGCATGAGCCACCACCACCTGGTAATAAAAATAAATCTTAAAAAAAAAAAAGAATAAAATACCTTGGGCTAAATAGTTGGCTCAGTGGTTAAGAGTACTGTTATTGTTGCAAGGGACCAGGATTCGATTCCCAGCACCCACATGGAGATCCACCATCTCCTCTGGTACCAGGCACGCATGTGGTATGCAGCTGTCCATGCAGGCAAAATGCTCATGCACACAAAATAATAAAAAATAAATCTAAACAAAACAAAAACACCTGATGGAACCAACTAAAGGGAGGAATATTTAAGGGCCACAGTTTAAGACCTGTCTTCCCATGTCTACACTACTGACTGAATTGTGACTTCTGACTGTGCATCATTCTTATTTAGTCTTTCTTGTTGGAACTTTGTTTCTTCTCTTACCATTTCAATCACCAAGCACTTTCCAGGGAGTCCCTCATCTGCATTTCCCTGTATAACATCTATCCAGATCTTCAACCGCTCACTCTTAGCAAATATTACTGTGTGCTTCACGCTCTCCGTTGCCTCTCTTCTATCCTCAAGATACACATTTATTGAAATCATCTTAAATTATTTCTCAGAGGAAAACATCACTTGAAAGACCGCCGTTTCCACTGCAGGACAATTACTGCCTCTGGCCTCCCCTGGTCACCTTCAATGTTAATCCATTCAGACCTATGTATTGTCCCACTTGAACAGATGGGGTGACCTCCAACTGATCTCCTGGCTTCCAGTAGCCTTTGCTTGCCCATTTTGTTCACAAACATCATCAGAATTACATTTCTTGCACCTATATTTTGGAACTCAAACCAGATGGAAAGTCTGCTCAACCACATTCTAAATCCACCCTCCAGTCTCGTGACTCCCTGCTCTTTTCTCCTTCACTCCTATAGCCCCACATTCTTTGCACCCCAGAATTTTGTCTACTTTTTCTAACTGGAGTTATCTTGTCCCCTTGCTGACTCAGGTAATCCACACCCTAGTTTTCCCCCTTCCGTGTGTGTGTATGTGTGTGTGTGTGTGTGTGTGTGTGTGTGTGTGTGTGTGCACTTGCTTGAATGTTTGGGTGTTGTGCTTGCTCCTCTGTGTGAGTGTGGGTACACACATGCCATAATGCATCTTATATAGGTTGCAGGACAACTTCCAGGTGTTGGTCCTTGTCTTCTTCCTACTTTACAGTGACAGGGTCTCCTAACTGAGGCTGGGTATGCCTGGCTAGCTAGCCTATGAACTTTTGAAAATTTCCTGTCTTTGCCTCCTATCTTCTAGTAGGGACACAGTGGGATTATAGATGCCTGTAATATTATGGCTGACATTTCTGTGGATTCTGGTGATCCAAACTCAGGCCACCAGGGCTGCACAGCAAAGCACATATCTACTTATAGCCCCATTGTCTCAGCCCTCTTTTGCTCCTCTGAGTTTGTCTACCTGTCCTTGTTCAAATAGCTAGAGAAATCTCTCCAAGCCACTCATAGTTCATATCTTTGCTACAGCATGGACCGTGTGGTTTTGGTCCACAGCTCCTTCCCGTCAAGTTCAAGGAGCATAGAAGGCAGGAACCATATTTAACTTATTGCATGTTCTCGGCTGACTCTTCACTTAACCTAAAACAGATTAACCAAAACAAATAACCACAGCAAAACTATTTTGACAAATGATTAAAAGACATTTTCTGTAGAGGATTAAGAAATAGCTCCTGAGAGTGGGAGACAGTTTGCAGGAAGAGATAGATTAATCTGAATGTGCTGGAATTCCACAGAGGACAAATTGTTTATGGATGATGGGAACAGGAAACCCCACATAAAATAGAGACATGGAAGAAAACCATGCATAAATGGCGTCAACCCCTGTGAACCCATCTGGAAAAGTCTTGGTCTTCCAGGGTTAATATTTTTTGCCAATCTCCCAATGTAATATGACAAATTTTCTATATTTACTTCAGGTTCCTTGGGCAATGGATTAGGCAAATAATCAAATCAGTTAATAAACTCAGCTTAACATGCATGTCTATGAACCAGCAAGTACACAAGACTACCCTAACAAAGACACAGGCACATTATCAGATTATGTGGTAATCTCCATGTCACCTGCATAGGGTCCTCATATCTGATCCTTTACATATACAGGTGGAAGGGAGAGAGTTTTGAAATTAGGAAAATAATAGATCTGTCCCTGAGGTATTCTCTCTTTTCACCATGTAGGTGTCAGGGATCAAAGTCAGTCTTTCCAATTTGGTCATAAGCACCTTTACCTACTCAGACATCTTGCCAGTCCCTTCTTAGCCTATTTTAAGTAACCTGGATTAGGAAATTGCTGGTCAACAACACATTTGTGAGAATAACTTGGCTACCTTGTTAATAAAAGTCAGGACAATCAGAAGGAACTGATAGTCCCCAAAGTCCAACCAACAAAAGTCTTTATGCAGTAAGACTTTCTTCTCCTCCAAATTGAATAGAAAACTGGGTGTCAGGAAGGATAGTTCCCAGGGTCAAGAACACACAGGCAAAATGTTTAGCCACTGCCTCAGCTAGTTATAGGAGGGACCAAGGTGTGTTTCAATGTGTCCTGTGAAAGAGTTTCCCAAAGAGAAGAGAAATCAGAGAAAGAGCTGCTGGGGATGAAACATGCATAACCTTCCAGAAGGATAATTGCAAGCATACACTAATGATGTGTTCAAAAACCCACACCATTTGAACACCAGTCCCATTTCTAGAATAAAAGTGTAAGGTCATGTTTCCTCAAGTGTGCAAGGTCTATACATGACTGTATTTATCACAGCATTTTCACAAGGCCCTAAAAAGAGTAACAAGCTAAGCACCAAGCAAGAGGAGACAAATTCAAGGACAATGCATCTCCCAGACTCTATGGTTCATCTCTGGGTTGTTGGTTTAGTTGCCTTAATTGTCACTACCAATAAAGTTTTTTGTTTAGCTTGTATTCTCTAGTTTTTCTTTTTCTATAATAAATATCTCCATAAGTAACATACATGTGGCATAATAGTGTTGGGTGGTGCTAAAAAAAACTGACCAACATAAGCAAACTTTAGTAATGTCATAGATTTTTCTGGAAAGACAGCTCTTAAATACTTCTGCCTGTCCTCTCCTCATATATCCCTGCTGTCCTGTTCCTTCTATGATTAGAGGTCTGGAGAGACAAGATAGAGTGTTGCCCCTTAGATCAGTCACCACGGAGTCAAAGTCTTGTGTCAGATGTCAGAACATCATCAAATCCCAAAGATAAAAGGTAAAGATAAACCAGCAGAAAGCCCTATGAATGCTCACTGTCTTCACTATACTGATTATAGAATCAAGCCTTATCAGAAAGCTTCCTCTGTTCTGGAGGCTGTGATAGAAGTGTACCCTGCACTTCATGCTTTAAAACCTAGTAGGAGAGACACAATGCAACTGAGTCAGTTAGTTCTGTTTGACCAAACTCTACCACGTTGAGTCACAACTTAGCATGTCTGTTTCTTCCATCCCTCAGTTACAAAGCTGGGGAATCAATGAGGAGGCTTGGGTTTCCATTTTCAGTTATGTTTCTCAAAAAATATTATTTTGTTTGTCTTTTTTATTCCTCCTCCTCTTCTTGTGGTAGGGTCTCTTGCATTCCACACGTGGCCTTAAACTGGATACATAACCAAGTGTGACCTCGAACTCTAGATCTTTCTGCCATTACCATTACAGATCAGCACCACCACATCTACTTCATGTGATATGAGGGACAGAAACCAGGGCTAGAAGCATCCATGGAAAGCCATCTGCCAACTGAGATACACCCTCAGATCTGTTTCCTATTTAATGAATTTATTGAATTATCTAGGTGTTACAGGTAAGTGCAGGGATTGAGGAAAGTCCAAAGATCTGCAGTTCTAACTATCTCTGAGGTTGCTTTTTCCACTTATTGTTTTGAGTCACAAAGCTTTAACATGCATGATCTCAGTAAACCCACCCAAGTATCCTTTCAGGTAGCCGTACTTTGACCTGTGTGATTGACATTAGGAATGACATGTGTAGAGTCACACTGACTTAAAAAAAGTAAGTTCCACATGATGCCTCATGTCTATAATTCCAATATTAAAGAGGTATAAGAGGTCACGAGTTTTAGGCCATCCTGAGCTACAGAAGGACTTCAAGTTCAGCTAGCTACATGTGGAAACCTTGCCTCAAAAAACAACAACAACAACAAAAAAACAAAAACAAAATAAAATAAAAATAAACTAACGAACAACAACAACAGAAATAAAAGAGCAGGAATCCTAAATGAGTCATTTTTTGTTTTGCTTTCAAGATGTTTCACAATCTTTGCAGTTCAAAAATGGTCAATTTAGAAATGACTGACACATTCATATAGAATGACTAGGGCCAAGAGATTAGTAAAACTAAATAGTTATTAGAATGGTAAAGAATGAAGGACCACTTCACGTGGGATAGGGGAGGATGGAGGTCAGTTAAGTAATCCTAGACATCTGATCTTCACATTGAAGGTTAGAATGAAAGTCAACCAGATAGAGCTTAAAAGAAAATGTCCACCTGACATGCCAAAACCCAGTGTATAAGCCATCACAGAACAGACTCATAGATAGGCCCAGGATAGCAGGACACTCATATTTACCTAGTTTATCAGAATTATTGAGTTCATTCATTGAGCAGGATAGGAACTTTCTTATTATTACTGATATTGCTTGTCTTTTTCAAGAGAGGCATGCAGTCTGATTAGAAGGAACTTCCCCTTTCTAATTTGTTCCTCCTAAGTAGATCTCCTGAGAGAAGTCTGAGGGTCCTTACCTCTGGGTTCCACAGGCATCTGTGGTGACACTCCACATAAAGTGCCATCTGTGTGGTGCATGCCCAGAGGAACAAAGAGGTTAATTCTCTCCTTTGGAAACTGTGACTCCCACCCTCCCCCGGTTCCTCTAAGTGTTTCCTTTTAAAGAAAAGCCATGGTTCACTGCTACTGAAAATTAAAGACAACAGCATAAAGATCAAGGTCCAGGCTGGTACCAGCAATGACAGAACATTAAAATTGCTATTTGAATTTCTCTTTCCTTGAACATTGGCAAAGACTATTGAAGGAAAGACAACCACAACACAGGTTAATTCCATAAATTGTGTGTGTGTGTGTGTGTGTGTGTGTGTGTGTGTGTGTTCACCAACATTGATGTTTGGAGAAGTCAGAGGTGGATATTGAGATGTCTTCCTCAATCATTTCTCTATCTTATTCTTTGAGATAGGGTGTCTCACTGATCCTTGCTGTTTAATCTAGACTGCCTGGCCAATAAGCTTTCTGGATCCTTGTGGCTCCACTGCCAACAACAGGATTACAGTACACATGACCACATCTGGCCATTACATGGGTGCTGAGAATTTGAATTCAGATCTTCAATCTTGTCTCTCTCCAAGCACATTACCCACTCACTCCCCAGCCCCATTTTAGAATCTTTCTACTTGTATCTCTTCATTCATAGACTCTTTTGGCTGAAATGAACAAGTTGGAGGTGGCCTTCAATTTAGATGAAATGGATGACAATAATAATTATATGACTGGCTCCAACCCACATCACAACATCGAGTACCAAGAAAACACAAGATGGCTTATTAGGTAACGGTTATGTTATAAGGTTGAGGAGAGAAGGAATAACCAACTAGCTCTTCTTCCTACAGGCTACACTTCTAGATTCTTCAACTGTACTAGGCTGTCTTCCTTCTATCTCTCTTCAGTTCCAGATTTGCTTTGACAATCAAAATCATACCTTGCACATCCTGGAATTCTTTCTGATGTGCTGAAATTATGTTTTCAAAACTTACCCTTTCTGACACCAGACTAGAGAGCCAGGCCTCCACTCGCAAAGTTGGCATGTTGTTTTTAGGTTACATGCTTGATGAATATCTAGTTTTTAGAATTGATTGTGTATTACTTCAATAAGATGAGCTCAATCTCCTACCCTACATAAATATGCCAACTATCAACAGGGCTATAGTGGGTAGCCATTCCAGCTTTGGTCTGGAAGTTCCAACCCCCATTGACGTTTTGGTAACTATCATGCCCACAAGGCGGGGCCAGGGGAGGACCTGAAGAACCGAGATTGGGACATGCAGCCTCTCTTGCAGCTGAGAGCCCGGCTGGGAGCCTGGATGCTAGAGGTGGACTGAGAAGAGTTCTCCAGAGATCATCGCCGAACTACTGCTACGTCTTTCCCAGAACCCTCAACCTACCTATTCCTTCATTTGTAAGCTATGCCATTAAATAAATCTCCTTTTAACTACATGGAGTGGCCTTAATAATTTCACCAATATAGGGCTTTTAAGGTATAAAGAACACTGCTCTTCAGCTACCGAACAGTGAAGAATATTTTGGACAAAACAAATCTGTGGTTATCCTCAATGAAGAGCTTGACCAAGAACACGGTGGTCACATTACTACTTGATGGGTTAAGCCTTCTCATAAGACAGGCAAAGAGAAAAAAAAAAAAAAGGAAAAAAAATTGAAGATCAGCATATTTCTCCCCCATTTTAGCATCTTGGGTACTTGGAAGAATGAAATGAAAATTTGTGAAAAACAGCCATATCAACTTGCTGTGGTGACTCAAAAGTTGTCGTTTCTCAACTCAACTTTGCTGAAACACTTGATTCATGTTGTTCTTATTTAACCTAATTTGCATTGATTTAATCAGTGGTGGTATGCTTTAAATACATAATAAATTGGAATTCTGCAACTCAGAAGACTTAGAATAGCTAAATTTCAATAAAGCTCATTTCAATCTGTTAATGTATACAGCTCTGCCAAGAGATTTAAGAGGATAGAAAGATGCAACTTGCCACATTAGAGGTGAGAAGGGTTTAAGGGAAAAGATACCATGCAGACAAAACGATTTGCAGGATAATAGCATGAAAAACTATATATACATATATATTCTCTCTATATAATATATATTATATATTCTTAATTACAGCCTAGAAACATCTTCTACACTTTGAGTGGCATACTTAGAAGAAAACTCACATATAAACGCAGTGCATTTAATTTTATTCTTTTTCTTTTTTGCCAATGCTCAACTCTTCTCTGCCTTTCTGTACCAGCTCTACAAATCAAGTGACATCCAAAGTAGGACCTCTTCTTGCCCATTTGGCAGCCTCTCTCATCCTTTTGCCAAGCTGCATGCATTACAAGGATTTTCTTCCTAACAGCCATGGGGATTGGGTGCCTTATGCTCACAGTACTTGCTGAATGGCTGGCCACTGTTTACCCCTGCCTGTGCCTGCCCAGCCCTGCTCCTCCAACCCTTTAGAGTTTATGGCTCAATCAGTCGGCATGCTGTCAGGAATAATTGTTTTGGCAAGGGGTAAAACCACTTGATGATGAAATTGTTTCTCTGTCTGTTAAAGTGTTCTGCAGCAACTCACAAGTGCCAAGGGCCCAGTCCAGAGCTAAGTTGGAGGCAGAGTGAGGACAGGTGACCATCCAGACTGGCAAAGGAAGAACACAGCTCCAAGGAGGAACATCAAAGATCTATCTGTGTCAATAAGAAGGTGCATGACCTTGAATAATCCCCAGATGTCTCTGGTCTCAGTTTCGTCATGTGCAAAATGGAGAGGGTTGATTTTCTAATGTCTCCTGGAGCTCCTAAGACAGCATGTGATGTCTAGCACATCTCAGACTTGTATTCTTTTCAATTAAATGATGCATCTTGGGGATGAATGACCAGAGCAGAGCTCAGAGGAATACAGAATAGAATGATTCACATCCCTGTTCATATGACTTTTCCTGAAAAGTACCACCTGTCTTTGGTGACTTAAATCTACCAGTTGGTCTTTTCAACTTGTTAAGAGCCAGGCTAGTGGCTTGATCAATCTTCTTAACCTGGGAGATCTCCCAACCCATCATCATTCCTAGCAAGTAATAGTGACAGGTAATGCCCACTTATTTGGAGTTCATTAAAGACAGAAATGACAGGAATGTAAGGACAATAATACACCTTAACCTGTGACTCCTCCTGACACAGGCTTACTTAGCCATCTTTAAGAACGTTGTTCTTTTTTCTTTTCCTTTTTAAAAACGGATACCCAGAGGACTGTGAGAGTAGGACAGATTTCTTATAGGACAGTTGTGACCGGAGGGGCACTCATTTGTTGTATGAACTCCTGTCTATAAAGGATTGAGGGTCGAAAAATCCGACAGGGGCTTTCCCTGGGATTCAGAAGAAAAGCAGCATTATTCTATACAGTCACAAAGCTGAATTAGAGATGAGGGGATAAGAAAAAGGCTTCCTTATTTTTTAAATCACCTCTTCTCTACACATCTTCTAGTACATTCTCCAAGGGTTAGATGTAATTACCACGAACAGCACATGTCAGTGTTAGCCTCTCCCATGTCATACAACAGCATCTTTATCCCTGCAGTCAGTGTGCTCCATGGACAGGATGCAGACTGGGCAAGCCCCAGGGGGATCTCCAGCAGTCTCTCTGTACACAGGTTGAACCTGCCATACTGCAACCTTTTCACACCGTCAGGACTCAGATGGCTTCTCTAACAGAATGGGCTTGAAAAGCATTCCCTCCATCCCTGAAAACAGCCAGCTCACTGTAGAAGACCAGTATTGGCACAGGGAGAGGAGAAGAGAGGGGAGGGAAGGAGAGGGGAGAAGAGGGAGGAGAGGAGAGGGGAAAAGAGGGGAGGAGAAGAGAGGGGAGAAGAGGAGAGGAGAGGAGAAGACGAGAGAGAAGAGAGAGAGAGAGAGAGAGAGAGAGAGAGAGAGAGAGAGAGAGAGAGAGAGAGAATGAGAATCAGAGCCAAACCCCAAATCACTGCCTTCTTGTGCCTCCTCTCAAGTTGCTTTTTGGAAAGCAAAGAAACAAATGTTGATTGCTCTACAGAGTCCTACGTATCTGTTACACGTAGACAGTTTAAAGGGAGGAGGGTATAGCCCCAAAGAAAGGTTGGCGGGGCAACCGAATATCTCAGCCCCTCATTTGGATATATCTTGTCACTGATAATATTTCTTACCCCATCCCCTCTTCTTTTTTTTTTTTTTCCGCCCTGAAATATAGACCGAAAAAAAAAAAAAAAAGCTGAGTGTTTTTCATTTCATCAAAGAACATATATTATTTTAGCGGTTTGGTTAAAAAAAAAAAACGTTGGTTTTCTGCCCACCCCTTTTCAATCTGCCGGTGTCGGAGGTGCTCAGAGAAGACGCACAATCGCGAGCAGCTTACGACACTCAGTGAGCAGTCGGTGCCGGTGCAGGCTCGCGCACACTCCTCGGTGGAGGGAAGGAGTGGAGCGCTGCTCTGCGCTCCGCAAAGCATGAGCCGGCCAGGTTTCTGCAGCTGCCTAGGACACGAATGGCAGGCGTTCTCCAACCGGGACTCCAAGGTGGCTGCGATCCGTGGTGGGCATTACCGATGACATTTTCCAGACTGTCAAATCCTGGGGAGTCTCGAGCCCCGAGTTTGGAGTTGATTTTTTCTCTCACCCGCCCCACCACGTCACAGTCTCAACTGCAGAGGAAAAAAAGGGGGACCGAGGCAGGAAGGCGAGAAGCCCGGGCTCTAGGCGGCACGTAGTTGGGAAACTTGCGGGTCCTAGAAGTCGCCTCCCCGCCTCGCCGACCGCCCCTGCAGCCCCGGAGCGCAGCAGCAAAGTGAGACATTGTGCGTCTGCCAGATCCTCGGGCCGCGGAGCAGGGCTGCCTCGGGAAACACAGAGGGGTCTTCTCTCGCCCTGCATATAATTAGCCTACACACAAAGGGAGCAGCTGAATGGAGGTTGTCACTCGCTGGAAAAGGGTGGGTAAGACACTTTTTTAATTAAATTCTTTCCAGAAGAAAAAAAAAATTTTCCTCCCTTTTCTTTGCTGCCGCATCTAACATGGACTGCATTACCCCAGCTTTGATCTTTCCGTGGCTGTGAACTTTGTATGCTGCCCGGCTTTCTGCATGCTTAGAGGTGAACGTGTGGCTCTGGGGAGGGGGGGTTCCTTCTACATTTCTCTATATTGATTTGGGTTTGTTTTTTTGTCCCTTTCTCCCCCCTCCCCCTCCCTCCCCTCTCCCTCGGAATAAAATATGATATAGATTTCTGACCCAGCGCTTCCAATGGACATTCTCCAGTCTCTCTGGAAAGATTCTCGCTAATGGATTTCCTGCTACTCGGCCTCTGTCTACACTGGCTGCTGAGGAGGCCCTCGGGGGTGGTCTTGTGTCTGCTGGGGGCCTGCTTTCAGATGCTGCCCGCCGCCCCCAGCGGATGCCCGGGGCAGTGTCGGTGCGAGGGGCGGCTGTTGTACTGCGAGGCGCTCAACCTAACCGAGGCGCCCCACAACCTGTCCGGCCTGCTGGGCTTGTCTCTGCGCTACAACAGCCTCTCGGAGCTGCGCGCCGGCCAGTTCACGGGGTTAATGCAGCTCACGTGGCTGTATTTGGATCACAATCACATCTGCTCGGTGCAGGGGGACGCCTTTCAGAAACTGCGCCGAGTTAAGGAACTCACACTGAGTTCCAACCAGATCACCCAACTGGCCAACACCACCTTCCGGCCCATGCCCAACCTGCGCAGCGTGGACCTGTCCTACAATAAGCTGCAGGCGCTGGCTCCGGATCTCTTCCACGGGCTGCGGAAGCTCACCACGCTGCACATGCGGGCCAATGCCATCCAGTTTGTGCCGGTGCGCATCTTCCAGGACTGCCGCAGCCTCAAGTTTCTCGACATTGGATACAATCAGCTCAAGAGTCTGGCGCGCAACTCTTTCGCTGGCTTGTTCAAGCTCACGGAGCTGCACCTGGAGCATAACGACTTGATCAAGGTGAACTTCGCCCATTTCCCGCGCCTCATCTCTCTTCACTCGCTCTGCCTGCGGCGGAATAAGGTGGCTATTGTGGTCAGCTCTCTGGACTGGGTTTGGAATTTGGAGAAAATGGACTTGTCTGGGAACGAGATCGAATACATGGAGCCCCACGTGTTCGAGACCGTGCCGTACCTGCAGTCCCTGCAGCTGGACTCCAACCGTCTCACCTATATAGAGCCCCGTATCCTCAACTCCTGGAAGTCCCTTACGAGCATTACCCTGGCCGGGAACCTGTGGGACTGTGGGCGCAATGTATGCGCCCTGGCCTCCTGGCTCAGCAACTTCCAGGGGCGCTATGATGCTAACTTGCAGTGTGCCAGCCCGGAGTACGCACAGGGCGAGGACGTCTTGGATGCTGTGTATGCTTTCCACCTGTGCGAGGATGGGGCCGAGCCCACCAGCGGCCACCTCCTGTCTGCTGTCACTAACCGCAGTGACCTAGTGCCCCCTGAGAGCTCAGCCACCACGCTGGTGGATGGCGGGGAGGGACTGCACGATGGCACTCTTGAGCCCATCACCGTGGCTCTCCCAGGCGAGCACGCTGAGAACGCTGTGCAGATCCACAAGGTGGTCACAGGCACGATGGCTCTCATTTTCTCCTTCCTCATCGTGGTCCTGGTACTCTATGTATCCTGGAAGTGTTTCCCAGCCAGCCTCAGGCAGCTCAGACAGTGCTTTGTCACGCAGCGCAGGAAGCAGAAGCAGAAACAGACCATGCATCAGATGGCTGCTATGTCTGCCCAGGAATACTACGTTGATTACAAACCCAACCACATCGAGGGGGCCCTGGTGATCATCAACGAGTATGGCTCATGTACCTGTCACCAGCAGCCCGCGAGAGAATGCGAGGTGTGATTGTCCCAGTGGCTCTCAACCCATGCGCTACCAAATACGCCTGGGCAGCCGGGCGCGCCGGCAGGCACCAGGACGGGGTCTCCTCTGCGCCCTGATGTGTTGACTGAAACTGTACGGGGATCTCTCCCAGAGACTTGACATTTTAGCTTTATGTGTCTTAAAAACAAAAAAAAATAAAACACAACAAAAACCCCACCCCATAATCTTCAGGACAGTCTGTCTTAAATTTCATATGAGAACTCCTTCCTCCCTTTGAAGATCTGTCCATATTCAGGAATCTGAGAGTGTTAATAAAAAGGTACCAATCATTGATTTTTTTTTTTTGTAAACTAAAACGTTTAAAATAAAATAGCATTTACAGTTTCTACAGACTGGTGGAACCTAAATGAACTGCTACCTGTCTTAACGGAGAAGCAATGGTTAAAGTTTCCTTGGAATGCAGGTGGGAGTGGAAGTGAGGGGTCTTGGCAGGTGGGGAAAAAATCAAGAAATCATGGAGCAAAATTTTTAGGTTCTATTTGAAATGCTAAGAAGGGCAAACGAGGAAAGCTGATCACTGTAATGGTACTGGTAATTTATCTCTGTGAGTAAGGTCCAAAAAAGAAAAAAAAGTCAGAAGGACCCTTCATAGTCTGAGAAGTGGGCTAAGACATCTAGCTACTTCAAAGTGATGGGCGAGGGAAGAGGCCTCTAAGGTAGAGATCAGAGATCTTGGCAAGATCATTGTAAATGGCTTTTAAAAGGCAACACCTGACAGTTTGTCCTGCCAGCAAGAAACATTTTCCCCCTTAAAATAACCATCTTTCAAATCAGCTCAAGATTCCCTATCAAAAGCCATTTGGTCTTTTGGTCTTAATTCTCCTATGTCTTTTACTCACTAGAATTAGTAGCCATCTGTGCCCTTTATCATGCCCTCTCATGGCTCAGAGATAGGGAGGGAAGGAGGGGGGAGGGAGGGAGGGAGGGAGGGAGGAGAGGGAGAGGAGAGAGAGAGAGAGAGAGAGAGAGAGAGAGAATATGAATATCTCAGTGTTCAATATTGAAAGACAGGTTCTTCCGGAGTTAAGAGCAGCAAGCCTCAGCTTAGGAGTGACTACCGGGAGAGAGGAAACCCTGACTCAGGAATTCCCCTTGGGTAATGACCTGTGGTGAGAAAATTCAGGTCCTGACTTGGCAGAACAGGCTTGCTGGTGAGCTGGTGAGGTGGGTGATATCCCTCTTCGTCCCTCCGTTTGCATAATAGTGATATGGGAATAGTTTGTTAACACAGAACAAGAATGCTGACTCCTCTCAGATGTCCCTTTCATGTGGTGTGTGCTTTCCCTGTTTTTCCTCCTTTTCTCTTCTATGTTGAGATGACTGACAGTCCCTTCCCAGCCCTCCAAGGCTTCCAGGGCCCCTTCACTGACATTGTATTTTTTTTATTATTGAACTAAAGAGGGAGGAGGTGGGAGTAGTGGCAGTTGGGTGGGTTCTGGGAAGGGCAAAAGAGGAGGAGTGTATTGATGGACGGTATTTTTAAAGCACCTAACAATGCAATCAGATGTTATGATTGAAACACACTGTCAGGAAAGCAGATAACAACTGGACCCTGTTTCCCACGTAACCCTTCTAACTGATACTAAAGCACAACATATTTCTTTTTTATCCCCTGCCTTCCTTTCAAGAGATAAGTACAAATAGAAGGAATCAAGATGGGAGGGGGTGAATACATAACTCTCTCTCTCTCAAAATGCAAATGTATCCAATTACTAACCTAAAGAGGAAAACCACACTTTTTCAAATGTAGAGAAATATTAGCAGAACGTTTACTTAAGCTAAGAATTGCTGGTAGATCCATCTTCTACCTTTGAAAAAACGAATATGCCTTAAAATATGGCTTTCAGAAGGCTCCCTCAAGATAAATATTTTGCAAATATCTTTAACATGCTAAGCCTTAGGAGAAAGCTACACACACACACACACACACACACACACACCAGCTCTGTTTCCTTATAATGATAGGATTTTATGATACACATCATGTTTTTAACACTCATTCAGATTGTGAATGTTCTAAAAAGACAGGTGTTGATAACTTCATGGATGGGGTCTGGGGTTTAGTTTAAGCATGAGGGTGTTGAATTGCTTTTGTAAACAGATTAATAATGAAAGGGTGGGAGTAGGAATGTGCGTGAAATCAGCACAACTGAGCCTTACTGACAGCACTTCCTCTAGCAGAACCATGACGTCTGCTTTAGTTTTTTTCTTAAATTACAGCCTGTGGCCACTGAAGTAGGGTTCCTATTAACTCCACCTCTTCCCAGAGAGACTACAGGAATCCAGTACCAAATGCTGCTCTTCTATCTTGGAGCACTGGGCGATGGTGTTGCTGTGCTTGTAAGAAATTTACTTCTAGAAGCCAACCTTTGTGGCAGACATGAGAACTGCAGTGTTCCTCTGCCCCCTAAATATTCACATTGGAATATATAGTTTGCTTCTATCCTAACACCCTCTCCCCAATTCCATTTCTTTTCTTTTTTTTTTTTTTAGCATAGCTGTGAGAGGGGGCATAAGCATGTTTTCTTCTCTGCTGCTCCCCTATTCTTGTGACAAAATATCATGAATTCAGGATATTTTTAGACCCTGTAAATCAAATGAAGAATCTTTGTGAAGAAAAATCAGACATTAGGGATTTTCAGAGCAAATGATGTGTGGCCAGCAAAGTTCATATTCATAGGCAAGCAAGTGTATCCCCCACACACAAGGATTTCACTCACATAGCTTCCTGGTTCAGTGCCTCTGGCCTTCGAGAAGGGCAGAAGGAGGGAGAAGCCAAACATAAAGGAGAGTGGTAGTTTTAACTAAGGTTTTGTGATATTTGCAAATTTTTATTTCTCAAATCAATTAAGCTTTAAGCTTTAAAAAATTTTGCTGTGACCCCTCTAAGCAAGCTGCTACCCATTTAAAAGGGAATCTAATTTTTAAGTGGGTAGTTCTTTTTTCCTCCCTATTTTTTCTCCCCACTGAGGTTTCTAATCTCATCTTGTGCTCTCTGTAAAGAGTTCAAGGCCACAATTCATGTCCTATCCTGGCAATTGTGATAGATTAACCTTGCCTTTCAGTATTTTCCAAGCTGATTAAAGTTCAGCAATGGTATTGAGGCTTTAAAAATTATTTACAGAGAAAAATAATGTTTTTAAATGACGAATGGCATTCTCTCAAACTGGTCTTAGCCCCAGTTGAGGTTGTTCCAGAAAAGTGGGTTAAGGAAAACTCATTTTAGACCTATACGCATAGGAAAAGCAGCTCCTGACTCAGACTTCTGTCTGCATAGAAGGACCACCTGTCTCACAAAAGACAACACATTCATTAAGCTATAAAGTTCCTATCACAAAGAAAACATGATTAAAGTAAAAAGTTGAACAGATATGCATGTTTAAAGTATTCTCCCAAGCTTCTCAGTGTATAAGAGCACTTTACCTTTGCTCCTCACCCTCAGAGAGGCAGACATTTGGTGTGACTTAGCACCAACAACACATTTATGAGGATGTGTAAGTAATTAGAGGGGCAAACACCACTTGTTATTCCTCCCCAGTTTCCTAAGCAACTGCACACATATCATTGGCGGGCTTTGGGGCCACCTGTGTTTCTGATTGGAATTAATCAAGTTGTCCAGCAAGTTTGATGCCATTCTATCTAGCATAACCAAATGACGCTGGGCACCCCTGGATCCTAGACTCTGGTGAAATAAAAGTCAGCAGATGCTTCCTCTTGGGGGAAATGATGGAAACACCAGAATATTTTTGTATCTGTTTTGGAGAATGAATATCAGTGCGAAAAGAACCTATTGGATTGGTACTTATGTTAGTTGGGTTGAACTGGCCATTAATGTACTGTCAAACTCTACAAATGTAGCTAGAATATGACTATTAAACATATTACACAAATATATATTGAAAAGGATTGAGGGATCCATCTCCCTCTGTCTCTATATCTATCTATCTACATTTATGTATATATTTCCCTTATAGAAGCAAACACACGTACATATATAATCTCTTATGCAAGATAACATATGTCTACACACGCACACACACACACACACACACAAGACTATAGTACACAACTACTATCTACCACTAATGATTCTCTTGTGATAAAGTTGTTATTTGGGGGAAAATGTGATAAAAAGACACAAATAAAATACAAAGGACTGATATGGTTGATGGTATTTTCAAATACTGTCTCACTGATTCAGGCTTGATAGCTGGGTATCCTCTAGACATCTTGCCACAGCAGAGCATATGCCTGCCGTCTAGTGGTTAGAGCTAGAATTGGCATTGCATTCTTTTTGAAATATACTTATTTTAAAAATTTTAAAAATGCTCCTATTTGCTTACTTTTCCCCCCTGTGAAATTCAGTAGATAAAATGTCTGGGAACCATAGCCATCTTTCTAGATGGACACAATTCTTAAATACCTTAGTTTTTTTTTTTTTTTTTTTTTTTTTTTTTTTTTTTTTTTTTTTTTTGTGTGTGTGTGTGTGTGTGTGTGTGTGTGTGTGTGTGTGTGTGTGTGTGTAGGTCCTGGCTGATCAATCCTTAATGTTTAAAACAGAGAAGCAAAGAAGATGAAAAGAAAAGGATTGATAGAGCATTTTCTTGGCATGGGTGCCTTTACCAGCTCTTAGTATGTAATGTGCAGGCAACCTTATCTGTACAAGAGGAACCCGAGGCTTACAGAGGCTGAGAATCTTGTACAAAGTACAAAGGGTCTAGGCTAGTGAGGAGTGCTGGTGTCCACACTGGTAACCTATTCAAACATAGATTATACCCACCAAAGAGCCTAGACTGTACCGAGAGTCTATTTGCCAATATATTCTTGTTGAATGCCAAACACATTCTTATTCATTGTCATGGGTGTGATGATCAAATACAGAAATTTTTGCCATGACCTTGTTAGGTCTGGCCACTGGTAGAAGAGTGGTGTGGAACCCTGTCAACAGAGGAGACATTCATATGATGTTCATAGAAGAGATGTACAGTAATCACCCAGCCAATCTCTTACCAGAAGGTTCAATTTAGAGAGGATAAGGCCTACGTTTTTATCTGTTGCTTTCAGGGATGCCCTCATACTTCTTACTTGGTGATCACATGATTGTCTATGCTAGCTAGCAGTTCTCAACTAGAGGTAATTTTGCAATTTCACAAATAAATGTGCACATGTACACACACACACACACACACACACACACACACACACACACACTTCCCTGGAATGACTGTAAAAAGTTTTTTATTTCTGTGCTTGGCTGGTGTGCCACTGGCATCTGCAGGATAGAGATCACAGGTACAGCTAAACATCTTACAATGAACAGGGTATCTTTAACATGAAAGAGCAATTAGACCCCAAATATCAAGAATTCTGGCAATGAGATACCTGGCTCCATGGCAGGAAAGAATGCTGGGACTGTGCCTGTACAAAGGCTGCTTTGTACAGAGTGGTCTTTCTAAGCTTTTATCTACATCTTTCCCCCTTTAAGTCTCTCTCTCTCTCTCTCTCTCTCTCTCTCTCTCTCTCTCTCTCTCTCTCTCTCTCTCTCTCCTTAAGCAGGGAGTTGCAAGTCTAAATTAAAAACCCTCAGGTTGTTTGTTAATCAGCTGAAGACATATAGTTAGCATATCCTTCCCAAAGAACATATGGCAAACCTTAAATTAACTAAGACAAAACTAGCCAGAACCATCAACTGACCCACTTTTTCCTTTAGCAAGACTTCAGTTAGGAAACATAGTAAGGAAGGGATCAAGTTAATGGTGAAAGACTCGATTAATACAAAGGAAACCAAAAAGGTCTGATATTCCTTCCAGTAGAGTTCTGGGGTCTAATCATATCCAGTCAACCTTTCTCTACATTCTTCAACCCCACCCGAGACAGGAATGCCTTTGAGGCAAGAATGAGCATCTATTAAGAGAAAAAAATTGAAGTGTTTATTCAGGTGAGTGGGGTAGGCATACGAATGAAAGGAGTTGCCTCAGAGTTTGGAAACAGGCTGTCTGGAGCTGCAGACATTGCTCACAAATGTATGTAGCACTAGGGAGACCAAGCACAGGACTGACATCCATAGGACAGCATTGTGAGGGAACGAGAGATCAATTAAAGGCAAATACTCTAGGTCAGAGTGGTTCAGGCTAACCAGAACACATTTGCAAGGTAGGTCAAGCTCTGCAAAAGCAAAATAAAATAAAATAAAAATTCCAGAATCTACATGTCAGGTGTTGTGCTCTTCAGATCTGGTGCTTTTCTTCATTTTCCTGAAAAGATGAAAATTTTAGATGCCCATACCACAGTGGGCCTCAATCTAAAATACTTTATATTTTAGAAGGATTTATATGGTATTCCCTGAGGATACTTTCCCTTCTGTACTTCAATTTCACCATTTCTCCCATCAATAAAACATGAAACAAAAGTAGTTTTCAAGTTAGTGTCATTTAACCAGAAAATTAAAACCTCCCTGAGTTCCCATCCCCCAGATATTCTGATTCTTCAGGCTTGCCTGAATATAAAAGAGAAAGGGTAGACTCACGGACAGACGTGGGCTTCAGAGAGCTCAATGGAAATTCAGAGAAAGAAAGATGAAAAAGTTGAGGCATGTGTGGTATGTATGAATATAGATTTATAAAATATGCAGAAAGACTTGCGGAGATACCCAACCATCCATATATGAATCCCAAGATGCAGGACTAAGACATACACCCAATGAGAACAATAGAAAGCTAAGGAATACTGCTGGAATGAGAAGCAAGAAGGATTTCTAAACTAACTCAGTATAAGTGACTAGCATTGGGGTTAAGGACATGAGAGCCTCCTATTAAAATAATACTGTAGGGGATGGAATGGAAGGAGAAAAGGAGAGGGATGAAGAAAGGCAAGGCAGGGGAAAGGAGAAAGAGATAAAAGGACTGGAAAGAAAAGAGTTTCAAGATTTGTGTTTTATATCTTTGAAGTGCTCATCACTGGCAGTTGAGCTAGACTGACTCTTCAGGTTCTCTTCTAATCTACCTAGCTGGCTATTTGCTGTTGGGAAGCCATTTTCTCTCAGCTAGGATGGTACTTCTTAACCTATGTGTATGGGGCCACTGGGGACCTTTGGTAAATTACAATGACTAGGTCTCATCCTAAAATACTTGACTTCACAGATCTGAGGGGTGGGGAGGTTTTATAAATCTTTCCAGATGATTGATTGGAGGTTATCCCACTTTAAGAATCACAGACTTGGAGGGTCTTATGATCATATCCTGTGTTGTTCAGCAATATACAAGATGTATGCCTTGGACAATAGCTTTTTCAGAAGATATATGAGCCAGTAGCTGGGCTGTGTAGGGTCCTAGTTAAGCATGGACCTCCTTGTCACCCACCTGTCCCCATTGCCTCCACCTGGTGGCACTGATGGATTCATAGGTACAGGTGGGCTTATAATTTATTTCTGAATCCTCATTGGTTTATCAAGCTGTGCTTGTGATTATTCCTTTATTGTATTTCATTCTCATAATAGTCTTACAAGACAGGCCTAGAACTGTCCTGTTTCGAAGACATGAAGACCAAATCTGAAGGCATCTTGCAGCTGCCACAACCGCTGCTCAGTTGAGTGTCCTTACTCTTTCAGAACTTCCCTTTCCCTCTCAGACTGATCATGCCAAAGTACTCACATCTGCCCCTCTTCTCAGAGTCTTAGGAGGCACACTTGTAGTCTGCTTAATGTGTGTCTTTCTCCTCCATCTGGACACTGGCATACAGTCTCATCTCAGCCTTCATGTGTATCTCCCATCCTCCCTGAGCCTGACATGCTTTTCTTTGTCACTCAAGCCTCTGAGTTGGAAAGAAAAACACCCAAAGAAATGGAAAGTTTTTAACACTTTCCTAACACCCGTAACACCAAAATATTCCCTTTGTAGCCAATGACAGCCACCAAAAGCTTTGCCACTGACTTTTCAAAGAATGGGAAGGCAAAATTCTAACAAGACTTTGATTGATGTGAGGTGATTTTTCCACTCAGAGATTCTGGGAGCCTGAACAAGAATCTTGGTCCTGGGTGCTGAGAGACAGGGGTAACTTAGAAGACCAAGCAGCCAAATAAGTAGGGTGGCATATATTTGGCCTGGTGACCAAGTCTTGTTCAATGCATGTGAACCAACTCAGGAAAATGTTCACCCAGCCTATCAGCTCCATCAATTGTTTAAGAGCTTAAGTAAAGATCAAGGTGAAGATGCATTTTTTCCCTCCTTAAGCCAGCAACCTCTTTGAAAAAAATGTTGTTGTTTTTTTAAACATTTCCCATCAGCACATCTATCTTCAATTAAATATTCTACATGTGAAACTGTGTGTGGCAGGAATTCCAGCTCAGAGATATTGTGGGCGGCCTCGAACAAAAGGGAGAAAGCTCAGCATCATTTGGAAGCTGGATTAGTCTGTCACAGAAAGGTCTAGAAAAGCCAAGTTACACACAATTAATGGAACAATACAACAATCTGTCTTCAGCTGGCCCAGGCATTCCTGTCATTTGTCCCTCAGCTGCAGAACCACGTGGCCTGTGATTTTGTGTATCTGTTCCATCATGATGGCGTTGTCAGTGAAATCTCTATTTCCAGTAACCAAGACTGAATTTTTGCTCTTTCTTTTTAAATATTTTACTCTAACAAGAATGTTCAAGGAGAGTTTCTTCTTGAAACTCAGTCTTATTCTGCTAACCGCCCATGCCAATTTTATCTGAGGCTCTCCCCTCTTTCAAAAACCATACATGTACAAAAGAGACCAAACCATGCACACAGTAAGAGGGTAGATAGATAATGTAGCTAGGTTGCTCTATATAACATCAGTCAGACCTTTTACCTTCTAATTATATTGCTCAGCTCATTTAATCAGGAAGCAGTAGTTTGTTTCGCAGGGATTAAGCACATACGTGTTGAAGGAAAAATAGAACCATTTAACATGTAAATGATGGCACCTGTGAAGGTGCGGCACAAAGCCAGAGGAACTGGAGGCATAGCTCTGCCGAAACCACTGTGGGCGTGAGCAGAAGATACCTCCCTATTGTCCTGATTCATTTATAAAAATGATCCCTCCCATGGGAGTGATATATATATATATATATATATATATATATATATATATATATATATATATGTTAGTGGGTGATAGGCAAACTATTTAGGCCTTCATATTTTCTCATCTATGCCATCAATCTGGATCTATTTTTGTTCAGAGGGCTTTTCAGCATGTTTATTCTGAAAACTAGGTAAGGGCTTGTGAGACTACTGAGAGGGCAAAGGAATCTGCCTCCAAGCCTTAGGACAAGCAGACCCTCAGGGTAGAAGGAAAGAATTGACTCCTTCAAGTCCTTTGAGAAGAATTGCCTTGCCTTTCCCTCTGTGTTCAGGCAGGACTGGTGGGCACAATTCAGGACAGAACATGCCAACATGTCAACAGCATTCATGTCTGCACCAGAGTATGCACACACATAAGGGGTTAGCATGGTTCTCCCCATTTCAACGTGGACTGAAGCCTAGTGACCCTCTTCCAGAAGCACTGTTTATGAAGGTTTTTGATGAGACAACAAAGCTTACTGCCACGTGGAGCTATCTGTAATCCACTGTTAGCCCCCAAAAGGAAAGCTAGTCAAGAGCTTGAGGTCACCATCCAATGCCTATGCTTTTACTCAATATTGGTGATATTAAATCATACTGAGCAGAAATACACACCTTTAGATAAAAACTGTGTATTTAAGAAACTTTTTTTTTGTGTGTGTGTGTCTATGTGTGCAAACAATCACACTTTGATCATAACAAACAAATAGAACAAAGGATTGAGAGTACAACTCAGAAGAACCCTTTCTTCTGAGAAAGAAGTTTAAGCATCAAGAGGCAGGATGTTTGGTACAACTTCACCAGTTTTCCCCTATATTTTAAACTAGATGGCTCCACTAGTGATGTTCTTTCTTCCTGTGTCAGCTGGTGAATTCTAGTTTTGCTTCTAGCTCTTGATTTATTAGTCAGGTGTAGAGTGTAAAAGCGTAATGGTAGAAAGGGTATTTTCCAGTACATTCTTCTATACTGCCAATTGCTGACTGGAAAAAAAAGGTGAATTCATCAGAGTTCACCCAAGGGCAAGCTTGAATGCCCTGAGAGATCTAGTTAGTCTCACAAAGATGAACACATCTGGCCAGAGAAAACATTCTATGTTCCACTTACATGTTGAAGTCTGCATCTGTCCCAAGCCACACCCTATTTTTGTGATTTGCTCAGAGGGGAAAATATTAAAATAATTGCTCTACTTCAGGTTAACACAAGAATATTAGCAGCACAGAAATCAGTACTAGCAGAGAAAGCTCTAACTGTTAGGGAATTGAGGACATCTTTGAGTGCCAGTGTTTGAGTCTTTGTTGACTTATTTTGTTGCTTGTTTTCTGTCTCCTACCTTCCCTTCTTGCTTCTTCTATCATCAATCTCTCCTTTTTCTTTCTCTTTTTATTCCTCTTAAATCAGTTCAGAGTTATGAAGCATACTATAATTTCCCAATTGTGGAAAATGGCATTGAAGGAGCAAATACTGTTTTTTGAGTGGGTTAACAAAAACCTTCCTCAATTTTATGTATAAAGTACAGGCATGCACATAGCACATCAACAGTATATAATATATATGTGATATTGAAATCTCAGGGCAATAGAAGACTAAGGAAAAATGTTAACAGTCTTTCTCAGTGGGAGGAGGTGATAAGGGGGCTGGGGAAGCAAGTAAAGTTCAAGAACACTGACCTAGGCAGTCCCTGACAATGTGAAAAGATGAGAGCAAAATTATAAGCATCATGGTAGGTCATCAATCATGGTTTTGAAAATAAAGGGGGTCCAAGCACTCTGAAGACAAAAAGTAAGATTCAGAAATTATGTGGACAGCTGCTATATCCACTAGAACACATGGTGTTCCCAGGCTCTCTTGGACTCAACATATCTCACAGTTGTCTGTTTGGAGGCTTCATGATCCTTTAAAAAAGATACTGAATATGAAACTAATAGACAGAGCCCTGGTACTGCCTCTGCTTACTGGGTTAGCCAAATCATCTCCCTTTTAGACCTCATTCTTTTTTGTCTATGAAATTCAGAAATTAATCCTCTGTGAGTCTGGTTCACAGCAATCTGGTTAGGCTCAAGAGAGATAACATTGGTTGGTGAAAACAACCTTGAAAGTTGCAAGACTCAACACAAAAGTTTAAGGTAGTGGAAAGTCTTAGGATAGTAGTCACAAGAGCTGTGTGGTTCCATCTACCCATGTGACTTCTGAGGGTTGTATACATTCTTTACATTCCTTTGGTTGGTTATTGCTCTGCACTAGGAACCTTGTGATTACACACCAGGCAGGCCACTGGACAGAAATGAGAAGGCACAGATCACCCAATCTATTTCCCCATTGTGTCACAGTGAGTTTGACCCAAGTGGCTTGCTTCAGTTCCTTGAATCTCAATGATCATGCCTCTAAAATGGTCCTACTCACAGTGGCCTTCCAGGATTTTAGGATAATTATCAGAAATCATATGCATTGGCTTTGCTAAATGTTCAATCAAAGTGAATCTTACCCACGTCCCTTTAGCAATGCAGCTGCATACCGTGTGTATAAAAATAGAATGAGGGTAAATGGGTAAATAAGAGGCAGTTGGTGCCTTGATGTGGAAACTAAGAAGAGACTTGAAGGATTATAGAGAGCACTACAACACCACATGAAAGAGTGAAGAGCTGGACAGGAAATAGTTCTGTAGAGTAATTAACAGAGAAATGGATGGAGAGAAATCCCTTCATCAGTTGCTAGGGTCCAGCATAATTTTTAGGAAGTAGTAGAGATCTCACATAAGGACTTTCCATAATAGATACTTTGTGCCTAGCTTAAAGTGTATACTTTAATGTTTTCTAATGTAATGGTTCTCTTCAGTTCTGTCAACAGATTCCACATCTACCCACCCTCTTGCCAATCTCTCCTCAGCCTCGTAACCTGCTTCGTCTCCTAAGAGCTTGGAAACTTCTGGAGGAAGGGGGGAGCTGAAATCTCATTTGGCTCAATGGCAACCATGCTTTGCCATCAAAAGTGCATGTGTTGCTTTTGTGAGCCTTCAGGCGCTGACAGCTACAGTGGTATTGTATCTGCCAGCCTTCAAGACATTGTTTCTGGACTGCACAGCCAAGCAGTTCTGACCTCCAGCAAAAGCCAGCCACACATACTGCAGCAGGCTGCCTGCTGGGTTCCACATGTTTATACAGAACTGCTAACCCTCAAAAACTGCAACTGAAAGAGAAATGAGAAAGGAATGAATATGCTGTTGTTTTTATTTTCTACTCAAACCAGCTCTTTGAGGAAAAAAAATAAAACAAGAAAAGGAAAGGAAAAAGGAAAAAAAAAATAAAAGCATCACTCTCCAAGCTGGAGCCCTGCCAAGCTTCCTCCCCTCCCTTGCTTGTCCAAGCACTCCACCGTCTGTGCAGACTGTATAACAGCAAGTTCTGGAAATAGGCTAAGGACTCTGGGCCAGTCCAGGGGCTGTGCTGTCTGGGTATCTGTGTCTGCTGGGGCTTTTGAGACTTGGTTTTTCACCTTTATCTTTTATCAACTGCCAACCCTTGGAAGCATATCTGTTACCATCAGCTTCTGTTTGTAAAATGGGACTAAAGGTTAACCTCTCCAGAGAAATCCACATATCTTCACTGTAGTTCAGGGCTTCCACTAACAGCTTGGCTCACAAAACATGACTATGGTAAATTAAAGAATGTTAATAAAAATGAGATAAAATACTCAGGGGTCATTTTTTTTGCCCCCAAATTCTTCTATGCTCCTTTCTAAACATTACCTTGTCAGAAAATTTGCTCCTGTGATCAACACGATTTCCCAAAGCAATTTTCTAAGAGCAGACATAGATTTGCCATGATCACTAAGAGTTTTCAAAACTGTGGTGAGGAGGGGGTGGGTTCGTGTTATTTGTCTCACCTTTGGGTAAGTGTCCCTTTCTTGGGACACTCACCAAAGGGTGAACACTAGGATGTGAGTTTTATAACATACACAGAGACAACAGAGAGGAGATACTTTGAGCATCTGGATTGAACCGTGAGAAGGTAATTAAGTGCTTAACTAAGAAAAGATTTACCAAGACCCATGAATCTGTGCCCACAAATGCAATGGGCACTAAGTAAGTAGAGTAGCTTTACAGTGCACTGAACTTTAAGCTGGCTCCTACAGATTCTATTTATGCTTCACAAGAAGGGAAAATTAAACACACCATGGGATAACATTTGTGCTGCTTTCTTTACCATGTTTGCTTGGCCACTGACCTTCAGGGTCATAAGGAATTGAAAGAAACACAAGAAGTCTAGAGATCGGTGTACAAGTTGTGTGCAATAGGACAAACAGCCCCCAATCTGTTAGTCTAGAATGGTTAATTATTCCTATTTTGAAAATAGGGTTAAAATGACTGTGCTTTGCATGTTTTGAACATACACAAGCATTCAATAAGTATTATAAGTATTGTCACCAAAATTTTTGACACCATCCTCACATTTGGTACCAAATCTCACTGACAACAAAATTGCTTTATTTATTTATATATAGTAAATGTCATTTGCAATGTTATTTGTAATAGAATGGTGTTTAGTATATGGACCTCCCCAGATGAAGCTATATGTTTTATGTGATACCATTAAGCTGGCTTAAAGTTTGATGGATGCCTGAGGAACTGTTATGGGGTAGTTTGGTAGTTTCAAACAACCAACAGGTGCCTGCTATTTTTACTACTTTCCTTATAAACTTCATAACTTTTACATCATCTCCTTTCTTTCATATTCAATCAAATTTTCATGATGATATTTACTCAAGTTCTAAAACCATCTTTGAAGTCTTTTCCAAGGCTTTTGTTTCCTTGTGGTCCTCTCCCTTAGCATCAGAAGGGGTTCAAACAGTTATGGCCCTTAGCACTCATTTTTACCAGTCTAGAATTCTCTAGGACATCTTCTCATGTTGTCTATACTATAGTATACTATTAATTTACTTATGTATCTTGCACAAATAGATGTATATATATATGCATGTATATAAACACATATACTGTGTGCATGTGATCATGTGTATGTGTGTGTATGCACATGTGATGACCAGAGGTCAATACCAGTCAGCTGTTGTCTTCCTCTATTGCTCTTCATTTTAGCTTTTGAGACAGGGTATTTATTCAATCTTATTCAGATATACTGGCTCGCTGATAAACCCTAGTGATGCTCCTGTTCCAGAAATGCAACATCATACTGGCTGTTCAGGAGGATCTAACTCATGTGTTCATGTTTGCCTGCCAAGCACTTTACTGACTGGGCCACTCCCACCCTGTGTGTGTATTTTATTTAAAAAATGATATATATGGGTGTTTTTCCTGCATGTATGTCTGTATACTACAAGTGCATTTTATGCCCAGAGGCCAGAAGAAAGCATTGGATACCCTGAGACTGGAGTTACAGAGGGTTGTGAGCCACCATGTATATGTTGAGAATTAAACCAGGGTCCTTGCTTAGCCACCTCTCCAGTCATTCATATTGATGTACTTTGTATCATATTATATATTACTCATGACCAAGGGACAAATACTTTTCATCAGTTCAATTCAGTTGGTCTCTAGGTACCATAGATGCTGCAAACAGAGAAAGCATGGCCCTACTCTCAAAAGGTTTACGAAACAATACGATAGGTATAAGGTCCATACATGCAATGGAAACCAGAAGTGGGGAAGAATTCCTTATCTCCTTCAGTCATTGTTATGTATTCACAGTTATCCTAGGAGACAGCAAAGGGAGAGGGTTTTCTCAGCTCAAGAACTAGACGGGAAGTTGAAGAGGGTTTGAGAAAGAAGGTGTGCAGAGGTGGTTAAGATTTGACATGTAAAGTGCAAAGATAGTGTTTCTCAAAAGAACAATTCACAAAGTACAATGGCATAAAGGCAGAAAAAGGAATGGGAAGCCTCAGCCAAGTGTACCAGCAAGGTGCAAAACAGTGTGTGATGACTTGATTTTTCATAAGTAGATACTTAATCAGCAAGACAACTGAGAAGCTAATTTTGCTCCATTTCATAAGGAATATATCCCATCTCTCTAACTCATGCTGGTAGGGAGAGAAAACAACTTATCACTCTCATCCTCTCTCTCTGCATTCATTCTCAGAATGAAAGCAGGAGCCCTAAGGTATCCCACACGGAAAGAACGAGAAAGAACTACTGCAAAGTGCTGCTGCAGCACCCAAAACAACAAGTGATTTGAAGAACACCTTTGGAAATCATAAAGATAAGGCAGTGGCAACATAGAGATTTTGGAAGCGGCAGGTAGGGCCCTGCCATGAGATGCTGATGAGATCTCCTAAAGATGCTGATATCAGGCACCCATGTTTCATTTGCAGAAAAATTTTTGAGTGTTCAAACTTGGCTTGCAACATCAATTTGGCCTCACTTTAGGAGACTAGGCAGACACAATAATGGGTATTGTGTGGAAGTCAAGTGGCCCGAAGAGCATACCCCTATTTTGTGAGTTCTGAACTAGAGTTGGAACACCAGAACCACTGTATCATTGAGAGGAGTGAGAATGGTCACTTTTAATTTGTATTGTTCTCAGTCCCTGACAATTTATAATATTTTAGTTTCTCAGTTCTCCCATTCAGAACATTTCATGTAGATAGAATCATACAATATGCAGTCTTTTTGTTTGGCTTCTTTCACTTAACATGTTTTCAAATTATTTCACTTGTTTTTATATCTAGATGTAGAATGGCTAGGTTATAGGGTAATTTCATGTTAGACATTTTGAAAATTTGTTAATCTATTTTCCAAATAATTGAGCTGATTTATATTCCCATCAACAAGCCATGAGGGCTTTATTGTACATTTTCTCCATCTTGCCATTACTTTTTAAAATTACAGCTAATTTTTTAATATTACTTACATTCTAATTTTTTTTTTTTGTGTGTGTGTGTGTGTGTGTGTGTGTGTGTGTGTGTGTGTGTGTGCATTCAGGTGCCCATCCAGCTCAGAAGAGGGCATCAGATTCCCTGGAGCTGGAATTGCATGTGGTCATGAGCCACCTAATGTGGGTGCTGGGAACCAAATGAGTCCTCTCTAAGAGGACCTCTTAACAGCAGAGCCATCTCTCCATCCCTGATTCCCCAAATTTTATGTTATGATTTTAAGAGGGTAGAAAATGATCTAAATTTTATGAGTTCCCATTAGTTTGGTTTGGTTGTCTCTGTTGGTTTCCCCATCATGATCTTGATGCTCCTTGCTCATAGAATCCCTCTTCTCTCTCATCAACTGACTAGGCCCCTGCAGAAGCAAGGCATTGTGGAGCTTGAGCTGCTTAAGGGGCCCCCTGGCAGTAGGATCAGGATCTTCCCTTGTATATGAGCTGGCTTTTTGGAGCCCATTACCTATGGTGGGACAGTTCGCACAGGCTGAAGGCAGGGGGAGGGTTTAAACCTGTCTCTATTGAATATACCAGGCTCTGCTGACTCCTCATGGGAGGCCTTACTTGTAGGAGGGAATGGGGCATGGGTTGGGGGTTGGGAAGGCTGGAGGGGCGAGAGGAGGAAAGAGTGGGATCTGTGACTGGTATGTAAAATGAATAAAAAAAATTCTTAGTAAAAAAAAAGAGGGTAGAAAATAAACCTAATTACATTTGTTCAGGACTTTTGGGCAGCAATTAAATTAGATTCTATGTCATTAAGGTGGAGACCACATACTTGAATTCTGGTGGATTTATAAGGAGACCTCACAAAGAAATACATACATCCTCCTTCCATGCTGCTATGGGGAACAGGGAAAGGGCAGTATTGGACCCCTAGCCAGTCTATTTGGATGTCTAGCTTCCTTACTCTCTGTTCTCCTCTTGAATTCTTCATCTCAATTTATGATCAGCACAGACAGAAGGCAGAAAGCTATCCTGCCTTTATGGCATGGCGCAAGAATACTCTTCACAGCTTCCCCCAGATGCACCCAAGGCACCTGTCACCATGGATGTTTGTCCCACTGCAGGAATACCATGAAAGGAGGTCTTTCTCTCATCTATTATGCTGGTCACTCTCTATTGCTGTAACTATAAAGAAACTATAAAGCGGGTGACATACTTATCTTGGTCCACAGTAATGATACTGGTCCACTGTGGACCAAAACAAAGAGTCAAAAAGCTACCAGTGTGGAAGTTACAGATATGTGATGCTATATTCAGCTTATACATCAGTGCCGGTGACACAAACTCAAGGCCTAATTGCTTACATTGCAAACTTTTTGGGTAGGTATCACATGCCTTGTCTATCTCACTATTTAGCCTATGTTTCTCTATATCCACAAACACACAAATATATGCAGCTTATAAAACAACTTATTAAACTATTTATATCTCTATTGGTGGTTAAAGTCCATGTTCTTTCTT
The DNA here is from genome assembly GCF_004664715.2 of Peromyscus leucopus. Classification (NCBI taxonomy): domain Eukaryota; kingdom Metazoa; phylum Chordata; class Mammalia; order Rodentia; family Cricetidae; genus Peromyscus; species Peromyscus leucopus. The sequence goes on from NC_051065.1 coordinate 93,571,581, forward strand.
ATTCTTAGCCTCTACCCACTTGTAACTTATAAATTTTTTTATTTACTTATTTTGGAGTGTGTGTGTGTGTGTGTGTGTGTGTGTGTGTGTGTGTGTGTATGTGTGAGTGATGCACTTGGGTCCCATGTGAGAGTCACACGTGAATTGGCCTCTGCCTGCTGAACTACCTCACTGGCCCACCTTGTGTATTTTAGAACAAACTTATCACACTCAACTGATATGGAGGGTCTTGAAGGTTTGATTTCTATTGATTCAGAAGATGCCCTTTTTTATAAGCATGACCTCATTTGAATTATGTAAGTTATCTGCATAACCCAAACTGTATGAACTTAGTTGCTGAATTTCTGATGAGCTCCTAAGACTGTCCTGGGACTTGGCAATGCACTGCCTTAAATGCACAGATCCTGAGTAGGTATGCAGGGATGTGTCTGAATGGACAATTAATCTCTGGTCTCTGTGGGAATCCCAAATCCCTTCAGATCAATGGAGCCAAGAGGTGGCATTTCAGCAAATAGCCAATAGTACTTTATGCCTCTCTTGAGAAGGTAGAATGAAATGATGTTTCCCTTAAGTATAACAGAAGGAAACATTTCAAGGCATAAAAGCAGCTTAACAAAAGAAACAAGCAGAACTCTATGTTCACACAATGCCTTTCAGAGATGTGGGAGAGCCTTTTGCCAGTCAAAATATGTTCTCTGCTTCAAGAAGTGAAAAATAAGGGAGGATAGGAAAAGGTCAGTAGAATCCAAGCCTAGGACCCACACATGGACAGGTAAAATGGAACTGAGCTGAAAAAATAGGCTCTAAGTGGTACCTTCAAACCAAGGGCAGGTGCACGAGTTTGTGTTGTATAACCTGTGGCTTCAGAGCTCAAGTTGAAGTTTGCATCCACAGCAACTGGATGACCTCTTCAGTATAGTAGACAGTCAAGAAGAGGGCCAGAGAGAGCAGTTGGAAAAGCCTTAATTTTTACTATTGGAATGCATGTGCATGCCATGGTATGTGCATGGATGACAGAGGCCATCCTATGGGAGTCAGTATTCCTCTTCCACCACATGGGGATTGAACTCAAGTAGTCAACCTTAGCAGCAAATATATTTGTGCCTGGAGCTGTTTCTCTAGGCCCCAGTAGATCCATTTAAAAATAATATGTATAAGTGGGAGAGAAAAAGTTGAGAAACTAGAGAGCAATCTTCTGTTTTCTTTTTGAATTTAAGATTTTAAAATTACAATCTCCGTTTCTGTCACTTGCTTTCCCTCCTTCCTTTGCTCCCTCCCTTTTTTACGTGTTTATGTGCATGTGTGTGTATGTGTGTGTGTGTGTGTGTGTGTGTGTGTGTGTGTGTGTGTATGAGAGAGGGGGGGTCACCAATGTAGAAGTCACTGAACAACATTCAGTAGCCAATTCTCTTTCAACCACTTAGGTCCTGGGGATCAAATTTAGGTAGTCTGGCTTAGTGGCAAGTTTTGTACCTGCTGAGCTGTCTTCTTGCCCTCACTCTCCTATTTACATTGAGTAAATCTCTCTGGGAGGGAGTCTGAGTTATGATTGAGATCGACAGCTTCTGAAATACTGATCCTTCAATCACAGTTGGTTAAAAAAAAAAAAGCCAATGACTATGACAACATCCATGCTTGTAAAGATCAACTTCATCCATGTAAATTTTCTGTTCAATCAGTATTCCATTTCCCCCATTGGTGGATGCATCAAAGCAAGAAATGTGGAGCAAAAGTGCCAAAGGAAAAGACAGGTGAGTTTAAAAGGAGAGAAAAAAGAAACAGCATTGTAAAACTGTATGATATCACAGTTGGAAGATACCTTTAAACATCAAAAGTCATACTCTCATTAAACAGATGAAAAAGTCAAAATGGTTTGTCTGTCACTACTGTGAGAAGCAGAACACTGGCATCTATTAGTAGTCCCTGGATCAGGCTGGTACTTGCCATGGAGGTAGTGCTCAACATGTGTCAGCTAAGGGGAAAGACAGAAGAATCAGAGCTCTTAGCACAAGCCTATGTACTTGCTCTCCATAGCATCATTAGGCTGTGGAATGCTGCAATGCTGACCTTCCTCTGGTCACCTTGGCCAGGTAGGCACAAGGCTACCCAAGCCATTTCCCTCAGGGAGGTTTTGTGAAGCTGGTCATTCTACATGCCTCCCAGATTTCTGTGCCTTTGATATGCTGATAGGTTAGTCTTGGTAGACTCCAGAGAGTCTGGATGGGAACTGTTCATTAGAAAGATCAGTAATCTTGTACGCATGGTGGCCCATGCCCTTAATTCCAGCACTTGGAAGGCAGAAATAGGTGCATTTTTGTGAGTTTGAGTCTAGCCTGGTATACATATTGAGTTTAAGGACAGCCAGGTCTACATAGAGACACCTTGACTCAAAACAAACGAACAAGCAAATAAATTAACTAACAAACAAAGATTAGTCAAAGGATCAGGAGATTGGAACCAGGGAAGATAACTGGAGACTGATTTAAACTCAATGGCCAGTTATTTAATCACTCTTATATGAGGACATTTCAGTACAAACTCAAGACACCAAGGCTATACAGAGCTTTCTCTTCAGTGAAGCACACAGAGGAGCTGGACCATACATGGGCCAGGAATATATGCAGATCCCATTAGTATCCTACACGGAAGTCCCACATCTCCTCTCTGCACTGGTCTTTTCCTTTGATCTTACCCACCTAATTCTTCTTGAGGTCTATACTTGTGTGTGTGTGTGTGTGTGTGTGTGTGTGTGTGTGTGTGTGTGTGTGTGTGTGTGTGTGTGTGTGTGTGTGTGTTTTGGCAGGTCTTACCATGAAGTACATCTTAGCCTTGACCTTGAGATTTTTTTGCCTGAGGTTTCCAGGCCTTGAGACGACAGGTGTGCACCACTATACCTTGCATAAAATCAACTTACTTATATTTTTATTGTGTGTTTTTATGTTTTGCCTGACTGTATGTCTGAGCACCACATGCATGCTTGGTGCCTGTGGAAGCCAGAAGATGGCCTCAAAGTCCCTGGAACTGGGGTTACAGACAGTTTTGAGCTCCATGTGGGTGCTTGGAATTGATCCAGTATCCTCTGTAAGAGCAGACAGTGTTTTTAACTGCTGAGCCACCTCTCAGTCCCAAATCAAAATCTTAAATATTCCAATTTTCAGCGAATTATTGGAGTTGTTAAGTTCTACCAAATGTTTGAATTGAGGTCATTGTGATCACTACTAAATTTTCATTCAGTTTGTGTGGAAACAAAAATTAAGACAGCTTTAGTTTGTTAAAGAGAAGGCAAAACTCCTCTGTGAGTTGGAGACTCATTTGACAGGCTGAAGTTTACGTCACAGACATAAGCACTTCAACCTTTGCCTTCCAGACAATGAACTCTGCTGAAAAGATGTGCTCATGGGACCCTAGAGTATGACTGCTCCTTCTCATGGGATTGCGCTGACTTCCTGATTAAGACTTATTGCTTACCAACAGCTCCCTCAGTGACCAATTACATACCATTTTCACATATGACCAGAGCTATGGCACCAATCTAAACTCATTCTGAACAGTGCTTGTGATAAATGCTGTAACTCACAGGCCACTTGAAAATTACTCAGTTGTTTTGCCTCACTTCCTTCACTGTCCCTCCTGTTTCTTTTAAAGAACGAATTCCTCTTTTGTTCTTGATGGAACTTGTTTGCAACAGAGTCTGTCTCTCTTCAAAATAAAAGTCGAATTTCCCTTTATTTTAGTGTCATTTATGAATTCTTGGGTTAATAAGTGGGTCATGTGCCTGAATGACATTGAGATCTTCCTCTTTCTTTCTTTTACATATTTTATTTATTATTATAGTTATTGTGTGTGATATGTATGTGTGTGTGATATGTGTGTGATATACATGTGTGTGTATGGTGGTCAGAGTTTGACTTTGGAAGTTAGTGATGTCATCCACCATGAGATCCAACTCAGGGCATCAGCTGCAACAGAACATTAGACCCACGGCAGCATCTCACCAGCTCACTCTGCAGCATTCCTTACAAAGAATTGTGTCTTAACTTGTTGTGTTTACATTCACTTTAGTATCAACACAAGGTTTCAGTCTTGCAGTTGAGGCAGAAATAAAGTATTTCAGAATTTATAGACAGCTATGCCAATGTGCAGGTAGCTTGAGATTATTTCTTCCTAGATCAGAAAATAAAATCCAGTTGTATGAAAAATGCATTCACTGAGGATAAGCCCCTTCTCCCAACCTCTTCTTCCTTTCCTCCCTCTCTCCCTTCCTTTCTTTCTTTTTAAAGAAAAGGTTATCAACATGAATAGCCTACAATTTTCTCATGTATTATCAAGTTAGTATTTAGTATCCTAAAGAATATTGCTGAAGAGAAAAGAAAAACAAATCAAATAAAATTTACAAGAGACAAAAATATGACAACCAACTTAGACTATCAATTATTAATTTAAAAGTGAGAGGGAGGGTATGAATTTAAATAAGTTCTGATATTGCTACAATATGACAAAATGGAGATTTATGCATTTTCTTTAACTGATCAAATCTGCTTGAGAACAAAACTATATTTTTGTCCCCACCCCCTTAGAAGCTTATATACATCTGCCTTTCCTGTACTTCCTACTCTCTCCCTCCCAGCTCTTCTCTATTTTTCTCTGCTTACTTCCTCCTTTATATCTGTCCTTCTTTCCCCACCTTTCTCTTTCTCTCCTCCCTTCCTAAATTTCTTAAACAAAGTAATAGACACACATTCTCTGCAATCTCCCAAAGTAGTTATATTGGGTAAACTGTCAGGTTCCATACTAATTTATCAGCTATTAATTAACAATATCAACAACTCATTTTTCATTACAGATAACATATTTCACTGACAACCAGAAGGATTTTTTAAAATAGGATTTATCTCAAAGGCTCTTTCCTGTTATCTAATACAATAATAATAAAAAAATCATCATTCAATCATCATTTTAATGACTGATTATTCTCCCCTCAGTAAAATTAAATCATAAAAGCTTTTAATTAAATTGAATGGTAACTGGATGACTTTAATCATGCAAAGAATTAAAATGAAGGATGCAGTTTTCTAAAATCTTGACAGCATGTAATGACCAGGCTTGACCATCATGATAAATCCTGACCATAAGCAGACTGATGACTTCCTCGCCTTTGGGTCATCAACCTGCTTATGGTCAGAAAGAAACAAAATGTGTGTGGTCTTTTTTCAATAGTAGCTCTTTTATTCTTTCATTCTGGGAGAGGGTTCAGCCAAATCATCAACACATTCACAAGTTACAGGCCCTGATTTGGGTGAAAGATAAACAAAGCCAGGAGCTGCAGGGATGGTTCAGCAGTGCAGAGTGCCTACTAATTTCCAGGAGGACCCGAGTTCAGCTCCTAGCACCCATGCAAGGAAGCTCACAATGGTCTGTAACTCCAGTCCAGCTGATCTGATGCCCTCTTCTGGCCTCCATGGGCTCCCCTACACATAATGCATACGTGCACACAGACACAGACACAGATACACACACACACACACACACACACACACACACACACATACACACACACACACACAAACACCTTTTAAAAAAGATGAAACCATATTACTTAGGTACAACAAAGAGGTTATGCCCACCTTGAATATTTCTTTCTTTTTAAATGTAATATTAATTCTTTGAGAATTACATACAACATATCTTGATTATATCCATCCACACTCCTCCTCCCAGCTCTTCCCAAATCCATCCTTCCTCCTTCCTTCATTTTCTTATTTCCTTTCTTCCTTCCTTCCTCCCTTCCTTCCTCTCTTCTTTCCTTCTTTCCTCCTCCTCCTCTTTCTTCTTTTTCCCTTAGTCACTATCTTGATTTGACCCTTCATTTTTATTTACTTTTAGAATTACAACTATTCAGTTTGTGTGTGTGTGTGTGTGGAGGGTGTGGGTGCATGTGTCCTGAGTGTATGTGAAGTCATCAGAGGACAATTGTGGGCATTGGTTCTCTCCTTCTATTTTGTGGATCTGCAATCAAACTCAGGTTGTTACCCTTCGTGGCAAACTCCTTTACCTGCTGAGCCAGCTCAATAGCCCTGACTCTACTTTTCAAACAAATAACTTAGCACAAAGTTGTCTTGTAGCTTTGCTTAGTGTATTTAACATATACAAATTCAGACTATCATGTTTAACCTGAGATTCAGATAATTACAAGTTATTTACTATAAGCATGGCTCCATATTGCATGGAATATACTCGTATTCAAAACAATTACTTGCTAATCTGAAATCCAATATCGCTGTCTTGACAGCTCTATTTGTATGTGAACATACATGGAGCTGTTCACAGCCAGCTACATAAGGTTGAAGAGAGAGTGTAGAAAGGGAGAGAAGATGGCAAGCAGGATTTCTCATTTCTGCCTTTTACCTGTGCCTAACTTTCAACCTATGGGCTCTGCATAGTGCAAAAGCAATCAGTTTCTAGGACTGAGATTTACAAACACTACTGATGGTCCTTGGAAAAAACACACAAACAAGAACTGAAATAAAATATTTGTTCTTTGGCAATCACATTTTGAAAATGTGGTCAGCTCTGCCATTAAGTTCTAAATCATTTGATGCCATCAGTTTGGTAGCAGATGGGATAGTGCTTTTGTTCATCTTTCATTCACAGACTGAGTTTCCAGAAATCCTGAGCATGGTGTTTCCAGATTATTGTCTAAGTGACAGTTACATGTGTCTAATAATTTAGTAGAGTCAATGGATTTCTTTAAAATGAATTCAGCGAACTGTTATTTATATAGATATGAATAATACATTGATAAGGGAAGAGAGCAGTTGGGAAATACTTTTTAAAATGATGTATTACAGTAATGATAAGTAATTATACATCAACATAGTGCTTGCTGATAAGATTTAACTTGTGATATTTTGAAATGTTTTGGCTGTGATTCATATGTGAGTGGATTCCTATCTAAAGGAATGGTCTTCCACTAGAGGCAAGAGAACATTCACTGAGGTCCCGTGATAGGTCAATCTGATTTAAAACATTTGCCAGGAAAGGTCCTCCAAAGCTTTGAGCTTTTTTTTCAAGCAATTTATACAAGAAAATTTTCACACACACACACACACACACACACACACACACACACACACACACACTACAAGGCAGCCATTGGAGGTAGTTCTATTGTATGAGAAAGGAAAGTGAGACTTTGAAGATAAAGTTTCGTCTGAGAGATGTTGTCCACCTTGCTGGCTGTAGCACATTGTTGAAGCTAAGCAGGATGGTCTAGTTTCATTTCGGTCTCTGCGATAAAATACCCTAACAACAACTTTTGGACAAAAAAAATTTAGTTTTTGTTGCTGTTGTTGTCGTTATTTGTTTTATTTTTAAGCTCATGATTCCAGGTTACAGTCTCTCATTGTGAGGAAGGCAAGGAAGGAAGCTAGTCACATCACATCCACAGTCAAGAGCAGAGAGAAATGTGTGCATGCTTAGTATCACATAGCTTTCTCTATTCCTATGCAATCCAGGACCCCACACAAGAAAATTGTGCTATTTATATCCAGTCTGGATTTTCTCATAACAATTAAGAAAATAAAGATAATACCCCAACTCAGACATGCTTACAGACATGCCTTAGTCCCTTATTGAGACTCTCCCCCAGGTGATTCTAGGTTGTGTCAAGTTGACATTTGCAAGGAACCACCATGAGGACATCTTGTAATCTCAGTCTCAGTACTGATAGGCACAACATCACTACCACACATTTTACAAATACATGTCTCTATCCAGGGCATAGAGATGCTCTCTATTTTGGCATTAAATGTAAATTCATTTTCTCAGACTTCTTCTCATCATATAAAAATCCATCACTCCATAGACAGAAAAGAGTCTTTATCAACAAAGGGTCATTTTGATTTACAGGACAGATTTGGATTGGGAAATTACATGGGAATATGATATTTTATTTTCTAGGAGGAAGGTTGGACTTATATTTTCAAAGATAACCTTCCTTAGGAATAACTACTAAAGTTCTCCTTTGCCCTGCATGTACATAGTAGCTCTCAATCTTAAACTGTCAATCTTATAAACAGCCTTCTGAATGTGCTAGAGATCCCAGAATGCACTTAGTTAATCCTGGGGAATGTAAATATGACTGCAATGTGAATATCTCCCCCAAACTTTGTGTGTGTGTTCAATTTATTGTAAATTACATATTCTTAACTGAATTCTATGTATGGTGTTTGTTTACCTGGTAGATGGCTGAGTTGTCTATTATAGCCATTATCTGAACTGAAATGTGTGATACTCCAAAAATTATAGTACTAACTGTGCTTTGCCAATTCTTGTCAGTCTCAAAAACAGTGATTTGAAGAGATTGTCACATAAATCAAAGCAAAATTTCAGGGGCTCTGTTAAAACATCAACTAAAACCTGACTGAATTCTGCCCCAACTTTTTCTTCATTACATTAACACGTACTCTGGGTTTGATCCAGTGTCTTATATGCTGTAGTCTATAATAAGCCCCCTGGTGAGTAAAAAAAGACTATTGAGTTCTCCATTTGACCAGCAAGAAGGAAAGCTTCTGATGCTGGGAGAATCCACCATCTTTTCTATTTTCTGAGCCAGTTTTAAAGGTACAAATTATAGATAAGCAACTGAAAACTAGAAAGAAAACAACAACAAACAAAAAATGAGAAGGCCTAGCATAGTTTAATGAGGCAAAGAAATCTAGGAGGGTTAGAAACAGAGGTGATCATAGACCTGAACAGGAAGAGTAAAAGAATGGAAAGAAGTATGGGGGACCCAGGAGGAAGGGTCAGTGTCTGGTTCATGGCTTTCCTGGGAGAGATCATGTTCCTATGAATGTTAGACAGGGTCTCTCAGTGGCCTGGAACTGGCTAAGTATACCAGGCTGGCTGGCCAGTGAGTCCCAAATATCTGTCTGCTTCTGCTTTCCGTTCCCAGAGCTGAAATTATAAGCATGAACCTCCATGCACACCTTTTGTAAAAATGTGAGTGGTGAGGATCAAAGTCATATCCTCCTGCATTCCCAGAAAGCGCTTTACCTACTGAGCCATTTCCCTGCCAAGAATTTACACTTGCAAGTAGAAGGCCATTTACAAGCACACAGGCATACAGTTCTTATACATAAGCCCATTTCCTTCTGACATTGGAAAGGGTAGAAATATAATGAAGTCTAATGAACTTGGGATGGAAGGAAAGAAATCCTAGACTCGTTTGGCTGGATGATAAAGAACAATATTGAAACATTCTTGAGAAATATCTAAATTACAAGAGCATGAATAAAATTAAATAAGGAAATCATTTTGTTTTAAAAGTTTGTGTTCCAAGACAACAATAAGGTGATACAACTTGTTAAAGTCTTAGTATGCATTGCACCCATGAGGCCTTATTGTCTATGTTACTCATATTTCTGTCACTGCACAAAACGTGTATCTCTTATGGTGGCTTGAGTGAGAATGGACCATCAGCTCATGTGCCTGAATACTTGGCCCCAGTTGGTAAACTATCATGTTTCATGCCTTCAATCCATCATTATAGACCCTGACCCTCTGGAACCATAAGCCTAACTCTTTTATAAGTTGCCTTGGTCATGGTGTTTTATCATAGCAGTAGAAAAGTAATGAATACACCCATGACAATCAACTTTTTAAGGTTTTAGTGAATGCCTGATTAGTCTCACTGCTTTGGGATTTTGATGACTTAGTATATTATGGTCAAGTGCTTGGCAGAGAATGATCATTTGCTATAATTTGGGTTCAAAAAAAGGAATGAACAGGTCCCCAAATTCCTTTCAAGAGCACATGCACAATGACCTTCCATTAGTCTCTACCTCCAAAAGGTTTTTACTACCTCTCAACAGTACCACCGTAGATCCAAGCCTTTAACAAATGGGCCATTCAAGAGCCAAATAATGGTGCTGCCTTACCCAGACAATGGTTGCTTGTACTACTGAAATACACCACCTCACTCCTGTTGTGTGCACTTAGCTACTTAAAGCCATTCTTGAAAAACCATCATTTTCAGGAAAGCATTAGAGCCTAGAGCCCTGGCTTTTCCAGCATCCTAACTGCTTCTGTTATCAGCGTCTGGCCTTAGACTAGTGCAATGGTCACCTGTAATCATAAAAAAGCCAAAACATGGATTTTTCTTTTTATTGTGATATTCTGGCCATCTAAGAGTTGTCATCTGTATCCCATACCAATGATTCAGAGAACAATAAATACACCTAATGGGACTGAATGAAATTAAATCTTTCTTCAGTGATTTATAAGACAGCATGGGATTATTCTTCAGAATATAAATTTTCATTTTATAGGAACTGAGATGGTAGAGTACATGCAAGAAATTAGACAGAATCTTTTTGAGATTTATCTTTCCATAGCTTCTGATTTTTGTTTTTGTCATTTGTCTGTAAGTAGGAGGTTTTGATTCTAATTGGAGGCTGACTTATAATTGAGAATCTGTAAGGAAAACTGGAAAAACAAATGGTCTGTGTCCATTGACAAGTCATTTAAGTTCTTGGTACCATGGCCTTGACACCTTGAAATCAAAATGATATCAAATGACATGAAATACATATCTGATAGGATCCTAACTTTTAAGCTATCACAAAAGGAAGCGGATCTTCTTAGCTTCCTTTAGCTTTGGTAGTATTCCACCTGATGGCCTGTCCACCTGATCAATAATTCCTTTCTATTTGGGGCTGTAATTTTTTGAAAACTGTGTCAGAGTGTGCTTGCCTCTGGGGTCAAGGACACTCTACACAGCCATATCTGGTACGGACACAAGCAACTTTTAGGGCAGGTACTGCCATTCCAACTCTCTAGAGTCCACTGGAAATTCCCATAAATCAAGAGCTGGATTTGTTGGGTTTGCACTGACCCCGTGATACTGCCTGCTTGCTGGGGAAGACTACCATGTTTGTGTTGTTGTTGTTGGTTTGTTTAGTTTTTTTTGTTTGTTTATTTGTGGAGACAGGATTTCTTTGTGTAACAGGCCTAGCTGTCCTGGAACTTTGTAGACCAGGTTGATGTCAAACTCACAGAGATCTGTCTGCTTCTGCTCCTGAGTGCTGGGATTAAAGGCATGTACCACCATGCCTGACTGACTACCATCATATTAGACAAGCAGAAACTCAATCTGGTTTTATGAGAAAGCTCCTGGTACAGTGGTGGACATGCCAAAGAGAAGACACTGTTGAGACTGAGGCAGTAACTCTGGTAAGTGTCTTTTCGTCACAGAAGGAAATGTAATTTGGGCAAACTTTAGCCTCCTCCTCCTCCTTGGAATATCTACCAGCTCAGCCTTCTCCTGCCTGGTTTCTACTTGTTGCTCTCATTACCTGGATTGCATTCATTTTTCCTCCAGATCTCTCCCCAAATGTGCCCTTCTCAGAAGAGATTTTGGGGTCCTCTAAGCTCCCAGGTGTCTCTGTTCTATACTGCCATCAAATTGCATACTCTCCATCCTCACATTTATTGTCATTTGTGACTGTGCACCTGGATGAAGATCACCCATGAGGCCAGAGAAGCATCTATTTCTCTGGGCATTACAAGTCACATGTTGCAAGTCACATGCCTGAAACCAGGGCCTTATTAGGCAAAGTCTGGCTAGGTCACCATTTCAGAAGCTTGCCGTGCATCGAATGCAAGACCTACTTTCTGTCAGTATATGCAATAGCTCTGACTTGACTATGCCCCCTGAAAAATGCATGCAATTTTAATACGATGCTGTTAAAGTATTATGCTTTTAAGAAGTGACTGAACCATGAGAGTTCCTTTTTTTTTTCTGTGAATGGGATCAGATGCTTTATAAAATAGGCTTTCACATAGCATCTGGTTAACTTACCTTTCTGCCTTCCACATGGCAGAAACGTTGTTGCCAGAGCAAATGCCCACAGCTTGATCTTGGGCTTTGTAGGCCCCAGACTGTGAGAAATCAATCTTTGCTGTTTATAAGCTACCTCATCTGTGTTACTCTGCTGTAGCAGCTGAAGTTCTAGACTCTGTCCTATTTTCAATTCTTTCTTAGTTCCCTCTGTCTATTCTCTGTCTAGCTTTTCGTTCTGTGCTATGTCTACCTTATTCTCTGAACACCGTTCGAAGACTATACATTTGTTAAAGTTGTGCCAACAGCACTGTATTCTCTGAGAACTAATGTGGCATGGAGATGGGGGAATGTCAGTGAGGAGTGTCCTAGAGTGTGTATGGGAGCGAGAAGGGTGCCTTGGGAGACAGCATTCTAAGCCTCAGGTATGCTGCAAAGGACTGTGGAGCCAGATAAATATTTCCTTCTTGATCCTCAAAGGCATCCAGAGGACTTAGGGAATAGCCTGATTTGTGCTGGGAGCACATTCTAAATTACACACTCTCCGCACCCCCCCCCCCATCCTCATTTCCATCTGGGGCATTGAACAGGAAATTTAGCCTCTTTCCTTCTGGTCTCTTGTTCTGGGAGTCTAGTCTATTTCCTGTCTTTACTGCCCAGTACTAAGCTCCATAAGGGACTTCTGAGGAAGAGAAAAAAAAAACAGATAAAAGATGTTTAAAAATACTAGGCACAATTAGCCTTCGTGCATTGTGATTAGCCGAGGAGGAGTCGGCTGCAGTGTCCTGTAATGAGTCACCAAGCTTGCAGCACACCTGGGGTGTGGCTAAGCCACCAAGGAGGCACTGTAGGCGAAAAATTGGCAAGAGGCAAGAGTACAGCTGTCACTGGCCCACAGGCTTCTGAAGAGAGCACCCCCACCCCCATCCACCTACCACCATCTGCTCTTCTACACAGGACTCAAACATACATCCCAGTGGGTGATGGCATTGGACAAGAGCTTTCTGTTTGCCCACCCAAGCAATTCCCACAGCCATTCCCTAGGCAAGAGGACCCCTCTAGAGTGTGATGGGAAGCATTAGTACAAGGAACTGCAAGACAACACATACAGTGGAAAATAATACAGATGCTAAGACTATGGGATTCTGTATAAGTCAGGAAGCAACATCCTCTAGGTTATATATATATATATATATATATATATATATATATATATATATATACCCACCCTCTGGCTACAACTACTTCAACACTAATTTCTCAAATGGGGAAACTTAAAGAGTGAAAAAATATTACATTCCTTGATAAGACCAATATTCAGAATTAGATACTCTGCCACAGTTATACTAGGGATCAGAACGTGTGAAAATTAACTAGAAAAAATAAACAAAGAAAAATTACTGTCTAAATGTTCTAAATTTTAAGATCCCACTGAAAATGGCAGTAGTGGAGTTCAGTAGTTAAGAGCATTTGCTGCTCTTCCATAGAACCTGGATTCCTGGCACCCACATCAGGCAGCTCACAACCATTTGCAACTCCAGCTGCAGAAGATACAACACCCTCTTCTGGCCCCCACAGGCACCTCAATACACATGTATGCATAGGCACATACATATACACACAAAAATGATTAACAAGATATTTAAAAGAAAGAAAATGACAACTTAATTAGATGTTCCCTAGATAGAACCAACAGAACTTTACTTTTCAAAAACCTTGAGGTGGCAGAGCAGATTTGGAAGACTATATCTGAGAAGGCCATTTTAGTTGTTATTGTATGCCTTGAGGATGCAAAAGCAAGGGATCCAAAGATCTAGAAAGTCATATGGATGAAAGCAGACACCAGGAAGAAAACTGGGTAACGACAAAGAGTAATATGGAAGAACTGAGCTAAAAGAGGGACACAGCAGCAGCAGTTATGGTTAACTATATGAAGAAGAGAAGGGTGCTGTGTGTGAGCTTTTGGGGTAGAGAAAGGTCTCAAAGAATAGACTCTATATCTTTTACATTGAATAGGTGACAGAGAGTAGGCTGAGCAATTAGAATTCCTTTGTGCTTTTTCATCCTCAATGCTATCGCTGCCATCTTTCTTCTGATATTTGAAATCCCTTTTGTTGGTTTTACTAGTGGATGTCTTACTTGGGACCAGGTCTGCAACCAAGTATTTGTATTTATGACAAAGACAATACTGTTACACTCCTGCCCCAAACTCTGCCATACGCACACCCTTCTGAGTGCCTGTTAGCTTCTTCATCCAGGATATGAGATACTTTCTGTCGTATTTTAGTGGGATCAAAGGCAAACACTTCCTTGTATGATTAGTGTAGATAAAAACATGTTTAGTTTCCTTTTCAATGTTGTTCCTACATTCTCTCCCCCAAAGATATCACTTTATCTCTCCATATCATTTTCACAGATATTCATTTCACCAATTCTGTTTTTCTTCCCAACTTGCACATAAACAGCAGGCACACAACCTTCAACTCCTACCTGAAATAACAACTGTAACAAACAGTACCCAATGAGGAGGTGTTTTCAACTTAATAGGAAGAAATGATGCAGAAATAGGAAATTTCCATTACTCCCTAGCCCAGGGTGACATCAAACTGTCTCAATCCTCCTGTCTGTACACGCCCCCTCCCCAATGCTAGTTTTACCATGTATGTGCCACTGTGATTAGCAAAGAAGGACTTTTAATAATAGGATTCCAGACATCAATCATTAATGGCACAGATGGTAGTGGGCATTCAATTCTACCGAAATCATAGCCTCTAAACATTTGCCTCTTTTGCCAACTGGGTAAAGCGAAAATGGAAAAGGAAGATATGAATGTCAGAGTATGGGATAATTTCTGTCATATTTTAGTGAGATCAAAGGCAAACACATTCTTGTATGATTAGTGTGGAGACAAATATTGATACTGCTGGGCCTGATATTCAAATCTAGATTAAATTTCTGCACTTATTTTTGAAAATAGGGAAGCTGGGAAATGGGATCGCTATTTGTAAATCACTTTGCTATAACCTTCTCCTCCAATATTGTTAAATGGCAAAATGCAATGGATGCTATTTTAGCTCTGAGCAGAAGAAAATAAATCCTGGTGGCAGCATGCATCTGTCAAGGGATTTGATGTTCTCCAAAGCATTTCCTGGTATGAAGCAAGCAATCTCACACTTCCAAGGGGGGGGGGGTTCTTTTTGATATGTGTGAGCTAAGTACTCTATTATTTACAGTTAAGTGCAAATTCAAATTGGATATGTTTAAGAAAAATGCAAAATTAAAGGACAAGTGCATTAAAAGACCTAGCATGGCAATTATGAATCCTGTGTGGATAATTTAAACACACTGACATTATAATATGCTTTAATGTACCTGGGCACAGCCTTGGAATGCAAAAATGGGTTCCTTTCAAAAGGCCTGTGTTGAACTACAGTAAGTGTTGCTTGAGAGGTGCTCAGTGTCACCAAGGGTTTCAGTGAGACCTGCTGCGGAACAGTGCAATTGGGTTTAAACTAGAGGTTAAAAAGAGTTATCCAGTAGAACTTAATGCAGTAATGTTTTTAAAAAGTAGAATATGTGTACCATTCAATATGGTAGCTAACGCTGGCCATATATGGATACGCAAGATACAGTGATTAAGAAATTTAGCTCATATGGCAAATTTAAATAAAGGTGCACATAACTAATGGCTGCCATGTTGAACCCTGAACTTTCAGATGAAATCCACCACAAACGATTCTTGTTAGTAAGGGGATAGATGGTTTCCCAGGGTTTCCCTGCTGGAGTGATGCTGTGTGTTTAAGACATCATGTGTAACTCATAATTATTTGATATCATGTGTGTTTCTGAGGTTGTTTCTTGTTTCTTAATTATAACTCCCTTTTCCAGTATTAATGTATGTTTTTTTTCTTTATTTTAATAATTTAGAAAGGCATGTGGGTGATAGTTGTGTAGCTTGTCTGTTTGTAGGTCCCCTAGCAGTGGGGCCAGGATTTGTCCATGGTGCATGAGCTGGCTTTTTGGAACCTATTCCCCATGGTGGGATGCCTTGCTCAGCTTTGATGAAGGCAGAGAGGAGCCTGGTCCTGCCTTAACTTGATATGCCATGCTTTGTTGACTGTCATGGGAGGCCTGCCCCTTTTTGAGGAGTGAATGGAGGGGCGTACAAAGGAGATGGAGTGAAGGATTTGGAGGAGAGGAAAGGGGGAAACTGTGGTCAGTATGTAAAATAAAATGTAAAATAAATAAAAATTCAGTTAAAAAAAACAACAAAGAGATGAATGTGGTAGTGTCCATTTGTAGTCCTATCACTGGGGCTTACTGGCCATTGAGCCTAGCTAAATACAAAGTCCAGGCTAGTAAGAGAGCCTGCATCAATAAAACAGATGAGAAACCACTGAGGAAGATATCGGGGATTGTTCTTTGGCCCTCATGTGCATGCCCCAACACATGTACTTGCACCTAGGAATATTACACACACATACATACACCCATACCTACCTCCACACATGAAGTGAGGAATCCAATGTACTAACAAAATAGTAATGAGATGGCACATGCCTTTAATTCCAGGATTTGAGAGACAGAGGTAGTGGATCTTGGCAAATTCAAGGCCACCCTGGTTGAAACAGTGAGTTCCAGGCCAGTCTGGGCTACACAGAGAGACCAGGTCTCAAAAAATAATAATAATAACAACAACAACAACCAAACAACCAAAAACAAAACCAAAAACCAAGCAAAAAGACAAAAAGTAAGTGTTCAGGTTTGCAGGCATTATTGTATCCCTGGGTGGTGGTTTGAATAGGTATGGTCCCCATAGACTCATGGGTTTGAATGCTAGACCGATATGGAATGGCGCTATTAGGAGGTGTGGCCTTGTGGGAGGAAGTGTGTCACGGTGGGAGAAGGCTTTGTGGATACAGATATGCTTAAGATATGCCCAGCACACAGTCTCCTGTGCTATTCTGCTACCTTTGGATCAAGATATAGAACTCTCAGCTCCTTCTCCAGCAACATATTTGCCTGCATAGTGCCATGTCCCTCCATAATGATAATGGACTAATCCTCTGAAACTGTAAACCAGCCCCAGTGAAATGTTTTCCTTTTTAAGAGTTGCCATAGTTGCATGGGCAGGGGAGAGAGATGCCCTCCTCTCTCCACCAATGTCTAAGGCAGGTGGAAGAGCTGTCCCTGAGGTCATGAGAGCAGAGAGCTGTCTCTGCCCTTTATAAGCTGCTGCATTTGGGAGAATGGCCCCTATACCTCACCTGGGTAACACAGTAGCGCTGGCCCACATAGTGTAGCAGTGCAGGTGTAGACAACCAACCCTGAGAACAAGAGAAATGGGGGAACTGGCCCCATCCCTTGCTTGTTTCTGCAAGAGGTGAACTAACCAGGGCAATGCTTGAGAGCTCACCCCGGTGGTGAAGACAGGCAATAGCTGTTGGGGTGTCCAACCCTGCAACTACCCAAGCCCCCACCCAGGGTTTATGTGTTGGCCCACCTCATCAACCACCCTATCTGTAATCTGCTGGATCACAGAGTGGTGTGGGGATAGGGGGGACTGGAGGGCTCAGTCCTGTGGACCCAGAGCTGCAGGATCTGCATGACACAGGGCAGCAATGGGATGTTCAGGAAGAGTCCCAGTGAGGGCTCAGCATCAATGGTGCAGCAGAGACCAGGGGCTTTGAACCAGTGATTCTTTACAATGAACACCTGTGTGTAAAAATGTGTGGATAAATGAGTTTACTGCATGATTCACTGTGTCACACTGCTGCTTCTTTGAGGAGATTTTCCCCTTCTTCCTTTCTTCCACCCTTTTTTTCTCTTAAATTTTATTTTGGAAGGGGGAAGGGAGACAGTGGGATCAGGAGGCATAATGTGAAAGACACAAAAAATAATAATAAAAAAATGGTCATGGTGTTTCTTCACAGCAATAAAATCCCAACTAAGACACCCTGGAAATCATATGAGAAATTCATTAGTTAAGTGTAATATTATGATGTAGGATACCAGTAAAGGGTTAATAGTCCTACTGAAACATCTTCTTCATACATGGGGAAAACTCAAGTTCATTTATCATGTTGGATACACGTTAATAAATGCTATACATATTCATCTCTTTGTCTTTGGTTTTATGTAAGCTGTAAATATAATTTTTAAATACTTACAAAACAGCAGATAATAATAATTATCTCTTTGTGTGTATGTGTGTACATATGCACGTACATGTGCATGTGTGGGCATGCATGTGTTTGCATGTGTGTAGAGACCAGAGAGCAACTTTGAGTGTCATTCCTCAGGTGCCGTCCACTTTGCTTATTGATACAGGGCCTCTCAATCACCACATTTTAAAAATGCCTGGCCAGAGAACCTCAGCAATTCTCTTGTCTGTACCTTCTTCAGAGCTTGATAACAAATGCTAGCCACCATACCCAGGGGTTTCATTTGGGTTCTGAGATTTGAGCTCAGATCGATCCTCATGCTTGGATAGTAATCCCTTTATGGACTGACTCATCTCCAGACTTCTGTGGTCTCTTTACAGCACTGGGGTGGGCCACTAGACCATTCAAAGGGCCACATGTGACCATATGAACAGTTGAAGACCCATAAGCACCTTGACACTTGACATTTTATCTTGACAACTTAAAGAAGTCAAATCTTCTCCTACTTCATGGGAATAGCTCAAGATAGCTACAAACTGGTGTTAAAAATATATTGGGAAGTACTTGAGAGCATGCAAACTGCTCTGTAATGAAGTCATTAAACTGGATGAAGCTAATTTCTGAGGTACATTCTAACCTACAACCTAAGCCAGCAAGCAGGAGTCAATAAACTTTTATGGGTTTCTATAACCAAGCCATCCTAGGAGCTAAATTACCAAAGCTCATTATAAGGTGTGTTTGACCAGCAAAGCCTGAACTGACATTTGCTGCACAAGAAAAATAAAGTTAGCAAATGGATAATCAATTTTCTGCTAACTCCATGAGCATATGTGTCATCTAAGGAGGGCCACTATACTTACACATGAACTGTGTAGTGCGTATCACATACCATTGGAACAGTCAAGAGATATGAATGAACTTCAAAATGTAAGAGCAGTTGGCACTGAGAGCCATACAGTCTGGCTGCAGCTGAGGAGCCAGTAGTTGCTCAGGTAGGCCACTACACAGTCAGCTCAAGGAAAGCAAATATCATGTCTGGTCCATAGCTATTGTTAGTGCCTACATCGGGCCAGGCATGTGATGGAACGTACCTAAGTATTTTGAAGGAAATGCATTAGTGGAAATGCAGAGAAAAATGAACCCAATGGTTTCAAAAGTTTAGTTCAACTACCAATTGTCAATGATGACCCCTCCCCACTGCCCCTTTTTTCCATTTTTGGGGATTGATCCCAATGACTTGAGCATGCAAGGCAAATTGTCACCACTGAAGGATACCTCCCACCCTATGACTCTTCTCTTAAGTTTCTGAAACTCCACTACACAGACACAAAGGAGCTTATTCAAAGCCCATTGAAGGTTGGCTATGCTCTTCTGTTGTCTCATACATTTCAATTATGTTTCCTACTCTGAGAATGTGGTAACAACTTTCCAAACTCCTCTGGCCAATCTCTGAGAACTGGTGGCCATACATTGTTTTGTTGTATAAAGTCATGGTTTCTGCTTTAAAGTCACACACACACACACACACACACACACACACACACACACACACACACAGACAGAGACAGAGAGACAGAAGTAGAGTCAGTCACAGAGAGACAGACACGGAGAAACAAAGATAGAGAGACAAATAGAGAGACAAAGACAGAGAGACAGAGATACAGAAAGAGACAGAGACACAGAGAGAAACAGAGATACACACACATAAAGATAGGGAAACGAATGGTTATAGCCTCTGTTTTATACAAACACTTAACTAGAAATCATAAGATAAGACAAAACCTTAAATCAGCCAATTCATTACTGAGCCGCGAGGCAAACACAGAGCCCTTGACACCAGTAAATGAGATATATTTGTGTATTAAATTCCTGAACAACAATGCTATGGTTTCACAAAGAAGTTAGACAAAATATATACCAGATGGCTGCTGGCCTTCCACCATCTTTCCCCATTGTCAGAATAATAGAACATCAATCTTTTAGGTACCTGTTTACAATTGTTATTAATGGCTGCATCATGGAAGAATACTAGCCTGCAGTGGCCAAGGTTGCAGTTGAAGAGTTTGTCCAGTATTTGAACAATGCCTTGGTTAGCTCATTTAAAATGCTTTAACTATTGCCAAGTTTCCATCATTATGGAGTATATAACATAATAATATAAGGGAAGAAATCACTGGATTCTTGTGAACACTGGAAGAGATCAAAAGTAAAAACAAACAAACAAACAAAAAACCTTTATAGGTTGGCAATTGTTTTTATTCTTTCTGGACACGTGATGTTACGGTAGTTCAATATTATAAGTATTATAAGGCAAGTTTTTCCTTTGTGTTGAAACCACAACTTAAAAATATTTATTTATTTATTTATTTTACATATATGAGTTTTTTTGCTTGCATGTGTATATGTATACCATGCACATGCCTGGTAACCATGGAGATCAGAAGAGAGCATTAGAGACCCTGGAACTGGAGTTATAGATGAGTCACCAAATAGGTGCTGGAAATAAAACATGGGTCTTTTTCATAAACAAGTTGCTCTTGACTGCTAAATCATCTCTCCCCCTCCTAGAAACCACAAATTTTATTCAGCTTTTACAAATTATCCCCCTAAATAAAATATACATTTTAATTTTTAATTTTAAAGCCATTTTTTAAATATTTTATTTGCACAGTCATGATCTCATACAATGTTCTATGAGCCCAGAATCTCAACCTGGAAAAATCAGTAAAGAGAAAGAAATGCCTTTGTCCTTGGTTATAGGAATTCCACTAGAAAATGAGGAAACAAGGCCTGAAACCCATGTCTTCTACTTGAGAATTTTAGCCCTTCCGGAACACAAGGCTAGAAAGCATGGAAGTTTAAAAAGCAGACTATTAGTCATAATTGAAACCAAGTTGTACTCAAGAGATTCCTGGGCTGTGGTACGTCTCAAAAATACCATGTAATGAGTGGCCTAGGCCTTTACATAAAAGAACAGAGTCAGCTATTCCACCCCATTTTCAGGACAGGAGCAATGGAGGAGGCATAGTTCCAAGGAGGAAGGCCACCAGGAAGAGGGATATGTGGTGATCACCACTTGATACCACTGTGATTGACTTCAGAATGACACATCATCTGAGTCTGGGCAAGTGGCCCGGGCAGATCAAATAGACCATGGGAGGTTTGGTCATGGAGATATCTGAAGTCAACCACTCAGTAGTTCCATCTCCCACTTACTCTGGTGCTGTGCTCACATCTTCTCAAAACCTTGACATTCAGTGAACAGTGGAATCGTGGAGTAAATGTTTCAGATGATGGCTGAATTGGGAAATATCTCCAGACAAATAATTTTGATGTATATCGTGACACTTAATGCAACTATCAGACATTATTGCACACAAAAATCACAAGTCCGAGTTCCTGCCCAAATGGAAAAGGTCTGATTAGGGTATGTGCCAAACACACTTAAATTCAACATAGTATATTCTGGAGTGGTGAGAAGGCTAGGTCAGTGTTTCACTAACTCTGGAATCTACCTAGTGCTTGCCATGGTGTTGATAAAGAGCCTTGCTCACACTAATCAAGCATCTCTTCTCTGTGAGTCAAGCCACCTTCTCAGTAGAAGTGGATTACTCATAACATCTATAATGGTTATGATAGGTACTTATTTCTCTGGATCATGCAATCACAGCAAAGTTCTTATCATTACCAATTGTGTACACTTCAACATATGTCCTTTTGCTTTGGAGAGGGATCCAGGTCTAGTCAGCAGTGTTCTCACCACTGAGGGTTATGTTGAATGTTGGCATACTTTCTGCCTTACTTTCAGAGTAAGGCCTGGTGACTGTGCAAACATCTCTGGGCATGCTTCAGTGGAAGCTGCTCTGCTCTGAGTAGAATCATGAAGTAGAGCCATGAAGAACTTTAAGATTCCTGTATCTTCTGGAAAAATGGAGAAGGTCTGTTTATTATCATGTATTGCTAATGATGCAGTGTGACTTCTTCTGGCCAAGCTTGCCTAGACTCCTTTGGTACATATACTACCACCTCACTGTCTTGTGCACATTCCAACAGACCACTCATATCCTGCACCACCAATCAAGCATCGCATCTCACATTTTTTTTAATAATGCTGGCTGTCTGGGGACTCTGCCTCCCCTTTTCATAGAAAATGCCTCTGCAGATAGATGTCAACCAAATTAAGTTGACTTTCCAGAGACTGAACTTATCCTTGTTTATAAACAGCTAAATGAATAAATAACCTGAAGATTTTTCAAGACTGGAAGAGGTTTAAAAAGTAAGTTTTGCTGGCTTTGGTCTGAGAAAAACTGGCTGACACTGTGCCCAGGGTAAGAGCTCAGATACATAATAGCTAAAGGCATACAGCAAGAGAAATTTATTTTATACCTGCTAAGAATGTATTGCAAAATATTGGGATGTTAAGATAAAACACTTTAGAAACTTTCTCAGAATGAATGGAAATTTCTATGTCTCTGGCATACACAATACATCCTAACCTTTTGCAGTATGCAGCCTCCACAACTGGATAAGACGATGTTGAATTTAACTGCAGATGTAATTGCTGACTCTGAGGTGCCTCGTTTCTGAGTACAAATAAAAATTTAGAATGCAGGTGGCAGAGATGATTGTTGGGGTGTGGTTTCATCATGGGGTTCTCTGTATTCATGGACAGCAACCTCTGGCCTTCTTGTTCAATCGTTACTTCTCCCTGACAAAGTGCCAGAGGCCAAGCTGTAACATAAGTGAGAGTGTGAATGCTGGAGAAGATGGATCCTCATGAATAGCTCCAGACTAAGCTGCCCGGTGCCTGGTAACTCACAGTCAGGGACTGATGAATCACATTCAGTGGAACTCCTGGAAGACCTACCTTTCTGCCTCTCCCCTCTGCACTGCATTCATCACCGAGGTGCTACGTGGAGGCCACAGAATGTGATCAATAGTCGCTTTTCCTGTCTGCCATTTCCCAGAGCTTAGAGAGGATCATTAGCATTCACAGGGCTTTCTATATTTTAAGGAGCCCTTTTCCACATGCATCATCTTGAATCTTGCTCCATTGACAATGCTCTTGGGTTGGTGTCATCATTACATTTACTTTAAGATCACTTAAATACCTTGCTGAGGAGAACATTGCCAATGCAGGCTGGCTCCAGGTTTAGAAGGTCAGATACCTGACTTCAAATGACTATATATTATATGTACACATGCATTTATATTTATGCACATATATAAGATGTTTTATACTTTTTCAATGGCAAGAATTATGAAGACTCGATGGGGTAGATGTTGATTTATTACTCTGTAGTCATTTCCTGATTAGAAAGACAATCTTTTATATTATTATTATTATTATTATTATTATTATTACATTGAAAAAAGATTCTTTTGTCATGCAATACATCCTTACATTTCTTTACTTTAAAGATAGTAAGATACTGTTATTATCTTTAAACTGCTGCTAAGGATGCAGGACAGGCCAATGAGTGCCATTACTAATTCAGGAGTCTGCTTCATATAGCAGGTCTTGTTCAGCTTTTGTAACACCCATTCATTCATGACTCTGCAGAGACCTGTCCTGTGTCTTGTCTAAGCAGAATTTTGGTTTCTTCTGAATAGAGAAGCAAGTTTTTGACATTCTGAAGCTCTTCAATGATGAGGTTGGACTACTTTACTTTAGCTTTTGTTATCTATGTAATTGAAAGGAGGCTGCATGACTGTATGGGTGTTGTGATTCACTGCCCCAGTTGGAGGAAATCTGAATAGGCAGTACTGTTTCTTATAGGTAGAACAGGTGCATTGACAAAAAGTTCCAATGAGTGTCCCAAAGGATCTTGAATATTTCTGGCAAAGTGGGCTCATTTCCTTGTTACATGCCCTTAATTTCACTGTTTTTGTATTTGGATATTTCATAGTTTTCTTTATGTACAGGGAGAAGAAAGGAGCAGAGAAGAGCTACTAAAACTTTCGTCAGTAAGTGGGCCTCAATACAAGACTTCAAATTCAGAGTGTAGGAGCGAGTGGCACTGGCTAGATAGAGCCCATGCATGTATCCTCAAGAGGAATTTCTTCTGACACAGAGGAGGAAACTGAATCCAGACTGCTTGGCTGAGGGCAGCAACAATAGGCTGTACCTCTAATGGGTTTCTGAAAATGCCACCTTCTGCCTGTTGGCAAAAGAAGCCTATTAATAAAGGGAGAGTGTCTGGGAACCAGCTACAGATAGTAGGACTGTGCGGGCTCACTGTGATCAGAAAGCTTGCTGTTTAATACATCCCCAGTCCACAAAGAAACAGCTTCATTTAATAAAGCAGTTTTATGCTGACATAAATGTGTTCAAAAGTAGGCATCAGTGGGACCTAAAGCTCTCAGAGAACCTTCGCTTCTTGAGGGGAAGATTAGCAGGAAAGTGTGGTTCTTAGTGGTCTCTCTCTCTCCCACTCCTCTCTCTTTGTGTGAGTGTGTGTGTGCTTGTGCGTGTGTGCGTGTGCGTGTGTGTGCGTGTGTGTGTGTGTGTGTGTGTGTGTGTGTGATGTGTGTGTGTGTACACCAGATGACAAGCTAGGCTGTGACTCCTCAGATGCAGTCCTGGCTTTGAAACAGGATATGCCACAAGCCTGGAAATTGCCAAATAGCCAAGGCTCACTAACCTTTAAGTCCCAGAGATCTACCTGCCTCTGCTTCCCCAGAGCGGGATTCCAAATGGGGTTGAACACAGGCCCTCATGCTTGGGAGACAAGCACTTTACTGAGTGAGCTATCATCACAGTCCCTGGATTTGCAACTTTTTTCTTAATGCTAAAAGACAGCTTTGGAGGTTATGTTGTTGTTGCTAGTGGTAGTGAAGATTAGTAGATGTAAGACATCAATCATGGACTGTGTGTGAGCATATTCACATAACCTAAGTCTACACACTTGCACTAGCTAAACCAATCTACTCTTGTCCTTTCTAAGTGTTCTCATTTCATATCTGTTGCTGTGATAAAAACACCCCAACCAACAGCAATGAATGGAAAAACAGTGTTACCTAGCATGCAATTACAGTCCATAGCTGCGGGAAAGTCAAGGCAGGAACTTAAAGTATCATGCTCAGTTGAGAGGAGAATGGAGAAAGAATAAACACATGGATTCCTGCTCACTTATTTGCTTTTTCTCAGCTAGCTTTCTTCACTTTCACACAGTGCAGGGCCCAGTGCATGAAACAGAAAGTCTTCCATGCCATCTCAGTTAAGGCAATCAAGATGATCCACCATAGACATGTCCACAATCCAACCTTATCTAGACAATTCCTCAATGGGAACTCTCCTAGGAGATTCTCATTGTGTCAAGCTGAATGTTACAACTAACCAGCACACCAAGGAACCATGAGAACCTTTTAGATTTGCCAATATAACATACTCTTCAAAAGCATTATTTTTATCTAAGGAATATGTGGGGCATTTTTTTTCAGCCATGACAAAACTAAGTGGGGGTGTTGAAAGTATTGAATCTCCAAAAAAGACACAGAAGTGTGATGGGCAATTTTTCTCATCAAAATGAGTTAGTCATTTACCTTCTGAGACAATTCATGCAGACAAGGCTCAGAAATCAATTTAAAAGAAATCAGCATTATAAAATATAAATATGGAAGTGAAGCCCAACAATTATGCCTCATTCAGATCATTCTCTATTTTCCTTTCTTCCTGAAGTAGGGTGGGGAGAGGAAACAGTGGTCAGCTGTGAGAACTAACTGCAGCCTTTACTGCCTCACTGTGACACTGAAGCAGGAATAACAAGAGCTCCATCCCCTTGGGATTGTGTGAAGATTCAAACTGCTCCTGTGAAATAAGTATCGGGAGAGGGTTATAGCAAAGATGAACCTCCAGTTTCAGCTAACTTTGAAAGGACTGGGGAATCCATGGAAACACAGACCAATCAAAGAGCAAATCAGTGACACTGGAATATGTGTAATAGTCATGGGGAGATTGGAATGCAGAGGACTCCAGGGGTGGGACCAGTTCATGCCTCTGGACACATGTAGGCCAACTCCAGCAATGGTAGTACATTCTGCCCAGGTTCTTTGTGAACCTCAGAGTCAGAGAAGGACCGTGGAACCTGTCCACATGAGCAATGGTGCCCAGAACATGGGTTCTCTGCCTACTACTGCTTAGTCAAGTCAAATTCCTCCTTTGAAAAATAAAAGGATTTCTCCAAATCAGAGTATCGCTTTCATAGTTTTTTTTTTCCCTTTATCTCCATATCCTGCCTGTTTTCTTAAGAAGCAATCTTTTCTAAGTTTAATGAGCAAAACCTCATTCATTGCCTTTGTATAGAGAAGACAAGTTTTTTTTTTCTTCTAACACACATTAAAGCACATTCCAAACACATATTAAAGTGCCTAGCTATGACGGTAGGAAGTGTCTCTATGTCTCAGTGCTTTGGGAAACACTGAATAAAATAATTACTGACTTAGCTGAGCTCTGGCAACCTGTATTCCACTCGCTTCAAAGGCCCAAGCCAAAAGAGGACCTGGTACCTTCTTTCTGAATCCATCTCTTCTATCTTTCATATTGCCTTGCTATTCTCTTTAAAAATACTTTCCCTTAATCTCTTCCTTCTTATTTTTCTATAGTCTTTCCAGCTCTTCAATGCAAATGTTATCAAGTTTTCCTGACATGCACTGTGGGCAGAGGCACATGGTAGGTATTATTGGAGATGATCAAGTAAATACAATGTATACATACTATCTATGAATCAAGACATATGAATCAGCTTAAGTAAAATACATACAAGGAGACATAGCAGAATACATATGATAACTCATTCCAAGAAAGAGAGAGAGAGAGCCCAAGCTGAAGAATAGGCGTTTAAACATTCCCTCAGAAATGAAAGAGTTCACCATATTGAAAGTTTCCACATGTTTTAGTTAGGTTTTCTATTGATGTGAAGAGACACCATGACCACAGCAACTCTTTTTTATATTTAAGAATTTTTTTTATTCATTTTACATACCAATCATAGATCCCCCTCCCATCCCTTCTCCAGCTCTTCACACCCAGTCTTCCCCCCACCCCGACCTACCCCTCCTCCCTTCCTCCAAAAGCATAAGGGCTCCCATGGTGAGTCAGCAAATCCTGGTACATTCAGTTGAGGCATGACCAAGCCCCTCCCTACTGCATCAAGTGTGAGCAAGGTGTCTGACCATAGGTAATGGTTTCCAGAAAGCCAGCTCATGCACTAGGGATGGATTCTGATTCCACTGCTGCAGGGGCCCCTCAAGCAGACCCAGCTACACAACTGTCTCCAGTATGCAGAGGGTCTAGTGCGGTCCCATTCAAGTTCCACATCTGTTGGTCTAAAGTTTGTGAGTTCCTATGAGCTTGGTTCAATTGTCTGTAGATTTCCACATCATGATCTAGACACTCTCCCCCCTTGCTCATATAATCCCTTTTCCCTCTCTTCATCTGGACTCCTGGTGCTGGGCCTAGTGCTAGACTACAGCAACTTTTATAAAGAAAAACATTTAATTGTGGTGGATGGCTTACTGTAGCAGGAATCTTAAGAGTTCTTATTAATAAAATCAAACCTGAGGCCAGTTATTGGGGTCCATGCTGGTAGATCAGAGAGACAGAACAAGCCACAGCTATCTCACCTCGCTGGATCCTCAGCTGGTCTTGTCTCCTCAGACTGGAGGCCTCTGAGTCCTCATCCCGAATGGGTCTCAGCTGAATTACTGCTCAAAAGCCTGAATGCTTAACCAGCCAAAATCTTAACCAGCCAAATGCTTCTAGTTTCTGGTCCTCACGCCTTATATATCTTTTTGCTTTCTACCACCACTCCCTGGGATTAAAGGCTGGCTTTCTGGGATTAAAGGCGTGTGTCACCATGCTTGGCTATTTCCAATTTGGCCTTGAACTCACAGAGATCCAGAGGATTTCTATCTCTGAATGCTAGGATTAAAGGTGTGAGTGCCACCATTTTCTAGCCTTTGTATCTAGTGGCTGTCTGTTCTCTGACCCCAGATAAATTTATTAGAATACACAATATTTTGGGAAACACAATACCACCACAGCTTACAGTTCAGAGGTTTAGTCCATTATTATCATGGCAGTAAGCAAGGCAGCATGCAGGCAGATGTGGTGCAACAGGCAACAGGAAGTGGTCTGAGACACCTGGCATGGCTTGAGCAAATATGAGACCTCAAAGTCTGCCTGCATAGTGACACACTTCCTCCAACAAGACCATACTACTCCAACAAAGCCACACCTAATAGTCCAATTCCCTTTGGGGATCATTTTCTTTCAAACCACCACACCATAGACATGGATATGAATTCAACTGGAAAGGCATGTTTGGTTTATTGTGCAAATTACAAAAAAAAAAAAAACCCAGTATGTTTCTACTATTAACCCTACTCCTAAATGCACTCTATTATCTTGCCTCAGGCCTGTTTCATTTGCTATTGCATCCTACCATCCCATAAAAATTCTTGTACAAATAACATACTTTCTGGTGTGTTCTACCTCTATTCTATCTTCTAGTCATTAAATAAAATAGCTCGATGAAACACAAAGAGTCTAATATCTACCTAGTGAAAGATCTGGGACCAGAATCCTTCAACTCCTGATAATCAGTGAAGCCCTTTACCAAGTTTAATCCACAATGATGCTTTCAGAGTACACCACAATTCTACTGAATACCAAAACAATAATATAATGAAATAATAGTAAATCATCCAATCTGGAAGGAAGAGATTTTTATTACATGTATGTATGTATGTATGCATATATCTGACTCTCTCTCTCTCCTCTCTCTCCTCTCTCTCTCTATCTCTCTCTCTCTCTCTCTCTCTCTCTCTCTCTCTCTCTGTGTGTGTGTGTCTCTCCCTCTGTCTCTGTCTGTCTCTCTTCTCTCTCTCTCTCTCTCTCTCTCTCTGTGTGTGTATGTGTGTGTGTGGTGTGTGTGTGTGTGTGTGTATGCTGGTAACACAGCATCCACGTAGAGATCAAACAACAACTTGCAAGAGTCTGTTCACTCTATCATGTAGGTCCTAGATTGCAAACTCAGTTTTGTGGGTGCATACCTCTGGGACATCTTGCCAACCTAGGATTTGTTTTTTGTGTTTTTTTTTTTAAATTTTTTTTTTTTATTTTGGAAGGTACTAGTGAAAAGAGGCAAAAGGGAAATAATTGAAAATGCAGGTTTTGGGGAGAGACATATTCATGAAAACGAAGTCAGTGTAGAACCAAAATAAAGCAACACAGATAGATGAGAAAGCAAAATCAAATCCTACTTAAGACCTTCAAGGCAGGAAATGTTTGCAAGATGTGAAACAGTAGAACTGGAAATCCCATGTTCTACCTAACTGATCCAAAAGTTAGCTTAAGAAATGCGATGCAGATGAAAAATGACTTATTTCTCCATATTCTGTTTTAGAATAAATATGGGACCAGCCTGGAGAACCCAAGTAGTTAAGAGAAATAGCAGCGTTCAAACCTGAATCAGCCATCCAGGTACATTTACTTGGAGCTCACACATGGGAAAACCCATGCTTCAATGGGAGAGAATGAACTAACAAAGGCTGGACAGCCTGCTCAAGTTCATCTGGCTGAGTAGACAAGAGACATAGCACATTAATTGGCTTTAGTTCTTTCAGGTTGGTATATCTTCTCACTTCTTTTGTGCTGGGGTAGATTAAAAAATAGACAATAAAAAGAAAGATGATGGGAAAGTATTGTTTCAGCAAGGAGAGTTGGCTACTGTGTGCAGGGAGGATCAAAGAAGTTAAGTGGAAGCAGAGAAATGAATCAGCGGCTGCTACCCATTTTGTGACATGGCATCTTTGTTGGAGTCACCAATATCATCAGTATTCCTCTCCCCAAGAACTTGATAATTCAAAATCAAATCTTTTTTCCCCAAAAGTTACCAACTTAACCACTCCCACCCACCCTACCCATTATGCCTCCTGCAGATATTTCACCTTGCAAACAAGTTCCCTCCTACAAGCCCTCTTGTAACCTCAAGAGCTTGCATAACTTCTATTACAGCAGCACAGAGCCAAGGAAGAGTCAATGGCTGGTTGTGTTCGAAAGCACATAGCATCTATTTCTGAGCAGCTAGAGGGCCATTTGTTTCCTGTCTGCCCAGATCTGTGTCAACAGTTCACTTTTTGACTTTTGAAATTGCAAAGAGTTTCTGTTGACCAAAATTTATTGAGCTATTTTAGAAAACACCTAATGTCAGCAAAGGGAACTATTTTTATCACTGTATGTTGTTTAACAGCTCTTGATGGTGATCAAATTTATTAGACCTATAAAAAGCAGGACAACCCCAGAGGCTTAGCCAAGAATTTTGAATTTCTAAAGAACTAAGTATTGAACCTGTACCCCACAAGGCCAACAGAAATCATATCACTATAAGCTGAAAGTAAAGGCATAAGGAGCTAAGTATAGTCTTTGCCCCTCATAAAGGAAAATTCTCTTTGCAACAGATAAAGACCATCCCAGAGAATCACACCCGATCAAAGTATAAAATGTTGGAGCCCATTCCCAATGGATACATCTACAAAACACTCCCACACCTGAGTCTCAGGGAACACTACAGAAGGGGGCTCAGAGAGATCCTAAGAACAGGAAGTGCACCATAAGGCTTTTGTCCTAGGAGCAGGAGAAGCTACACCCATAAAGTTTCACCAACATTATTTTCAAAACATAAACAGCCAAAGGGCTTACCAAAGTGGATGGGGAAAGGATTAAGTCTCAAATCCTATACAAAGAACTCTAGGCAACCGCAGAAAGCTGGGAGCCGGAGAGGTCTTCCCTAGGGAAAAGCAGACCAATTGGTTGTCCAGGACTAAATAGTCAGCATAGAAAACATACATACAGGTAATATTTTTCAGGCTGAGTAGGTTATATTTAGGAATATATATGCATATATATATATACATATATATATGCATATATGTATACAATAACAATGAATGAAAATAGAGACCATGGATCTGAAGGGGAGTGCGGGGGGGGGAGGTATATGGCAGGGTTTGGAGTGAAGAAAGGGAAGGGAAAAGGGTTGTAATTATATAATATTCTCAAAAAATGAAAATTAAAAATTAGGAGAAATAAAGAAATAAAGGAGTTAGGGATATAACCCAACAGGCATCGATTCTAAATACTTTCTAAGACATGCATGATGGCATATGCTTATAACTCCAGTAACTCAGAAGTAGAAGCACAAGGATTGGGAGTTTGAGGCAGTCCTGGGCTATATAGTAAAATGCTGTTTGTAATATCCAAGGGCTGGAGATGTAATTCAGTGGTAGAAGATATACACACACACTACCACCACTACCACCACCACCATCACTAGCCTGTCTTCAGAGTTTATTGACTCAGAAAACACTTATGAAGAGGGTAGGGTCCTATGACCAAAGTATTGCTCAAAATACCCAGAAGGAAAACAAAACCCAACCAGGTTCAGATTTTTTCCCTTTCAGAGCTGCTGAAATGCTGAGCAGTGCAACAAGGTGTTTTAAACACCGTAACAGAGGCCCAAGCAATGTGCTGAGTTGCGCATGGAGTTGATTCAGGAAACTTTGCAAGACTTGATTACCATACCAACAAAATCTAATAAGTTAGAAGCAATGATGTGGATTAAATCAAGTTCTTTTGAGTGTAAATTAATTAAAAAGTTCCAAAAATTGCCATCATTTACAATATTGACATCTTTGTCTATAAATGTATTAATAGAATAGGGACTTAAAAGTGTGATGGCAATTTTCTTTTGAATGTTAGTTGCTTATTCTCCACCAGTAAGAGAAAAAGACTTTAGCTTGTGTGATGTACAAAATTACAAGGTAGTTTGGGCTTTCTCAGGTAAGGAGATTGATGAAATGCCTGAAGATGGGATGATCAGTTCCTTATTCTTCCCCTCCCCTCCCCTCCCCTCCCCCCTCCCCTCCACTCTCCTCTCCTCTCTTCTCTTCTCCTCTCTTCTCCTCTCCTTTCCCATCCTTTCCTATCCTATCCTCTCTTCTCCCATCCTCTCATCTCCTCTCCCCTCTACTCCCTCCTCTCCTCTCCTTCCCTTTCTTCCCCTCCCCTCCTCTTTTCTGCTTCCTCCCCTCCCTTTTGCTCCTCTCATCTTTCCTCTTTCCTTTTCTCTCTCTTCATCTTTTTCCTGTTCTTATCTTCTAAGAAATCAGAAATGAAAACTCATTCTACAGAGAAGAAAACTGGAGTCAACTACACCAGAAAACCTGGCTAATTCTAGGGGAAAGTGACACAACTATGGAATGATAGAATCTTGGATTCATTTACTTTCTTTATAAGGTAATGGGGAAGAACTTGGTTGGTTCTATAGGTTCTATAGGTTCTTGAGTATCCTTTCTTTCCCCTTTTCTTGCATAGAATAGTAGATCCCACTTGAAGTTTCTCTTTATGGATTTCCATTTTCTAAACTGGGAAGCTGGAGGTCTTCTGAACACAGGACAGTGTTTGAATTATAGTACACCAAGTAGGAAAGAATGTCAAATCTTAGAAATCTTTGCACAAACTCCCACTGTAGTACCAATTGGATTGTTGAAAAATTATTTTTAAAAATGGCATTTGAATGATGACTAAGACAAGATAGGAAATTTAAGAAACATACCAGGTGTGACACACATGGTTCATGAATGCCCTAGTTTGCTTTTTATTGCTGTGATAAACACCATGACTGAAAGCAACTTGGCAGTTTGTTTCATCTTACAGTTCTTCAGTCTTACAGTCCACCAGGAAAGGAAGTTAGGGCAGGAACTCAAGACAGGAACCTGGAGGTAGAAACTAAAACAAAGTCTAGGGAGCAATGCTTCTGCCTGGCTTGTTCTCAATGGCATGCTCAGCCTGATTTCTGAAACCACCCAGAATTACCTGGCCACCTATAGTCACATATACAGTGACCTTGGCCCTCCTACATCACTCATCAATCAAGAAAATGCTTCCTAGACTTGTCTACCAACCAAATGATGGAGGGCTTTTCTCAACCGAGGTTACTCTTCCCAGATGACCCTACTTTGTGTCAAGTTGACAAATAAAACTAACCAGTAATACCAATACCAAGATGTAGGACTCATAATATCAGAATCTATGTTCCCAAAGACTGCCTTTAAATTCTTTAGGAATGTATAGGAGAAATCACTAGTAATGAGATATCAAAATCCATGTAGTATGCCAAGCACAAATCTCAATATTTGAAATGAAAATAAACAAATGGTCAGGAAAGTAGCAGTGATATTCAGGAGGCCAGATATTTGCCTCACCTAATATTCATCTGGCTTAAATTTGAGAAACAAAACAGGTGTATCATTTATCCTTGAATTTTGTCTTGGATGGTTGAAGTAAGCTTAACATGTACTATGTAAATATTGCATTACAACTGGACATAGGTAATCCATTCAGTAAATGGCACAGCACATGCAAGTTAAACTAGAGAGGATAGTCTACTTCCCAAGGTCATGAGGTACTGGGGCCAGATCTAGAAGACCAGTCTACTGATGGTCACAAGGAAAGGAGGGTCAGGTTGTAGAAAGAAAGTGAGACAGAAATAAGTAAATAGAAACATAAGCCATGTTCATTGACCAGAAGAATTAATATCACAAAAATATCCACATCACCCAGTGATATGGATAGATAGTGTAGATCATCTATCCTTATTGGAGAGGGATGATGTCTAACTGTGGCTTCACTTTTGTTTCCCTGGTGACTAGTGATGTTGGAATTTGATCCCCCATGACTACATTGTATTAAGTCAGGAATGACATCACTCTTACATAGAACATACAAATATTGATCTCATAGTCTATTAGAATTATGATCAAGCATTGAGATGATTATAGAAGATGATGTGGAGATTTTGATTACAGGATATAGAATAGAGTAGTGAGTATGAAAGTTATAACATGGTAATTATAGTTAAACATATATTGTTTTAAGCAATACATAGTGTTTTGTTATATGACATAGGCTATCATGATGTCTTGCAAGTCACTATATATTCTATACCATCCTTGAAACAAGATCCTTCAACCTCGGCCTCTTAAGTGCTGAGATGACAGTAACACACCACCATACCTGGAAATCTAGTGTTTTATTCTTAAATAATGCTAAGAGAGTAGCTGAAAATTACTATATACACACATGAAAAGATAACTGTGAGAGGGAATGCATGCATTGATTAATACAACTTAGTTATTTCACATGATAAAGGCTTTTATACACTGTTACATACACTAAATATATACAATTTCCTTTGTGCATATAAATATTTTTTATTATAAAACTCTATCACAACATCCAGAGAAAGGGAAAATATAAGGAGAATCCCAGGGTCTGACCTAGACTGTGATTCCCTGTGTCTTTACAACTGCCTCATCTGCTGTGATACCAAGCTAAGAAAATGATAATCAGATTGTCATTTTTTGTTTTGTTTTGTTTTGTTTTCTGCTGAAGAATTCTGCCAGTGCTGTAGTAGTCAAAGATGCTGAGATATCTTTTCAGAAACAGATCCAGGCTCTGTCCCTGATTTCGTGATCCCAATGTTCAGCTGTGAGTTTGCCAGGCTTACCCTTTTATTGGTCTTACCTCACCTTGATTATTTATTTTTTTCATCAGTATCAATTCTAGTATGGTCTGAAGTGCAGACATTTAAGTTATTGAAGAGTTTCAGAAACTTAATTAAAGAGAACTTCATGCTTCACTACTCAGTTGTTCCACAGACAGCTTTTATCCATCTCTCTCTTTATTTGGGGGAGCCAATTCCTCTATGTACTAGAGGCACTTGTACAACCATTCAAAGTAAGAAAGGAGTCAGGTGACTAAAACCAAGTCCATAGCACTTCCCAGTTGGAAATCCTCAGGGATCTGACCAGTAGTTGATGAGAAACAGTTACTGCAGGGACACAGCTCAGTGTTTAGAAGACAGCACGCAGATACAAGCTGGGCTACAAAGTGTCTGTGTTTGTTTTTCATAAATATGACCCAATGTGACAGTAATGGAATGAAACTATTTTTCATGCAGCAAGTCTCAAGATATAAAAGAAGGCTCTTCAAACCTTTACTCAGATATTATGGGCAAAGCACAAAGGATGGAGAACAAATTAAGGGTCAGAAATCTAAAACCACCTTTTCAGTAAACAAATAACAGGTTTTAATTTGCTCTGGCAGGAGATTGATGATCACATCTGAAACAACGAGAAGGATCTGTGAGCTGTTTCCAAAGCAGACAGAGAAAGGCTGTGCTGCCAACGAAGTCTATCTTGACAAGAATTTACTCAGCAATGGAAGGCAAAAACCTATGCTTTGTGGACTGAGCATCAAAGAGGCCATGGCAAGAATGATCATAGACCCTCAAAGGAATAATCAGAACAGAGAGAAATGCCAATTAGTTCACAACTGTAAAAGAAAAAGAGGTCACAATTTACAACCCAGATCCTTGTAGTCTATAACAGTGGTTCTCAACTGGTGGGCCATGACCCCCCACAAGGGTTGCATATCAGATTTCCTGCATATCAAATTTTTACATTATGATTTATAACAGTAACAAAATTACAGCTATGAAGTAGCAATGAAATAAATTTATGGTTGGAGGTCACTACCACATGAACTGTATTAAAGAGTCGTAACATTATGAAGGTTGAGAACCACTGGTTTAGAAGAATCTGCTCTGGAGCAGGGAGAGAGAGGGGGAGAGAGAGAGAGAGAAAGAGAGAGAGAGAGAGAGAGAGAGAGAGAGAGAGAGAGAGAGAGAATATGAATATCAACTTGAAAGCTTTTAAAATCCTAACTATACACTTCAGTGAGAAAATTTTGTTTTCAGCAACTCACAGAACAAGACAACTTGGTATAATTTTTCTGCCTTTCTGAAATCCAAGTAATATAAGAATTAATTTACTTTCTCTAATTTTATTTTCCTCCAGACTTCATGCCTTATTAAATTTTGGATATTCCCCTACATGATCTAAGTTATGTAAGCCTGTGAGTGAGTGTTTTCGTTTGTTTGTTTGTTTTTGTTTTTTAACATGCTGAATTCATTTAGAAAAGATCAGAAACCTGGACAGAAACAATTCAGGAAAGCTAGCATAGAGGACTCTAAAACTGAAGAATGGTTAGGTAATGTAGCATAGTCACCACTAACAAGAAACTTGCTGATGCTGTCACTCTGAAAATAGAGTTCCTTCAGCCAGCTAACCTGGGGCCCACCCTCACTCCCTACCAACCTCCTGCCCTGCCAGCAAACTGCCTACAGAAGTGAACCATGTTCCTTAGGGACCTAGCAACCCGGTAGATAGAACCATCTCCCACTTGGCATCCACCAAACCAGATACACATACTCCTTGACCTAGTGGGCCTATACCAGGCCCATTCCCAAGGGCATGCCACCCCAGCAGCACCACATTCACATCACTTTCCACCAATGCCATTGTAATGCTGGCTGCAGACATCCAGTGCCCCAGTTCATCTCTAGTATACACCCAGAGCAGTCTGTCATCATGCCGCCCCACGATGGGTGCCAAATGTAGCCAAATTTCTAAATGGTTTTATTAAATAAAAACATGGAGCCAGAAATTTGGGTTAAAGCCTCAGAAAGATCAGGGAAATATGGAAAGCCACAAGCTAACCTCACCTCACCAACTCCGCAGCTTCCAAAGTGCATGACTTCCTGTCTACCCAGGCTTATATGCCTTGCTTTTCTGTCCTCTCATTGGCTCTTAGCCCAGCTACCTCACTTCCTCTTTCTACACAGTTCTATCATTGCCTGCCTGTCTGTACAGACCTCCAGATCTCTATGGTTGGTACTGGGACTAAAGGCATGTGTCATCACGCTTGGCTCTGTTCCTTAGTGTCCTCCCCTCCCCTCCCCTCCCCTCCCCTCCCCTCCCCTCCCCTCCCTCTCCTCCTCTCCTCTCCTCTCCTCTCCTCTCCTCTCTCTCCTCTCCCTGAACATACAGAGATCCTGCCTGCTAAGGGATTAAGGGCATGCACCACCTGACTTCTTTATTTACTTAAAATGGCTGGTCTTTTTCCTGCTGATCTCCAAACAAGCTTTATTTATTAACGTACAAATAAAATATCACCACATTTCAGCACATATAAAATATCATCACAAGGTAAACATCCAGGAAGCCAAAGAGGCTGATGAGATGTGAAAGTGTGAAAACCTGAAGACAGTTTAAGCTTTCTCTCCAGGCCCAGCAGGGAGACTATTCAAGATTCTCAGCATCAGCTAACATCCTTAGAGCTCTGGAAATGAAATAGGCTTCATTCTGATCAGAGTAGGAAGGTTCTCACATGGTCTGGAATAACTGATTACAGAGAGTAATAAGAGATTGGCTATTGTCTCTTCAGGGCCTCCAGCCTCTACATTTAATGAATGAGGAAGGTGGAATCCCAATAGTAGTCAAATACTAGTTTCTCAGTTACTGTTACAGAATTCCAACAGAAAAGGACTAAGGATTTGTTTTCATTCACAGAATCACAGGGTTCAATCCATAGTGGCTTAGACCATGTGCTTGGGCTAGATATTGTGGTGGTTGAATCCTGTGTCTTTCATAGCTGGTCAGGAAGCAGAGAAAGGGAGACAAATAGGTACCCAAACTATTAAGCAAGTGGATTCCCTGATGCCTGGTGAGCTGTGAAAACCATCATTACATTTATGGCATGTCCTGATATTATGACATCCAATTTCTAATCTGATGCTCATAAGAGGTATTTGTCTCTGGGTACAGGAATATCCAAGATGTCCATGTTTACCTTTGTGGTGATTTTATAGAGCTTTACATCCAATTCTCTTTAATCGGCTATATTTAAATTAGTCTCAATCCATATGTTCATTTTTTTATGAAATAAATTATACTAGAAAAAGGTCAATTTAACAGCAATAATAAATTTCGAAATGGCAGATCAGTCAATACCATTGTGCTATATATGGGTATTAAAATTCACGTTACTACTTCCAGTAGCAAGTTAAAACAGTTGTTATTTGCAGGGATTTGTTCCATCTTTTCAGTCACTTCCTCCCTTCTCAGGCACACTCAATAAACTCTTGTGAGACCTTGAATGCGTGCTTATGACATTTTCTATTTAGCCAATTATGAAACAGCAGCTAGAGAAAAAAAACAATTAGCTCAGGTGTCTTTCTACCCTCTAGCAGCTGTTCATTTGTTCACATCCATCAGTTACTTGCCAATCACCTAATGAAACCCTTTGTAGAAGTCCACCTTTCAGCAAGGTGAGCATTACTAGAACAGACACTAAAGCCAAGCACAAACGGTCAAGGTCTAAAAGACTGACATTTGTACATGGGCCAAAAGCAAAGTAGTGGTAACACTGTAAATTTTAGTCTTAGATTACAATAGAAAAGGTGCCATGAACACTAAACTATTAGCTCTCAGATGACTGGGACAGAAAACTATCACCACGTGGAATAAAGGGAAAGAGATATCTCTAGACTTTTTGTGGCTTTATAAACCTTAGAGAAAAGGCAAAATATTAGACACTGAATGACAAACAGGATTGAGATTGTAAAAAGAAAGAAAATGCGGCAGAAAGGTCGAGAAGACAGAAGTGGGAGTGACTAGGAGATAACCAGGTTGAACAGACATGTAAGGCCCCCAGATGCTGTGTAGAAATCACTCTAAGTAAGATGCTTCACACTAAA
Source organism: Peromyscus leucopus (assembly GCF_004664715.2). Lineage (NCBI taxonomy): Eukaryota > Metazoa > Chordata > Mammalia > Rodentia > Cricetidae > Peromyscus > Peromyscus leucopus. Next base: position 93,610,247 of record NC_051065.1, read on the forward strand.
GAATGACTGAGAGAACTCAAGTGGCATGCATTAAAGGAGCTAGTAAACTCAAAGCAGATGTTTCAAAATAAGCATGACCAAAGCAAATGGTCAGGAAGCTGTCCCCAAATTGTGTTTCCATCGGGTCTCATGTTTGCCAAAGACTAGAGTAAGAGGTGGAGTTCATTATAAAGACTTTGCAAACAGCAAGACAAGTTCAGAAAGGCTGCACCCTTTGCATATCATCTCCAGAAACTACTAGTCATAACAGCACACAGTTTCAGCGCAGCTGCCCTGGCATTCCAAAGCAAACGCTGTCTTGAGATAATAAATTCCAAAAGGGGAATTCAAGTGTGAACACTTTGCAAGGCTCAGCAGTGTGGAAAATCCTTTTGTGCACTTTATAATTTTCTGTTTGTTTTAGTCCCTGCACAGTAAAAATGCCTGCTTTGTAGCAAGTTCAGATAAGGTAGATTCAGATGCAGGAGGGGTGTTACCCACCTGCAGCCCACCTGCAGACATGTTAGTTTCTCTATGTGGATTTCCTCTGTTCTCTGCTGAGATGTCTGATGGACTATGGAAATAACAACAGGAATCAGGTGTTTCTCTGTAAGCACCACCCGTTCTCAAGATGGTTGGTTCTTCAGTTGGGGGGATAAAAACACCAGATAGCATATATTTTAATGGCACTCATTCCATCTAAGTTTCAGCCTCTTTATTTCCCATCAACAGTCAACCCCTGAACTTGTGGGGCTAACATTCTGGAGAGGAATTTGTTGTGAGGAAGCTTATAAAAAGGCAGAATTAGTATTTATATATAAAATTCTGACTTCCTCTTTTTGTCCTTATTTCCCAAATATAAATATTGAATGTCTAAAAGCTTTTGTCATTGAGCCTTGATTTTAGACAGAGCTGGGTTAGATTCTAACCTAGGTTTATGACTTACAAAAAATTATTTATTTTATTTTTCTACTGAAGGAAGAGAATCCCACACGTGGCATAGAATTAAAGAATCAATCAAATGGGATAAATTATATAAAAGGAGTCTAGCAGAATATCTCATGAAACGTATTTCATTTTTTGATTTGCCTTTCTCAGTGGATATCTACCTAATAAGCTTTTCTGTCTGTGAGCTGAACTTGACCTTCACATATGAAGCCACATGTACAATGACATCATATCATTATAGCTTAAAAGTTAGAGATTTAGCATTCAGTTGGTGGTTTTATTCAGGGATAACTGGATCATGAAGGCTTTAATGTAAGAAATGTTGATAATTTTAGTAATGTTAATAATAATAAGTTTATAGATAAATGTGCTATTAGTAGGTGAGGTTAAGTTAGAGAAAGCAAGTCACAAACATGACCTTGAAGTATATAACTTGTGCCAAATTACTTCCTATTTATTTCTGCTTCCAGGCTACCCTTTTATGAACAACTTCACTCAGCCATATGTTTCCCACCATGGCATTTTATCACTCAGCACACAATGGAAGCCAAATGACCATGGGCAGAAATACTTGAAATCAAATGGTGAAATATACTTTTCTTCTTTGTAGTTGCCTGTTTTGTCACAGTTACAAGAAGTGGGCTACTTCTCTTTTATTTATAGTAAAAAAGTGAAGTGTGTGTGTGTGTGTGTGTGTGTGTGTGTGTGTGTGTGTTTGTGAGGAGGGGAGAGAGAGAGAGAGAGAGAGAGAGAGAGAGAGAGAGAGAGAGAGAGAGAGAGGAGAGAGCCTGCAGAAGCCAGAAGAGAGCATTAGTTCCTCTGATGTGGGTGCTGGGGATCGAACTTGGGTCTTCTGCAAGAGCTGTAAGTACTCTTTACTGCCGAGCCACCTTCCAACCCCCACATTCTTTTAATAGTTAAAAATCTATGCATATTTAATGTCATGCAAATATCTTAATACTAGGTTACAGTTGCAGATGGAGTTCTGTAAAAACATTACACCCAATGTTTTGCTTCTCATCCTGGCCAAATGTTGTTTAGATAAATGCATGGATAATGAAGGCGTTACTGGGTAATAAATGAAGATGCTCCAAGCAAAACATCTTTAGGTCCATTTCCATTCTCTGAATTAATGAGCAAAGCTCTGGCAACCCACTCTGGCCATTGTATTGTAAGATATATAAGACTAGACATCCCATCAGTTCCTGATCACTTAACTTTTCTGCTCCTTAAAGACTCTGTCCTTGGACTGGAGGGATGGCTCATTACTTAAGAGCCATCCCTCCAGCCATTACAAATTCTTAAAAACTTCAGGGTAATTTCATAGAACTCTATTCCAGGCTTACATATCCACTCCAGAGTAGCTATTCTACTCCAACACATTTATCAAGATGAACAAAAGCATAGAAGCTCAGAAGACCCCAAGCACAAATGTTAAACCCAGCTTTATTTCAAATTGCCCCAATGTGGAAAAAATGAAATGTACATTATGTGGGGACAAACTGAAGAACAAACTGAAGCATATAAATTGTCACTCAGCAGTAAGAAAGAATGAATGAGCGACACAGATCCAAGATGAATCTTTACTTTTGTAGGCACCAAGAGGAGGACATCTGGTGTTCTGCTGTATCATTCTCCATCTTGTTAAGGAGAAAGGATCTCTCAGTGAACCCGGAGCTCCTGTTTTTCAGCTACACTGGCAGCAAAGTAAGACCCAGTGATCCTCCTGTCCCTCTACCCCAGTCCCAGTGCTGCACTTATAGATGCATGGTCACATTTGATGTCTTTTGTGGGTTTGGGGAGATTTTGACTCAGGTCTTTATGCTTACAGGAAAATAAATATTCTTAGCCACTAAGCCATCTCTCTAGTCACTGATGCTCTCATCTTTTAAAGAGACTTAAACAATCACCAAACAAAACATCTTCAGGTCCATTTCCATTCTCCATGTAGTTCTGATCTGTATTTGGACCTATACTGAAACTATTGATCTTTTCAACCTTCAGATAGGAACCTTTGACCTTTGTTGGGTCCCCTCCCTGTCTCCACCTGAGACCTAAGGGAGCACTTAGAGACTTATCTGCTAGCAGCTCAGCTGTTCTGCTCCATCTAGTGGGATTCCTGAGAAGGAAGGCAATCCACTCGTTTTGAGTCATCACCAACAGAAGAGACAAGAGGCAGCCTGGCCAAGGACCAACAGCATCAAAGCTCAGCTTCCATCATGGACCAGGGAGGCAGTTGAGGACACAGAGATGATTTTGACTGGAAATGCCACTGTTTGACGTGAGACTTCGAGCAGGCTGGGACAGATGTAAACACGGCCTGCTGCAGAGCTACATAAAAGGCCACAGGAGGCTAGTCCCTCTGCTTGGCTCTCACAGCACCACAGGCAAAGTCAGCGATGCTGGGCTATTTTTAGTGTTCAAAGAGCCTCACAAAAGATTTATGACTACAATACGTAGTGTGGGAGATAAATTGAAGCAGGGCTCTCCCGGTTCCAACAAAGGAGTCAGTCTAGTCAATAAAGTATTTAAGTCCTGAGTGCTGTGTGGGTTGTCATAGATTAAAATTTGAAAATCTTTTATGGTGTAACAAGGTCCTTAATTATAACTTGGGCTTTGGGTCATTTGCAGGTTGCACAAACAGCAAGAATTATGCCTTAGTGACCATCCTTGGATAAAATAGCCTTTAAATCCAATGTCCATGAGCAAAAACACTCAATTCTCAAGTTCAGAATGACTTTTCTCAAAAATAAAGGAGTCTGAGAGATGTCTGTTATAAAGTCCTCCCCTGTCTCAATTACACCTAGCATTATTTCTCTCTTGTATGGAATCCACAGAATCTAATGAGCTGGCTGAAGCCTTAAGGTGATTCTGTTTTTCACTTTCTTTACTTTGGCACTCAATATCATCACAGTGTTCTCACTCACTGCAATTCAAGCATGTGGTTATATCACCTGCCGTGGATATTAATTGTTGGCTAACTTAGTAAGTTGATAGGCATCAGAACATAAACTTCTCTTGGAACAAAGGAGTCTTGAGTCTGTAATAATTAGGACTTGATTAATAAAATTTTTAACGACTACCAATAAATCACATTCAAGGAATTTTTATTTTTCAAGAATGATTTACATTATCTGTGGCAAAAATTTTCAGGCTCTATGATAGTTTGAATAAGAATGGCCTGCATAGGCTCATATGTTTGAGTACTTGGTGCTCTATTAGTGGAAGTGTTTGGGAAAGATTATGAAGTGTGGCCTTGTTTGAGTATATGTGTTACAGGGGAGGGCTTTGACGTTTCAAAAGTCCATGCAAGGCTCAGTAGTGTTCTCTTTCTGCCTGTTTTCTGCAGAAGAGGATATACATATCTCAGCTACTGCTCCAGCACAATACCTGCCTGCTTCCCACCATTATGATCTTGGGTTAACCCTCTGAAACTATAAGCAAGCCTTCAATTAAATGCTTTCTTTTATGAAGGTTGCCTTGGTCATAGTGTCTCCTCACAGATATCGAACAGTGACTAAGACAGGCTCTGTGCTTGCGACTGACTTCTAGATCTAATTGCCATATAGCTCAGAGTTACAAGCTTATTCTTAAGAGCCTTTCCTTATAAAATTCACCACATATAGGTAGATATATCATCCACACATTTATATACATATATATCTGAAGTCACATATAAACAGATATGCTTCATATATGTATACATGCACACACACATGAAACATCTCTCCCCCTCCTTGACTCTGTTTACCATTCACAAAAAAACTCTCAAATATTTTACAATAAAACACTCATCTAGCTTATATTCCTCAATTTTCCTGCTCATTGAGTAAACAGACACACTAGTGCATTATAAGCACTCCCATGTGAAAGAAAAAGAGAGTGAAGTCTATGGAGTTGATAGCATTTGTAATGACAATAATTTCTAGTTTGTTAAACAGATTTTGGGGTATGGGATAGTTATAAACTGACTTTAAATATGAGGAATATTGGGTAAGATCATATAGGTGTCCTTGAGGGCTGATTCCACTATGTCTCATCTAGGTGGATGTTGGTGGCAATATAGATACCACAGCCACAGTTCTCTGAAGGAGCACGTATTAGCATCATTAGTCCCTACAAAACACTGGGCTTTGATCATACCAAATCAGACTTCCTCCTCCTGCTAAAATTGACCATCAGACTTATGCTGCTATAAATCTCTTTTTCTCAATCTTATCATTTGACTTAGTAAGACTGTTGAACAGGAGGGTGGGAAGGTATTGTCCTCTTTAGCTCAAACAATGACACATGTCTCATTGTTGTATTTACAGCTACATTTGAGTTCAAGAAAAATGAGTTAATGTATAAATTTGATTACTACCACAGAAGTTGTACCTAATGTTTCTGTGTCTTCTATTATAAATTGATCCTCTTAAGCAGGTAATCCCTACCCCTTGATAAGAGTTCAGGTCAAATCTTAGCTTCACTACCATTCCCTGAACAATCCCACACAGTCACTCTATAATTGACAGTATGCTGATAGAAATATTAGTATTCATGATGAGGAAGGAAGAGAAACTAAAATCATGCATATAATGGAAAGAAGAAGCAATGTATTATCCTGGACATTATGCTGTGCAAGAAGAAGAGGGACAATGAGTAAGAACATATGGTAATGTACCATGTGAGCCAGAGTTGGCTCTGCGAGACAAAGCTTAGGGACAATGTGAGAAAGTAGTATTGAGAGTTGGCTTAGGAAGCTGAAGGCAAGAAGAATGAGTTATCTGAGGGAAACCACCAGTGTAGACTACTGCTAAGGAAGTAGAAAGTACTCACCACAAAATTTCTCAAATTCAGTACAAGTTCAAGTCATTATGTACATTCTCATTCCCAAATCTATGGTCATTTGATAACCTCCTAGTATGCTTATCTCTCTCACATGGGTTTTAGAGGCAGCATTGAGATTGGATGAGGACTTGGTTTGGCTCTTTTTTTTTTCTCCTATCACTCTCACCGGGATGGGGTAACTTCACTGAAGGCATTAGTACGTAAAGCTGGGTTCCTCCAATATTTTCTGATAGCCATGCAGAGCACCCATCATTGCTTCATTTTAGTTCAGAAAGTCTTCTAATGTGTGAGCATACTGACTTGCTGAGAAGGCAACATGCCTAGGTAAGGCTAGGATGCCCTTTGCCAACATCATCTGCACTCCATATGTTGGCCTAAGTGTGCTTTTTTCTAAGTTGTATTATTTATAATGAAACAAGAATTATAAAAAGGAAAAGAAAAATGGGGGCTGGCACAATAGCTATGCAAAACTGACAACTTGAGTTCAGTTCCTAGTACTTCACAAAGTTGTTATGTTACATATGTTCAGTGCCATATGTAACCCCCCCAATTACACACACAGTAGTAAATAAAATTAAATATTAAAACAACAAAGATACACACACACACACACACACACACACACACACACACACAAACATACTCTCCCCACACATGCACACCATAACACCAAAAGTCATTAGCTTTCCAACAACTACTGATCTTTGCATCACTTAGCTGAATATCATTCAAATTTCACCTACTGGCCAAATTTTCAGCACATTGAAGATTCTTACAGCATGTGAACATGGCATTCAGATTACAACAAAAGTGGGATTTCATGGAATTACTGTTTCCAGAACAGGCATTTAAAACAGCAAAATAACTAGAATTTCCCGTTGCATTCATGGGTGGATGATGTACAGGAAGCTACTGTGTTCAGTCATCCTTAGATCTTAAAGTGGCTATATTTTTAAGGAGAAAATTGTATTGTAATCATAGCTACTCCTGTTGTAAAATGTCTTAAGCCTCCTTTGACTCAAGAACTTTTATAACGATTAGCTTCTGTTGTGAATTAGGACTTGAGTAAACCTTCCAGGAACTCAACACATCAGCTTGTGCTCCACTTCTCACCACTAGGTGGTCAATATTAACTACTTTGATTATCCCTTAACGTGAACTCTGGAGTGACTCCCGGATAGTACGATCTCTTCAATATCTTCTGGCCTTGGAGTCAGCTTCCTCCATTCCTTGCCTCTGTTTCTTTTCTTAACCCACACAGGAGTCCCAGGACATGGCTCATGACTCAATTTCTTAAAGCTAAGCCATATGACTTGTCAGAAAATGCCTCTCTAGATTTCACTGAAGGCTAACCACCCATGGAAGCCCATGAATTATCTCTGTGTGATTAAGTTGTCTCCATTACAGTTATCTGCAATTTATCTCATATCTGCTTGTTAAACAACTTCAATGCCCCTCCTCCATATCCCTTTGCCCAGCTTCATCACACAAAAGCACAGGTCTCTGTAACAAATGCTTGTCTAGACTGGAGGGTTTCTAATTAATTCCTTGTAATACTATTTCTTATATCAATTAAGTTCTGGAGAATCAGCAACTCCTTGTCAAGGCTAGCTATTTGCAACTGCAGAGTAGATGAATTTCAATGCAGACATAGTGCAGAGACCTGCATGGATACACACACCTCTGCCAGCTCTCTTCTTGGGAGCCTTGTGATCATGCTTCTATGCTCTAGAGTCTCAGATGATCTCTGAATGAAGACACATAGAAGAAAAGAGGAGTTCATTTTCAATTGCACTATATAAGAATACATGATGCTCCAGAACACTGCAAGTGTCAGGACAAGGAAATGTACTTAGAAGACACAGGTATCAAGAGCATGAACAAGTAGAGGGGCCAGAGAGAAATTGAGTGTCAAGTTTGGGCTGGATGATGGCTCAGTCAGCAAAATATTTGCCTTTCAAGAATGAAAAGCTGAGTTACAACCTCAGAAAAGACATTATAATAGTGTACTTGGAAAGTGGAGGCAGGGGGATCTCCAAGGCTTTGTGCCAATGAGTCTAATTACTGTAGGCTACTTGGTGAACCCCAGGCCAATGTGGAACTGTGTTCCAAAGAGGTTCTGAGTGCCCTGAGGATGACACCCAAGGTTGGCCTTTATCCTATATACACACAGACAGAGTCACCCACACTTACTTGAATATGCTCACAGGAACACACACACACACACACACACACACACACACACACACACACACACAGGGGAGGAGAGAGAGAGAGAGAGAGAGAGAGAGAGAGAGAGAGAGAGAGAGAGAGAGAGATGTCCAGAGCAAGTAACTGGGAGGGAGGCAAGGTAGCATCAAACAAAGGGCAAGTTGAAGACCCACTGAACTCTTCATCATGTGGTGATGTCTTGTGTCCCCTAATATATTGTGTTCCCCAATAAAATTTACCTGAGGATCAGAGGAAAAAGCCAGCCAGTATATTAACATAGATGTCAGACAATAGTAGCACAAGCCTTTAATCCTATCACTTGGGAGGCAGAGATCTGTCTGGATCCCTGTGAGTTCAAGACCACACTGGAAACAGAACTAGGCATGGAGGTACATGCCTTTAATCCCAGAACTAACCACAGAGGTCTGGAAGTTTGTATAGACAGACAGGAAGTGACAGAGCTGGGCAGGAAGAAGAAGTGATGTAGCTGGGCTGAGAGAGCCAATGAGAGAACAGAACAAAAAAGCATATTGGTGGGGGTAGAGAGGAAATAGCTCACTTTGGAAACTGGAGTTGGTGAGGTGAGGTTAGCTGTGGCTTTTGGAAATCCCATTAGAATCCACCCCACTCCTTTACCTATGGCTACTTTATGACAGTTGAAGACTTAGAAATGTGAAACAACATGGCTATTACTGACTGTCAGTTTGACAGATTCTAGAATCACCCATGAGGCAGTCACTGAGCACATCTCTGAGTGGTTATTTATATTAGGTTAGCCTCTGGGCATGCTGGTAAGTGGTTTTCCTTATAGAGTTAATTGAAGTGCAAAGACCTACCTCAATGCAAGCAGTACCTTTAAGCATCCACCCAGATATAAGCACGTCCTGGTGGAAAGGTTTTTGCTTTTTCTCTTTACCTTCATTTCTTGCTGGTGACTGCTGCTGTCATCCTTGATGGCATTAGAACCCAGCTTCCTTGAATTTCCAACATTTATGAACACCAGTAACCCTTCAGGAATCCTCCAGGTCTTTGACACCAGATTGGGACTTCTGAGGCACCCTAGCAGACTAAACAGCTACCAGATTCCCATCTAGCCAGTGTGAAATAGCCACGGTTGGAATATACAGACCATAGTCTATAAGCCAATCTCATGAATCTCCTTTTAATGCATATTAATTCCATTGATTCTGTTCCTCTAGGGAACCCTAATACAGCCCTCAAAGCTAAAGAGTTCATTTATTTATTTGTTCATTCATTTTGACAGAGGGTTTTTACTATGTAGCCCTAGTAGCTTAGAAGTCAAAATCCTCTTGTTTTAGCATTCTTATGTGTTGGAATTGCAGCTGTATGCCATCAAGATAAGCTAATAAAGATATCTAATATTTATTCCTTTACAACAGCTTCTGGAATGTATTAACCATCTCTTATACCCCTGTACTCTTTTTCTCTTTCCTGCCATCATCACTTTGGTATGTCCTGCCCTCTTCTTGAAGCAGTAGCTCCTAGTTCATCCCCTATCATCCTTTCCCCTCAGCCTCTTGCCTGGACCTTTGCCCATGATAATCTCCTCTATAGAACCCAATCAGCTAACCCACTCTCAATAGCATCAATCAAGTTGTACAATGATAGAATCTCTGCTTTTAACTTTGAGAGGTCATAAGCAAAAGAACCCTTCTCAGAGTAAGATTGGAAGAACATAATGAGAGATAAGCTAGTGAAACGTTGATTTAATCATTTGCCCAGAAGTGCTTCCACCACACCAAGGAAAGAAGGCAAGTGAGGGGGAGTCAGATAAAGAGAAAGTGACGCAAGAAGTTAATATGTTTTGACATTTATGCTTACTCTGACCTGAGGATGGAGGAGGACTGTAAAACCCAACTGTTCAATGTTGTGATACTATACAGGAGATGTTTGATTTACAATGTCTCTTGTGACTTTAAAGACCTCAAAAGACTAAGCATGGTCTCCTATGAGGATAACATAATATTATTAGAAGTCTTGATGTGACATGCAATGAAGCAGTTCTTCAAAGTTATTAAGCTAAGGTCTAGGGGTGATTACCTGGATGAATGAAGACAACACTCAGTCCCTGACAGAACAGCTGTCCTAAAGATATAGCTGAAATTCACTTGTGTAAATATTTCTCCACAGCTATGTTTTCCAGCTTGACTAGTAATTGTAATCACCCTTAAAGAGATGTCTTTCTAGGAATGTATCACAGCATTAACTCAAATCCTTGCCAATATAATTAAGTTTCAGTCTGTCTGTCACATCACAGATAAAAGCTGAGTGCATTTTCATTAAATTTGGAGGTTATATGTCATATGCCCAAATTAATCTGGGGGACTAGTGAAGGAATCACTGCCAAGAAGTCTCCCAAACAACAACAAATTAAAAAAGCAAAGTGGTTATTCTACACAGCAGGCCTAACGGAGGTAAGATGAAGGTTTAGAAGCCTCTTAGCCAAGAGAGCTGGGCCAGAATATTAAATGCTATGAGAAAACAAGCCATAGCTCCAGAGGTATCTCAGATTGATACCCCAGGGCTAACTGCTCTGTTCCAGTGGGGATAGTTTCTTATTTTAGAGACTCTAGGCATTAGTCAGGGTTCTCTAAGAGGAACAGAACCAATGGAATGGATACATATTCTAAGGGGTATTTATAAGATTAGCTTACATGGTAAAAGCTGGGTGCTTCAGCAACGCTTGCCTGTACACTGAATAAACTGATAACCCAGTAGTTGCTTAGTCTACAAGGCTCAGCAGCCCCAACCTGCTGCTAATGGCCTGCAGGTATTCTTGAGAGCCATTTGTGGGCAGTTCACACTGGAAGGCTGAAGATACTTGGCCCCAATATCAGCACAGGATGTCAGTAGCAGTAACAATAACAGAGCAGATGTACTCACTGGTGGGAAGAGAAGGCAGAGCAGTAAAAGAGGAATAGCTTTGCACATGGTCTGCTTTATATGTGGGCTACCACCAGAAGATTCTGCTCAGTCAATCCTTCCAGGAAACACCCTCTCATACCCACATGGAGGCAACTTAGCTGATTCTAGATCCAAGCAAGTCCACGCCTAGATAAAGCCCCACAATGTAGGGGGATACTAACTCCTAGGCAATGACAATTAATAAATGCCAGACCACTGCCAAGACTATTAAGTCTTCAGCCCCTTAAGAAGATGCTGTTTATGTCACTGTTCCTTTACACAGCCTCACACTCATGGCTATGCCTGGATTTTCAATCTGGCAATTTTGTAAGCCATTCAATTTTCATCAAGGACATTCCAAAGCAGCTGAAGAGTAATTTTCTTTTCTCTGATATATGACGGGAAACAGTCACAGAATATTTTAGGAATAAAGTAGATGAATTGGTCTTTCTTGGTCACTTAACCAGCAAGTGAAATGGAAAACAGGGGTTATAAAGTTAGACAAACTAGGCTGAGTCTCAGCTTGCTACAAATCACCTTTAGTTAACCTGTCTCATGTTTGGCTGCATCACCCATAAATTGAGTTAAAAAGTAACCATTGTGTCAGAGCAGTTTCTTTAGCTGCAAGAAATAGAAGCTTCCCAGGGCTATTGTAGACTGGTGTTCTCTGAGCACCTTCATCAGTATTAGAGATCCTGAAGACGGCTTGACCTTGGCTCGCTAGAACATCGTGATTGTGGAGAGATGGAATGTTGTAGGTTGAGAGCCAAAATTATCTTGTGCTATCTTAAGCCCTTTAATAGCCAATTACTTTAACTTTTGTATCTGCCCTAACATCTTCTGACTAACAGACAAACTTCTCAAAATATATTGTTAAGCTTGGCTGACCTAGAACCTCTGCCAGGCCTAAAGTTAAGAACACTGCAAAATACCATCTGAGACTAACAAATGCCCCCATCTATGATGAAGCCCACCTGCCTGATGCTCCCCACCAATGAAATATCTAAGTGCATTACCCTATGGCTTTCCTTTATTCTGTGACTATAAAACTCCTGCATGTTCTTCTGCAGTGTAATGTACCATCAGGGGAACCTAAATCCATGTTTTGAGTTAGGATGATTAATCTTAAAGGTCAATGTGAGAGGATTCAGAATCACCGAGAAGACAAATCTCTGGATTTGTCTTTGAGGGATTGTCTAGATTTGGTTAGCTGAGATGGAGATACCCTAAATGCAGATGGCATCATCCCATGGTCTGGGAACCTGGACTAAGTTTAAAAGGAGAAAACAAGATGAGCATCATTAGTATTGATCTCTTTCTGCTTCCTGACTGTAGATAAAATGTGATCGGCTGCCTCAAGCTCCTGCCACAGTAACTTCCCCATCATGAGCCTAAAACCACGAGTCAAAATCAACCCCTTTCTTCCTTCCTTAAATGGTTTCTGTCAGTCATTTTTGTCACAGTAATAAGGAAATGAATACATAGGCCATTGTTATTTATTTGGTTCGGAATAAATCATGTTCTTATTTCATTTAGAGCAGATTAGTTAGTTTATACTAATACTATCTAAAAAACAAGTGAGTTTTGACCTCAAGTACAGGAAAGGTGGGCCATTCCTCAGAAGAGACTTGAAGATGAGGGGAGACTGACATTCTGGGGTCTCTATGCTAATTTCCTAATTGATGTTGCTGATCAGCTTTATTTGCAGAAAATGCACATGGCAGAAACAAAAAGCACACTCCTACTTTGCTATCCATTCAAAATCCCACTAAAAGTGTGTGCTCATAACAAGGCAGTCTCCATTAAATTCACAGACAAAAATCTGATTGCTCAGCCTGGTTTGCTTCTAAATCAGGTACTCATTTATGGTACAGGACTGAGCAAGGCAGATGGAGCTTAAGGAGGTGGGTGAGCAAGGGAGCTCACACTTAAATGTAGAACAACCAAGACTAAGTGTATGAGAAACATTTGGCATCTCAGAATTTCCCAAGTGAAAAGGGGAATAAAGTTAGAGAGAGTCCTTTGTTTTCATGATACATCTTTTCCCACCACCTCTGTGTTTAATGAATTGACTTTTGGAAATCTCTGCAGATCGATGGGTGCTGCTTTCTAGAGGAACCAATCATTGGATCACATGTGGTTGGTGAGGGCTGCTACCCATGGCAAAAGACTGACACCACCAACTCTGCTAGTAACACAAACAACATAAGCAAATGGACAAAATTTGGGGAGATAATATGCAGCCGGGGGTAATTCTTTTTGTCTGTTTAGCAATCCCATATCTGTACCACTTATAATAAATCAATAATGTAAAAGTAAGCCTATTGCCTGAGCTCTGTAAGCTATCCTAACAAATTATTGAGTGGAAAGAAGGATCATGGGAGCATTTGATTTCTACTGGATCAGTCAGAATCACAGGTAAGAACCTGGATTCCCAATTCATGTCTAAAGTGGCGATAGTTGTTTTGGGAATGTACCTTTAGTCTCTGGGGTCTGATGTTATCTTCAGGTTACAATTGGATTAATGTTAGGATAACCTGTTGGTAGCCACAACACATTAGAGGACTGCTCATTGTGGGAATTTGTGCTTTCTCATCTTATGTCAGAAGTGAAGTATTGAGTCATATTGATAAAACAGTAGGAAGAAGAAAGGGATTTTTCTCTTTCAATTACACACATTCAGTCATCCAACTCATTTTTGTAACTGTGACACAGAAGAAAATTAAAGGAAAGATAACAGTAAACATTAAAAAGAAATTTACCTGCCATCATTTGTATGTCTGGAATTCTTACGTGCCTCTATTATCCAAAACTGGGCTGTGGTTATTTTCATTTGAACTGTATATAAACCAAACCTGAATGCCTAACATAGAATTAAGAGTTCATGTCTGCTGTTACAGAATAAGAAATAACATAGAAAGAAGAATACACTACACTGAGGCAAGTCTAATAACAAGGGTCTCAGGAACACACAGTCTTAAATAGTGACACCGTCTAAGATTTCTAGCCTCGTCTTTAGGACCTTCCTATAGATTTCTGTTACAGTTTGACTTGGATGCACCCTCTTTCCCTTTGATAGTTGTTCAACACTGATACTTGTTAGGATAAAGGGAGTGACTTCAGCATCCCCTGCAATGGGTCTTCCCCAGTAGGCTTTAGGAATCTTTTTCTTTCTTTCTTTCTTTCTTTCTTTCTTTCTTTCTTTCTTTCTTTCTTTCTTTCTTTCTTTCTTTCTTTCTTTCTTTCTTTTCTTTCTTCCTTCCTTCCTTCCTTCCTTCCTTCCTTCCTTCCTTTCTTTTCCTCTTCCTTCCTTCCTTTCTTTCTTTCTTTCTTTCTTTCTTTCTTTCTTTCTTTCTTTCATTTCCTCTTTCCTTCCTTCTTTCTTTCTTTCTTTCTTTCTTTCTTTCTTTCTTTCTTTCTTTCTTTCTTTCTTTCTTTCTTTCTTTCTCTCCCTTCCTTCCTTCCTCTCTCTCCCTCTCTCTCTTTCTTTCCCTTTCTCCCTCCCTCCCACCCTCACTCTCTCCTTCCCTCTCCCCCTCTTTCTCTTTTCATCTCCCTCTCTTTATTTCTTCTTTCTTTCTTTTGTTGCTGTGACTTTAGAAGGAGTGAGCACCTAGGTGGGTGAAAGAGAGCCAAAGGACCAAGACTAAGGGGGCTGCTGTGGTCTGAGTTATATTTTTCAACTTCAGCATCTTTTATGTTGAAGCTGAATCCCCAGTACTGTTGTGTTTAGAGGTGGGGCCTCAGGGAGAAAAAACAGCTTAGGAACTCAGAGCTTTCATAGAGGGAATAGCAACTTCACAGAAAGGCTCAAGGGAGCACAGTTAGCCCTTCTACTTCATGGAGTTGTGCAGAAAGGGACTGTGAAGAAGTGCAAGAACTTTCTTTGGATACCAAATCTCTTGATACTATGATCATAGACAGCCATGCCTCCAGAACCATGTGACACACACACACACACACACACACACACACACACACACACACACACACACACACACGTATATGACCAGTCCAATATTTTTTTTATCACTGAAGCCCAAACACACAAAGGCAATGGCCAATCTTACTATGAGCATAATTTTACAGACCACTTGCAGTGCCCATATACACTTATGGAAATATTGCATACATTAGGTGTTGCTAGGCATGAAACAAGTTTTGATTCATAGCTCAAACACAGGATTTCATTTTATATATGAATAACCCACCCACAAAAGAGAATATTTTAGGATAAAAGTTTCCTGGAGATTTTGCCCATGTTTTCCAATGCTCTGTGCACACAATGGCTTTATAAAGTACCTTGTTATTCTACACTGGGATCTTGTAATAGATGCCATTTCTTTGGCATTTTGTCTTTATACATCAGTAAACTGCCAAACACCCAAGTTTCTCCCGGACCTTTCAGAGAAATCATAAATGTCATCTCTACTGTGTTTCTTCATCAATCAATCCTGTCCATGTCTGTGGTCCAGTGAAGCAGAACTGCTTTGGGAGAGCTAGAGAGCACAGGATGCTACCCTGTGCATGTGACAAGTTCCTGTAACATTCACAGGGATAATCATTGCCAAAGGCACAAGTTGGGCTCACATCTGTGAACAAGAAGGGCCATGAACAAAGTCAAGAATCAGTTCCTGTGTGTACGTCTCCTGAGAGGCATAATTATCTAATAGCATGCTGGAATGCCTAGGAATGTCACATCAGGGGAGGAGGCATCCCAATTGGAGGAAAAAACTTACAAATTCAAGCATCACAATAAACTTGAACAAGCTTCTTGTGCTTTGTGTATAAAATGAAAAGAGTTTGATCCCTTCTTTCAGTGCTCAGTACAGTTCGAGGGAAAAGTAAGTCAGAAAATTTACTAGAAATGTATCATTCAAAATTGACAAGAGGTATTAAAAAACAATAGCCATGCTTCTTATAATTTTATGCAACAGACCTAAAGTTCTGTCCATTCTTGGACACACAGGACCATAAAAATTCATCTCTAGTTATAAAATGAAACAAATTGTATCATTTAAGCAATAAGACATGACAAAGTGAGTCCTCAGGGGCAGTCTTCAGAGGATTATCCAATGTTTTCTTTCCCATTGATGTAATAAAATACCGTGACAGAAAGCAACTTGGCTAAAAGGATTTATTTTAGATCACAATTCTGGGTTACTGTCCAGCACCACAGGAAACTCACAACAGCAAGACCTTGAGACAGGCTAGTCACATCACATCCATAGTCAAGAGCAGAGAGAATGAATGCATGCATGCTTTGTACTCAGCTAGCTTAGTACTCTTATGAAGTCCAGGAACCAAATCCAAGGAATAATACTGCTCATGGTTAGGTTGGGTTGGCCCATATCAATTAGTGTGCAATCAAGACAATTGTCCACAAGTATGCCTACAGGCAAACCTATTCTAGACAGTCCTTCATTAAGACTTTCGTCTAGGTCCTGTCAATTTGACTATTAGAACTAACCATCGCAAATAGTTTTTAAATATTCTAGGGCATCCTAAAACATGTATGGCACCTATTTACAGCTATGCCCATGTGATTCAGTAATTACATTTGTTATGAAAAATCCTTTGGCTCTTGTTCACTTGAGCTTAGTAGCCAAAATAACATACCTATGTTTTCATAAGCAGGAAGATTTCAGGGTTGATTTTTTTTGTAAATGCAATAAAGATGAAGTGGGATTATGCAGACTTATTTCTTACTTCCTGAGGACTAATTGGAAGACAGGAGGTCTGGGGCACATGTGTAAGTTGGGATGAAGGGCAGATGGAGATGTCTTTTGATAAATACCTCCTAACTTTTCTGAATTTTCGGTCACTTTGGCCACTGGTTTCATGCAGCACTTTTACTAAAATTCAAGGAGAAGGCAGGGTGGAAGCAGACCAGAAAACAGAGAGAGTGCAGAGTAAAGCATGGCTGTTCTGATAGTGAGCTGTGGGATAAACACTGCTTCCCCTGTTGAGTTACACCCAGCAGTTATGTACAAAATGTAGTTACCGTAAATTGTCAGTGGCACTCCAAGTCACCTGTGTCTACTTGTGGACTGCTACTAACAAAGACAGCTGGAAGCCAGCATCCCAATTTTCAGGGGTATAGCATGAACTTGAGCCTCTATTGCTCAAGGTCCATCTATCATGAGACTGAACTTTAAGGTCCCAAAGGAATTCTGTTCTAACCATGCCCTTATGCTTTTTCTATCTTCTACAGAGCCATAGTTTTGTGTCTAATTAGACACAGATTGAAATCACAGACCCATCAAGAGGGGGCAATTGTAATTACAAAAAAAGAGCTATTTGTCTCTAACCTTACCAATTTAGGCAAGTTCCATAAAGCATGTCTCATTAACTGAAGTCACCCATGGTCACCATGAAGATGGATATTGCAATCCTTCTCTGACAGTGAGTGCCACAGGAACAAAAATAATGCATTAATATTTTATGGACTTAAGATAGAAAGTTATCAATTAAAAACACTCAGTGTTACAGCCACATTTTCACTGTATAGGAAAAGTATCATGTCACAATGTCTTCTTTGATTTGAGTTAAAAAATGACTCTGAGTATCAGATCAGTGTTTTTGTTGTTGTTGATGTTGTAGCCACGACTTCAAAACAACACAAATCCACCATCAGATAAACACTAATAGCACATCCAAAGGAAATTGAAATTGATTTCTGCCCTAGTGTGTACTAGCTCAACAAATTTCATTTATGTAAGATTTCATTGCTTTTACTAAAGGCTGAGTGGGATACCAAGTAGCTATTTTAATAAAATCTAATCCTGCAGGAAAAAAAATCATTCTAAATTCATGTCTCAGTTAGTGGGAGAATAAGTCTGACAGAGCCATTATATTCTATATACATAGTTGTTTTCACTGAAGTTACTTCAAGATGTTTCCCTACCATAGCACTGGAAGGTTTTTTTTTAAAAAAAATTAAAAATAGGGAATTGCTGTCATAAAACATACACACCACAAAGGACTCATATTCTGCATTTTTCTTAAACCACTTACCATAAAACCTTCATTTTTTATGGCCAACTTGGTGCTGATTTCATGATTCACAGCCTGAGACAACTGATTTCACAGCATCAGTCAGTCATAAATCTTGAGGACCTAAGTTCCAAATCCCAGAGCAGCTGCCCTGAGACACAAATGAGATTTCTCCCAGAAACTTGTGACTTGTGTTTGCAGTTTCCATTAAAAAGAACAAAGATGAGACTATGGAAGCTGTCTTCCCCTTCTAACTGTAAATTAGGAAAATGTTTGAATGTTTCTCCAGCCATGACCACAAGAAGCTGAGAACAGATAGACTACAGCAGAGCCATCTCGGGACACTGCCAAACATTCCTATGGGAAGAGGCAACCCTGGCCCTCCTTGGCATCCCTCAAAATTCTTCTAAAGAAAAAAGGTTGTTTTTTTTTTTTTTTTTTAAGCTTTGAGTCAGGGTCTCATGTAAGTCAGGTTGGCTTCAGAAAATGATGGTTAGTGGCACAACTTAGAATCTTCTAGGAGAAAAGCCACTTGCAATGCTTGTTGTGGATTATCATCAGTTAATTGATGTGAGAAGACACATTTTGACTATGGTGGGAGCATTCCCTGTGCAGGAGATGAGGAAATGAAGAAAATAGTAAAAGTGAACTGAGTAGCAATATGCATGCACTCATCGATCCTTTTTTGCTTATGAATTGTGGATTCGACCAGTGGTTTCCAGACACTGTTGCTCTGATGATGAACTGTATCTTTAATTGTGGAACTAAAATAAGCCCTTCCTTACTCAAGTTGCCTTTGTCAGAGTGTTTTATTATAGCAACAGGAAAGAAAATGAAGTCAATACCCTTGAACTTCTGCTCCTCATGCCTTTTTCTCCTAAGTGCCGGGATCCCAGGTGTGTACCACCAAGCACAGAGCTATACAGTAGTAGGTACTGAACCCAAGGCTTTGTGCAAGCCAGGTAGGCTCACTATCAAATGAACCCAAAATTCTAGCCCCAAATTCTGACCTCATTATGGTTCTTCTTTGAGAAACAATACTGGCACACTAAGACAGGGTCCATATGATCATGAATGGAATGATGAGGTGTGTGGGAATTCACATGCACATGGAATGGTTGAGGTATCTCAAGCTATCACACAGGCTGCACATAAGGTGTAAAGGAGAGTTTTGATGTGAATGATTCTCTAGTCTTAACAGCTATCACATAAAAGAAGAATTATGCTTAATGTGTGGCATGTAGAAATATATTGAGTGGAAACAAAGATCTTTACAATGAAGGATCTAAGCATTGTAAGCACTTAAAGAGGGAATGATGGTTTGGCTAGTAGAGATTGGTCACTTGAAGTATTAACTGAATCAAGGAAGTTCAGATCTGAGCATGTAGTTGGTAGAAGAAACTGAAGTCTTAAGAGTGCAAATATCACTCACAACACAGATTTCACAAAAGGAGCTAGGTCCTAGACCAGAGACAGAGACAAAAATCTTTATTTATTAGGGAAGAGCCAGGGACAGACAGGGTGAATTCAATGAAAGTAAGTTGACTTATATAATCAATAAGTGATGAGTTATTTGTGGAAGAAGAAAGTTGAAGGTACCTCATTTTCTGTATTTCTCATTCCATGAAAAGATACTAAGCTCTGGGAATGCAAAGGAAGTTTTATGTCAAGAAAGTGAGTATGTTTTTTGTTTTCTCTTGAAGCCTAGCATCCATAAAACTGTTTAAAGCATGGAGTGGTTATAGTAGGTACACTAGGAACTATGAATGGGCACTGTATAATATTTTTTACTTATGTTGTGTCAACTTTCTTATCTAGTAATGTTAATACCCAGTGTGACACCAAAATCATATGACAAACTTGAGGCTTGAAATCTGCACAATAAGTTAAGATGGGGAGAAAAATGTCTTCCTGAAATTACTGTTCTTTTCTGAATCCACAAAAATTAAGATTGATTCAAAGTCAATAGAATCAAATTCTCCAAGCCAGATATTGGGCCTGCTCCTTCTGTGCAAAGCTGAGTTTCTTTTTTTTTTTTTTTTTTTCTTTCTTCTAGATAGTATTCACTCCACTGTTTTAGCTGACTAGGGAAGGAAAATTACAAGAAGTCATTGTTTTGGATTAAGCCTTTACACTGAGACCTGACAGACCAGACTAATGGTCAAATCAAGTCACAAATAGTAATATTCTGTATCACTAAACTGAAACAAAGTTGTGGTGTGACCTTCTGGCTAGAGACATAATACAATCAAGCTAGGGAAATAATAGCTAAATTATCCAAACTGGCCTATTTCAATGGCAGGATAATGAAGTTCCTTCTATGTTAATGCTTACCCCCCAAAGAAAGCTGAAATAGTCTGGTGTTAACCAATCAGTTATTTCTCTATTGTTGTCTTCCTTTCCCTGTCAAATTACCAATCTGCTTGGTGCTTTGTCCCTGCTTTCTTTTGTCTTTAGAACCAATCTTCTCTGTTTGGTTCATTGGAATACTTATTCTATTACACGGAATTAAGGGTTGACCAATTACAGAATCACAAATAGAGCCAACTGAGATACTGAAGTGCAATTTGTTGTAATTATTTTCTTTGATGAGCAGATTGAAGCATTATCAGTTCTTTTTGTTAGTTTTCTTTTTTCTTTTTCTTTTGTTCTTTAAGAAGGATCTCACATAACACAGGCTGGCCTCAAACACCCGATGTAGCCACAGATGGCCTTGAACTCTTAATTCACTTACCTCTACCTTCTAAATACTGGAATTATAGATAGGAGACATCACCTCTTACTGGCTCACTCCACATGTTCTAGAACATAGTTGTTTAGGGGAAAATGTGTAAAAGATAGAAAGTAATCCCATCAACAGTTCATCTCACTGCTCTTTTCTCTTGACTGTCTGAGGTTTGCCTTTATTACTGGGATTAAACATTAGTACCACAAACAATCTCCTTCATTTCAGCATCTTGCCAGTCTCTATGAAACCACAGAAATATATAGCATCACTTTTTTTTTTTATTTCAACACCTGTTAACTTACTCATCAACAGCAAAAACAAAACACTGAGATGTCACATTATCCATATAAGTCTGTTTCTGGCTTACAACTTTTCCAACTTGAAGATGGTGTGAAAGTGACACACATTCAGTAGAAACTGTACTTGAATTTGGAATTTTGATCTTTTACTGGGCCAGCAATATAGGAAACTTATGCCACTTTCCCTAATCAGTACAGTATTTGATAAACTATACAACATACCCAATGATTTATATAAAAATGGCATTCTGTGAATTGATTTTGCCCAAGTACAAGTCAATGAAAGTGTTTTGAAAGGATTTAAGACAGGCTATGCTAAGCTATGTCATTTTGTTGGTTAGGTTTATCAAATGTGTTTTAAAACATCTACCATGTTTAACTTACAATTTCTTGGCTATGATACAACCCCATCATGCAAGTTATGGTACACAGGTATTGGATAATGTAGAGAAGGTATGAATGTAACCTGGTAAATTTTGACAATGTAGCCATAGGGATTGAGGCATGAAGCTACCATTGCCTAACAGTGTAATCTTTGTCTACAAAGTAGACGGTACAATTCCTCCAGGTTTGCTTGTATACTCATAATCAAGATAGCTATCTAGAGTCTGATCTCTAGCTAAATGATGTATTCATTGTTATAGCAATATCAGAGAGTAGACTGAGCTTGGGCCTAGATTTAGAAGACTTGAGTTCTATAATATTCTGAGCCTGCTAATAGCTATGCTGGCCACATTAGTCATTGACTGTATTCCCTCGGAGCTTATTGTGTTTTTAATGGAGGATGCTCTGCTCTCATCCTCATTGGCTTATGTGTTTGAACAACTGGTATTCAGCTTGTGGCTCTGTTTGAGAGTTGTAGAAGTTGGCATGTGTTCTCTACCAAGAAATACTAGTGACTGGTGAATGTTCAAGATTTAATCTTAAATTAGATAAAGAACATATTGAGGTAGGCTTTTTGTGAATATGATATTTGTTTTGCATATAAATAGAATTTGAAATTCTGGGAAATTGATGTTTTATAAAAAAGATGATAGACAAGTGGAGTGCCATTAGGTACTGCTTTAAGTCGATTTTGTTTCCTTAGTGTCATTTTCCTGCCTTTTGTATCACTTTATTTTGTTCTACTGTTAAATGGCCCTAGAGTTTGGATTTGGTGATGGGAAGAATCAGGGGAAGGCTGGGTAGTGGTGATAAGAACTACTAAACTTCTTGGAGTCTTTCCCCTTGAAGGAGTGAAACTATCTCAAAAGGAGTGGTTTTATTATAAGATAATTTGGATCAAAAGCCAACTGCCTTCCATTTAAAGTCATACAACTGGAAGTGATTAATTTCAGAAATTAATATCATATAAAAAGCATCCTAGTCTAAGGATCATTCTTGTACTCATTCTGTGAGCAGGAATCTGAATTATCTTTAGCTATCCAATACTACTTCATCCTTTCTTTCATCTCTGTGATTCATGGCAGTTTAGAGGATACCAAGGCTGGCAGTATAGTATCCCATCAATTTCTCCCTTTTTCATGCAATTTGAGATGAGTCAGGAGAAGAAGTACAGATGGAAGAAAGGAAGCTATGAGCCAGGAAGCTATCATAGCAAGAAGTGACTTATGAGAGTAGAGATATGTGCTCTGCCTGTTTTCTCAAATACAGTCATTGGCCTGGCAAATTAGCCTTCATGTAGTTGGCCACACCTGTAAAGAACACACTATACAACAAAAGTGCAAAGAATTGATACCTTCAATTAAAAAGTGGTGAACATCATGAAAAATACAGTTCCTTTTCTACTTTCAAGCTGGTCTGAGGTTATCAAACCCACTCCAGCTCCACCAAAACAGCCTTAGTAGATCCACACTCTGAATACTTATCACTTAAGGGGAAACCAGATGGAGCCATGGTGACAAATAGTTCTTTCTACCCTTACAATGTCACAAAAGCACACAGGGTGATCAAAAAGCTTTGATAGACCCTCTAGGACCACATAGTTTTTAAAGGAAAGGATGCCTAGAAAGTGAACATTTAGTAAAGAAGAAGACAGAGGGAAGGGGAAGGGAGAGACTAAAGAGGAAAAATTACTGTACAATTGTTGCTATTTTATGATTCTAATGAGCATTATTTCAGATTTTCTTAGCCATCATATGGCTCACAAATGCAGGAATGCAGTACAATTCCACTTTTTAAGTCACCAATGGCTTTCTTTTCTAAAGTGTTCAGGCTATTCCACTATATTGGCATTACAAGTGTCAATCAATTAGGAGGAAAGGAGGCATTCCATATTATCTGTCTTCAAACAAACTTTGGATAAAACTATACAGCATTATATATATTTGAAGGGTCTTTAGGAAGGTTGATTCAGTTTGACAGATTTGCCATAAAACTGAGTTAAAATAGCAGAGCCATTAATACTACTTAGACAGTAGCTTGAGGTTGTTGAGGCATCATGGTGCTTTTGCAATTCTCCAAGCGCTCCTTCCTTCGAGATGTTTGGGGAAGATGAGAGCTTGTATCTAGTAGTGCTGTTGTACATTCTGTAAAACATCCCAAGAGATAGCTAATACTCACAATGAAATATTCATGGTGATCAAATTTAAATTGTACTTAAAAAGGAAAGATGCTACAGCTTTTATTTTGTCATTAGCAAAGAGACAGGGGTTTTGAGACATGTTTAAGAGAATAACAACCTGGAGAACCTATCACAAACTTTACAGCTCTTATTCAAGCAATCAACTTTTCTGTGAGTGTTCCTATTTCAGGACACAGGACATCCATCATTCAGGTATAACCTTGGGCTAATGCAGGTCTCTTTAACAAGATATTTACTTGCTCATATTTATGTACATTGAAACCTTATCCAGTTTTCAAAATCGATTGTGCACATTACTTCTTCCATAAATTATTTCTTTCATTTTTGAGGTTTATATTAGAATTACATAATTTTCCCCTTTCCTTTTCTCCCCCAAAAATCCTCCCAGATACGCAGCTTTGCTCACTTTCAAACCCATGTCCTCTTCATTTCATTAATTGTTGTTACACGCATATACAGATACGTATAGATATATGCATTCCTAGGAGACACAGTCTCACAGCAAACTCTCTGATACTCTGGCTTTTACAGTCTTTCTGTACCCTCTTCCATAATGATCCCTGAGTCTTAGATATGAGAGTGTTTTGTAGATGTATTCCTTGGACTGGGCTCCTGTATGTCATTTCTCAATGATAATTTTCTTTATCCTCTAAGATGCTCATAATCTCTGTTACCTTTGAAAAGCAAATGGAGGAATTTGAAAGCCAGTGGAGAAATTGCTCAAACTCTTTTAAAGCATGCTTTGCCTACCCTGTGATTAAAATCACCCAGACCATATTTATACTATGAGACTATAATAGTGAGAGAAGATTTATTGTTTTTCCTCCGACTTCATTTAGGCAGATCAAATTGGCCTAAGTCAAGGGTGAAAGAATTCACTCATTTTGAGCATTAGATGGTTAAAGGGCATAGGTCTTACAGCAGTACCTTTGCAAAAAGAACTGAATGGAGAATTATTTGTGACTCCTAGGTAGGTTAGGAGATGCCAAATCTGGTCCTAGCAAAAAAACCTTAGTCCCTGAAAGAGAGCCATGGTTCTACACTGAGTGAGCTATTAACCACATGAACTTGAGTCACAGTTATAAAGGGGTTGTTGTAGAAATTTTTGAAAACTAAAAGCAATTATGGCTAATAAACCAAGGTCTCAATGCTTAAATATGCCTACTGAAAATGTGTACCTCTAAAGGAATAAAGATGCATTCCCAAGACTTCTGGAGAGAGGCTAAAAGGCTGAATTTTAACACTACCAGTAGGTATCAGAGTCCCAAGACATAGAGAAATCATGGAGAAAACCAAAGATACAGCAGGGATCAGAGCCCAGGTAATTCCTGAAAGGGAAACTGCTACAATTTAAGACCAGGATAGATAACTTATATATCAAGGAATCACAAAGTAGCAGAAATGGAGGTTCCATATGCTAGTCAGTGAGTTTTATATTTAGGAACTCATATGGTAGTCCTTCTGAAGTCCAGATCTGATACCAGTTGGCCATGGAAGCAGGAATATTCTGAATTGTCCTTCCAGGAGTCAGAGATGAACTTGTTATCAGTGGCTTGATGGCAGAAGAGGGCGAAAGAATTCTTTAAAAGTGGCCATCATTTACCAATATAATTGAAATAAGGCTATATCACATGCCCTCAAGCATATTGTAGTTACACTAAAATAAAGATATTAAATGAATGCTATTTGGGAGGCTTTTATCTTTTGGTTGGTTGGTTATTGTTCTTTTTTTCTTTGTAATTTAATGTATTATGAGACAAAGAATAAGCATACATCTGTTATATCATAAAAAGGAAATAGTTGATATAAAATGCAAGATAATTAAAAATAAAACTGCATAGGCAAACCTATCTCAATACATATAACTTAAGTGGGAGAAAATAGAGGAATCTAATGAAAACAGTGACAATTAAGGAAATGGATAACCAGAAAAAAGAACTAGGGTGAAAGATGTTTAAAAGATAGATTTTTATAATACATATAATCTCCCTATTACGTGTGGGTATTTTTTCCTTAGTCAAACTGCTTTTTTCTATTTTCCTTTCCTTTCTTTTTTTTTTTTTTTTTTGCTTTTTGTTTTTGTTTTGTTTTGTTTTGTTTTGTTGACACAGGATTTCTCTGTGTAACTGTCCTGACTGGCCTGGAACTCACTTTATAAACCAGGCTGACCTGAAACTCACAGAGATCTGTGCCTGTGCCTCCCAAATGCTGTTCAAACTGCTTTTAATCCAAATATTGAACTTTTTTTTGCATTTTATTCTATAATTCAATTCAATCTTACATATCAGCCACGAATTCCCTCGCACCCCCCTTTCCCCAGCTCACCCCCCCATTCCCCTCTTCTCCAGGGCAAAGACTCCCCTGAGGACTGAGTTCAACCTGGTAGATTCAGTCCAGGCAGGTCCAGTCCCCTCCTCCCAGGCTGAGTCAAGTGTCCCTGCATAAGCCCCAACTTATGCACTGAGGACAGGTCCTGGTCCCACTGCCTGGATGCCTCCCAAACAAATCAAGCTAATCAACTGACTCACCTATCCAGAGGGACTGATCCAGTTGGGGGCTCCTCAGCTATTGGTTCAGAGTTCATGTGTTTCCATTCTTTTGGTTATTTGTCCTTGTGCTTTATCCAACCTTGATCTCAACAATTCTCATTCATACAAACCCTCCTCTTTCTCACCAATTGGACTCCTGGAGCTCCACCTGGGGCCTGGCCGTGGATCTCTGCATCTGGTTCCCTCAGTCATTGGATGGGGTTTCTAGCACGACAATTAGGGTGTTTGGCCATCCTATCACCGGAGCAGGTAAGTTCGGGCTTTCTTTCATTGCCAGTAGTCTATTGTGGGGTTACTTTGTTGACCTCTGTGCGCCTCTCTAGCACTTTGCTTCTTCCTATTCAAAGGGATAGGAAGTCAGGCCAGCAACAGCAGTGACAGACTGTGCAATCATCCAGCTGATGAATATGTGAGTATTCTTGGGATCTGGAAGCATTCCCTTTGCAGTGTCAAAGATGCCAAAGTAGGCAGCTCGGTAGATGATAATGCCCTGTACTGACACATTAAAGCCTTGATACAGGCCCTTAATCCCATCATATTTGTAGATCTTAACCAGGCAGTCACCAAGGCTTTTGAATTCCCTTTCAGCTCCAGCTTTGCCCACATCAGCTGCTGGATGGGTACGGGCAAAATTAAGAGGGTACAAAAAGTACAAGGATGTGGCCCCAGCGGCACCACCTGATGCCAGGTTCCCAGCAAAATAGCGCCAAAACTGGGTCCTCTTGTCCACACTACCCAAAAAGATGTGCTTGTATTTATCTTTGAAGGCAAAGTTGAGAGCCTGGGTGGGGAAGTATCTGATGACATTGGCCAGGTTACCACGCCAGAAGGACAGGACTCCCTGTTCCTTGGGGATATGAACCACGCAGTCTATAATGCCCTTGTATTGCTTATCTGCCTTGATTTGCTTGCTGGCATGCTGCACCTGCAGCAGCAGCTTGACCCGCTGGACGGGCGCTACCACCGTCTTGGAGATGGCCACGGCCGCTGCACCTGCCAAGAAGTCCTTAGCGAAGGATACAGCGGCATCTGTCATGTTGAAAGAAAAAGAAAAGGCAGAGGACTGCGGGACAGGACTGCGTTGACAAGCGGCTTTGACTCCCGGGCTCTCAGTATTAAACTTTGGAACAGGAGAGGTTAAGAAAACACAGGACTTAACATTACACTGCAATGAATATAACTGAATGATGGGCAGGTGGGCAGGGTGAGTAAAAATCCCTAGGAAGAAACTATGTGTACAAAGGGTAATAGACTGATTACAACTTCAGAGAACATAGAGAGGTAGGAATGTTGCAACGTCAGACCCTAATTTTAATTTATCTCAGGCAATCATGAGCCTACCATGTAATATTCCTTGCCTACTTCTGTGTCAGATCTAGCATCCTGTAACTAGAAGATAAAACTGAACACAGCATTCTGAGAAACAGACAACAACCCTTGGCATGCATTAGCTTAGTGAAATCTTATTCTTTACCAATAGAAGGGCTAAGAATGCTATCAGATAGCATAGTTGAGGCCTGTAGTTGATTTTTCGACCAATGTATCTTAAAAATACCTGAAGTTGTTGCCTTCACTGTTCTGGTACTATAAAATCTCTATGAAATCACTCCCACATTGGACCATTGCAATTGGGGAGACCAAAATATATGTTCCCAGGCCATAATTACTCAAATTTGGTTTCAGAATAAGCTGCCTCTTAGTTCTTTTGAGATAAGTGCTGTGTTTTTGTGTAAACAGTTGATTAATTTGTAGCTTTGACCTAGAGAAGTAGGAATTCATGTTAGATAGTACACATTACCCCAAATAAAAATCTTGCTCCTTGCCTAAATAATCATAAAGATTCAATGGGCAGAATCAAATGAGGAGATATGAATAATAAATGTCTAACAGTGACTCATTCTCAGTATGTTCTCCCTAACTTGGTTGAACTAAATAGATGATGCTAAAAACTTTTTCACCGGGAATGTTATCAAGCTTGGGCTCAGAGCTGGTACCCTAAAGCAGATTCATTCACCCATCCTCAGCAAACCAATTAAAATTATCACATTAATAGTGGGAAACATAAGAATGAGATTTATTCACTGTGACCATATTGGTGAAGAGGACAACAAGTGAATCTATCAAGTCAACCGCCAGGGTCCTGAAGTGAGATTAAAATTCAAATAGAGGGCCAAATATTTGCATATCTAAGCAGTCCTGGACTTGGTGTGTTCTGCCAATGACTTGGCCTGACAAGTTGACAGATTTATGTGAAATCTCTTTTCAGTGAGACAAGTTCCCCTCTGTCAGGGGCCTTTTTCTTCTCCCAGCATGAGATTGTTGGGGGAAATTCACATTTTATTGAGTCATTGTTTCAATTGTCTGGTAGATTGAAAGACAGACAAGTGTCTCTTTAGAACATCTTCATTTCTGCCAGATCTGTAACAGAAAGAGTCCTGGAAATACAGTGGGACACTAAGCAAAGTATATTCTAAGAATTATTAAACTTAAATGTAGAGTATGAGCTCAAAATTATACTGTAATAGAAGACCAAAAAAGGTTAAATCCTATTTTCCCTCTTTTTACTTCCTGAAAATGGATTTTATGATTTCTGTTAAGAATTATCACCATAGCCAGGTAAGCTAAGAGCAGTGTACACTGGTGATCATATTTCACCATTAGCCTATGATTTGACATGTAAAATGGAAGTTTCAATGGGTGTAACCACCCATTACAAAATTACACAATTAAATATTTCTCCTGATAAGTATTATCCTGTATCTTAGGTGATTCTAAGTGTTACAGAAATTATAGTACCAATTCAATGACTCTAAATACTCTTAAACATATTTCACCTTGCCAAATGGAGAGAAAGTGAAAGAACTAAAGCAAGGCAACATGAATACTAACAGCCTTATTGAGTTTGTACTGTGGGTCAGACATTGGGCTAAGAGATTTACATGTTTTATGTCTTCTGAATTCACTCCATTCCTGAGAATAAATACTGTGACTCTCCTCATTTTCCAGTTGAGAGAACTGAACCTAAGACAGGGTAAGGAAAGTACTTAGCCAAACTCTTCCAACTACTTTGTTGTACAACCTTCCTATTCTCTTTTCAATATGTTGATTCACGGTCACAGGTGTGCCCTAGGCAGTCTTTTTAAATATAGCTTGTCCAGTCTTTTCATTAATTCTCAAATCACTGTCAATTAGCACAGGATTTCCTAACAGCCCAACTGCCTCCAGGCATGGAAAGAACCCCTGCCATCCTGTTCATTGAGCACCTGTTTCTTCCTGTTCCCTTAGTCTCTTCCTACAAAGTGGTCTAAGCAGATACCCACAGCATTTCTTTCTTTCTTTTTTATTTCTTTCCTTTTTTTATACCAAAGTCCAAAGCAGTTCATCTCACTGTGGGCAGAACCTGTGGGATGGGTAGGCTTGAGAGAGGATTTCTCACAGTGTTAGTCCCTGAATATACCTTCCTTTGAACTTATTCCAAAATAAGGCAAAGAAAAGAAACAACCTCTGGATAATTGGTGTCATGTGGGAACATTCATATTTAGAAAATTATTTTACTCTGGATGAAGTCACAGGGCAAATGCAAACACTTTGAAAGGACAAATTAGGACAGGTCATGAACACATAATACAGCCTCATGCCAGCAGCCATAAAAGTCAACCCTTTCCCAGAGTACAGCTTGGCTTAGTGAGTGAGCAAGGAACATTTCTTTAAGGCCATTGGCTTTCTGAGCCACTGAACAGGTCAGGGATTGGGAAAAGTCTTTCAATTTTAGTCTGTTATTTAATTCTTTGCAAGGCACACATTATGTACAGTTTACAGGTGACCAAGCCTATGTGTAGAGAGGTTAGGCAATTTGTAGGATTGCACTGGCCTTGTGTCACAGATGGGCACTCAGCCAGAGGGGTCTTTTGTCCCTAAGATGGTAGATTACTGAAATGAGCAGAGTTATGGCTTTGAAGACTCATGCAAAATGAACATTCCAGAATACTAATCTAGCTTTGGATACTTAGATATTTATATATGTTAGATAATGTTGTTTGGTTTGTTTCCAAAGCTACATAAAAACTAGATAGGTCATTATCATTTTGTAAAATCACTAAGAAATAGAATTGCTCAGGCTAAGCCAGAATGTGTCTGCCATGATGTCTATGAAGGCTTTGCTGACTATTCTTAGTCCAAGTCAGAGATGCTCTAAGAAAGTACCACAGACTAGATAGTTAACAAACAACAGAAAATTCCAGATGCTGTAAAACCATGATCAAGAGTGGAAAAGGGATGAGTTCTGATGGGAGCTTTGTATTGAACTGTAACTATCTTCTCTCTTAGCCATCACATGGCAGAATATAGTGACCTGGTTCTATGGCTTTTTTTAAGAGCAGTGATCTCACTCACAAGGGCTCCCCTTATGGCATCACTACCCTCCACATCCCATCTTCTGTTGCTATCATACCACATTAGAGCTGCAACATATACATTTGGGGAAAGATATTTATTTCATTTAATTCCTTGTCTTTTTTTCTTCTTAATTATAATTTACTTGAAAAAAAACCTTATTATTTAAGAAGTTATAGTGCAAAAAGAATGCATTGGAATGGTACTGGAAATAGTGGTTTGAATTAAATATCAGATGGAAAACTATAACTATTTTTCATGAAAAAATGAAATCTGGGGTGGGTGACACTAATCAGTGGTGAAAGTACTTGCCACACAAGTGTGAGAAGTGGAGTGAGGATACCCAGAAGTCACTTTACATGCTGGGTAGGTATGTTGGTTCATCTTTAATTCTCACCTGGGAAGGCAGAGACAGAGCATCCATAAAGCAAGCTGGTTAGCAAGACAGGCCACGCTGGTGAGCTCTGGTTTTGTTTGGCAGATATTGCCTCAATGAATAAGATGAAAGAATGATGGGATGGATTGAGGGTGATTTCTGACATCAACCTCAGGCCCTACATGCACATTCCCACATCTGTATATGTAAGAATACAAATGTGTCTACCACTTGATCAAACATGTTCATTGCTGCTATATTCATAATAGTCAGAAATTGCAAATAATATAGATGTCCCTTAACAAAAAATGGATAAAGAAAATGTGGTACATTTACACAATGGAGTATTATGCAGCTTTAAAAAATGACATCATAAAATTTGCAGTAAAAAGGGTAGAATTAGAAAAAAATCATCCCAAGTGAGGTAAGCCAGACTCAGAAAGATAAACATGGTATGTATTCACTTATATGTTGATATTAGCCACTAAATAAATAATAACCAAGCTACAACCTGTAGATTCAGAGAGCTTAGGTGTAGAGGAAGAGACTGCAGGGGAACATATATAGCCCTCCCTGGGAGGAGGAAATGGGATAGATTTTATGAGTAGACTGGGACCCTGGTTGGCGAGGCAGGTTGGGATGGGAAGGGGGCAGGGGGCTGAGGGAGGGGATGTAGGGAGAGACAGCTATACTTGAGGAGCATTTAAGGGGTGGTAGGTGATAGCAGTGTAATGTAAACTTCATAAAATATATGCAGGTTATCCTAATGAAGTCTCCAAATAATGAGGGACATGGAGCCCAAACTGGCCATCTCTTGTCATCATTTGAAGCTTCCTGTACCAGGACTGGGTTATATCCAATTGAGTTTTTTGGCCAAAGGGGTCCCATGGGAATCCCCAAACACCCCAGGCTATTGCAAAGACAGTAGGTTGCTCTCCACACACTGACAGCCATGCCCCATTGCTGAAGACAACACCTCTACCAATCATTGAACATGCAGAGGTAGAGCTGGTGCCCACATAGAAACTTCACCCCTATTTCTAATGTCTTTGGTACAGGAAGGTACTTGTCAGGCTACCAAAAGACAAACAGAAACACCAAACCATGTACAAACCCTTTGATTTACACTCTGTCCTGCTGGCAAAATTTGCTAGGGCAATGGTGGCAC
The DNA here is from genome assembly GCF_004664715.2 of Peromyscus leucopus. Classification (NCBI taxonomy): domain Eukaryota; kingdom Metazoa; phylum Chordata; class Mammalia; order Rodentia; family Cricetidae; genus Peromyscus; species Peromyscus leucopus. The sequence goes on from NC_051065.1 coordinate 93,642,232, forward strand.
AAAGATTGTGGAAGTAACCAACCAATATGATTCGACTTGATGCCCACTCCACAAGAGGGAACTCATACCTAATAGTGCTCAGCCATAGACTAGATAGCTCAGAGGCCTGGGTTATAATGAAATACTACTGTTCTAAACAACAACGATAAATGGTAACAATAAAATGATCCCCTAATGATATTATGCTCATAGATTGGTGTTTTATTTAGCCATCACCAGATCGGCTTCCCCCCTGCAGCAGATGGGAAGAAATAAAGAGAGACATTATGGTAGGAGAGAGATCTTGGAACATACAGCTCTAAATGAGATGTCACCATCAAATCCCTCCCCTCAGAGATCAGGGAACCCCAAGGAAGAGGAGGCAGAAAGAGTGTGGGGTCAGAGGAGATAGAGGACAAGGATCTCTAAATCAACTGAGCAAAGTTCCTACTAACTCATGAAATTTGAAGCAGCAATCACAGGACCTACACAGGTATGCACTAGGTTCTCTGCATATATACAGTAGCTTAGTACTTTTATGGGACTCCTCAATAGGTGAATGAAAGGGTCTCTGATTCTTGGACCTTCTCTTGTGGCTCTTTTCCTTCTGTTGGTTTCTTTTGTCCAACTTTGAGGTGATGGTTTTTGTTTTATCTTATTTTATTTTGATTCAAAAATACAATTGAGACAAAAATAAAGAAAAAGTAAATCATACTAGCTTATTAATGTAAAGTTAATTTACAATGGTGAAATGTGCATACCAAAAACTCCAGCCCAGCAAATTCGGGTTCTGATTCAAAGGATGCTAATGGAATGCATTGTGACATTTTATTACCTGTGCTATTAATAATAAGATGGGCATTAATAGAATTAATAAACTATAAAGTCCAAGAAAAATAATAAAAAACTAATATGCATCCACATATATGAAAAAAATACATATGTTCATGTACATAACACATGCAAACAAGGGAATGGGCAATAGAGAAAAAAATAAAGTATATATATATATATATATATATATATATATATATATATATATATATGACTTCTCATATGATGGAGATATATATTTATTAGGAACTATTTAAAAACTGTAGAACAGGGACTGGTGAGATGGTTCAGCAGATGAAGGTGCTTGCTGCAAAGCATGGAGATTTGAGTTCCATCCCTCAAGACACATGATGGAGGGAAGAGAACCAACGTTTCCAAGCTGTCCTTTAACCTTTACACCTGTGCTGTGGCATCCACATTACCACCTCTCCTATACATGCATAAAATAAAACAACAGATATGGTTAGGATGCTGCAATAAAACATGTATTTAAGAATGTTTATTCTCATGCGGGCATAGTAAATTTCTCATCTGTAACACACCAAGCAGGTAACACCTGCTGGAGACACAATTTCTGTGGACATTCATTTTTCTCAGCTACATTGTTTCTGCTGTGCTGTTATGTAATACACCACCAATCGTTTCAAAACCAGGAACCAATAATTACATAAAAAAATAAATGGCAGTGTTAGTGCTCTGGCTTTCTGTTTATTTTCTTCTTCTTCTTCTTCTTCTTCTTCTTCTTCTTCTTCTTCTTCTTCTTCTTCTTCTTCTTCTTCTTCTTCTTCTTCTTCTTCTTTATTTTCTGATCCTGCACAGCTTTAGCAAAATTGTTAGTTAAAGAAACTGGTGAAAAGATTTCAGTTGTAGTAGAGTGGCAGAACACATCTTACTAAACAGCTGTGGTGGTGTGCTGAAGCATGCTGCTTTGTTTTCTGTTATTTTGAGATACTCTCTCTATATAGCCTTGACTGGCGTAGAACTTATTATGTCCATCAGGCTGGCCTCAAACTCACAGAGACCTACTTGCCTCTGCTGGGACTAAAGGTATGTGCTGCTACACCCAGTTGCATGCTGTTTTTATGTTGGACATTAGTATGAGAATCTAGACTATTAAGAAGAGACTCAAATGAGAATAAATTCTGAATTTTTACTCTACCAAGAACTCCCAAACTTACAGCAAAATAAAAATTCCCCCCAAAGGCTAGATTTAAGGGAAACAGATTTTGTCTCTAAATGACATTTTCATTCATCACAAAGATGTTTGTGTGTCATGATGTCATCTATGGTTACTTTCCTCCTCACTGTTAGCTTTGTAGCTTAATATTATCTTCAGTAAAGAGAATAATAAAGTTAGAATATTCTTTAATTTAATTCCTATTGATGGACACAGAGGCAATCAAAATTATTTCCCACAAAAGGCCACTGAAAAGTCCTCCTAAACACATGTCAATCAATATCAGGAGCTTTGCACAAGGTATTAGAAAAGGACTTTCATTGTCGAAATTGATGTCCTATTAATTAGAATGTTAGATCATGCAGATGGACAAAATCTTTATTCAACACTATAGATCTGTTAAAATTATTTAGAGATATCACCAAAGTTGCGTGAAGAGAAAAATAAGTAGTTATGCCTAAGGCTCAGATGCTCAAGAACAGCACCTCCAGCTTGAGCCTAAAGGGCTTCTGGGCCTAGATACAGGCGTGCAGAACTTATGTTTGCACTATTATTTTTAGGAAGTAAAAAACTCTGTCCCTCAAACATGGTCTGGTTTACCTCAAGTGAACCTCTCATGCAAGGTGTCGTTCTGGGAACGTATTCAGCTGGAAGCTGGGATTCCATCAATACATTTGTTATGACAGCTGCCTTCATTATAAATGTTAGCAGTAAAACTTGCTTACTACAAACATTTGATAGGTATTGTCTGTCTGCCTATTTGTATATATCTATGTACCTATTCCCCAGTCTACCTGTCTATCAACAATTTACCTACTTATCATCTGCCATCTAATATATATATATATATATATATACATATATATACATACATATATCTGTCATTATCTATCTACAAATGCATCTATACTTTGCAATTGTGTGTGACCAAAGTGGTTTGTTTTTTAAAAGATATATTTTATTATTTGTTTATCTGCATGTATGAGTGTCCTTGAGTCCATGTGTATATGCATGTGCATGCAGGTGCCCAGGGAAGCCAGAAGAGGGCAGCAGGTCCCCTGCAGCTGGAGTTACAACACAGTGGGAACTAATTCAATTCATCTGCTAGAGCAGCAAGCACTTTTAATGGCTGAGCCATCTTTTCAGCCCCTGACTGGACTTGGTAAATTAATTAATTTTATTTATTTATTTATTTATTTATTTATTTATTTATTTATTATTTTGGTTTTTCAGGACAAGGTTTCTCTGTGTAGCTTTGTGCCTTTCCTGGAACTCACTTGTTAGCCCAGGCTGGCCTCGAACTCACAGAGATCTGCCTGGCTCTGCCTGGCTCTTCCTCCCGAGTGCTGGGATTAAAGGCATGTGCCACCACCACAGGGCCGGTAAATCAATTTTAAAGACTTTTGTTTTAGAAAAAAAAAAAAAGAGGTGGGGGGGGATGTTGAAGTTAATTGGTTTTGTATAGAAGTCATGATGCTTTTGGTAGAAAAAGGAGTAGATTGACTGACACTTGTGTGTTTACAGAATTATAATTCTGTATATAAAGTCATTGCAGATACCCTAGTGTAGAGGTAGGTAGCAGATATTTTCTGGAAACACACTTGAGTTTTCTCCCAGCTGTTTATGCAGATCCACACACATTCCTGATGACTTCAGTTCTTACTGATCTGTGCTCTCTTTGAGTGGCAGCACTGACAATATCTTTTTGCCTGCAACTCCAGCCAAGTTCTTTTAGATGCCTTGCTATTCTTTCTGAGTTTTCTTTTTAAAATCCTTCTCTTTCTCAGAGTCCTATCCTCCAGATTCTCCTCTTTTTTTGGGAAGTCTTCTTTCTCATATACAAATTTTACAGTTCCACACCTCCTTGTTTCTATATATCACACCTTTTTATAACATCTATCAACATGCCCTCCAGTTCAACTTGTCCCAGACCAAACTCAGTATCTCCTTCCAACTTCTGCATTGTCCACATCACTTAGTTTCCAACTCATAAAAATTCTGCTTCTTCGCCACTACTCACAATTCCGTGTTTGCTCATCAGTAAGAACACAGGCCTTGTTCCAAACACTTCCCATCTCCCCACTAGATCACTACTATGTGGTCTTCCCTGACTCCCTGATTTCTCCACCATATACTACTCCTTTTACATATTTAAAGCACATTAAATCTGATCTCATCTTGACCTGAAACATGAACCCCCATTTCTTGGTTTAAAAAAAAAAAAAAAAAAGACAAAATAAATAAATAAATAAATAAATAAATAAATAAATAAATAAATAAAATCCATGGGCATGGCTAGCTTCTATGGAGCCATCACAATCATGTCTCAGTTTTTCTGGCTCTCATTCTTGACTCAATCTCTTCCCCTTCTTATCAACAGAACTCACCCTTTAGTAAATCTCTTTGCAATGAAACAGTGAATACTACAACTTGTTTTGGTGGATTATGGTGTATTAAACTATTCCCTTATCCATGTTACAAGGTCATTTTAGGATAGTCAATTATAATTTTTTTTCTAAGTCCTTACTCAACAGGAGGTAAAACTGGGCTTCAAAACTAAGTAGATTATTACAAAATCCACTGAAATAATAGTGGAATACAAGTCAGATCATGAAACTTCCTGATCTAGAACATAGGATCCTTCAGATGCCAACCCTACCTGTCCTAAATACTCATCATCAGTACCGAGGATGCACTTAGAGAGAAGACCCAAGCCTTTTTTCAAACCAGATTCTGAATCTGATGGCCAAAAAGAATAAACCCAACATTTAGAGATGTTCAACAATGCATGGTTCATAGGGGATTAATAGAAAACAAATTGGCTTGTCAGAGTGACTTCGGGTGGAAATGCTATGGATGTTTAAGAGTATTCAAACCACCACCCAGGGTGAGCTCTTTGGAGGAGGTGTGCTGCTTAGGTGAGAATGGAATATAAGTCCCAGTATAACAATGAGAAACAGACATAACCAGCACAGCTTCTTCCCAAACCCAATTTGTATAGAAACCCTTTCTCTGTTTACTTACACTATTCTCGCCCAATTAGCATACATTGCTTTATATTTCTCTTGTTTCACTATGAAAGCACATCAAATATTTGAATTTGAAAACAGATAACCTTTCATTAAACAACGTCAAATGTGATAAGATGTCACAAATATATTTTCAACAGTCACATAGTATGTGTAGTTCACAGTCAGGCACAGGCTTCACATCTTTCAATAGTATGAATGTCTCTCCCCATTTAGACTATGCACAGGAACAAAGAGTCTCCAGGGTGTGGAAAACAACAATGGTTATGCAGATCAGGGTTGGCTTCACAGTCACTTTCCAAAAACACGTATCTGCTTCTGAAGAGTTCATGTTTTTCTTTGTGATGGTACAGTGGTGAGTCTTCAGGTCTAACATTCATCCATGCTTTGAGAAGGAAAATAATAGGTCTAAGTATGACTAAGAGGTATATGCTAATTATTATGGGGAAAAGCAATTGTGAGTCAGATTGCTAGGGTAAGTATGAAAAGGAAACCCTTAAAATGGATTACCATGACAAGAAAGGTGAACACAATATAATTCATTGTAACATGAAAGGCCGTATCAAAAGAAACTTGATCCAAATAAAGTACTTTATAAATATGCTTTAAATGCATTGTTGTGCATCAGTTAAAAAAAAGCCTCCCAGTGTTAATTATTATTCATATGCAGGGTGTTAGAAATTTGGATTTTTTAATAAGCATTTCTTTTTTCCTTAGACAATTAAAAAAAGAAGCTCTAGCTTTAAGAAAATACAGCATACTACACACACACCACACATAGAAAGTCCTCCCCCCGACACCATACATACAAAGCCCTCCCCATATACTTATACAGACCGTATAACACACATACACACACACACACACACACACACACACACACACACACGCACGCACGCACGCACGCACGCACGCACGCACGCACGCACGCACACATGCACACACTCCACAGCTTCTTCCATAGACAGTTGCATCTCACACCCACAAAGCACACACACATACACAACTCACGCAGGCACCTTCCTTTTGAGCAAACTCCTCTATTTTCACATTGGAAACAGAGTCAACTTCAATGTGAGGAGTGTCTGAGGATATCCAGAAAGAATTTCAGTAGTGAAAGTTTGTCTTTCTGGGGAACTGTAAGGGATACTAAGCTTACAGAAAAGAACAAACAATCACCCATAAAACTAGCACTTGTTGGCTGACATTAATTCCTGCTAAGAAGATGATTAGTTCAGTTCACTCTAACTTCTGTGGCTATTTTCCCATCACTAGTGACCCAACTTTCTCACTTTCTAGAATGTGGGTTTCTTTAATGAAAACATGCTTTGTGTGATGTTTGCTGCCTTGTTATTAATAACAATGGTGGTACTCTTCAGCACACAGTTAACAGCGAAAGACATTTAGACAGCTGAGGACCTCCTATTATTCTTACTTGCTGGGTCTACTTCTCTCCATAGCTAACATTTGATAATTTGCCTTTTACATTAGGTTTGTGTGTTTTCCTTTTCATTATTCAAGTGTTAGGGAGTCATTTTTCCTCCCAAGGTTAAAGTCACATTTCTTCAAAGAACTATCAGGCCCTTTAGGTTTGGCTCTTTCTAATCCAATAGTGAAGAATATTATAAAACCAAAGAAATATCATTATAATATCATTATTGGGTGTGACATACTTTTATGAGATGTTTTAAGAGGTCCTTAAAAACCAATGCAAACAATTCAAATCTTGTAGGCAGCTTTTAATGTAGTGCCTTATAAGTCAGGCTCTTTGCTTCAGAGCTTGTGTCTGGGTTAATTAGTTGACCTTTGCTCTATTTTAATTATTGTACTATTTTTAATAGGGATATTTTGAAGTAACGTGTAACATTTTTTTAATGGGAGTAGTGCTGAGTTGTAGAATGGAGATGTGAGGAGAATCACTATCACTGTGAAGTGATGCAAATGAATCACTTTCTACATGTGCAAATGAACTCTGTGAATCCATCCATTACTCCCCCTAATGGTTCAATCATTATAAACTTCAGCCAATCCAGGAGGACTTCTCTGCCCCTTTGACTACAGTAGGAGCTCCCTTTTTCTGCTTATCTGACATCATCTTTTATTCTATATGGTTGTGGTAACAATTAATTATGATAATTTTATATTTGGGGTCTCCTGACAAGTGCTTTTTTTTGAGGCTTTTTTTTGAGTGCTTTTTTTTTGGGAACTAGAGACTTATTTCAGGTAAGATGATGGATGATCAATGCATTCATCAGCTGGTCAGAGGCATGTAGAGAATTAGCGATAGGGAGAAGAAAGCAATATTGATCATAGAAGTATGAGAGTAAGAAGGAGGAAATATGAAAATTTCAGTATTGTAGATACCATGGTCACAGCGAAAACAGATGTCCACATAGTCATGTAAAACCTACTGATGAGAGAGATGATGCAGGGGGACAATAGAGGGATGAAGTGGGAAGGGAAAAGGAACATTTTCCATGCTTAGCAGGGGTAGTGAAGAGAGTAGATAATAGGGATAAATTAGCCCCATTAAAATATTCAGAGGGCAAGAGATTAATGTTGTCTCCCAAAAGGTGGCAGTTCTGGGCTCATTCTTTAATTAGTGTTTAACAGAGAAAAGAAAATTGGGCAATTAGAAAAATAACATCGACTCGGCAAAAACATCTCTTGAAAATAACCCAGGAAGGGAAAGATCACACCAAAACCATAACATCAGTCTTGTATTTGAGATATGAAGGACCTTGGCATGTTTTCAGAATGCTTTTTCAAGAGAAATCAGTGGATCTTGTGAATTATGACAAAATATTCCCAAATTCAAAGTCTGTTGAATCCATGTTTGGAACAGAAATGCCTTTCTTCCTCTTTACAGTTCTATTTTTAGTAGTGTCCTCCAGCCTGATGGCTCCTGTAGTGATTTGAATAGGTATGGTCCCCATGGACTCATGTGTTTGTATGCCTGGACCACAGGGAGTGGCATTATTAATAGGTGCGGCTTCGTTGGAGTAGGTATGGCCTTGCTAGAGAAAGTGTGTCACTGTTAATGCAGGCTTTGAGGTCTCTTATGCTCAAGCTACACCCAGTGTCACAGTTCACTTCATGTTGCCTGTGGATGGAGATGCAGAACTCTCAGTTCCGTCCCCAGCACCATGTCTGCCTGCATGCTACCGTGCTTCCTTCCATGATGGTAATGGACTAAACTTACGAAACTATAAGTCACCCACAATTAAATGCTTTCTTTTATAAGAGTTGCTGTGGTGACTGTTTATGGTGTCTGTTCACAGCAATAGAACCCTAACTAAGACAGTTCCCATCCAGAAAGAAAGCTACCAGATAGAGAAAACATTCTCTTATTCAAAATATTTGTGCATGTGTTCACATCCACACATATGTGCTTGTATAATGGGGAATAGTGTTTATTGGTCTACTGTGAACTATATTGATCATGCAGCACAACATATTGAATACAGATAAAACAATAGATATGGGAATTAAAGAATTTGACAGCTCCCTGAGACTCATAAAATTATGCCACCTTTCAATGGACTTCTATTTAGAAAAAGAATAATAGAGCAGACTTAGGATATACTGACACCAGCAATACTTGCAATTATTCTGGTTGGATGAATTCTGAAATAGTAGTTAAGTTGCCATATCAATAAGGAGGTATGCCACAGCACACAAAATCATGGTGTCCCTTTAAATGTACCTTAGTCTTAACTCTGTCTTTTGTTTCAAGGATCAAGTTGCTACTATCCAATAGCTAGAGCAGGCAAGATCACAGCAGTGACTGCCTTGACTTTTCCACATTGAAGAGCTTAGAACTGTTTACTCTGATGTATGAAGTTCTAAAGGGCAGAATCACTTTTCCAAGGGAAGGAATGAAACAAAACTGGTGTTGAGCATATGAGAAATAAATCACTAAACACAATAATGAGCAATGACATCATGGACAATAAGCCTCAGGGATACAGTCAACATAAATCCTCTCCCAAGCACTTTGGGATGGGGGGCAGGTCATAAAATTAGTGAGTTCAGCAATGAAAGATGCTTCATATTTTAAATTTCAGAAAGAATATATTGTTCTATATTGTGGCATTTCCCTTGGAAATTTGATTCTAATTTGATTGGTTAAAAACAATCACTCACACTGAAAGTTGAAAAGCAAACTGTTAAAATGAATCAGAGTAAAAGGCAGTCATAAGTAAAGAGAGGTGAATGCTATGGATTATTTGGATTATTAAGCACAGTTTAGTTCTCCTCAAAAAGACACCTTCTAGTTAATAATACTTTGTATTTTATTGGGACTCAGCTTTTATTTACTTTACTCTTTAGCCTCCTTGATAAGAATTTCTTTCACCTTCTCATGTACATTATTACACGCAATTTAATCAGTTTGGAAGCAAGCCGCTTTTCTGAACTCTCTATGTTCCTATAAATCTGGAAGAGTAAAGACGTCAAACAAGGGTATGAGGGGAGACAGTTATGATGTCACTGGCGGACTCACTTCCTTGCGTTGTTATAGAGGCTCTCCTATCATACTTGAATTTAAACAATGGTGAGTCTTTTGTGGACTCTACCCCAGTTCCTTCTCTAGTTGAGTGTGTTGCTTCTTATTAGCTTAATCCACATGCATGATTTGTGGTAAGTGGGAATGGATTATTATAAACTTCAAACTTTAAAGTATCAGCTAATCCTTTGGTAAACATTGTCTCATATTGTGAACATGACCAATATTTCATTATGGCTATCACCATAGTAAGAAATATCACTTGGCAGGATGCATGTAGGGGTGGAATGACCACAAGCACACACACACACACACACACACACACACACACACACACACACACATATACATATACATATACATATATATATATATATATATATATATATAAATATATTCTCCCTTGGGTCTTATATCAAATAATTTATGTCACCTCCCAAATATGGGAGTTTTGGGCTAAGTTCAAATGAACAACTGTTAGCATGTCACTACACTACAAAAATAATGCTTCTCCACTAGCTTATGAGTCAGAGTCACTGAGACTTTTCTTTACAATTAGACAGTTCCATGCTAGGGTGAGAGACTAAATGTGAGGCTCACTGTACTCAATATCCACAACAAGAATAAGGGTAACACTTGGTGACACCCCCATGGCAGACTTCTGTTGACAATAAGAACATTTGATCAGTATAAGATAGGTTTTCTGGAAGAAACGAAACAGGTGGAGATGAGGAGGCACTTTAGGGTCAGTCTGAATAGAGTTCTGGCTTCAACATGAATCTTTTATTAGGGCTGTGAGGTTTCAGGGTAATGTATGTTGTTTGGATGGTTTGCATAAGATTTGACTATCATAAATAATTATTATTGATAAGGGAAACAAGATAGAACACAGTAAATTCCCAGCAGACAATCTGATCATCTAGTCTGTTAAACATGAGTTCTACCAATGAAGCTACTGTACAGATGAGGCAATTTTGTAAGATTTGAACATGCAGTGGGGAAGAAGATTGGATAGCCCTGCCTTACTGACCCTTTCACCTGAGCAGTCATTACCTCAGACACACACACATAAATAACCAATTACAGATTGTGATGAGTGTTTGGAATATAGATATCAGTGAGAACATAATAGGATGCTGTAAAGGAATAGTCCATCCAGAGACCTAAGATGAATAGATGTCAGCTCCAGGAAATAATGTGGGTGCAGGACACAGAACCAGAAAAATGGCAGTGGACTTTAGTATTGCAAACTGTCAGTACAAGAGAAAACGGCCTGTAAGGATTAGATCTGGTCCAGGACTATTATTCAGGACTTGAACTGGGAAGCCACAGAAGGCCATTTTTACACAGATGCCACATAATCCAATTTGCTTTTTAAAATGATCTTTCTGGAAATGAGAATGTGTTGTGGTGGGAGGCAGCAGAGGAAGTGGGGTGGGATTGCTGTAGTCATTCAGAGAGAGAGAGAGATGGTGTTGGCTTGGCCAGACATGGCAGCAGCTGGCCTCTGAGAAGTACAGAAAAGAGTGATCATTAGCTGTTTCAGAGACTGAGTGAAAATCTCCACTAGGAAATTCAAACTTAGTCACTAGGAGGGAGTTGGTAGGAACTGAGGTTGTGGAAAACTGGCAGTGGCAAGATTATACAAATAACAGCAAAGCAGGACTGATTTTCCTACAAAATGTGTTTTCAGTGACAAGAGATTTGGATCCTTGGCATGCAATGCAAATTTCTGTGCCCGAATATAACCTATAGTGTGATTATTGTCCATGACCAGAGTTAAAATCTCAGAGGAAATAACATGAGTGATCACATGTTGAGTTGTCGAAAATAGTGACTTGAAACCCTGTCAATAGCAGTGGGATTAGTCTCAGACATGGGTAGCACATGAATCAGCAGATGAAAAGTATGAGACCCAAACCTCAGTAAAATAAGGAGGAACCCAGCTGTCCTCAGACAGCTACCAAAAAAGATTAGTGTGCTTTATAAACTTAATCTGAATCTATCTTTTTAACAGCTTTTCAGTCAGAAAAGTATGTAATTACATTCATTTTACAAAAAAGATTAAGAACAGTTAAAATGACATGTTCAAATAATTTCAGCATTCTGTCACACACAAAAAATAACATATCTCCTAATATTCAAGAGAACAGTTTTTTCTTCACTATTCTATAAAGATAGATTTCTGCTGTTTTGGGAATGCAAACAGGTCTTGATAAAAATGTGCAGACCCCACTCTCAACACTCTTTATGTTGTGACTTGTGGTTCCCAAAGCAACACAACTTCTGAGCTGCTAAGCAAAACAGTGAATAATGTCTTCTGTGATGCTCTGTAAGTGTGAGGAAGAGTGACGTAGAGTTCCTAGTTTTACTTGGGCTTGAGTACAAACATAAGTGACTTCGCTTTGTACCAGTCTCCTATGAAATCATATTCTTTAGAATGTAGTAGATGTTTTAGCTCTCCATCATGGGTTGGGACAAGCTCTTACCTCTCCTCATCTCTACAAGCCTTGCAGGGTCAGTCATGAGAACAGAGATCCCATGTTTTGACTTGAATTGTCAGAATGAATAAATCCTTTCCTCAACCAAATGGAATTATTCTCCTTACCTTTCCAATTTGTTAGATCAAGATTCACAAAGCAAAATATTGAATGGGTGTGTTCTACATGCTGTTAGATGCCCCCACCACAGACATAAAAGCCAAATTTACAATGCTAATGTTTTCTCAGAAATGTTCTGAATGGTACATTTTTCTCCAAATAGGCAATGAATTTGTCTGTAAAAATGTTTATATTCCTAATGGGATGGAGAAAAGCAGTTGAAATGAATTCAATATAAGGAGGATAATACTAGAAGGGCATTAGTATGTAAGATAATGTTACCCAGTCTTTTATGAAACTAAGTTTCACAGACTGGAGAGGCTTCAAGTAAGAAGTCTTCTCATGGCTCAGGGGAATGAAAAGGAGATAAATCCATTGTTGTCAAGGAACTTAATGTATACAAACTATGATAGACAACAGAACTGCTTCATTAAGGTGCTGCTAGGTACTAGAAAGAGAAATGTGTTTTAATTTAATTCTGAATATAACCTTTTTTTTCAAAGCAGGAATCTAAAGTATAACATTCACACACATATCTACATACACATGCATACACACAAAGGTATGTAGCCCAGTTTGTTGATTACAAATATTCATGCATATTACGAACTTATATCATCAACACCAATTGTAAGTAGATATTAACACACATTTTCTATTCACAAGTAAATAAAAGATCTCTTGGCATTTCAAGAGTATAGATTGAACTTTTATTGAAGGATTATAAGCTCTAAGAACAGAAATACAGAGTGGTTTCTCCCCAATGTCATGGTCAAAATCTCTGGGGCAGATGTGTTTCTGAACAAAGAATGCTTTGGATATTAGACAGAAAAAGATCATACTATTTATTTTATAATAGCACAGAAGAGTAAAGGGAAGAAAGTCACATCACAATAAAAAAGTGCACACATACATACTGGGAAGAGGGAAATTAGTGAATAAAAACATGTCAGCTAAACTGAGAAAGAGACAGATGTGTGGAACCCTGACCTGTAAATTTCTTATTAATTTTATTTTGCCAATTTTAGATATTTGCTGTCTCAAATTATGACTATTGTATATAGATATTTATGCCCTCACACACACCACATCCCCTCTGAACACACACACACACACACACACATACTTGTACACATTATTATAAAAACAATATCATACCCTCACATCATGTGTTTTAAGTTAAATTATGTTCAGTTTGTCCCAAATATCTTACAGTACTGGGATTCAGACTCAGAAAACCTAAGACTCCTATGGACTTTACTTATTAGTTGTGTGACAGCTTAATTTAACATCTCTGGGCCTCAATATTGCACCTGTAATATGGAGATGGACAGGGTCTGACTTCTTTGGTCAGGTAGAGTGTGCACAATGTCCCACTTACACAGCTACTCAGTAAATGATGGACTATATTCCAATGACTTCCAACATCAGAAGACCAACTCCAGACTCCAGGCTCTTTGCTTCTTTGATGCACTCACTTTACCATGCTTGCTACAAGAATAAGATATCTAGTTAATTTCTCTCTGCTTAAAAATATCAATAGCTTACTTACACTGGCCACCCATGGTGGCAACATTCACTGGGCATGGTGGTGGACAGTCTTTTCTTTAAAAGCATCAGCATGCATGAGGAGTCTCTATTGATAGATGTCACCTTTAATAATTTAGTATGTTGACTTACACTTCCCACGTGAGCAGCCTTGTCTTAACAGCAGTAAATACAGCTACAAAGCTGCATGGTAAGGCAATTGGCTGAGGGCACTAATTACATGGCTTTGACTTGAATTAAAATTGCTAAACAGCAAATGAGATTAGCAGTCTAAAGATAACCTTAATTTAAATAAGAGGCTGCATTTATCTCGTCTACAATGTAATTTTCCAGAGGTGTAGAAAAATACCATTTTAATAGAAAGCCATTGTTTAAAAACGTAATTAAAGCCCCTAGTCTCTCTCCTTACCCCTTTTGACTCTGTTCTACAGGCAAGATGTGCAGACTGATTTAGAGGTCAGAGTGGAAGTATTCAGATCGTGTCCTCGCAGCCAGACATTACTTGGAGTAGCGTCTTCATTTTTAATGATTAACAGCTGGCTATGGGAAAAGCAAGCGCCAAAAAGCTGGGGGAGAGAAAGGAAAATGACCTTCTACAAAACCCAGAGCCATCAGGAGCCTTAGAGATGAGAGGGACTCAACCCTGTCATTCCATTATGAAGAAAACCCAAAGCCGAAAAGCTAGGTGAGTCTTCCAAGAACCCAGCAGAAGAAGGCTGCCCTCTTCAGTGGGGCACCACACCCCACTCAAAGTTTTCAGTAGCAAAATAAGGTAGATTCTTCGATTTATACAGGAGCTACATTGAAAGTATATTCTCATTAGTGAGACAGAAGAGGGGTAAAGAGGAAAAGAGGAAGGATGGAAACAAAGGGTTAAATCCTAATGGTTAGGTGATAGGATCCTTTTTTCTTTTTTTCAGACAAAAAATGAGGTTGCTTGGCTAAGGCTAAGTTATGGCAGAGTAGAAGGAGACTGGAGTTCCAGAGCAAAGTTCTCCCTTGTTATGTCAGTCTTGCCAGTTGTAGGCAGGTGAGACATGATTGATGTCAAACCATCAAATCTTTCTGTATAAAATAATGAAATTCCCTGGGTTGTGTGAAAATGAGAGAGTTATTTCAGATTAGCTCCAAAGCAACCCCTGAAATTTCCTGACTCCATGAATATTCACAACTGTAGAATCCAAAGATAAATCCCTCACAAAGAGAATTCTGTGTGCTCAATGGCAATTTTGAATTACAATAAACTTCTCATTGGGTCTGACCCTACTGTCTAGAAAGACTCTCCTCTCTTTTTTTTCTCTCTCCAGCACCAGCTATTGACGCCAGGGCTTCACACATTCTAAAAAAAAAAAAAAAAAAAAAAAAATGCTTTTGTGTTAAATTATATCCCCGTAGATGGGATCTTGTGTAGCTAATTAATCAGGCTCTCATCTTGCCTTGACTTTATGTCTAGCCCTGGAGAAGTAAAAGATGTCCTTGTCTGGTTATATTGACACACACTCCAAACTCTGAGGGTTCTCAATAAACCAAACTGCATTCTGTTTGCAGCTAAACTACTGTAATTAGAGTGCCTGTCTAGTCACTCGGTTGTGCATTGGCGTGTTGAAGTTTTAGAATATATAGATAAGTCCTACTCACTCAAACAGTCAATAAAGCATTTTTTACTTCTCAAAAATTACATTGTTTACTCTTCATATTCTCAAGTTTTCCCGAATAGCATATGGTGTCTACTTCCCAACTCTAAGGTGAATCAGGAGATGATGGCTGAAGTTCAGAACATACTAGAACTATTTTTTCACATTTGAAACCAGGGAAGAATGAAGGAAATTGCAGAGGGGAGGGTAGAAGGCAAATGGTTGAATCAAAGATGTGGGATTCAGCTCCCCATCCAAATTAAAACTCAGTTCCTCAATAGGACTGTCAGGGACCACAGCTCACCTGTCCTCAGCTCCAATTCAATGCATACATAGTGAGTAGAGAATAAACGTGTGTGATGGGAAGGGGAGCTAGTAAATCTGGACATCAAGCTGGTAAGGTAGAGAGGATTTAATATGTGCTGGGATGGACTTCAATATCAGTCAGACATGTGAATAAACTCTTACCAAAGTTTGCTTTTTTCCTAAGCTAAGTTGCAGATCTCCATTTCTCTTTTTATGTATTATCTCCTCTTGAAAACTCTTGGCCAAATGTGAGATGTTTTCACATAAAGAGAGCACTGTAATGAGTGTCTTTTGTCAAAGTGGGCCAGGAAAATGCTATCTGAGTTCTGGTTTAAAGTTCTGAATAGTGTAGACTGTGAGCATGGATGACAAGGTTTCACTGGGGGAGGTTTCCAGTGCTTATAAGACACATTTTTTTTTTTTTTTTTTTTTTTTTTTTGACACAGGGTTTCTCTGTGTAGCCCTGACTGTCCTGGAACTCACTCTGTAGACCAGGCTAGTCTGAAATTCAGAGATCCACCTGCTTCTGTCTGCCAGGTCATGGTATTAAAGGCATGTGTCAGCATCACCACCACCAGGTTGCTTATGAAACTCTTAAAGTCACTGTGGGAACCGCTGTAGCACTTTCAAGAGATAAGGACAACTTGCCTTCCAGGTGGTGGAAATGGACTCTTTCTTGTTCTTTCCACACTTCATTCTCTCTAGTCTGATAATATTGACATGAAGTTATCACTTGGGTCCAGGCATAGGCCTGGCAGTCTGTGGCTCTCAATTCTACATAATCTTTCCTAACTGATTTTCCTCCCCGAGTCCTGGTTTGGTCCTTGGTGGAGGTGAAAGTCTTCAGAGATTTGCTGTTGAGGGTTTCTTAGGACTCAGTACTCCAGCCATGGAAGGAAAAATTTGATGACGGCTGGCAAAATCTGCAGACATTGTGGGGACAAAGAGAGTCAGATATGAGGAATTATGGAAGGATCATGAAGGAATCAAAACTTTCACTCAGAATTCTCTCTGTATATAGCAAGGTTAGTACCTAAGTGAAGGCTGACCAGGTTACTAAGTAAAACTAATTAGAAAAGAGAATCAACAGTTGGTTTTGTAGAAATATCTGACCAGTCTTGGCAGTGCTGGAAATTGAACTGAGAAACAAGTGACTAAAGGTACAGGACACATGTCAGAACTGGTTATACTTAGTGCCTATAAAAGGCGCTGCTCTAAAGAGGTCCATCGCCAAATCTATGGCTATACACAGGATTCTTGAACAGTGAAAAGAACTTTGCAGATATGATGGAAGTAAAGATTTTGAGATGGGGAAGTTGTCTGTTTTATACAGGTGGGCCCCAACTAAATCACAAGTACTTAAAAGGGGAGAACCTATCTTATGAACAACAAATAAGAAATACAGATGCTTGCTAAGGCCTGCCTTACTCCTGCTGGCCTTGAGGATGGAAGAGGAGCCGTGAGCCAAGGCTGTAGATGGCCTCCAATTAGAAGAAAAATCTGAGAGACTCTGATAATTACAGCCCCTTCAATATTGTTGTTTTGGTCTACTTAGGTTACGTGTGACCTTTCATCTCCAAAGTGTAAGTTATGAAATCTGTCTTGTTTTCACCCACAGAGTTTGTGGCGATGACTTGCTAAACTCGGTGCCACTGGCAAAAAACAGCAAGCAGTGGCTGGAGACTTTACTGCTATTGTAATTGTCATTTGGAGTTTTGCCATGTAGCCAAGACTGGCCTGGGACTCATCCTCTTCTCCCTTCAACTTCTAGAGTGCTGCTATCATAGGACTGTGGTACCTTCTCCAGCCACAGAGATTTTATTTAAAAATTACAAATGAAAGCCCAAACCAAACCTTATGGTGTAACTTTTTTTTTTCTTGCAAGAATCTCACACCAACTTTTTTTGCTAACCACAGTTAAATTCCAGAGCTGACCAAAACAGTCCCCACTGGCTTTAAAATCAGGACTGAATTACTAAAAATTTTTTCTTCAAGGAGGGAAAATGGAAGGATGAGGTGGAGGCTGGGACTCTCCCCAAGATATTGTAAGAACAGTAGTTTTGTATCTTTGATCTCTTGAGGCATGGATTCAATCAATCAAGAAGGGAAAAACATGTTTGAAGTTGTATTTGTATGAAATGCATAGACTTTCTGTATGATTTTTTGTTTGTTTGTTTGTTTTTGTTTTTCGAGACAGGGTTTCTCTGCGTAGTTTTGCGCCTTTCCTGGAGCTCACTTGGTAGCCCAGGCTAGCCTCGAACTCACAGCGATCTGCCTGGCTCTGTCTCCCGAGTGCTGGGATTAAAGGCGTGTGCCACCACCGCCCAGCATATTTTCTAAACAATATCATGTAACAATGCACTTATTTACATTGTATTAGCTAATCTAAGTCATCCAGAGATGTCTTAAAGCACAGGGAAGATTTTTGTAGACCACAGGGGAACAGGAGCCTATTTCACAAAAGGTACTTGAGTTGCCATCAGCAAGAGTCCTGGAAAAGGTCTCCATGGATACCAAGTTTATACCTGCTTAGGAATTTCTATCAGCTGATAAAAATTCTCTGTCCTCAAGGCCGTGTCTAGACATCTTGTAAACTTTTGTTGTTTTGCTATGGAGAAGCACACTCTTTCCAACCTAGGGTACTAATCATATACTATGGAATGAAAATATGGAATGAGAGATAAGTGAAATAAATACATATTGGTGGTACGATGCTGGCAAAAGTACGGAAATGAAGGCAAGGGAAAGGCAATGCTTTGCTTGCTTAAATTTCGGAAAGACGCAAGCTCTCAAAGTGTTCGCGATTGAGCAGCATCTGTGCTCACTCTCAGCGCCATTCTCTGTGTGGTTCCCCACCATCTGCCCTGCTTTTTCTCTGCTCTTCCTCTGCGAATGGCAAATGAATGATCTAATCTTCTGCTTCTGTGGGCTTCTGCCTCCTGCCCATGCCCTTTGTCTTCTAAAGTTCAGGTCCAGCCAGAGGCCTTCAGTCACTCCACCCGTACACTCACCCCTTATCATATAACCCTTATAAACATGTTCTCTCCAAAAAAAAAGGCCTCTTTAGAGCTGTCCGGTGTCCACATTTCTAGATGAGCAAAACATACCATTGATTTATAAAGCAAACCAGAAACCTGTGACAGCACTTTGTTGCATGGTGTGAATACAACTTAACAAATTACCATTTAGTTGACTCTCTCCTACTGTGTGCTATTTTTCATCGCCCGTCTTTCTTCACCTCCCTCCTCCTGCATTATAAATTAGCACCATCGCCTAGCACTTTTCAGACATAACAGATGTAATGCCATCCACATTCTGATAATGCTGAAGTCACCATGAGCTCCAAGCACAGTGTATGCTGCCAGGGGGCCAATGTTGTTATTATAACTTTCTCTCTTTTCCTAATGTATCAGACCACATGCAATATACATTCCACACAGATATGAGGACAATACTAGTAAGCTGAGTGGGCCACAGTCCAAAATGAGCAAAGAGAAACATCTGCTCACCTGCAGAAAGTCATGAAGGAATCGAGAATTTTACAAGAGCAGCTGCACCGGGCACTGTCACTCACCACAATTTTTAATACCTTGTCCTGTGCTAAGGTCTAGATTCTACAACTACTCGGGGATTAGTGCCAAGGCAAATTCCAGCAAGAAACATTGTTTGGGCGCTGGTAGGACTGCTGAGTGGGTAAAGGCGACTGCTGTGCAAGCCCAATGACCAGCGTGTGATTTCTGAAACCCAGAGTGGAAGGACAGAGCTGACTTCTAAAGCTTGCTCTCTGCTTTTGGGCTGTGGCAACTACACACCCAGGCTCATGTATCCCATGCAGTAATAAATAAAATATTTAAAGAAACAATACTTTGTTTATGAGTTGCTCTTTCCCTAGCTTTTCTGAAAGAGAGTCGAATGAGAACAAGGAGCCATGAAGAGACATAGGCATACAGAAAGAAGAAACATGCATACACAAAAGCAGACTTAATGTAACTAGCAAGTACTACAAAATAGCAGGTTCTAGGATCAGAGAAATATGAAACATCTAAAGTTCTCCAACTTCTCTGACTGGAGACATACAAAGTAATTTCCACAAGTGTCTGGAAGAGATAAAAAATGAATTATTTTAGGCTAAAACTCCAATGAACACTTAATGTGTTCAAACATTTAAATATAAGATAACAATAACTACGTTCACAGTCTATTTTTCAAGACATTCTACTTAGTCCATGTTCTGTCACAGAATTTGTACGTGACACTTTATTCTGCTATTCTGGGAGAGTACCCTGATCATTTCAAGAGATTTAAAACATGCTGTCTGTCAAGAAGGAAAAATGTATGTGAACCAATAAATATCCAACCCAAAATTTCTGTAGCAACAATGTCCTTCCTCACATACAAGATACCACAATACCTATATTATACATATCTACTTTTTCTGTTTTGGGTGGTACTTGGGATTGAACCTACAGCCTTGTGCATGCTAGGCCAGCACTCTAGCACTAAGCTGTACACCCAATCTCCTTTCATTTTATTGGTAACAGACAGGGGCAAAAGGCAAAGACATGAAGCCCAGGTATTTCCAGAGGGCTTTGGGGATCTTTTCAGAGTCAAGTAAGTGTGAGGGTTCTAACATTTTTAAAGTAAAAGTTATTCTGGCTACTCTTCAGCTCCCATAGGATGGGTGAGAAGTGGCAGAACTTGCCAGTGGCTATTGGCATCCTCAAAGACAAGAAGGAAGGCAGTCAGTGGCTGTTTCCTATGGTGCCTGCCTTGTGAAGCCTTCACTAATGGCTTAGTGAGAACACATGCACTGTTTTCTCCTTTCAGCAGCTGATGTTTAAGATGGTCTACTAGAATTCATGATGATGTTGTAAGTAAATCTCATGGCATCCTAGAGGGATGGAACTAACCAGCTGAAGAAACCTTCATAGAGCTCACATTTTGCAGTCACCACGAAGGCAGTTCTTCAGTTCCCAGGAATATCGTGTCAAGAGATGATACTGGATAGCAGTTTTCCAAATTTTGGAGAAAGGATAATTTTAACAGCGTATTTTGACCAGAATGTTTTGCTGAGCATTTAAGATTTAAAAGTATTTTCTCTTTCCTTCACACTTGGCAATTCATCAGGCAAGTATCACTCAGAAGTCTATGTTATGTGATAAGCCTCATCTAACTGACATTTTATATCCCTATGATCATTAAACTCTCTTATCATCAATCCTTATTATAATTTCTGAAATGTCAACCAGCGATGCATATTTTCTGGTATTCATACTCTTGTGTGGTCCTTCACCTTGGGTGTGGGCTGTACCCAGGGCTCAGCTTCCTACAGAGCTGCAGAACCAATCGGGGTTCACTTTTCAGGTTAGGCTGTGAGGTATCAATGGCTTCTCTCCCAGTGTTTGTTCCTTGTCTTGTTCTCTTACTTCCTCACTCTAATGAAGACTACACTGTGTTGTCAGCTGACCTCTAGTGCAGCAAGGAACTGAGGGAAATGTCCCTCTAACAGCTGGCAAACAGCAAATTCCTCAGATCCACACAAAGTGCTCTTTCCATGGAATTTAGAAGCAGCTCATCCCCAGGCAAACTGTAGCCTCAGCTGATTTGTGACCTTGTAATATCAGGCATCTTGCTTGCTCCAGGGGACCAGCTGAGCACTGCCTGACTTCTTGATTCACAGAAATTGAGTAAAATGCCAGGTGTGGTAGTCCAAGCATGTAATTCCAGCACAGTAATTCCACTGTGAGGTGGGGACAAAAACATTAGGAATTCCAAGTTGCACTCAGCTGCAGGGTGAGTTCAAGGCCAGCCTTGGCTACCTGAGACTCTGTAGCAAACAAACAACAATAGCAAAAATAAGTAAATAAACAAAACAGAAAAATTCGAAACAAAACAATAAAAACAAAAGACACTCAGAAACAAAAAAATCAAGTTTATAAAACTTTATAAACTAATTGTTTATAAAGCAGTGTGTTTCTTGGTAATTTGTTACAATTGAAAACTCACCTTGGGAAGCACTGACCAATAATATTTAAGGTTACTATTTATATCTTTTTCTGCCCTCCCTCCCCCCTCCCTTCCTCCCCATTCTGTCCTTCTCCTTTTCTATCCCCTTGTTCTCATTCTTCCATCATTCTCTCTCTTGTGCTGGAGATGGAGCCCAAGGCCTTGCACACTCACACAATCTCTAAGCTCTATCCCCAGACAGTATGCATCTTTTAAATGTGTGGGTGCCCAATCTGGGCCATGCACTGAATTCCAGGCTCACTAGGGCTACACAGCAAGACTCTTACAAAGCTAAAAGTTGAATGAATTCAATAAAGTAAAAATTAAAATAAAAGTACAAGCTAAGGCAAATTGCTGGAAAACAGATTCTATCAATGACAATAGAAAACAAATTATGAAGGCAATTGTTGCTCAATCAGAGCAAATGAGCTGATTCCGAAAGATCTCAAAATGGTCCCTGAACTTCATTGTTTCTGAAGAAGATGACGCTCCAGCAAGCATGTCCTGTGACAAAGAGTCTACAAACCAAACCAGATATAAGAAAGATAAGCGCACATTTTAAAAGCATTTTGAATTTTCTGATAATTTACATTGCTTAGACCAGGCTGGTTTCAAACACAGAGATCTGCCTGTTTCTGCCAAGAGCTGGGTTTAAAGGTGTGCACCACTATGCCCAGGTAAAAGCCACTCCTTGACCATGTCTTTTTAAATGAGATTAACTAAATCTTGATGTAAAATTCATAGTATGAAAATTATATATAATTGCATATATATGGCTGTTCCTTTTAATAGCTTCCTGATTCAGGAAAGCTTCAAAGCCTCAAAACTGTATGTTACAATGAAGCTACTATCCTGTCACTTATTGTCTTAAACTGTGTGAAGCGTACAAGAAAGAATTCAACACACAGAGCTCTGAGGGTGCTTCATTTTCACTAATGTTATTATAATTACCATTTACTTCTTTATCACATTTACTGAATAGATAAATAAACAAACAAATTTAAATGTCCTGTCTATATATGGCCTTCTCAAATAAACATTAATTAATTATTCATATACAGACAAAACAAATGGGCACTGTCTCTTTCAAGTAAACGACATCCAAAGACTAGGAATTCTTCTCCTAATGCAGTCACCTGCAAAATGTTTTGTTCTTTTCATAATTTCCTTTTTGGGTAACTTCTAAAAAAATCACTTATTTATTTGCGTATGTTTCATGTACTTTCATATACACATGTAAATATTTATATATATACATCTAAAATTACACTTTTATGTATGCATATTTGTGTGTGTCTGTGTGAGTTTTTATGCCCCTGAGAAGGCCAAGAGAAGGTACCAAATCCCCTGAAATTAGAACTACAGTTGGCTGTGAGTTGCCTTGTGGGTACTGGGAACCAACCAAACCTGGGTCCTTTACAAGAGCAGTCAGTGCTCTTAATCATTGAGTCATTTCTCTAACCCCCTTTTGGGTGACTTTAAAAATACTATTATTATTGTTATCATCGTCATCATAATGATCATTATTACTCTCATTTGTAAAAATCCAATTTCGTTATCCATTTCTTAAATTTAATTTGCCTTTAGTAAATTACATGTGTTCAAAAAGTAAGTCACCAGCTCACCAGGTGACTGATGACTTTCTATGACTGAAGATCTCACCAGGACTTGGTGGGACTGCTTGGGGGTAAAGCACCTGCCTATCATGTGGCAGGTCCAGTGTCTGATCTCTGGCAATCCAAGAAGAAAGGATATTTACAAAGTGAGTTAGGGGTGCTAGGGTGATGGTTCATGGGGTGAAATGACAGCTGCACACGCATGAGGATCTGATTTCAGATCTCCAGAACCTGCCAGATATGATAATACACATCTACAGTACCAGTCTTCCTATTGTGAAACGAGAAGTAGAGAGAGAACCCTGGAAACTTGTGGGTCACCTAACCTGGTGTCAAACAAGAAATGTGACCCTGTCTTAAACAAGGTGGAAGATGAAGACAGACATTCAGGATTGTCTTCTGACCTCTATATGTGCATTGTGGCATCCTTACACTCAACTCCTACACATAAAAATACACACACACACACACACACACACACACCACATACACGCTCATGTACATGTACATATATCACATGAATATCCATGCACATGCATCATTCACACAAAGAAAAACCCCTCTTCAACTTGTTGCATGCAATACTTTAACCCAAACACAGGAACACCCATAGGCACATGTTTCTACTTCTCATTTTCTAATTGTGAAGTTAATCTAAAACAAATGCAGGATTAAATTTTATTGATGTCAAAAGTTAAGCAAAGCAAAGAATTAAGCAACAATCATATCTTCATACAAATATCAAGTGATTTATGAATGCAAAAGCAGAGGGAGTTGGAGTCATAAATTATTTTGCATCTGAATGGTAATACACAATGAGTGTTTTTTTGGCAGATTAAATACTACCAACAGCACCCGGTTGCAATGAGCAACTGTAGAATGTTTACGGCATTAAATTAAAATCACTTGTCTGAAGCAGCACCGAACAGAAGGTGGGCTTCCAAGCTTGCCTTCCCTCAAAGCACAGATAGGGATCATTAAAAGAAAATGTCATCAATAGATATCTTTATTTATCAAAAAGGAAATTAGGGGAAGATGTTTTTTTTTAAACAAAGCATTTTAATGCTCCTGGTTTGTTTGCTGCACACCTGCCCAGAACAACCACAACTGTGGGGAAAAGATGGGTGATAGCTATGTTGTATTCAATGAACACTGAGCACCGAAGCAAAGAAGAGGCTCTGGTTCTGCGATTTATTTAGTTCTGTGTGCTGGAGCTTGGTTTCCCCATCTGCAAAATGAGAAAGCACCAGTCACTCTGCTAAAGATCAATACTATCCCTTACTGGCATGTGGAAAAGTGTGTGTGGCAATGCATATGGGGTACAGGCAAAGGCTATATTTTTGATGGATGTCTGATAGGGATCTGTGGGAATTCAGCTATGGAAAGCAGGCAGGATCTCTGCACAGTCCCAGAAGCACCATTCACAATGTGTTCCTTGAGGGTGCTAAAGGGCAGCAGCAGTATGGAGCCAATAAGCACAGGAACTTTTCAGGAGGAAAGGTCACTATCCCAACAAAGGTGCCTTCTTCCTTTGAAAAATATAATTCCCCGAGGTTGAGGATGTAAATTATTTGGTAGAGTACTTACCCACAATGTAGGAAGACCTAGTGGGTTCATATCTCTAGTACCACACAAACCAGGCACAGTGGTATGTGTCTAGAATCCCAGAACTTGGTAGGTAGAAGGATTAAAAATTCAAGATCATTATAACCTACAAGTTTGAGGCCAGTCTGGAATACCTGAGACCCTGACTCAAATATTTATAATGTGTGTATAATATATATGTATGTGTTATAAATGCATATGTAATCATCATATTTTCCCTGAAGTACCTTTCAGTGTTACATTCAATGATTCTAAGATTCAAGGCTTTAGTTCAAAGCCTTATTCTTGTTAACACTAGAAATTCTAACATGTTGATTTTTTTTCACATTTTCTCCAGCACGGGAAGTTCCTACCAACTTTGGAACTTTTCACATGTTTATTCTTCTTTCCATAACCCTCTGGTATACTACTCATGCAGTCAATTTATTTACCAAGGAAGTCCAATTCAAAAGTACCTCTTCAGTGGTGGGTGTAAGGACACACAATTATAGTGACAGCATTTGGGATGGAAGGCTGGAAGATAAGGAAAGCAAGACCAGCTTGGGATACACAATGAGACCTTGTCTTTAACAACAGCTCATAAAAATAAAAATCTACTTTCTATCACCCCGCATTTTTGATTAGCTTCATTGAACTTATTGCAACCAGCAATTACTATGACATGTGCCTGTAAGGGTTGTTATATATATATATATATATATATATATATATATATATATATATATATTTTTTTTTATTTTTCATGGAAACAAATATACCAAGTAAGTAAGAACTTTGTCTGTTCCAGTCAGTTATGAAAGCATGGTTCCAATTATAGAGGCAAACACATCCAAAAAGCTCAATAAATACATACTGAAGGGTTGATTCAGTGAGTTAATCTAAATAAGAAATTTTGGTCCATGAATTTGAACATTTAGATTGCTAATTTTGATAACATGAAAGGTGTTTGGCTAAAGACTGAGATTAAAGTATTCAAGAAATACTATGGTGTATTTTGTTCAAGGATATCTTACTGACTATGAATTGTTAGACATTAATAAAGTAATTAAATCAACAAATATATTAACCTTGAAAAGGACTAAAATGTGAGCCTTTGAGATTATGAATGTAATCAAGGAATAGCTGGGATGAGAGTCAAAGAAGAATGTATGAAAAGGTCCTGTATCCTGAAAGAATACAGTAAGGTCTGTATAATATAGCCCATGGAGCCAATGTAGAGATGGCTACAAAAAGCTTGATGTGAAATCAGGCTTGAGGGTTAGAGGAGATTTGGGCTGAAAATTATGCCTGGAGATTTTGTCTTTATCCTAAAAGAAAGGCAGAGCTACTGAAGAATTATAAGCAGTGGGAGATATAAGGGTGGGGGTAACATAGCTAGATTCTTGTTAAGTAAAAGGGCAGGTTGGGAATCAGTGGATTATATAAGGCATAGGGGAGGTAGCTCATGCTTGTCTGCAGCTGATGTTGCTGTAAGAAAGTTCACAAAATTCAGAGTAGTTTAGGAGATACTTTCTGGAATCTTTGAAGGAGAAGAAATATAGTAATCAAAGGAGAAGAGAGAAAGACATTATAAGCACAAGATACCATTTTTTGAGAGAGAACAAAAGGCTAAGGTGCATATGGTGATATAAATGAGCTGCAATCAAGTAAGTTTAAGACATCTATGGAACATTCAAGATCAGTCTCAATACATAGCACTATACTATGGGGAATTCAGAATAGCAACCTCTCCAGTGGACGGTGCTCATGAGTCATTCATTAAAGCCAGGGACATGGAGTGAGTGTGATGAGCTCAATTTTAGGATGTTATTCATTTCCTTTCTTTTGTGGAGACAAACTATTTTGACCTTACCAACTTAAGTAAGAAAAGATGTATCCTGGTTTACAATCCCATGAGATAGAATCTATAGGGACAACACAAAGGAGACAGGGAAGTCTTGGCAGCAGGAGGGTGCTGTGGGATGGTCTGTATGTCAAATTGCTCTGGTTGGTCAATAAATAAAACACTGATGGGCCAGTGGCCCGGCAGGAAGTATAGGCGGGACTAACAGAGAGGAGAACAGAGAAAACAAGAAGGCGGAGGGAGTTACTGCCAGCCGCTGCCATGACAAACAGCATGTGAAGATGCTGGTAAGCTACGAGCTACGTGGCAAGGAGTAGATTTATAGAAATGGATTAATTTAAGCTATAAGAACAGTTAACAAGAAGCCTGCCACGGCCATACAGTTTGTAAGCAATATAAGTCTCTGTGTTTACTTGGTTGGGTCTGAGTGGCTATGGGACTGGCAGGTGACAGAGATTTGTCCTAACTGTGGGCAAGACAGGAAAACTCTAGCTACAGGAGGGGGAGCTGGTTGATGACATTAAACCATCATTCAGGAAGCAGAAAGAGACAAGAAGAGGTGTCAGGCTGTAAACTCCAAAGTCTTCCCCCTTGGTGAGGTACTTCCTCTAGTAAGGCTCCACCTCTGAAGTGTTAAGAAACATCTCCACCTGCTGGGGATGAAGCTTTCAAGCATAGGAGCCTAATGGGGAACACTTCATGTTCAAACCACAACATAGGAGAAAGGGTTCAGAGCCCTAAAATAACATGCCAAGGAAAGGGCCACTCCAGGAGGATTTTAAATAATAGTTGGGGGCGGGGGGGGGGGTAGGTGAGTGTCTGGGATTTCTACACATATAATGTCACCATAGCTTGGGTAGATGAATACCATCTGCAAGATTTTTGTTTTCAGTTCAAAATTTTGTTAACAATTTCTCCCATCAACGTTTATCTCCTGTTCTTAAAAATATCATGCAATTATTAGTTGGAAAAAAACAGCATGTGTAGGGAGAGAATCTGAGGAAGCCCTAGGGAGATTTTCCTCTACATATCTGGCAAGACACTAACACTTCCATATTAATTTTTGCCTCTTGTTCTTTGAAAAAGATACTAGTATTGATTGAAACACATTATCTGCACAGTACCCATGCTAATTTTCATTGCCTCTCAGCCACATAATATATCCTCCATTACTTCCTGTGCCATATTGAGTTGTTACTTCAGCACTTACTTGCAACAGGCATGATGATGAATTATGTCAGTAGATGGTGAAGGAGGGGCACTGCAAAAAAGGTGTGTCCTTGCTGTTGGTTCTGGTGGGCTTCTGAATCTCTTCGTGCCCCTGCCTTTTACAGATTCATACACGGTGCAGGGTGTGAATAGAACATATCCACCACCTCAGAGCCTGAGCTCCATTCAAACAGACAATGGAGGCACCTTTGCACCAATAATACTTTGGTTTTAGACTCCTAGCCTCCAGAACTTAAGACAAGACATTCCTGTTGTGCATGTCACTTGCCCCATGCTACTTTGCTATGGTAGTTCTGGGAAACTCACTTGTGCCTCTATGCTATGAACTGATATTCGAAATCCCAATTAACTTTCAGATAACACAGATACTTTTAGTCTTTGGATCACACATTAAGAAGAAAAGTCCTAGTATATAAGAGATGCTAATACATATCTAGTCTCCTTCCTAGAAGATGAGCTGAAGCTGATCACTCTATAGCCTAGGCAATGACCCAGAACCAATTTGACCTTACTCAAAGCAATGAAATAGCTTTCTAGTGGCAGTAGAGGAGGAATTCTTGTTGTTATTAAGAAGAGTGAGGCTCAAGGAAACTCATCTAGAAGGGTATATTGAAAGAAACAGAAACATTATATGGAAGAGAAAAAAAAAAAAAACAAAATACACCCCAAACACAAGTATAGTTAAGCTGCTTTGGCTAAAGAGCCCTTAAATAGCTTTAAACCTGGAAGAGCTCCACTTTCCACTATGTCTCCATGAGTCATAATCCTGCTACACCAACCCTCTTTTATTATTTTAAAGATTCATTTTATTTTTACTTATGTGTATGTGTGTGTCTATGTGGAAGTATGTGCATGTGTGCATGCAGACATCCACAGAGGCCACAGGGGGGCATCAGAGCCCTTTTTTCTGGAGTTAGATATGGTTGTGAGCTGACCAGCATAGGTGCTGAGAACTGAACTTGAGTCCTCTGTGAGAACAGTACATGTTCTTAACCACTGAGCCATCTCTACAGCCTGTATCAAGATTTTTAATGTTTATGTGTCTCCTTTTTCCACTTTACATGTTATGGTCCCTCTTAGTATCTCTTCTTTTTTCCTTTATTGATTATAACCAGTGTTCTATTATAATATACAAAGAAATCTAGATGCTAACTTATCTGGTACCAGGAGATTATGAAAGCTTGACTTCTTTACCTGCTAATGAATTTTATCAAAGCAGATGATCTTGCAGATGATTGTTGACTGTTCCCCAGGCTCCTCCAAACCTAGACTTGGTCATATCACTAGGATTGAGCAATGAAATACATATTGAAATAGTGTGGGAAACTATTATACCCTGTCCTTAGAGGAAAAGCTTGCTCTATGCATTCTATTCTCAATTATCACCACACGCAAGTATGAAGCAAGAGCAGAAGCTGTGGGACACATGTAGATGATGCATGGTAAAGGTGTACTGTCACCTATAATCAGGATACCTTGAGTATATAAGTCTCCCTGTTTTTGAATAGTACTAAGTTTGGAGATTCCTCATTACAGCTTTTTTTTTTTTTTTTTTTTTGTAAACTGGGTTTCTCTGTGTAGCTTTGGAGTCTATCCTGGAACTTGATCTGGCTGGCCTTGAACTCACAGAGATCCATCTGCCTCTACTTCCTGAGTACTGAGATTAAAGGTGTGTGTCACCACCACACAGCTCATTACAGCATCTTAAATGTGTATCCTGACTAATGTGTTCCCCCCAAAATTTCTACCAATGCTTTTTTTTTTTAAATTTTGTGGTTCACTTTCAATTCTAAGTTATGGTATGGGCAACTCTGATATGATATTTATAGGATTTGGCCGTGATAAAGGGATATACAAACTTTGAAAGATCAGCATCTTTGCCCTTGGTTGAGGTTACAGAGTTACTTGCAACCATTAAGCAATGTACATGCACTTGTCTTCATTTAGAGCTCAAATATTTCCATGTGTATGCCGGGGCTAAAACACTAAAAGAAATGTCAGCTTATCAGAAAGACAAACAAACACATGTGAATGAGGCGAATTTGAAATAATACTAATTTTTAAGAACTAGTAAAGTGTCATTAACTTACTATGGTTCTAACTTTCTTTTTTTTTTTTTTTAACCATTATGGTGTGAAACAGATATGCATTTACAGACACTATACTTTGATTTTAGTTATCTTCCCAGAGTAGCTACATACAGTAACACATTCTCTAGCAATGATGGGTAGTAACAAGAGGCCTCGATGTCTGGCTAGCAACAAGATCATGAAGGTATGGAACTGATGATATATATGAGTACAATTCAGGAGTATTAAGTAGGCTGGCTCTATTGAATGAAGCATCTTTAACTTTACCTATGTACCTAACTTGCAGAGTGGTACAGTAAGACAGTGCAGAGGTTCATCCATCTTGTATTTTTGCTGAGGGCATTTTTGGTTTATTTGGAATTTTATCTCCTTGAGGGAGAATCTTGTGGAAAATTTCCCGACTGTATTCTAGGAACCTGAGATCAAAATGCCCCAGTAACTTTTCTTAGCTTCTGTTAAACTGTTTGCTGTGCAAACCTCCCCCCACTGCAGCTGCCCATTGAGAAAACAGGATGTGGTTTTTGCCTTTGAAAATCCCTTACTCTAACCACGTGGCATGACACTTGGGCCCCAGTATACCTTGTACCTGAGTGTAGTCCCAGCCGGCTGGACTAAAGACTTCAATTGGCTGTAAACTGTGTCTGAGTGATCATCTCTGGTGAGCTCCCAATAACACTGGGGTGTCAGCGAAGGACTAGAATACAGACCAGGATGGAGTGAACCTGCACATGAAGTTCAAGAATACTTGTATGCACTGTCATGTCTTTTGCTAATCTATCCATTGAATGTGATACAATCCTCAAGAGCCCACAGCAGTCAGGGCACCTAAGGTTATTTAACACTGTCTCCTGTTTGAGCAGATGCCACTGGCTAATCTTATACATAGGAAAGTTTACAGATGGAAAAGCTGGAGTCTTTCCATAGATAGAATAATCAGAATGTATGTATGGAGAGCTGAATACAGAAGAAGCCTCTTTTTAAAATGCCATCT
Organism: Peromyscus leucopus; assembly: GCF_004664715.2. Taxonomy (NCBI): domain Eukaryota; kingdom Metazoa; phylum Chordata; class Mammalia; order Rodentia; family Cricetidae; genus Peromyscus; species Peromyscus leucopus. The sequence goes on from NC_051065.1 coordinate 93,673,227, forward strand.
ACCCAATTGGAACTTTACATTCTTTACCATTCACCCATTTGTTCATTTGTTCATATGATGTACAAATACACACATGGCATGCATGTCAATGGACCTAAAGCAGGCCAATGGCAAACACAGGGCTTTGTCTACTACTTAAAATGTTGTCATTTACTTAGACTTTCATCTGAAAAGCATTTGCCAAGCTGTTACTCTGTGTAGCCTTTTTTATAATAAGACAAAATATTAAACGGGGAGATTAAAGCTTTATTGATAGACATGAACATAGGATGTAATAGGGCATACTTAACTCCATTACACTAGAATAAATTCTGAATCAATTTATCAGCACTTACCTAGTGATACTAATGACCAAGTTAGACCCATAAATCAGTCCTACTAATATAATCTAGGGGTCTTGATTGGATTCATTTTCTCTGCCAGGTGGAAGAATAAAAGGCGGGGAAAAGAAACCCTGAAATATAACAGGTGGCAGTGGAGAAATCTTAAACTTGGCAGACAGGATCAGCTGTTGAAGAAAGCATTTACTGGGGGTGAAGAAACACACCTATGTAGCAGGCACATAGAGAAAAATAAAACCTTCAAAGCAGAGGGAGGACTTGGGAAGCTAAAAAATCCAGTCTCTTCTCTACAACTGGGATTTTAAAGCCCCTGCAGGGGTTTTCTTTCCCTAATTTAAGATTTGTAAATTTGAAGAAAGGTAGGATGGTTGATTGCATAAAGTGTCCTAATGCAACCTGGAATTTGGTAGGTCAGCCCATGAGATGTAGGGGACCTGTTGGTGGAGACAAAAGCCAACAAAGCCTTTATCTGAAGCTGCCAGGTTTTCGTCTCAAGTGAGGAGGGTGGAGCAAGAAGCCCACCATCTTGGAAATTTGCCACCTTTATTACCTAGCCATAACCCCTGTCCCTGTCTGCACACCAGGGGGTCTACCTAGTTCTTAGTATCTCACTACCATTTTCATTTCAGAAACAGAATAGATGGTAGTTAGGAAGGGAAGAAGAGATACCAGCAAGGCAAAAGACAAAGAATTTTTATGAGCTTTCACCTCATAAAAAAATATCAAAGGGTAAAAGGGGGATGGCTCAGTGAGTAAAGCATTTGCCCTCAAAATAAGCTTAAGAAACTGAGTTCAAATCCCCAGAACCCAAATAAAGCTAGACATAGTAGTGTATGTACATACATACAAACAATCCCCCCCACCCCATGCACAGAAAGAGACAGAGAGACTGGGGGTGGGGTGGGTTGACCTAGACAGAGCTGAAAACTCATTGCAAGATAGAAAAATGGAAACAATTTAGTTATTTAGTACAGAAAATGTAAATGAGGGGGTAAAGGAGAGCTGTTATTTTCAAATGAATTGGCTTCACTTGAGAAAGGGAAGCAATTATTTCCTGAGTTCTTGCTCTCTCTGGGCCCTGCGCCAGGTGCCTTTGCATGCTTCTTCATCTCCTTGAGGCTTCTGGGATATAATAGAGTAGGAGCTGCTAAAAATGACTAACAGATAATGAAGCCCGAACTTGGCAAAAATCAAGAGTGTTACCTAGAGTCATGCAAGTGGCATGTGGCAAAGCCAGGCCTAGAAATCATGTCCAGCTCTCATTAAAACTCACGGATGTTGTATTCTCTTCTATCACTATATATGAAAGCACACCAAAGCAGAATGGCTCATAGTCACCACAAGAGGAGGTCATGATGCATTATCTGAAGGCTGATTCTTGTCAGGTTAGGACAAGTGGGTGACAGGAGAGAGATTATATATATCTTGCAACATCTTGCACTTCCTCTTCCAAAACTCTCAGGGATTATTGAGGAAGAAAGGGCAAGAAGCATGGAAGAGAAAGAGCCAGTAGAAGTACAAGAGATCAGTGTCTGCTGGATGCAGCTGCACATATGAACTCAGTGTTTATGGCAACACACACTAACCTATGCAAGTCCAAGCCAGACAACATATCAGCATGCACAGGGAGTTGAACACAAAGTTCTACCCCTAGAAGAGAAGCTATTGGTAGCTTATATCTTCTAGGAGAGAAAGAATCAGTATTCTGTATGACTATGGTCCCTGGTTGACTAGGAAATTTCATGTTTGACCGTGTTCCAGTGAAAGACTATACATCCCACATTTCACTATTTTTTTTTTTTGGTCTTTTTCATTAAATGAGCTCATAGGGTGGTTGCTGAGATGCACTGAGTATTTGATAATGTAAAATCATAATGAATCACCCAAGCTCCTGCAAGCAATCCCTCAGCCAAGCTCCTGTGAATAGCCCTAACAGACTGGCTAGTTTGCTAAGCTAGACTTATTTAGATGGAATTTTCAACTTCTTTGGGCTGTTGTAAGTTTCATGAATGGAGTAAATAATAGGTTGTTTTCATCTCTCCTGGGAAAGTCATTTGACAAGGTTCCAACTCAAAATAGCTAAATAGACAATCTAGCAGGCCTAAAGTATAGAACTTCTGGGAGGGGTAGGGTTTCTGTATTAACTCTTAAGAATATCACCCTGATGAGATCAGGAGACAGAAACTTATCTAACAGTTTAGGAACGGGCACCTGGATTCTTGTCTGTGGCCAGAAACTGGGAATATTATTGGTTTTGTCCTGGTCAGAGACTACAAATTATAGTAGTGTTTGGGGGCTCCAGTTCCTGGTCTGGTTTCTTATTATCCTGTTATCCAGCTGAAGGAGTCATAAAACTCTAGTCCAGATGCCTTGGATGTAGAGGCAAATGGATAACTTGGTGGAAGAGCTGGACTTACCAGTCTACCCTTCCATGCTCCATTTCACTCTCTGCCATAACTCTTCTAAGAATCCCACAACTAGCATTTCAATGGCATCCTGTCTCTAGGACTCACTCCTGCTACATAGGAGCCTGCCTTCCTTTATTTCTCCTAAGCTCCCAGCTACAAACCTACAATAAGCTTTCTAAACATGTACCTTTCCCATGGTCTGTAGAATTAATTCTTCAAATTTTTAAGGAAAGGATTTAGAACCACTTTGTATGACAATGAGCTTCTGATAGTTAAGCCACCTGAAGCTACAAAGCTTTTTTACTGTCAGAAACCCCAGTGTTCCCGTTCCAACTTTTTTTTTTTTTTTTTTTTTTTTTTTTTTTTTTTTTTTTTGTACTTCCATCTGTTCTTACATCTAGAAGTTCTCCAAGTCCCATCCCTTTGGCTGGTTATGGGTGACTCACAGAACACACATGGTTGATTGAATCTTTGGCCATCATAGATTATGCCAATCTACAGTCCCTTTTTCCAGTGAAGCTAGGATTGTCACTGAGAGTTCCAGCCCTCTAATCACAAGTTTGGTTCCCCTGGCAACAAGATTGCTACTATAAGAGGCATTATTAGCATAAACTTGGATGTGCTTGAGGAAAAGAGGGGGCTTCTTATGAATAACAAAGAATGCCTCCTCCTCTTACACTCATCACTAAGCCCAAGGCATTTAGAAACTCCCTGCTATGGATAAAAATCAAATGTATATTTCTTATTGTATCACAAAATCATAAAACCAAAACATGTTATCTTTAGTCAATAGAACAGAAAAAAGAAAGCCTCCTCATACAGGGGCATTTGTGGATTCTAATTACCTTAGGGAAAAATGTTATAATAACTCTGTTTCCATTCTTCTGTAGGTCAGCAATGGTCAGGTAGGTAATGGAGATTTCCACCCTGTGAGACTGCAGTGAGATGTTTCAAGACACATATCAGGATTGTATCAGAAAGCCAAGAGGATGTTAGGACCTTGTTCCACATTGGAGGAACACTAATTTGGTGATATGAGAGCACAGTGATTGTTATTTGTCCTGATAGAAATATTCCTCATCTTGACTTGTACAGCAACAATATCTTGGTTGGGATACTGTGTTTTATGTTATTTCTTGCATGTGAAATTCATACAAGGATTATCACAATTTTTTTTTTTTTTAAAGTTAGTGTATGAGGGGCAAGAGACATGACTCAGAAGTTAAAAATACATCCTGCTGTTACAGAGAATCCAAGTTTGGTTCAGAGTACCCACAGCATGGGGCAATTGTTTGCTTTCATATGTATAGATTCACACACACACACACACACACACACACACACACACACACACACACGCATGCACGCATGCACGCACGCACGCACATATACAAAAGAAATAAATAAATTTATGTCAAAAGCTAGGCTCTAGCGTGGTATTGGTAAATCTTTTGGGGGATACACTTGAGTCAAGTTGAGGAACTCTAACCCAGAAGACTTACAGAAAAGCACAGGGGAGAGATTAGGGTCAGCAGGTGGAAGGGGCCATTTTTTTTTTAAATGTTTTTTTTTTTATTTTATTATTTTTATTCGTGTGTGTGTGTGTGTGTGTGTGTGTGTGTGTGTGTGTGTGTGTGTATGTAGGTTCCATGTGTATGTGGATATTGATGGAAGCCAGAAGATGGCATTAGATTCTCTGGAGTTGGAGTTACAGGTGGTGAGCTGCCCATTGGGGTGTTAGGGGTCAAACTTGGATCCACTGGAAGAACAGGAAGTACTCTGATGGCAAGCTATCTCTCCAGCCCAGGAAGAGCTATTTTTTGACATTTACATTCTAAACCATCACAGTGAAGTGATATCTGCCCAGGGAAGAGGTGGACTGCATCAAAGTAAACTAGTGAAGCTGCTTTTCATCTAATTGGTTGATGGGTTAATTTTATATTAGTTATAGTTTCACAAGAGCCTCAGAATGCCACAAAGTGTAAAAAAAAAGTCTGATAGGAGAAATTGAATTGCATCAGACATGAGAGAGCTTGGCCTAGCTCTGTTTGATTTCTGCCTGGGGTGTGCTGCCCCAGCTAGGGCAAGCTTGCCTATATCCTGCTCCACTCACCACCTTGGGCAGCTGAAATACAGAGGTGTAAAGACCCAGGAAATTGTAAGTATACATCCGTGAGCACAAACAGGTGAAGACTGAATGTCAAAGACACCCTACAACTTTTAAAATCTGTCTATTTTCCCATTTAGTTGCATCAAACATTCCCAGACACAGCAGGTGTTCACAAATTAGAATAACTACTTTCTCTTGGCCTAATTTAGGCAGTACACACAGAATCAGCTGAGAAAATAGGAACCTTTCATTTACCCAAGCCCCACTTGATGATTTTAATAAATAAATAAAAAAAAACAATAATAAAGTCACCAAACTCCACTGGACTAGGGATCACATCTGATGTACTAACAGGCATATTTAATACCCAGTGAGCTTAGAGCTTCCTTCACATTGTGCTTGAGGTCCAGTGCTGAGAATAAAAGAACTAAATCTCACAGCTGAGGTCTGAGGGCTTATGGGCTATGAGGGCAGCCCCTTTCCTCCATGGCTTACTGAGAATTAGGGGGAAAAAACCCTCTCTCACACACCAACTATGCCTCATCTCCCTTTCTCCCAATCTAAATGACATAGTAAGAAAAGTGGAATCATGCTGTAACCTTCATTGGAAACAGTTCTGCTTCATTCATCTTCTCTGATGGAGAAGCTAAGAGGATAACCCTGAAAGATTGGGAGGATCTAAAACCAAAAATGGAAGGGGAAGTAAATGTGCATGCTCATTCTCCTGCCATGAATATGCTAAGCCAGGGTTCTAGCTGACCTGCACTTGCTCCACCAGAGTGAGAAAACCAGAACCTTAGGCAGAAGATACCTCGGAGGGGCTAAATGATACATCTCTTTTTCCCACTCTTGAATTCCTCATCCTGAAGAAGAAGAAAAAAAAAAGGATTTTGCTCAGATTCAAATCTCTGAGTAGGAAAATTGAAGGCCTCAATATTTCCCAAGCTTCTCTGATCTGAAAGCCAAGAAGACTATTATCTTTACAGGGTGTGGTCAACAGGACCACATCTAGGCAGTGGTACACAGACTCATCCTCAGAAACACATGTGATATGGATACCTATCTGTACTTGCCTTGGCATGGCAACCTGAAGACCAGTCATTGCAAATCATAAAGAATGAAACTGAGCCACTCCAAGTAAAGGGGGTTTTGTCTACTTCTTTGCTTCTCCAGCTGTCTTTCTGACATGAATGTTTGGCTTTTTTTTTAATCACCTCTGGAAACCCAGACTGGCATATGGAGATCCAGCCCAAAACACATAAGAGACACTACCAACTTTAAAGCAAAAAAAAAAAAAAAAAAAAAAAAAAAAAAAAAAAGACTGAATCTCAAACATATAGTGTTATTTAAAAGTAAATAAAATCAACTGAAAAGTAGACTCTGTCTAAAGCTACTGTAATGTAGAAAAGTACAATAATTATTTCTAGTTCTTGACAGCTTTCAGAAAAATCTGAAAGCATCATATTTATGCCCCGAAACAGCTATTGGACATCTTAAGGTATGACAGTACACAAAGTTTTTGTAAGTTGGAATTCACCATAAATTTGAATGGTTAGTTGGACTTCTAAGGATAGCTAATGGCTTCTCTGGAATAAGAATAAAACTTAGAGCGGGACAGGTCCCCCAGAGGACATGCTGAGATTGGGCTTACAGTATTACAAGTCAGAATGGCCCCAATATGAGCAGTTCAGGATGGCTCTGCATATCTGAGGTTATTTTTTTTCCATATGAGTTGTAAGGTTGCTTTTTCTATTACTGTGAAGAAAAGAGCTGGAATTTTTATGGGGATTGCCTTGAATCTGCAGACTGCTTTTGGTAGGATAGCCATTTTTACAAGATTAGTTATTCTGATTTATGAGCATGGGAAGTCTTTCCACCTTCTAGTATCTTTCTTGGTTTCTTTCTTCCATGTTTTAATGTTTTTATTGTAGAGGCATTTCATTTCCTTGAATAGGTTTATCCCGATGTCTGGCCTATCTTTTTGCTTCTCTTTGTTCCTCTTTCTTCCTTTACATTTCTTTTCTTTTTGAAGCTATTGCAAATGAGATTCTTTCCACAAAAGGTTAGATACAAAATCTCAGTCTCCCTGCAAACCCACTGAATTGGAATCTGCATTGATAAGAAATGAGAAGCCATTGCTGTGCATGGGAACACTTTGGATGCAGTTGTCTAGAGCAGAGGATAAAGGAAGACAGGTGGAAAAACTCCCAGGCAGACACGGATGCTGAATGTTCCAGGGGCCAGAAGCAAGTCATCTCTAGTTGACAACCAAGAGTCACTTCATGGAAACACTTCATGTGAATAGAACAAGTAACAAACCATGGATTTGAAACTGAGCAGACAGAAAATATTAGTACTGTTTCATACTTAAAAACCATACAAGCCCAGGAAGGCACAGCAGCAGATGGTAAGTGACATAAACACACAGAATAAGAGCAGGATGCCACATACTGGCAAATGAGGGTTCTTGATCCTTGCTAATTTGCTTCAGATTTCTCAACATCATTTGCTGAACTAAGTTCCACTGACTTTTACTTCCATGCCATCAGCACTGATGTAGGCAAGTGCCATGAATTGTTTAGCAACCTGGGACCCCACTTCTCTTGGGCTATATTCATGCCCTTTCCTAATGGTAATGCATTCAGCAGCCTGAAACTCCTCTCTGCACATACTATGCACAACCCTCCCTACTCCAAGTAGTATACCTAGGAACCTGTTAGCAACTTAGAACCCCAATTACATAGATCTCTCTGATACCAATTACATACCACACTCTGAACTTCTTTTCCCTTTAACAACCATCTTATTTAGACAGAGCCTATTCAATCATGCTCTACTTATGTCCAGGCAAAAGAGCAGAAAGACAGATGGGATTAAACTGTTTTGAGGTGCATGAGCAATAAAGAAGCTGTGTCCTCAAAGTAAACTTTTAGGGAGCATCCCCTATTTATCATCTTGAAATGATCTTATAACCTAATCTACAAGTGAAAACAGAGGATGACCCAAACTATGCCATTTGGTAAGCATCCTCTTTCTCTTTCAGACCCCATAAAAGGGATCCCACCTTATAGCCTTGAGCTCCCTCAGTCATGAATCCTACCATCAATCTTGGCACTGGATCTGACCTGTTCTATCACTTTGATTTGAATGAAACTTCCTGGATACTTAGCAATCTGTGTGAACTTTGACTTCTTTCTTGAATAAGAGGCCAAGAACATAAACGGATCCCAACCACCAGGAACAGCCCCAAAGGGAGTCATCTGCAATTCATTCTCTGGGATAAGGCATCAACAAGTCATATCAAGCATATCATTTTGTGGCTCTAACAGTGGTTCTTGTCAAATCTTCCATCTGTTTTCCTGGGCTTCCCAGACTCAATTGAACTTGCTTTTCTCCATGCAGTGATTTCTAAGCCATGGTTTATAGACAAAATCACCAGATCTTCCTTCCTTCTGAGCTGGGGTATTAAAAGGCTGACAGTTTCAGGGGGTCTTTTTTTCCTATCTGCATATCTAAAAATCAATATAGTACAATAGACTGAATGAAAGACATGAGAGTACAGCTGTCCTTTATTACGATATACAATAAAAAGGCTTGTGGTGATGGGAAACAAAGCCATAGCTTTCACTATTTTGCTTTGCAGATTATGGCTGTTTCCACAAAGTGTTATTTATATGTCATGAACTGCATATATCTTTAGTTTTAAGTGTATTGGTTCTGTTTTTTTCCCATTTATGTCTTTTCATTTCCTATGTAGCCCAGGCTGGCTTTGAACTAATAACTAATTTTTCTGTCTTGGCTTACTCTGTGGTCCTGGCTGAGATTAAAGGTATGGACCATCATGCATGATGAAAATGATACCTATTTATTTTCTATTTTTTAATTTTTTAATCTGAGTCCTAATACTAACAGATAAATTTGTAGGTAAAACCCACATTTAAAAAGTCTTCAGGGGCTAAAGGATCTCGGAATTTCAACTTTGAGAGTGACTATTATCAGGGGTAGAGCACCCAACTACTTAGAGAGCCAAGAGATGTAAGCAGGTAATGGCCCACCTCCTGATGTTCCCTCTCAGGAGGGAGCAGGAGGCAGATAGGACTCTTTGTTGTATTATACCACAGGGATTGGATGGTAATTAGTTTCTCAACAAAATCTGATCTTAACAAGCAGAAAATAACATACATGCCAAACATAATTTATTGGACCAGAAGAGCTTCATAGAACATGACTTTCTCTCCTTCAACATTATTTTAATGTCAGGCACCCTTCCCTTCCTAATCATGCTTGGTGCTCAGCATGTATCTCCTAGCTCAGCTTCTTCTTGGAGCTAGGCTCTAGGCTTTTAGAGAGACACATGAAAAGCTAGCTTCCTTTCATCAGCTGCTCTTCAAAAAACTGCCTCATTCTTCCAGGCACAGAGTTAAGACAATGGGTGATTCACCTCTCCAACAGCAGAGGTGCTCTGAGATATCACTTTCTATCATTCCAAAATATCAGTGGGGAAAAACTCTTAACAACCAAAAAGTCAAGCATGTTCTTCAGGGAAAAGCCATTAGACCAAACCTACTGCAGAGCTACACATAGGTAGCAGCAGGCAAATAATAAAAGCAAATCTTAGAGTCATTGTTAATGGTTACTTAGACCAATGCTGTGGCCAGGGGCATTCAAAGCTTTCCTCATTAAGGTTTTGTGACAATCCCCTGACAATGGGAATAGGATCTATGCTTGGTGCATGAACTGGCTTTTTGGAGCCCATTGCCTATGGTGGGACACCTTGCACAGCCTTGATACAGGGGGCAGGGCTTGGACCTGCCTCAGCTGAATGTGCCAGGCTCTGCTGACTCCCCATGGGAGGGCATACTTTTTCAGAGGAGGGGATGGGTGGTAGGCTGGAGAAGGAAGCCTGGTGGGAGGAGGACAGGGGAAGGGATGAAGGATGAAATCTGTGGTTGGTATATTGAATGAATAAAAAATTTCTTAATTAAAAAAAAATCCCATGAGTGACACACTAGTATCTCTTCTCTATTTTAGAAGAGGAAAGTAAGGCCCAGAGTAGTTAAACAAATAGTTCAAGGCTGCAGAGCAGGGTGGTGGGAAACCATGTTCTTATTACCACACTGCATGCACTCTCGTGTTTCAGAAAGCACCATGGAATGTGCATGAAGTTATACAACTGTGCCTGTCTGTCATCAATGCCCCCCACATCCCAGCCTATTCCGCACGTTATGTCTTTCTTCCCTTCAGAAGCAGAAGCTGGTGCTGATTTTTACAAAATTAGCCATACCCTTCTCCATCTTTCTAATGTTACATTTGGTGTGATGTTTCATTACTAGGGCATGTGGTATGCTAATTAGTTCTTTTATAGGAATGGAAGTGGGGAGAAAGGAAGCAGTAAGGAGGAAGAGGAAACTGAAGGAGAAGCTAGGCCAACACAGAGGAGTAATAGGGCAGCACCCTCCCCAGGAAGGACAGGAGTGTTTCTTCCTTCCCAACTACGCCAACACCTGCCACGAGCACTGCTTCTCTTGAAGGACCATTGTCTTAGTTTGCTTTTAGTACCGCAGGAAACAACCTCAAGCAAAAGCAAAGTGAGGAGGGGAGGGTTTATTTCAGCTTAGAGCTTACAAATCCGTCATCCAAGGGAGTCAGGCTGGAACCTGGAAGCAGGAACTGAAGCAGAGGCCATGGAAGAATGCTGTTTACTGCTGGCTTCCCATGGTTTGCTCAGCCTGATTTTTTCCAGGGTTGGAGGTCAGGGAGGATGACAGATGACTACCTGCCTAGGTGTGGTATTGTGCATAGTGGCCTGGACATTCTCACACCAATCTTTAATCAACAAAACTCCTCAAGAACATACTTACAGGCCAGTCTAATAGAAACAGTTCCTTAATTGAGGTTCCCTCTTCCCAAATAACTCATTTGTGTTAAGTTGACAAAAAAACTAACCAGTACAGAGGAGATAATATAGAGGACAACAAGTGAGAGGGGCAGGGTCAAATATGATCAAAATATATTATGTATATGTATTAATTGTCACAACAAAACCTATTGTTATGTATGAATACTATATATTAATAGGAACATTAACAAAAAGTGAGTGTAGATCAAATCAACTCATTTCTGGTTGGCCTTATATCTATGTACAGGAAAAGATTATTGTAATGTTCACAGACAAATATAAAAAATGGGAGAAGAAACAGTAATAGTGTTCTTTTTTGCATGTAGGCAAGGCTGGATGACAGACAAGTACTGAGGAAGGATAAGAAGGTTGATATTTGGAATTAGAAACATCTCAGTGAGCCCTTGAGGGCTCTGGGAGACAGGCCCAGCACCATTAGCTGTGGGCATCAGAATCTCCAGGTGGAAATGCAGAGGGAAGGAGACAGATGTGGTGCCTTTCCTGGCTCCAGGCATAACAACAGCAGCATGTCAGTAGACACCAGAGGTTGACTGCTGAATGCAGCCCCAGACCTTGTGGGAAATTCTACAAGAGAGAACTGAGAGAGCAAGTAGACAAGGCCAGAGACAAACATGTTTTGAAAAGGCTAGCTTTAGAAGCACAGCTTAGGTCTGCTGGAGACTTCTAAAAGCTATCTGGAAAAGAAAATATTAGGACTGGATTGTTAAGGAAACATTCAGACAAAAAGAAAACAACAAAAAGAATCAAATTATTTTGGGTTTATTATTACAAAATTCCTGCATCATGTACAAGTATCACTGAATTCTAGAACTGAGGGGTTAAAAGTTGAAGCTCAGGAGAGATTCAAATTTCCCAGTTTCCTGTGTAGCTTGTTCATAGTTTGAGGGGAAAAAAACAAACTACATTTATGTCAGGTGGAACTTACTTTTCTTCATTGTTAATCTTTTCTGTTAAGCACACAAAAGCAAGGATTTAGTGTGAATCCTCTTTGTGTTTGTGTCCCTTGTCAGTTTTGGTCACTTTTGATATGCTGACTGGGTAGTTTGCTGTAGAATAGTAAGTGTTTTGTTCCTAATGATTTGGCACTTTTAATAATGAAAAGTGCTCTGAATGGGAAAGGTTTTTATTTTTTTTTAATTTCCTTCATCAAACATTTATGGAATCCCACAGCTTGGGGGTTCATGTAATTACAATGAAAATCATCTCTTTCTCTGGAAAACTTACAGAGGTTTTGAGAAATAGAACATATACATAAACATACATGTGCACACATGCACACCACACAAACACACACACACACAGCAGAATCATATCATAAACATACACAGAACACAGATATAGACACAGGGACACACACACACACACACACACACACACACACACACACACACTGTTGTGTAGCTGTTTCCTCAAATTTAAAACACTCCTTCCTAGATGGAGGAGGAAACCTCCTATGCTTCAGGAAGCTGCCAAATCTACAGTATCAGGACACTCGGCAAGTTACATAATTCACAAGACTCTCTACAAAATTATAAAAACAATCATGGGGTGGGGTGTGAGAGGAGGGATGAGAGGGGGATCTGTGGTTGATATGTAAAATGAATGAAAAAATAAAAACAAAACAAGAAAAACAATTAACAACTGTTGGAGAGAGGAGGATTTCTGGTGAACTTGCCTGAAAGTTGTATAGGAAGATCCAGGAATGCAGGTTTTGTGGGCCATCACCCCTACTGCCTTTGAGTCATCCACACTCCTTTGAGTCACCCATTACCTATGCTCCTATAAATAACTGTAATAAGCTGCTCGCACGACTTGTGAATTTTTACTTTGATCTGTTATTGTTTCCTAGTCTGAAATGAAGAGACATCTGTTCACATGTCTCCAGTTAAAGTTAGATAACTCATATATACATACACATGTATAAAGAAATGATCATCCATGCATGTATGTGTCTGTATGTCATGTTCACAAACAGAATGCCAAGAACCTGAATCTCAGACCTTGATTATGTTCTAGGATTGGCCACATCCACTCACAAGTCCAGGGTTTCCTTTAAAGAGACCCATAGGCTATACAGATTTGAAGGCATGCTGAGGATTGAGCTATCTTCATGAATCCTGCAAAACTACACTCATGAAAGCCAACAAAACATCCTTTTGATCAAATGTTACAGGGTAGCCTGTCATTTTCCAGGGAGAGAAGCACAGAGTGACTTCATTGCCATCTGGACCGACTCTCCAGACACTTGCCTAAATCCCAGGGTCATGCGACAATGAAAGAGCGGGCAAGGGGAAGCAATGCTGTAGTGCCAGCAGTAGCAGCGACTGTGGAGATAGTGACAACATTTTGGTGGAAGCAGCAGGTGGATGAAGGCAATGGAGGCAGTGCCAGAAGAGGCAGTACTGGCTGCGCTCCTGCATAGCTGACTTCAGGCCCACAAGCCCTGACCAAATTCCAGGAACTTTGAGCTATTACACAAAACCCAGACCATTCAAACCTACGGGGACTTTGAAGGCACCAGTGGAAGTAATGGTCAGAGATGCTGCAGATGTGGCTTTCAAGGTATAATTTTCTAAGATTACAGCACCAAGGAGCAAGGAATAGAGCTCCTCTGGTGCAAAGTAAAGTGTTCTCTGCAGTATTTGGGGCCATATTTGTGTCTTGAAGAGCATGCATGAGAGACCATTATTTTTGTGGCTCTTACTATATATTTCCCAGCAAAGGAAATCAAGTCTGGGAGTAAACAATAACTGTATTTTTAATTCCAGAAGTCTGGTCCATTGCATAGCTATGTCTCCTAAGTTAAAGCATTCCCTTATAGTGGAGGATATTCTTTGGTGAACTTACCTGAAAGTTAGGTAGAGAGCTTCAAGGATGTGGCTGTCTTTAGTCTGAGGTGGGACTTTCACTTGAGCAGATGCCTTTAAATTACCCATGCTACTGTAAGGAGCCCCAGTAAATGCATTGATTCACCAAGTTAGACTTGGATGGAATAGTTTCTTTGGTCTTTCTCTGGTGTTCTATCTGGGGTGACACTTACTCATGTCTACTTAGGAAAAATCACACATGACCAAAATTTTTGACTCTGATCTCCATGCTTATGCATTCAGAAGAAATCAACTTTGTTCAGAGATGTGCTAAGTTCTGTTATGAACTTACATACAGATAGATAATTACATTAGAAGCATCACAGTGGCACTTAGTAGTGCAAGACTGGCTGTATGATGGCTGGAAGAAAGTATACATAGCCACAGTAGAAAGATAAATGGACTTCTGAGTTGCTGGTAGGCACAGAATGCAGGTGAAAACTGCCAACACTGAGACACAGAAAAAGGGACATGACAGAGGAAAAGTGAAGTGGACCTACTAATAAATGTATTCATCTATTATCAGGGTTAGTCTTTGTGCACTACAGTTAAGTATGTGGGGAACAAATTGAGCTCTACGCTTTGAGAAGAGAAAGCAGGGAGCCTGGTTCCCTTATAGTGTCAGACAGACTGCCTAGCTGCCATCACACTCAACATTAAAGAGAAATGCCTCTGTGATCTGCATGCAAATGAAAGGGTGGTGTGTTTTCCAAGGAGTGAAAATGTACTGTTGACATAAATATCCATTTTCAGGAGCCATACCGGGAAAACAGGTGAACTTTTTTTTTTTCCTGCCTCCCATTCTGATAAGTAGGCAATTACAGGGTATCGTGTTCTCATCCACGGAAGGCCAGTGCTCATTTAAACACAGTGATCACATCTTGTACATTTTCTCCCCAAATGGTCCCCCGAGAGACTGTAAACCCTCCTCTAAATCACACAGAATCTCTCCAAGTTGCCACTAGGAACTGAAAACCCAAATAGCAGAAGCTGTGCATTGCCTGCAAGGAGCTAACATTCCCAGGCACAACATTTAGGCTTCTCTAGTCTAATCCCAGTGGTTTCCCCCAGAGCCTCAGTTTCCACATTTCCATAGAGAGAAGATGTGAGACAGTCATGTGGCTACTGCCCAGCCTGAAAGTACTTTAGTGAAGGGGGGCAGAGGCTCTGATGAGACTGTTACTCTGTAGCTGGGAGCCTGAGAAGACACTGAGTTTGAAATGGAATGTAAAAGTCAGCCAAGAGAGCTTTGAACAGAGTGTGAAGGAAGGGAAAGGAGAGGGAGATGTTGAGGGAAAGAGATAGAAATGAGAACATAATGCCGTAGGGTAGAAGGCAAACAGGCATCCACATTGGATAGCTTGTGGTGGCAGCAGAAAAGCAGGTGGGGTCATCCAAGCAATGGTTCCTCTGGATGTGCATAGACACCGCTGCACCCTACGGCGTGATCATGAGAGGGTGTGCCAAGATCCCTGGAGTCTGGCAATGATTAGCACAAGACCCAATAAGCCACAGAATGAGCAGGCCTAGGGGTCAGGAGGACCCATCCTCCGGTCATGTGTTTATGTTTAGACAAGATCCGGATTGTGTCTTGAAAGATCATTTGCATCTTTGGTCCTTTTGTAATAAACCTTGAAAACAATATGGGGCAGGGAAATGACTCAGCAGTTAAGAGCACTGGCTGTTCTTGTAGGAACCCATGTTCAGTCCCCAACACTGACTTGGGGGCTCACTACCATTTGTAATTCAAGTTCCAGGGGATCCTATTTAATGCCCTCTTCTGGTCTCTGGGGGCAACAGGCATGCAAAAGGTGTACATTCATGTATGCAGGCAATCAAACATACAAAAATAAAAATTAAATTAGATCTTAAAAAAAGGAAATGCAATCTAGATATAGTGGTTCCTGTTGCAATCACCACCTGGAGAGGCTGAAGCAGGAGGATGGCCACAAATTCAAAGCCAGCCTGGGCTACAGCATAAAGCCTGTCTCAAAATAATGGGGAAAAAAAAACCAGGAAATCTACTGCAAGAGATATAAGTATGCATGTGCATGTATGCTTAATTCTGTTTAGGTAGTTTAGGTGATTATCCCTTAATTTGAAAAGATCTTAAGCACAAATCAATCAACACAACTTAGGGAAACATTAGCTGCTTGAAACCACAGAGCCTACAGAGAGGCGGTCTCTTTGTAAGTACTGTCAAACCTGTTTGATAGGACGGCCATCCAAATAGTGACAGCAAAGGGATACTTCCCTATCTTAATGTCTGGAGCACAAGAGAGCTTGGGTATGTAGACAAGTCCTGACAGAGACCAAGGAAGAACACTAGGTAGGACTATGCCTGTGAGTTGACTCTTGTGTGGCAGATATGATATGCATGCATTTTTGTCCACTGATAGAGAAGCACCCAAGGGAGAAAGCGATAGACACTCTCTAGAGACTGTGTCCTACAACAAGCTACTTGTAACAGGAGTAAATGTGGATTCTGAAGGTCAGACTGTTGTAAATTTCAGCTTGGCTGGCAGTGTTCATGATAAAACAAGTGGAAGGGAAGGCTGTTTGCACAATAGAACAATGCTAACACTTGGGGTAGTATCAGAAGGGTTGACTTTTCATGGAAGGAGTCACTTTTGGGCACAGGAGAAAATGAAGTGCTGGCCTCCCTTGCTCTTCCTGACATGCTCCTTTATTTTGAAAGGGGTCTGTTTTCCCTCATGGAACCAGTAGGAAACTGCTGTCTGGACAGGACACCTTTACAACTTCCCAAGCCCTGCAGAAATAGAACTTAAGTCTGCCAAATACTTAGGAAAACCATGCCTGAAAGAAAACACATTTCATAGTCTAAAAGCCTGGGTGCAGACAACTTTACCATCTGAAGACATAGGCTAGTCAATGGAATCCTCAGAGGTGGGGTACTCCCTATAACCTGTCGGTCAGAGAGGCTAGTGACACCCACAGACAAGAACAGGTGGTTGCTACGGCTGATTGACACCTGCCTCATTTTGTCCAACCATCCTTTTACATTCTGGCAACTGGGTCATCATAGACTTGGATATTCCACCTGGATCAGCCATAACTTGTCACCTCTTTGCATGCTTTAGTACTTTCCTGCTCACTTGACTATTGGTTTGTTAACATTCACTTTCTTTTGTATTTTACATGAAGTTGCCCCTTCTCAACGCCCATTGCTCAGCAGTCTTTGTTCTCGATGCCACTTTTGAGCTTCCTGTTCCCTCCAATTTGGCTGCCATTAAGCCTCTGAAGAAAGAAACCTGCCAGGACTCTTCAATAGCGACTTCATAGTCACAAGAGATGGGATTTTTTTTCAATTACACCAAAAATAGAGACACACATTAGCAATAGTGGAACAAGAGAGAAGGAAAGCCGATATTGTAAATTGAACTGTGTACATTAGCCACCGCCCTCCACCCATACACCCAGGAGAATCAAGTCTTTGGCTCTGAAGAATGACATTAAAAAGTTAAGCAGTACTCACTCTTATTTAAAATGTCATTCTTGTTCAGTGTAACCGTTAGACATTTAATATAGATGGATGAGCCACACTGACTCCATGAAGACAAAACTTCCCTCTATACATCCGCTCTAAAAGCTTTTAAAACCACCCTGTCAGGAACAATTTGATGACTTATCAGTCGTGTTTCTCTACAGAACCACACAGGACTACACATGGCAATGGAATATTCTGACAGAACAGAGTGGGTGGATGGGTGGGAAGGGGCTCAGAAGTCCACCACATGCTATAAATGATTATAGCACAAAACACTGTCCATAAAGCAGGGGAGCAAATGCATTAGCCTGCTACAGGAGGCTGGGTTTGACCATTAAATGTTACATATAAAAAGAACAAATACAATGTCTCAACAGGACTCCACAGAAGTCTGAGGATGCAGAGGCACCTAAAAATGATTTAAAATGGGCATTTTGTTTGAATGTGTGAATGATGTCAAACAAAAATTTGCAGTAACTGACATGCTGCTTTATCTGCTCCTGGTGACCATGAGTGTTCCTAAGTCAGGATCACCATTCCCTTGAGGGACACCTACATTCATTCATTGTTTTTACCTAGGGCCTTTATCAGACACAGGTAGCATCTTTGTGATTAAAAACAAAGACAAGTCCTCTTTAAAGACATTTAGAACTTGACTATATAATGAGAAAAAAAAACTATCAACAGAGTTCAGAGGAAAGTAAATCTTAAGTTATTTCAAAAAGATAGATGATTAAAATCTACCCAATAACTATGTGGATTAAATCAAACACCATTGTTTATGTGTTGACAATTCTGCAATTTGGGGAAAGATTAACAGAAGTGGATCACTTATAAGCTACGTGCTATTGCCTAAGGTCCAGAGCAACTGGGAGCTCCAAAATGGCCCTCCTCATATGGCTTCTAGTTGAGATCCACTGTTGTTTGAGGATCCAGCCATCAAGATCAATCAGAGCAGCTTGTTTTCCTGTATATCTCTGGAAGCCATAGTATGACAGGTAGATTCTGAGACCTTGTCTCTAGATCTTTGCATTCTGGTTTGCTTTTGGAGGATACTTCTGGGGCTTGAATCTTGAGTCATGTGACTGCTAGGCAAATCATCGAGCTGTATCTCCATTTTTTGTTTTTTTGAATCTTCAGTGGATCTCTTAGGTCCATCCTTGGAGCATAGGTTTGCCACACTATATCATTTGGAACCAGGAGGTTCCAAAAGTGATCCAAGCTATCATTGGTGGATGTGGTTTCTAAAATGATTACATCTTTAGTCCACAGCAACAACCAAAGATCAGTTAAGATTATGTGAGTTGGACATGAAAAATTGAGTGAGAGAAGGTGAGAGAAACATTTATGTAAAGCTATTTACACTTTTGACACCCAGTGATGGACATTACGAGTCATTGTGGTTATTAGTATGAAGAACAACCTTCTATTGCTGACATGGATTTTCTGGAAAAATGTTCTCACTGTGTTTTAAGCAAGATGTCCCAATTTTCAAGATTCTTGGTCAAGTAAAGGACATGTCTCATTATGCTTCTCCATATACCTCACCAAGAACAGACACTGATTATTATTAATTGAATCAGGAATTTTAAGATCTCTAGTATTTTGTATGAACTAGGCACATGACAGTTAAATATAAATGGTACAGGAAGTAGTAGGCTCCCCTAAATGAAACCTTTTAAAGCTGCTTAAGAGTGGTTAGTGATTAGTGGCAGAGGCTGTAGTGAGAGCAAGCAAACCAGAGCAGAAATCAAACACTAATGTCCGTGGTAGCTGGTGGACTCACAATGAATATAGTGTGAGACTGGGAAAAAAAAAAGTATTCAATATAGATGAGAATGACCTTCTAGGAATAACTCAACCCAGAAAACATCTGAGTCTATGAATGTCCCAGCATTCATTCAATTTGATATAATTATTTGTCTCAAACCAGGCACATGAGTTAGTAGCAAGAAAGTCTTTTTCTTCTATAAATATTTCATGTTGCATGCATCTATATAATAGTGATTAATGTAGAGCAGGGGTAATGTTTTGCAATGTCTTAAGACATTTTTGGCCATCACTTTTGAATCAAGTAGTATTACTAGGTAAGGGAAAAGGGATGCTCTTACACAGTTAATACGCAGGGCAATTCCCATTAGAAATAATTATTCAGCTCAAACGTCAAGAGTGCAGCAAGGAGACCAGTCTTAACCTAGAGTAAGCATTCTACATTTTTCAGGATGAATAAATGAATGAATGAATGAATGAGAAAGAAATCATAATATAAGCAATGGAGACTGTGATCAAGATGAAATATCCCAGGATTGCTGACCAACTGCAGATAAAGTGATATACAAACCTCAGCTAATAAGTCAGTAAAACTAACAATGGAAATCAAATAAAACTAAGAGATTCAGACAAATTAAGAGTAAGAGACTGGTTAGAATAAAACAAAGACATGGCCATCAGTGTTCCTTTGTAAGTGTTGCAGTGAAGATCTAGTAAGGAATCACTGATGAGCAGATCCAGTTACAGAGCTATAAAACTGTAGGGTTGACAGGCTGTTGTAGCCTATATTTGCACTTGAATTAGTCTCTTAGTTACCTACTTGTAGCTAATTTTATAGTATGGGTTTAGATCACGACCAAACCTCTAAAATCATCCTTAATGTATAGCTTCTACAGGTCCTTCCTGGCAGTGTTAGAGAGAAGGCATTTTTGATGCCTCCCCTGGCAGCCCAAATAGATATCCTTTGACTCATTACAGTCATATTTGTTGGACTTACCAAATTTGTACTGTTTGGATAATACAGCTCTCTTAAGCTGAGTCCATGTCACTACCACTATGTTTTATCTACATACATCAAGATTTTTAATATTTGCTCAAGTATGAAATATTTGACTTAAAGCTAAAATTATGACATGGCACCAAATTATCAAACATCCGAAGAGTTTGTGTTATCAAATGGAAAGAAGATGGAGCCAGGATCCTTTGACTTCAGATTCTTTACCTTTCAATCATAGGCAGATCTCTAGTCCTAGACACTTCATGACTACTGAAAGTCAGTGATGCTGCTTTAAGTGCCCTGCCAGTGCACTTCAGAAACCCAAATTCTTTCCATCAAGCAAAATAGAAAGTAATGTTTTGACAAGTAAGTTCCTGGGTATTTGAAATTGATTTTTCTAACCAAGTATTTGACAGAATAGAACTTCTCATTCTAATTATGAGATCCTTCCTCTGCCTTCCCCCCAAACAGCTTCACATTATACTCAGGACTGCATTAACTTTGATCTTTCTATTCTTTTTTTTTTTTTTATTGTCTGCTTCTTTTTGAAAGAGTCATGTGTACTTTATATGAGTTCACTCTTGTGTACTTTATATGAGTTCATGAAATCTTTCTTCTACCCCAAATCAACCCCCCCATGTGTGTTTGTGTGTGTGTGTGTGTGTGTGTGTGTGTGTGTGCGTGCGCGCGCGCGCGCGCACGTAGACCAGGAGAGAACTCCAGGGAAAGTTCCTTTACATCTTACCATTGCCACAATGGTCAAAGAGGGCAGGACAGGGAAGGATGTGTTATTAATGATAGTTAATCCTGTTAAAGCATCCAAGGGACTGTCCAATGACACTGCTACTCTGGCCCTGATGCTCCTGTACATCATGGAAATTCTAGAATATCTCAAAAGCAAACATATTTCAAGGACTGTTGGTACAGAACTGGAACAACCAACCTCCTACCCCTGCTAGCCTTTTTGCTATGTCTTCTTGATGTCCTATTTTTATTTTGTTTTCATGTTTTAAAAATGCTTTTTTTTTTTGAGATTTATAACATAATTACGCCTTCCCCTCTTCCCTTTTCTCCCTCTAAACCAGTGGTTCTCACCTTTGATAATGCTGCAAACCCCGTTAATACAGTTCCTCATGTTGTGGTGACCCCCCCCAACCTTATATTATTTTCATTGCTGACTTCATAACTGTAATTTTGCTGCTGTTGTGATTGTAAGTAATGTGTGTGTCTATGTATTCTTAAATATGTGACTACAGCCTATAGAGTCTGTAAAATGTTATATATATATGATTTCAGGGATGACCATTTGGTATTTGATAACCAATTGGTCTACTCTTCCCTGGGAAAGACTATTTCTCCTTTTCTTGGCATTCATTGCTTGTCTGTCATTCTTTGTCTAGGGTTGAGATCTTTGGAGCTTTATCCCTTTCACATTAGGATGTCTACTGAGGTTGTCCTCATTCAGGCCATCATTAGGTACTCATAATGGTGAAATTTCATGATTATAACATTTTCCATTTTCTTATTTGCTTATAGTTTTCTTGGCTACTGAGTTGCAGAAGTTCTAAGAAAATCTTAATTATTATTTTGCTGGTAGAATTCAGCTCATAAAAACTCAGCTTCAAAGTATTTTATATTATTTATATTATTTGCTTCAACCCATGGTACTACATTTGGTTTCTTTTCCCAGCTGTACCTACTAGGCTGGCTGGAGTAGACCTTAGAAAGGGCATACTTGGCCGGGCGTTGGTGGCGCACGCCTTTAATCCCAGCACTCGGGAGGCAGAGCCAGGAGGATCTCTGTGAGTTCGAGGCCAGCCTGGGCTACCAAGTGAGCTCCAGGAAAGGCGCAAAGCTACACAGAGAAACCCTGTCTCGAAAAACCAAAAAAAAAAAAAAAAAAAAAAAAAGAAAGGGCATACTTGTCTTTGACAAGTTTTCTTTTCTGTTATACTGCTTACAATGTACATCAAGCCTTGATCAATGACTAGTTAATCTTACTTAGTCTTTCCCCCTCATGTCAACCTTCCTGACTTAGACCTCCCTTTATGTTTGCTATGCCACTTTCTAGCAAATTGGAGAGGTTCCAAGCATCTCTTTAAGAAAGCTGAGTCTTATGTCACATTGTGTCCTTTGGGAGACAAAAACTATTATTTGTGGCTCCCATAGTAGTGATTTCCAGATGGGAGAAATACAGGCAGAAAAGCTTGTGTGACTCTGCTATCTGTCTTCTCAACTATGGCTACCCTTTAGAGGCAATCTCCTTTCTGTGAAGCAATTCAAAAGTGCTCAGAGACATATACAATCTGCCTCCCAAAACAGTAACAAAGGGCCATGGGTCAAAGATAAACAAAAGCAAATTTGAGAGTGTAGAGATACCAACATTCTCAATACTCTTTTAGGAGCAGGTATGGTCTTATTAAACTCCGGATCAGCCTAGAGCTATTTTTCATCTAGTAGCTCCTTTCTGCAAAGAGGTTTAATTATTTCACAGGGTAAGAGGCAGTGGACGTGAGATGTGTGCATTTGCTGGGAGATAATTGCATTTCATGAAAAGTACATGCAAAGGTTTGGGAAGGCAAGTGATAAATCTTCCTCCAGTCTGTGAATCAGTCATATTCCAACTGATGAGTGGTTAGAAGATCAATTACTAATCATGATGAGAGCAAAACTTTTCACTTGTAATTTTCACCAGGTTGCTGAGAGCAACTTCATAAACATAAACATCCATCTTCTTTGTCCTCCTGGGAAGTGAGCATTTGGCCAGATTATCCCTGGATACTGATATGAAAACTGAGATTCTAGGAGCTGATTGACCACTGGAACATCCATCAAAGGAGAGAGGCAAAAGATGGTAAACATGCAATAAATTTTCCATTAGAGCTTTGAATACCCTTTCTACTAGTATAGATAAACTCTAATGATGGTATGAGCTAAGAATCCCAGGGCCAAGTTCTGTGTTTAATTCTATGCAAAAGACAGTAGATATTTATACTGTTATTTTTTTTCTTTTAATCCCTGTCTTAAGGATGGGAAAATAAAAATTAGGAAGGCTAGTACTCTGTAAAGAGTCTTTTGACTGGCCATACTTACTCATGCAGTCCAGTTGCAGACACCAAGATTTCTTTCCCCACCTTTTTGCAGATACTGGGAACCAAATCCAGGAGATCGCATACATACTACTATGTTTTCTCTTATTTTGTTTTCTAAACTTCTTAAAAAATATTTTCTTAAAGTTTCAACCCTCCCATCTCAGCTTCTGGATACTGAGATTCCAGGCATGTTGCTCCCCACGCTTGTTCTCTAAGCCCTCACATATGGTGTGTGCCAGGCCTATTGTAGGCTGAAAATGGGAAGATGTCCATAAGAAACATGACATAAGAAGCCCACAGTGGATAGAGAGAAGAAACCCAGCACCAATAATATTTCCATGCTATACACTTATATGTGGTTGGTGTTTATTAGTACATGGAATCCTCAAAACAATGTGACAGGAGATTTCTGTTACCTTACTTCCCTTGATTGAACAAGAAAATTGAGGCATGGAGAGGCTGCATAACTATTTGTAACTTATTGAACATTATCTGTAATCTCCCAGAAACAGGACACAAGAATACATGCTGTTAACCACTGGTAGTATTCTTTCTATGTTAAGAAGTTTATGGGGTAAAGTGATTATTCAGTCCCTCTTCTAAACTGCCTTGTCCAGATGCATCTCTGTAAAGTCAAAAGATTGGAGGTCAATTACATTTCCAGGATGCTGGGTAAAGTTGCACAAGACTTGTATGTATGTATATATGTATGCATTATTATGGTTGTAGGTATTATTTGTATTCTCCTTATCTAATACACTCTAAGGCTGACATGAAAGTGAGTTTGAAACATCCCATAATGCTATCACTGTGGCTGAAAGTGAATTCCCTAATCCTTCCTCCCTATTAAGCCATCTGGGACACATGTTTTAGAGCAAAATGGTAGAGGCAATGGAGCCTGCAACACAATATTAATAGTAACTTGGCTGCCTAACATTACAGTTATGAAATATTTAAGTGTCAGAAAATAAGAAATCCTAATAGAATTTAGAAAGGGCCAATGGAGACTTAGCTATTCCCAAATCCTTCCAAATCCATTCCTATGCACATGGCCTGATATTAGTTAGACTATGAGTCAGTCATAGATCCTAACTCCTGTTCAGTGCCCACAGGATCCTCCTCCTCCTGTCTGCTTTACAAATCTAACAAGGGATAGTGAGAGCTCAAAGAGGCACCATTTACTCAAAGAACTTTCCCTTTCCTCTATGCTTGGGAGTCTCAGTCTCTTGAGAATTGCAGGAGATTTGGAAGATCATTTTACTAATTCACTTTTAGTTCATCTTCCTGGAGAGTCAAGATATACCCACTTTGTAATAGTGGCATGACTGTTAGGGTGGCGGAGAGGGGGGGAACCATCACTTTCTGATTAGACTGGAAACCTTCTCCATAGGAAGAAATTCGTGCCTGGTAATATAAAGCTGTTCAAAAGTTCATGGCTGGGGAGGTCATAAGCTCCAGTGTAAAAGCTACTGTCAATTTGCTAAATGGACATGCTGCTTCAAAAATAAAATAATCTACAGAATGTTTCGATGAGACATTTTATTGTCTTCTTGAGAATGAACTTATCACTTCCTGAAACATTTTTTTCTGTCTCTGAGGAGGTTTTTTCTGTCTCTGAGTAGTTTTAAATTATACCTGAATTAATCAACTTTCCTTTGCTATGATAAAATACCTGACAAAATCAATGTAGCTGCTTTAGCTCACAGTTAAAGGGGTATTAGTATATATGCAGCTGACTATACTGCTATATGTTTATGGAAATGCAGAATATCATGGTAGAAGGCGTAGTAAAGTGAAGCTATACCTCTCACGGCAGCCAGGATACATACAGACACCCAGAGCAGAGCAGAAACTTGATATCCTCTTGTAACATTTTCACTGATTTACTTTCTTCAGCCTTACTCTACCACCTCCCAGAGTCAGGCATCTACTACATGAGCATTTGAGATATACTCAAGAGCCACCTCATTGCAAGATATTTATACTAAGTCATAATTCAATTATCTTGGACTCTGTGGAACCTCAAAATCTTATTTGTGGAACTTCAAAGTCTTATCTTTCAAACACACTCAGCACAAGTGGAAGAGCCTTCTCTTGTGCCCTTGGACTCCAGAGGGTTTCACGAAATACCTGTATTCAGCCTCATTAGGTTCTATGTAGCTTCCTGGGGGATTTCTGGGCTTACTGCATAAACTATAAACTTCTCAAGGACAAGGGATATCTCTTATTTTTCTGATACTTCAGCATCTGGCCCAATTCCTGGGCATTAGGTACTTTGTATTTATTGTGCTTGGAGCACATCCCCAATGGCTCTTCAGGAAGGAAAACAAAGCCAAAGTAAGTATGACATAAGGCTGTAAATATGTGAAGCCACCTGTTTGCAGAGAAAGTGGTATGTCATCATTTCTAAGAGATAAACATGTGGCTATTAGACTTATGCACAGTGAAGAGGTTGAAAAGCAACAAGAAAGCTAATTAGATTACACTTTAGTGGCACTTAAATAGTGGCTTCATTAATAAATATGATGTGTAGCCCATGACAACTTAATCTACACTGTGAAGAGAAATTAAATGAAAGAGTACAGAGATCATCATTCATACCTTCTTCAAGAGGCCAAAAAGGAGGGTTATCAGAGAATGAAATTTGAAATAACATACATTTTTTTTAGAAAGGCCACCAGTAGCAAAATCTCTAGGAAGAAAAAGACCTAGTGAAGGCAAAGTAAGGAAATTTAGTTGTGAAGATAAATGATGACTCAGTTACCAGGGAAAACAAGAACAGGGCCTAGGATTGGGAACTAGAGAGAAGGCAGACTTCACAGGAGGGAACACTGAATATTCTCAGGAGAAAGCCATCCAAATTATCTGTGGTGATGGATGTCATGGGTAAAGAATGATTCACAGAATCTTTCTATAGGAAGGTCTTCCTATGGTTTGAACATTTTCTCACTCTATAATCTGCAAAAACCATAATACTTAGACCAATGGTTTTAAGAGGTAAGGCCTTCAGCAGTTGATTGGTAATGAGGGCTTACTCACTACAAATGGGATTAGCAGCCTGACTTAGTTTGAAGAAGTTCCCAAGATCCTG
The DNA here is from genome assembly GCF_004664715.2 of Peromyscus leucopus. Classification (NCBI taxonomy): domain Eukaryota; kingdom Metazoa; phylum Chordata; class Mammalia; order Rodentia; family Cricetidae; genus Peromyscus; species Peromyscus leucopus. Next base: position 93,699,331 of record NC_051065.1, read on the forward strand.
AACAAATATGCAAGTTCCATTCTAGGTCTGTGTACCAAGAACTTTCATTTATATAGTTCTAGGATCTCCCTACGGATTTCCTGGCTATTCTCTCATCTGAATATTATAATTGCCTTCTGAAAAGGCAAGGGACACTTCTCCATTTCACATAGAACGTGCAGAGTTGAGAGAACACGAAAGACCTGTCTAATAACCTAAAACAAGGTAAGGATTGGTTTGATTTATTCTGGAGTGCTCTCTCTCAAAACCCTCTTTTGTATACAGCATGTTGCCTTTTAGCCCAGCCACATGACTTGAAAGTGAAGATGGCCCGTGAGAACCTCTGTATCACCATCCTCCTATCTTTGGACTCATAAAAAGGACATTAACATAATGGAGTCTGTTTTCAAGACTATGAGACATGCTCACAGTATTTGACTAGAGAAAAAAAAAAAAAAACAAAAAAAACCTCTTCCAGGAATTCACATTACTTCTTGGGCATGAGTCAAATGAAACTTTCTGAGTCCAGGCTGTAAGTCCCAAGAGGACAGGAGTGTCTTCCCAGCACCTAACATATGAGTGACACACCATAGGAAGCCAATAACAAGCTGTTAAACTAGGGGGCTCTTAAATGTCAAGCTGAGGTTAGGGTTGACAATCCTCCTCTGGCTAACATGTTCAGGGGTTCTCCCTGTACCCAGAGAACATGGGGAGTGAAGTCTGCCTGCTCTCCCCACATGCCAGTCAGAGCAAGATACTTCTGCCTACCTCTGAACTTGGTCTGTGACAAACACCTGCAACTTTTGCATTTTCCACTAAGGCAGAGGAAAAACAACTCTGTCCCCTTCCAGGGTCTTCATTATTCTGTCTCTGTATGGCTCCCAGGTTCTTTACTCCCACTGGCTATTGAGTTTCTGACATCTATGCACTTTCCAAAATTCCGTTTGTTATTCCTCCTTCCTGGATCTTACGATGTCTTGGCCCCTTGGATTAGCAAGGGGTGGTCTTGATGGCTGAGTTTCTGACTATGAACCCTCTCTATAGGCCATTAACTGGATCCTCCAAGGTTGATCCCCAATGTAGACCACAAATCCCCAAGCTGTCTGTGAAACCTTTCTAGGTTCTTTGAAGTGCAGCACTATATTTAACTATCTACACTTGTACAGATATGTGGTTCAGGAAAAGAGAAAAATATGCAGATCACTTTAATAAATATGGAATACTGCACCTGGCGTCTATCTAAGGAAAATATTACCTGCACTGTGAAGACAGCAATAACACCATCACAATAACATTGTCGGAACGCAAGAAACCAAGATGTGTTGAATTGGTGTTATAATTAGAAAGCAGATAAACAAATAGGAACATCATTTATTCATTAAAACTGTGCAAATGGAAAAATCAACTTAATTAATTTCTTTGTACAGTGTCTGCAAACTCCTTCAGGGAGAAAATCTGAGGAAAAATTTCTGGCGAGAAAAAATGACACACACACACATGGCTTCAAAGCACAACTGGAAAGGCAAGTCAGTGTTGCTTTTTTTGGACAGCAAGTGCTCTTTTGAAGGAGATAATGAAGAGAGCAGGCTGGCCTCCTAAATTGGATGGTTCAGGCATTTAATTACAAGCGGGCTTCTCTTGCATTTTTCCTGGGCATCTGAATGATACCCCTTTCCTCCTCAGCCTGCCCTCCCAAGTGAGGTCGCAGGGTGGAATGGATGGTGTTGAAGTTGATTGAGGTACTTTCTGCAGACCCTTAGAAAAGTTTAAAAGCTGGGTCCTTAATGGAGACACATCTATCATGGCAGTCATTACACCAAGCAAACAGTCTTCAGGAGGGTTAGCTCGTGGTAAAACTGCACAGAGTGTCCATCTATTAGCCTTGGTTCTGTCTCTTGTCCTTGCCTCCTCCCCACAAACCCCCTGTCTCTCTTTTACTTGCCCTCTCCTCTCTCAAGTGTCCTGCCTCAGTAGACATGGTCTGAATCTACCTGCAATCTCTTCATTTTATTCATCTTAAAACAAGTTTTTGTAAAATCAGTGAAATGATTATGAGATCAAGCTGACATTACACTTGATGTAAACCCCTGCAGATTCTTTCAGTTAGCTCTCCCTGTGTTCTCTAAAATAATAATAGCAACATCAGCAAGTATTTATTGAATACTTTGAGCTAGTCATTGCCAAGTTCCTTGCATACATTCTTTCATTTAACCCTTACTACAACCCAATGGGCAGACATTATTAGGATCGTTCCCATCTTTCCCACAATTGGAATGGGTCACACAGCAAATAAGCTTTATAAAATATCACAGACTTATTAAGTTTAGCATGCCTTGAATTTAAGTTTGAGTAGTTTTCTTTGTTCCTTCTTTGAGGGGCATTTGTTGACAGGATCTTAAAATTGCTTGGTTTGGTCATAGAGGAAGAATTCTGTGGCTCAGTAGAAAATTGTTTATGGTCTAGACAGCTAGAAGACATCCCTCAGGGTAATCTGACTCCAGTGTAACAAGATTTCTTTTACAACTATCCATTGTGGGTGTAATCAGAGTAACACAAAATGACTTTTGTCTGTGTACATGACACCTCTGCTCTTTTCAGTAGACTTCCTAGCTCTACTGAGAAAGGAACCAGTTTTCCATTAATACATCCAGCTGCCTTTAGTCAGTAGAAATTTGATATTTTTTGGACATTGGCTTTGAGTCTGTTCTAACACCTCACAAGTTTCCTGCTTATAATTAGTTAAGTAAAATCTTTAACACATGTGTTAGCCATCAAGAGGATGCTTTAACAAATGCCCACAGATGGGGCGCTGCAGCAACAGAGATTTATTCTTTCAGAGAAATCGGGAAACAGATTGTACTCACTGAGATCCTTTAAGGGCACCAGTCCTGTGTCTCCCAGCTTTGATACCTGGGTCTAGTGTGACTTCAGTCTTTGATTCCAGGGCCACATGGCTGTCTTTGTATGGCTCTGTGCATCTGTATATGTAGCAGTTTCCAAAGTTGTCCATTTTTATAAGACCAGCTGTACTGGTCTCTGGCCCATCTTATGACCTCCTCATATTCACTTGACTAAATATACAAAGAAATTATTTCACAATAGGGGTTTAACATATCTTTTTCGGGGGATGGAGAACACAATATATGTTCATTTTTATATCTGTGTGAGAGTTGAGATTTTAAATTTTTTAAAAAATTTTTAATCATGTTAATAATTAATTGACAATGTGCTGTCATCCATAATGGCACAAATTTTCTTTTCTATTAAAAACTTTTTCTGAAAAAAATCAGACACATGTATATAAAATAAATGGCATAATGGCAACTAATCTTCATTCAGTTTTTTGCTTTTATCAACATCCTATTGATTTCACCTCTACTTCTGACAAAGCTGCTACTTACAGGAATTCGAACCCTGACCCTCACCTTCCTCACATTCTGATGAACTATTGGGAAGCTTGACTTTCTTTGCTCCTCTCTTTCATGTGGCTGTGCTAATACCCCCAGACAAAAGCAACTTAATAGGTAAAGGTTTATGTGGATCCCAGTTCCAGGTTGCAGCCTACAATTGTGGGGACATCAAGGCAGCATTCAAGCAGCTCATCATGTCACATTCCAGTTGAGACAAAGAGAATGAATCAATACATGCTTGTCAGTGTTTGGTTTTCTTTCTCCATTCTTTCACAGTCCAAGATCCCCTGCCCAGGGAATGGTGTCACCCACACTGGGTGGGTCTTCCCATCTCAATTAACCTAATCAAGGAAATCTGTCACAGGCATTCAGCAGGCCAACTGGATCTAGACAGTTCTTCTGTGAGACTGTCTCCCCAAGTGATTCTGTATTGTGTTAAGTCCACATTTGAAATTAATCATCACAGCTAATAAGTAAGAGTTGTTTGAACTAGATTTAAAGAATAATTCATGATACTGTAGTAACAAATAGGAGAATGTAATACAGTCCACCTAGGAGGCACATGCCTTCCAGACTTTTCTCTTGGTGAGTTTATCATTTCTACCCTTACAAAAGGATCCACTGAAGGAGACACAAAATGAGGATGGGGCAAATCTTGATTCTGTAATTTTTCTAATGCCTATCAGTGAGATCCCTACTCCACGTACATGCAGGAACAAGTCTAGGTTCTCAGAAGGGATGCCAACAGGAAGCCTTCAGTGGTGGTATGTCTGTCACCTTTTCCAAGCCATCCCAGGTAATAACAACTGTTGAGCCTTCTTTCTCTTCTACACACACCACAATCATAGATGCATCCACTAAGCCAAACATCACAATGCACGAGATAGTGTGTGCGTGTGTGTGTGTGTGTGTGTGTGTGTGTGTGTGTGTGTGTGTGTTAATATGCTCATGCAGAGGCCAAATGAGGATGCCAGGAGTCTTTGTCACTCTCCCCCTTATTTTTGAGATAGGGTCTTTTCATGAACATGTATCTTGATGTGTTAGACAGGCTGACTGGTTGACAAGCTTCCAGCATCTGCTTGTCTCCATCTCCCAACACATGGAGTCACAGGCATGATTGTCATACTTGCCATTTTACACAAATGCTAATAATTTGAACTCAGGTCATCCCATTGATTTCACAGCAAGCACTCTTGTCCACTTTCCCTAATCCCATATATAGTTAATAAGCATCACAAGATGCCTCTTATGAAGATAGGTGGAGAAATAAGTATGCTTAATTATCAGGAAGATGTGTTGTATCAAAACATTCTGAGACCTAGAGATAGTGTATACAATCCACATTGTAAAAAAGAGATCTGAGCATTGGTGGGAGTCCTGGAACCTAACTCATGTGACTTCTGTAAGATAACCATACTTGTTTAAAGTTCTCTCTATTCCTGTTCTAGGTTCTATACCTCTTTCCCTCATTCAAAGACAACTAACACTCTGGACCAGCTATGCCCCTTCCCTTTATTTGGTTTCTGCTTCACCAGGCATGTGTTATGTTACCATGAATTTATCTCTTGATTTCAGTGATCTTCAGCCTTTTTCTCCCACAGTACAGGCATGGAAGGGTGCGTACTCAAGTAAGAGTAGCAGACATACACCCAGAGGTTTCTCCCATTCAGGAAGCAAAGAAACTGGAAGAGGTTGTTCTGTGATGGACACTTTTCATGTATACAAAAAGGAAATCTTCAGAAACTTCTGGGACTTAATTATTGATGCTAATTGAACTCTGTCTTGAAATTGATTCATACACTGTACAATGCTTTTAAGTAGATATCAATATGTATAGGTTTCTGGGCACAAGAATACAGTAGTTCTTGTCTTGAAACAGTAGAACACCAGAGATTAAAGATACTACAGAGCCTAAGAAGTCTGAAGAGATGAAAGGGCAATAGGCATATATTCTTTCCCTCTCTCTGCGTGTGTCTCTGTCTGTCTGTCTGTCTCTCTCTCTCTCTCCCACCCTCTCTCCCTCTCTCTCTCTCCCTCTAACTTCCTCCCAAGAACCACCATTATTCGGCAAATGGTCCTTTTCCTATCCAGGTCTCTCTGTGCTCCCTTTGATGGTACTAATGTTTCCCTACATTCTTTAAGACTGATCATAATATGATTTCACTACTCTGGGTATGATGCACACTGGGGTATGTCATAGAATTTTAATTTAGAGCTCAGTTCTGCTTGCAGAGTAAGTTTCACAGAGCAATGGTCCACCTTACGTTGAGAAGATGAAAGTCCCAAGTGCCGAGGTCTCTAGGCCCTTCAGAGATGTGCACCCAGTGAAACAGTGGATAAACAATCACCGGAACTTCAGTGACTTCCCTCTGTGTGCCTCTGAGCAACGTATCTATACTGAGGAGTGTCATCTGAAAATGAGGATTTTTCACAGTAGTTCCGTTCTAGGGTTTTCATAATGCTGAAGGGCTATGTTAGTTCAGCTATAGAGGCTCACACAGTAACTCACCTTGCAAAAATGCAGTAATGGTCATTGTACCCACAAGACTAATTCTCTTTTAAATATCTCCATCCATATGTTGCATTGTGGAAGAGCTGATGTACCTGTTTCCTGTGCAGGCAATTCATAAGATTAACTTCACAATATTAAGGGAATACATAAATATATAAAGGGCCTTTAGGGGTTCTTCTTTCCTGCTTGGACATGACCATGTGAAGACTCTCAAGGCTGGGTCCTGTGTCCCCATGGATCAGCACTTAAAGGCATTTCTTCTGGAGCCATATAGGTAGAACAGATAAAATATCAAAACCACATAGCCTTGGGCTTGCTTGAGTTTCTGAAGGAACAAGCCCCAGTGAACAGTAATCTATTTGTGCGCACCACAACAGTCTTGTTATTTAGACTTCTGATTTTGTGGGCTTTATTGGCACCATTCTCTGCAACATTTCTGATGTTCACAGTGGGCTACAGGTTGAACAAACCATGCACTGAGCTTTCAGTTTGGCCTATTATTTCTCCATATCTTAATTTAAATTTAAACTGCTTTCCAAATACTCTTGTATGGGGAAGGGGTAGATGTTGTTACCTTGATTTTATTCTCTGGGAAGCTGGGGCCCATAGAGGACAGAGGCTTTGCCGAGTTCTCAGAGGCCAACTGAGTTAATCTGGATAGAGCTCTGGTTGAACATGCTCCTAGCACTTTCCTTGTAGAAAACTGAGAGCCCTCTAACACTGGTCACTCATAGGAATGGACACACATTTGGAGTAATTGATATCAAATCCCTTTCTCTCATTAGAGAACCAGGCTTCCATTTTCACAGCCCGGCTGACTCTTCCCTTTGCACTGTCAAGAGCATTTCACATCTAACCATAGTGATGTTCTGTGACTGATAACCTTGAGATTTCATAACAATTTTTACTTTTATAAAAATAATTATTTTTATTTTCCTTTCTTTCTTGCACATGTAATTCCTAAATTCATCTTTCCCTGAAAACCTGTCTTCATGAGCATTGCCCCAGAAAAGACTCTGTGTCTTCAAGCCTGTCTCATCAAAACCCCTAAGCAGACAGAACCACAACAATTGTCTGATTCTTAGTTTCCAAAATATATCTGTGAACATAGTTGATATTTTAGGAAACAATTTCAGAGATTTGTAATGAAGAAGAGATCATATTCAATCCAGAATAGATGCACCATCTACTCCCAGAAAAAAAATAAAAGTATGCCTCTTAGGCTAAAGAGCCCTCCAAACCCTATACTAATTGATAGTCCGGAATTCCAGAGAGCTTCATTTCAGTAAATGGTCAAAATGACACATTTGGCATTATTGACTCTGTCACCCTCAAATGTGATCTCTTTTTAAAATCACCCTAACAAGATAAGCATCTCATTAACAATTTGTAGGCACAGAAACCTGCTTTATTATCTATTCTTTAGGTGCAGGAGAAAAGCTGGGGGTGGGATGTAAGTGTAGCCCAGTGTTTTAACATTCTGTGTTAAATTTCGTGCAAATTATCGATGTCCAGAGGTCTGTCTAGAACCCAGCTTTAATCTGGGCATCTGGCTTCACAAATTCCCGTGTTATTCATGCTAGCTGGATAGTGAGTGGGGCCAATCACTTTTAAACTAGTCACCAGCACACAGATTTGTCTAATTTCATGTGAACTTCAGTGTCTGTAACATTTCACGAGACTTGAAAAGTCACAGTTAGAGTTTACTTCTCTCTATGGATAGTGAGCAAAGGTATTTGCTCATTACAAACATATAATTAGCTAGGATTTACATTCTGAGGCTTGCAGATCCCTATAAAGACAAAAAAGAAAGCAGGGCAGAGTTAGATGAATGAGAGGAGAAGAACAGGGTGAGGGAATGGGGAATGGGGAAAGGAAGAAAGCAGTTTTGTTACAAGAATAAAGTTGATAATCAAATAATAAAGAGATGAGTTTGTGTATGTATCTTTCTGTTCAGAACTCCCAAATTACAATACAAACACCTGCTTACCCAATAAGATATAAAATCAGCCTTTTCATAGAATCCAATCTAGTCTTCACTTTAATTTTCTTCAAAAATATTTCCTATCTTGGTTAAAAAGTCATGGAAAGCAACACTCCTGACGCACCCACATAAGCCAACATGTGGCCAAGAATCATGTTTAAAGGTAGGGAGGTGAAGAGAACACAGAGAAGCTTCTGTCTCTCTTCCTCCCCCTCCCTGTGATATTATTGTTTTAAATTAATTATTATTTTATGTAAATATATGTGTGTGGAGATGTGTTGCCATAGCCTATATCTAGAGGCTGGAAGACAACTTGTAGGAGTTGGTTCTCCTTCTACCCCCATGTGGGTTCCAGGAATCAAACTCACTCAGGTTTTCAGTCTTGGCAGCAAGTACCTTGACACACTGAGCCTTCCTCTCTTTCCCATGGCATTCTTAAATGTGCTTGGCTGCTTCATCCAGTCCATCCTCTATGTCTTTCTTCATGTTTCCATGTGAATGTTCGAATATAAGAGAAACAGCACACAAACTTGAGAATTTATAGTATGATTTGGTCAAGCACTGATGGGAAATGGAGAAATGGACGGCACATGTCAGGGTGGTAGACAAGGACTTTGGCAGATAAGAGGAAGAACTAGGCAGAAAAGACTAGAGGAGAAAAAGCCCCAAGGAATAAAGGGAGTTAGAGAGGGATGAGGGGAAAAAGAAGAAGAATGGAGGGGAGGAGAAGAGGGGAAGGAAAGAACCACAGATGGGGTAACTCACCCCAAGGACCCTTCTTTATTATTTTCTTTGCTCATAGGTAGGGGAAGGATCATGAAGGTGAGGTAGAGTTCAAAAATAACAGTGATTAAAAAAAACTTCCATCCACATAACTATCTACCCAACAAAATATTCATCAAGTATTGAACTCATACTATTGACTAAAAGTCGTGGTTTAGATTTAAATTTCAATTTGAACTCTGGCACTCTTTATAATATCTTGTCTCATTTTTCTTCTTAGAAAAACAAAAAGAAAAGAAAGACTGGAAGACAAGCCAGAAGAAGCACACAAGTGTGAAGAATAAAGCAACAGAGACAGCTCAACTCATCACAGGTCCAAATTGGCACCTGAGATCCACCTATCAGGCAAGGGCTGTGGTGGTTTGAATGAAAATACCCTGCTGGGGCTCTGGTATTTCAACACTTGATTCCCAAGTGGTTGCTTTGTTTGGAAAGCTTTAAGAGATTCTGCCCTACTGGAGGAGTTACTTCACTGAGGTTGACTTTGAGACTTTAAAGTCTTTTGCCATTTCCAGTTTGGTCTCACTTTCCGCTTCATATTACTTGTTGAAAATATGAACTCTCAGCTTCTTGATTCTCATGTGATGCATGTCCTCTGCTATGACCTCCTGCCATTGGAGTGGGCTCATTCTTTGGGAACCATAAGCTAAAACAAAATTGTCCTTCTATAAGTTGTGTTTGTCATGATGTCTTATCACAATAAGAAAAAAGGCAACTAATACAGGGGCTGACAGGTACAGGTAATTTAGTGAGAGGAGTTAAGGGACAGAGCACTTTCCAATCTTTACAGTTTTTAATCTTTACAAAAGCAACTCAGAAGCTGGGCACATGGCTCAGCCAGTAAAGTACATGGTGCTCAAGCAAGAGGACCCGAATTCCACTCCTCAACATTCATTTAAAATTATGGGCACAATGTAAAGGCCTGAAATCTCAGAGCTGACAAGATGGAGACAGGAGTATCACAGGGACTCAGTAGCTAGCTACTCTGGACAAATTTGAGTTCAGAGTTATTGAGGGAATAGTTTTCAAAATGTAATGTGGAGAAACAGTTGATAAATACATCTGACATCTACCTCTGGTTTCCACATACCTATGCACACATGTGAAGGCATGTACCTGTTCAAATGCATGTACTTATACACACATACATACACACACAATAAAAATTAAAGACCTAACAAAAATTTAAAAAGTGAGATAGGTGCTTTCAGAAATCCATTTGCAGGTGTGTCATGTCTGTCCCTATGTGGGCTCTCAATCATGTAGGGTATACTGGGCCTACAAAGATATTATTTTGACATTGAGAAAGGTTTACTTTGTGGCAGGCTGCAGATCTCAGACAGTGCCACATCATGTTAAGAACTGGTCTCAAGAAAACCAGAAGGTATCTCCAGTTTCAGCAGAAAACAAGAAGAACAGAAATGGTAAATGGGATTTATCTCTCATGCCAACTTCAATTCATTGAACTGAGCCTCCTGATGAGAGAAGCATTGGATCACTACCTGGACATGATGGGAAAATTGTGGCAGAGAGAGAAAGAGAGAGAGAGAGAGAGAGAAAGAGAGAGAGAGAGAGAGAGAGAGAGAGAGAGAGAGAGAGAGAGAGAGAGAGAGGTCTACTCAATGTACTAGACAGAGGATGCAAATATTTATTAGATATTTTACCTCTTAGGATTTAAATGACAATATATGTTGCATGTAGGCTCATGTATGTGAGCCCTGAATACTTGGTCCTCAGTTGCAGTGCTGTTTGAGAATGCTATAGAAGGGCTATAGTTTCCTTTTTGTTGCTGTGACAAAATAATCTGACCAAAAGCAACTTGAGAGGAAAGGATTTATTTGCCTTACACTGCTAGGTCCCAATCCATTAGTGAGAGAAGTCAAGGAAGGGACTCAAGGTAAAGAGCTTTAAGCAGAAACCTTGATCAAGAATGCTGTTTGCTTGATTGCTCTCTGGATCACTGCCATGATCATGCTCTCACCTAGCGTTCTTTTAGAGCCCAAGTCCACTAACATAGAGATTGGAGGTCTACAGAGGTCTGGGCCCTCCCACATCAATGTCAATCATGACAATTCTGCATAGACATTGCCACAGGCTAATCTGATATGGGCAGTTTTTCAGTTGAGACTTCCCATCAAAAAAGGATGTGAAGTCTTGCTAGAGGAAGTATGTCATTGAGGATAGAATTTGAGATTGTATAACTTTGTCCCATGTCCTGTTATTTCTCTTTACTTCCTAGGTACACATGAACTGTGATCATTCTGCTTCCTGACTGTAAGGTTGGCCTCATATTCCTGTTGCCATGCCTCCCCTGTCATGACAGACTGTATTCCTCCTGAAACTATAAGTAAAACAAACCCCCTTCTTCTTTTTTTGTCAAGGAAATGTATCATAGAAGTGGAAAAGTAACAGATATACATCCCCTGAAATAGAAAAAAAAATGTAACTTACTAATATCCTCCTTGGTTGGGGAAAGTTGTGAAGGAATTGATCAGCCAGCTGTCTATCACCTGTTTAAAACTTTGCATCAGAGAGAGTCCTCATCACAGTCATTTTTGTGGATCCCAGAAGAGGGAGGCCAATGAAGCTGCTTACATTCAATTTGGTGAAGGTACTGTGATGCAGTGGTTGTAAACAGAGCTCTGAAGCTTGGAGCCTGACACTTAGCCCAGACCTGTCAACCTTGATGACACTCAGTAAGTCACTTCACTCTTGACTCTTCAGTTTCCTCTCCTGGAAAAATGTCATTTGGGCCAAATGACATAAGATCTAAAATTCTAAAATGTTGATGTCCCAGATTTGCAGCACTTCAATCATTTCAAACAAATCCTAGATTTGGTTCTCATCCAGACTGGTTCACTGATGTTCTTTCCAAGACCATTTTGTGAAATATGTGAAATGGCACTGGTATTCTACCCAAAGCTTGCAAATCAGTGCTGATTGTCCTGTGAATAGGCCATGCTAATTTTCACCTCTGCCTTGGCCACTTCGAATTGATTGGCACTTCCATTTGCTTTTCAAGTGTGTTCATTCTCCTGCCCAGTTCCCTACACAACGCTACCAATGACCTTGACATGTTTCTAAGTCTATATTTCTGATGTCCAAAGCTTGACAGTTTCTTTGAGGACCCTGAAAATTACAGATTTATTCAGAAAAATGTAAGACTGTTTTTTAGTCAATGTCATAGTGATACCTAGCAAGTATGTGAACTTAGAAGTTGATCTTCAATGTCACAACTAGACTAGACACAACAGAATTTTGTCCTTAAGAAATCTGCATATAAGAACTCTGTGAAATGGCTCAGTAAGTGAAAGTGTTTGCTACATAAACTGAATCTGATCCTTAGAGTCCACATAAAAAAATCTAGGTACAGTAGATTATATCTGTAATGCTAGCACTCCTACAATGAGATGGGATGTAAGTAAGAGAATCACCTGGAATCTCCAGGGCCAGTTAAGTTGATGTTTGCAATATGATAGGAATGTTGGAAAGATTATGTTTCAGTAAGGTAGGAGGAAAGAGCCAAGTCTACAACATTGTTCTCTGAACTCCACACACAAGCTGTGGTACAGGCACACCCACAATTTCATGCACACATCACATGCCAATGAATATTATTAAAAAAAAAAAAAAAAAAAAACTTTGGTTCAGGAAGCAGACAACAATGTCACCAGACAAATTCATCCTTCATATTTGTGTGAGAAAGCATGTAATATTTAAGACAATATTTTAATATGAATAATATATTATAAACAAGAACAGGTCATATTTTCCTGTATACCCTAGATGCCCTCATTCTTGATTCATGCATTTGGAAAATTATCTTACTGTCTGTGATATCCAATGTATTTCCTGGTTACCTAGCAGCAAAAATAACTTTTGATAGTGATAAGAATTAAAAGAGGCAAGGTACTACCATGTAAGCACCAAGTCCAGTCCATGGGCACTTGTGACTGAATAGTCTGTACAATTTCAGTAATGCAGATGGAGGGACCAAACATCAAATGGGGAAATAAAGCTCAAGAAAAGTGATATATTACCAAGACCTCTCCTGGTGACATGCTTTCTATCAAGGGCAAGGACTTGTCTTGTGATGTTGTTCTAAGTCAGAATGTAAAAGGATAGAAGAGATTTGAGAAACATCAAGTCTGCTTGTTTGCCCTTCCAGCCTGTCTTGAGACCATCTATCTCAGAGCATAAGGAAAAGAGAGTTATTGTTGGCCTTGGTCTGGGTATTTGGTCAGGGTACAAATATAAATGAATGTGGCCAACCTAGGCTCCACCTTTGCTGCTTCGAGTCATCAATTCAGTTGAGTGGCCTATTAAAATTTCGTAACCTGTAGATTTCCCCCTGTGATGATTAGACTACTATTATGGTTCCCCTATTCCTGTTGTACCTGGGAAATGTCTAATGAAATAAGAACTCTGCCTTCTCTGGATGGTTATTTCACTGTCTGGCTTCAAAGTGCCTTTCAAGGCCTATTTTGAGTATTTCTGTCATAAAAATAGGAAGGGAATCAGGGCAAGGCCAGTGTGTACTGAACAAGAAATGAGAGTCGGGTTAGAGAAGCCATTGCCCACACACATTCTTCAGACATTCAAAGGAACTAGATCAGTACACTCTGCTCAGATCAGTTTCCAGAAACTCACATTGAATACCATCCATTCTTGATATCATTAAGCCTTCTTTCAAAACCACCTTCTCAGAGTTCTTTCTATGCCTCTAATAGTTCATATGCTACCATTTTCTTCAAGGTTAAGTTCAAGACATAAATCCCTGGCCTTATGTTACTTCTGTGGTTCATTATAAACATTTGGAACTTGTTATATCTCCGTCTCCATTTTGTTCAGCACTGTTTCCCATCAGGAAGCCTAGAGGGACAAACTAGCTCCTCTCTAATCTATGAAAAGTAGGAAGAAAATAAATAGAGCATGACCTGTTCATAACACAAAGCTGACCAGCAGGTTCTGCCTACTGAGGTGATATGAAATGGCAGTCAGAGAAAGAACAGAAGTAGAGAGCAGTTAGGGACCCAGCTTCCCCTGCCCCATTCTTTTCAGAAGTAAAGATTAGCTGGCAACTGGATGAGAGCATAGAGCTTATCCTCAAGAAATATAGTTGTCTGGCACACATCACATCACATTCAGAGATGGTTCTTCTGGAAGATCTCTGAGGTTTCTTTTCATAGGCACAGTGGACAATTTTGTCTTTCTGGTGTGAAGGAAAGGGCCAGAGACTGGTAAGTGACTCTAGAGCATGGTTCTCAACCTTCCTAATGCTTCGACCATTTAATACAGTTCCTCATGTTGTGGTGATCCCAACCATAAAATTATTTCATTCTCCTTCATCACTGTAATTTTGCTACTGTTCTGAGTCATGATGTAAATATCTGACATGCAGGATGTCTAACAGATGACCCTTTATGGGGTTACAACCCATAGATTGAGAACCACTGCTCCAGAGTTTGTACAGGTAACACAGTTTGCTTTTTATTGCTGTGATAAGTATCACAGCCAAAAGCAACTTGGGGAGGAAAGGTCCTGATCACAGTTCATCATTGAGCAGAGTCAGGGCAGAAACTCAAGCAGAAACCTGGAGGCCATGGAGGAAGGAAGCTTAACGGTTTGTTAAGCCTGTTTTCTTATACAACCCATGACCACCTGTCCTGTGCTGGTCCAGTCCACAGAGGGCCAGCTAGGCCCTTTCATATCACCCATTGATCAAGAAAATGCCACACAGACTTGCCTATGGGCCAGTCTGATGAAGACCATTCTTCAATCAAAGATCCCTCTTTACCAATGACCCAAGCTTGTATCAAATTGAGAAAAGGTAACTCGCATAACAGAAAAATGAAGAGAAAAGCAGTGATTGCCTCTGTTAATCATTCTTAGTGTGCGATTCCTCACTATTCAGTGCTTCTGTATGCCACCTAAGTGGAGAGACTCACGTGCATGCACACATATATACATATATAAATGTTCATGCACACACATGTTTTTGCACTATTTCCTAAGGATCTGTCTACTGTGAAACATGCCTGCTTATAACTGTCTATGACTACATCACTCAAAATACAGACATTCATTGAGTATAAATTATATCTGCAGCCCTTTGTCATGCTTGGACCATTACCCACAATGTAAAGCAAATTCAGAAAACTGACATATGAAACAGAGAACACCTGAGAACACTGTGATTATTCCTACTGTTTATTTCTACCCCATGATTGTCAAGGGGCAAAAATACATGTAGATGATGCTGTTAAGTCTATGATCCTTAGACTTGCTTGAGAGTGGAGCTCACTTAGAAACCTTGTTTGGGGAAGAAAAAGGAGACATAGCTTCTCAGCTCCATCACTGTCTGACAATAGAGTCCTCATGGAAATGGAAATTGGACCTGTTTGCATGTGTCCTGCCCTGGAGGACTCTTACAACTCAGACTGGGGTCTTAGTCATTTGTGGAAGGTTCAGAGTTTGTGGCTAGACCCAATAAACTCAGAGCTAAAGATCCTATTGTAGCACTTTCTCGATTATATGATCTGCCTCATTACCCAGGGGCATGTTATTTCGTGTACTGATTGCATTTCTTTCCCATGGCTTATCTAAGATTTCTTATCCATCTCTAGGACAACAACTAAGCACTTTCCTCAGTGGACCAAGAACATATAATCAATATATTTGGCATGTATTTACAGGTTGATGTATCCTTATATAAAATTTCCACCATGGAATCAGACCATTCATCTTCAATAAAGGTATTTTTGATAAATAAAATTTGGTGGTGGAAAATAAAACTACCATGCAAAGTTAAAACCCCAGTGTTTAGCTTTACAAATCTTCCAAGATCATGAGAAATATATTCCACTGGTGTCTTCTTTACCTGCAGCAGGAGATGTTTATTGCATGTTATTTTAGTATTTTTTAATGCATTCAGTGATGACAACATTGGATAAATTCTGTTCTTTCTGAGACACATGTTTCATGTGTATTTCTGATGTAATGAATGCTTTTATTATTGCGGAGGTGTCTGGTGGACCCTGATGCTTTAGAAAATCCCATTTACTTCCTTCAGAGGGTTGGAAGAAGCAAGAGTTGGTAGCCCTGCTGTTCTCAAAGCTTTTGAGGTATCATATTTAAGATGATTTCTTATGTCAGGATCGGAAATAATGGAGCATGTAGCTTCACTACCTAAACAGCCCTGCTGGCAGACACTATCTTGCTGCCCACCATGACCCACCTAGTCCAAAAGTCTTTTTTTTTATTTTTGTTTTTATTCTGTTGAAAACCTGCTACTTTCATTTAAGAGATGAGCAGATCCATAGTGTAGCTTTTGAAGCAAGCTATGACTTCTAATATAAACAAGCAATGTGAAGTAATTTTCCTCACCATTTTCTGTAAATTCAAGCCATATCTTTTAGTCATTAGATACCCTAGAGAGTAAATTGCTTCATTAGCCAAGTTGGACCATGTGGAAAAAAACTCCAGCACTGGCATTTGACTCCAAATGCATACTCAACTTATTTATTAGTTTTTATCCAAGATGCCCATCACTTGGGCACCTGGGACATAACTGGTCCAAGGCAATTAAACCAAATGTCAGCAGCTCCTTTCTGAACAAGCCATTCCACTAATCAATTACAGAAAAGCAAATGGAATGGTTGAATTTGGGAATATGTCCTTAAGAAACACAGGATCATTGGTGGGGAACTGTTTTGCTCTACCGGCCACCAAGAGGCATAAGCAATATGATTGCCAAACCATTGCTACATCAATTTAAATCTTAATAAAAATAAATTTCCCAAATCCTCAATAGTTCATTGACCAAAAACAAAGCAAACAAAGAAGCAAACAAACAAAAACTAAAATCAAATATTCATTGGGTGAGTACCATAACTGTAGCCTGTGCCAAGCAAGAAGAGAAAAAAAAAAAAAACAAAACAAAACAAAAAACAGATTTAAGGAATCTACCAAATCTCCACATATCCTTTAACTCTTAGAACAAAATATTCCTGTCTCAAATTTATCACTTGGAAATAGAGAATGTAGGATGCAATGAGTGCTAAGGTTCCTTTGCACTCTGTTGGTTCAGCCTTTTCTTGATCCAGAGGGTTAGGAGCTTCCCAGGATGTGTCAGTAACACCTGTGTGTCACTCTCCAGAAGTAACTAAAGTCAGAACAGAAATACAGCACTGAAAAACTATCCTCATACACTGATAAAATCCATATTGGCAATTATTTATGAACACTTAGGTAAGTAAACATATAAAAGCTGCTCCTCTTAATGAGCAAAAGGCTACTGGCTGTAATCAGCCAATTTAGCTGTAAAAGGTGGGAAAAAAAGAAACATCAGACAAATTAAAGTGACTGTTGAAGAAGCCTGGAGAAACTCTAATTTTGTTCAGGAAAGGGAGCAGAATTAAAAATGGTCCCCTTCAGCAGTGCAAGGGCCCCACAGCAATTAGCCACTACATGAGCAGCACCGTGATTGACTGGACCTTTGTGCATAATGAGCACTTCAGTCAAAAACAAAGGCTGGTGTGCTATAGAGTGCCAGAAGCTTTTAATTTCCTCATAGCTCATTAAAACATAGTTGGTCTTTGCCACAGTTTAGCCCTGTTTAGCATAGATTGTTGCTCTTTAAATTCATTGTCTTGCATGGTACAATGAGAATGCCATTAAGAATTGCCATCACAGGGTTCCCACCCTTCCCCCTTTCAAAGTGTAAAAAATGATGACCTATATTCATAATTTTTAAACAATTTTCTGAATTATTTCACATGGGGTATTTATAAAGTGTACATCTGTACAGAAAGCTAGATAGAAATAAATACAATTAGTTTCCATGAACTTTTTGTCTTTTCACTAATGAATTCAGCTGATAAATAGATTTCCAGTGCCAACAAGATCAAGTATTGTAATCTACATGTTCATGGTCTTTAAAGTTGTATTCCTAAGCAAACACGCCAACAGTCATAATGGGCTGAGAGGACATCCAGGGATGTGACAAACAAGTACTGAGCTCCTCAGGTACCATTCTGCATTCACTTCATCTTCCTACTGAAGATACCTTCTTCATTGGAAGAATTTGTTAGCTATGTGTCTCTCCTACTACATTTTTCTGTATTCTTCTTAATCTCATAGATTGAGGCATGTGACCCAATTCAAGGTGATGAGATGTGTCAGCAAGAATCTGGGAAATGATTGCTACAGGTACAAGTAAAAGATACTCCTCCCACATTCTGCTGGTCTCTAGGAGAAGCTAAGGAAGTACAACAGCTATCTTAGAGCCATAAAATCCAAGTTCTGGAACCACTTAACTATCTGAGTCTTCAATGGCCGAAGTACGCCCAAGCCTGACCCTTCCTCCTTCCAGGCATCTGGATGTGTGTTAAGCAAGTGCTTGCTACCTAAACTTCTGATCCGATAGAAAAGAGGACATCACATTGTTCCATGCCACTCAAGTCTTTACTGATGGCTCCAGAGCAGCAAACAACACACCACAGAAGGGGTAAGAGAAATGGATGGCAGGAAATAACTGGAGGTAAACCAAGAGATGGAGATAACCATCACTGGGCTCTTGCACCTGGCCTGGTTGATCTCTCCTGCAGCAGGAACACTACTGAGGTAGGAGCTCTAGGATTTCCTGCTCTGGGGTGCAGATCTATGTATTAACACTTTCTCAGATAAGCAGTTTGAGAGTAACTATGCTATGAGTCAGGATTCAAAAGAAAAATAGCCAATTTCCTTCTTGTGTTTCCAACTTCCTTTGTTAAAGAGGAGCATGAATTTACTTCATTGAAATATGATCTACTTTAATTAAAGCCACTGGCATCAAGTAAATTAGAGTATAATTGCATTTTCCATGCATTTCACACAGCTTGCATTTTACCAAAAGGAACCCAGTTTCAAAGTGTGTGTGCCGATACCTGCAATCAGGGCCTTATTAGACTAAACAAATAGTGCTTTCAAGCGAGTGAAGGAAGCATAAATACAAGGCAGATTCATAAAATGTCTAATTCCTGCTGTTGTGAAAGGCAGAGTGTGCAAAGAACTATGAGATGGGAAATTGTTCTTTGTACTTAATGCAAAGTCTAGACTTTCTATATTTCAATAATGAGTCACTCTGGACGGCTACAGTTTTCATACAATTTATTTTGAATGGAGTGATATGTATCTGTAAGAGAGTGGATATTTTAACAAAAACCATTGTCGAAGGGATGTAAAGTGCAGACTTGACACAAGCATTGTGATGAACTCATCACCGTGCTTACCTGCATAATGCCCACAAAACTGTCCTGTCAGCAATCAGCATGGAAGTGGGAAGCACTCACGGTCAGGGGGTGGGTGGGGGAGGCTTACCTTTCATGGCTAAACCCTAGGTTGTTCATAGACCCTGCAGGAGTGGAATCATATATTTCTAGCTGTATTACCAATGCTGAGACCTCAGGCGCTAAGATAGATAGCTTCAAACCCATGGTTACAAAGATGTTCCAGGTTAAACTCAGTAGTCACCAAACAAAATGAATAGTCATGAACATGAGATAGAGATCTACAGGGAAGAGAGGAGTACACAGGGTGATAGGGAGATGGAAGAGGGTCAGGTGAAGAGTGGTCTGTATTCATTGTGTACATGTGTGAAATTACCTAATATAAATTTCAATTAAGCCGGGCGGTGGTGGCACACGCCTTTAATCCCAGCACTCGGGAGGCAGAGGCAGGCGGATCTCTGTGAGTTCGAGGCCAGCCTGGGCTACCAAGTGAGTTCCAGGAAAAGGCGCAAAGCTACACAGAGAAACCCTGTCTCGAAAAAAACCAAAAAAAAAAAATAAATAAATAAATTTCAATTAATACACATAAATGCATGAAAATGTGTAAAAGTTAAAATGTTAATTTTGAGGTAAATTTATGAATTTGGGATTCAGTTTGCATAAGAATATTAAGTTCAACATAGTTATTTAAAAAGTACTGAAAATGAACCACCCTTTGTGGGATAGGAAGAGACTGTTATTGGTTAATAGTTTGGGCTCATAGATTGGGCCTGGATTCTGTCATAGAAATTTGTCTAGACAGCACTCTATATTAGATACTTTTCTCATTGTTGTGATCTGAATGAAGCAGCCAAGGAAAGAAAGATTTAGTCTGGATCTCAGTTTAAGGAGAGATACAGTCCATCATTGTGGGAAGGATGACAGCAGGACCATAAAGCAGCTGGTCATACTGCATCCATGGTCAGGAAGCAGAGAAAGAGGCTGCTGGTGCTCAAATCACTTCCCCTTTGGATTCTGTCTGGGATGTCAGCCCACAGGATAATAATGACCATATTTATGGTGTATTTTTCCACTTTTGTTAAACCTCCCTGGAAAGCCCCTAATAAAAGCACTCAGAAGTATACCACTAGGTGATTCAAAATTCTGTCAAGTTCCCAAGCAAAATTAAACATCACATATACTATCTCCAAGATCAAGAAATATTAAAAATAATAGCTACTTCATAGGATTACTGCCTTTTAAAAAGGATTTATTTTACTTCTAAAAATTATGTTTATATGTATCTGGGTACACATGTCAGTGCAGATGCCTGCATAGTCTGGAAAAAAACGTCATATCCTTTGGATTTGGTGGTTATAAAGACCTGTTTGGGGGCTGGGAGCCAAACTTGGGTCCTCTGCAAGAACAGCATACGTTTTAAGTGCTGAGATATCATGTCAGTCACAAGATTGCTTTATTAATACACATATAAACATAGTTACATATAATGGTAATTGTGACATAAAACTGGTTTTCAGGGTCAGAGGTCAGATTATAGTCATGTTCTGATGTAACACATGATTTATGCAATGGTCATCAGGTATCTCATTTGAAGTGTTGGCCTTCTACTTAGTTAATGAGACAGTGAGACTGAATGGAGATTGCTACCAGAAAAAAATGCCTATTTAACTTTTAGTCTGACTTGTTTTCAGTGCCCCATATGGCACTCTTACCTCTAGCCAGCTGTGACTTCACAGGGGGTTGGACCCTGAAGTTTCCCGCAAATCAGCCGAAAATCACCCACATCAAAAGATCAATGCCAGCTCAGAGAGAATTGCACGTTTCAGCAAATCATTTTTGGAAATAGTTGCTGGGACAGCATTGCATGTGTGCACGTGTACACACACACACACACACACACACACACCATATATACTGGCTTAAATATATAAATGAGAAAATAGTGAGTGGACCAATGGGACCATCCACATAATATTTATATTAAATAATAGAAAATAACTAAATTAGGCCAGATAGAGGGAATTTATATAACTCTCTTATGAGAGCAAAAAAGAAGAGTCCATGTGCTATATCCATTGATTTTTTTTAGTTCATTTTCATCTCTTGCTTCATGTAAACCAAGTCCTCATGTGTTCTCAGATCTAACACAAAAACACTTGGACAATATTTAACTTCTATAGACACTTCTAGATAAGAGACTAATTGGTTTGTGCACAACTCAAAAGCTGCTATCTCTAGAGAGGGAATTGACTCTCAAATCTAAGAATATCATTAAAGAAGCTTCAGCTCTGATAGGCTTGAATGGATGTTTTCGGTTTTCTCTCTCCTGATCTCCAGAAGTGCAAAGTATGTCCATGATATCTCAGGCCTTATGTTAATAGATTATATGAACACACACTTTTCTCAGATTTTCTTCCCTGGAACTGGATTAGTCATTTCCTATTACACTAGTTCCTTTTCTACTACTGTGGAAAGACACCATTACAAACACAACTTCAAGAAGAGTTTCTTTGGGATTACAGTTCCCAAAGGATAAGCATCCATGATGGCAGCGTGGAGGCATAGCAACTGGAGCAGGAAGCTGATAACTAACATGTTTTACTATAAACAGCGGGAGTCCCTAAACTCTCATAGACTCATAGCCTACCCCCAGTTTCATACTTCCTCCAACAAGGCCACACCTTAATCTACCCAAACAGTGCAATGGGGACCAGGTTTTCAAATGCTAGAGACTATGGGGGATATTCCCAACCACCACATTAGTAATTTGCACATTTATATCTGTAGACATCTCTTCTGAACCTCAAGATACCCTCAAAACATATTTAAAGAGACTCAGTCACACACTCTCCTCATTTGAATGCAACCCCTTCTTTAAGCTCATCTCAATCATTCAGGTAGCAATCTGGCTGGCATCCTAAAATATCTAGGCACATTGTCTTCTCAATATGATCTGTATCTAGTATCCTATTTTTTTCCAAGATCCCACGAAGTCTAGACCAATTCAGAAGCCAATGGCATCATCTTCCTTGGCCAGTGCTAACACATGCACTTATACAAAATCATACATTGGTAACTCTCCACTCTATCTTTCTACATTATAAAATCTCCATGTACCCTTCTCACCTTCACCTATTTAGGAGCTTTAACTTAGTAGTTAATAATGACCGTCCCACACCCAACCTACAACACACATGAACATGCATGGCCAAAACAAAGTCCATGTATTTATCCATTTATTTACAGATTTTTAAAAATAATTTTATTTTATGTGTATGAGTGTTTTGCCAGTGTATGTATATGTACACCCACAGTAGCCAGAAGAAGATTCTAGAAGTGGGGGTCTGGATGGCTGTATGCTACTACATATGTCCAAAGTCTTAGAGCAATTGAGTAGAGGAAAGATCCAAACCCCAACTTCTGGGCTCCGGAACTAATTTTTTAACTGCTAAAAATTTCCTGACTTTGTTTTTCTATAATGTTTTGCATTCCCAGAACTCCATCCATTCCTTGGACATGCTCTTCACAAACTGCCCTTGCTCTTGGACCATCTTCAATCCAAGATTGACACACAAACCTACAAATTGTGTATCCTTCACCCACCCCAAATGTTTGATGCATACTGTTCTATTCATGTGAAGATATATTCCCATCTTTCCTCCTCTCTTTTTTTCCTTTCACCCTCTATCACACTCCTTAAAATTGTCAACTTCCTTTTACTGGTTCAATAAATTTTGGTATTTTCTGTTACAGCCTTTAGAGACTGAGGACAACGTGGTCCAAAAAAAAATTTAAATCCTTAGTTCCTGGACAGCTCAAACTTCTTTTAAAATAGTCTTTGCCAAGCAAATGAATGAATGAATGAATGAGCCTTGAGTTAATAAGGGCTGGTTTACACAGCGAGAGAAAGCCATGATAGAAATAGAAACATTATGGAAAGTGGCAGCATGGAGAGTGTAAAGCCTGAGCAAAGCCTGAGTTCTTACTAATAAATCCAATGTTTGAATGTCACTGACTCTCAAATGTCCATGGTGACCTGTAGCAGGAATCTTAAAAGTTCTTATTAATAAAATCAAACCTGAGGAGAGTTATTGGGGTCCATGCTGGTAGATCAGAGAGACAGAACAAGCCACAGCTATCTCACCTCGCCGGATCCTCAGCTGGTCTTGTCTTCTCAAGACTGGAGGCCTCGGAGTCCTCATCCGGAATGAGTCTCAGCTGAATTACTGCTCCAAAGCCTGAAGCTTAACCAGGCCAAATGCTTAACCAGCCAAAATGCTTCTAGTTTCTGGTCCTCACGCCTTATATATCTTTCTGCTTTCTACCACCACTCCCTGGGATTAAAGGCTGGCTTTCTGGGATTAAAGGTGTGTGTCACCATGCTTGGCTATTTTCAATGTGGCCTTGAACTCACAGAGATCCAGAGGGATTTCTATCTCTGGAATGCTAGGATTAAAGGTGTGAGTGCCACCATTTTCTAGCCTTTGTATCTAGTGGCTGTCTGTTCTCTGACCCCAGATAAATTTATTAGAGTACACAATATTTTGGGGAACACAATACCACCACAGTGACCTTGAATGCTGATATCACTGAATTTGTTGTTAATGACCTTCACTGTTGCTTACTCATGTGAGAGAAATGGAGAATTTTGCAAGATGTAAACACAATGTTCAATCAGCCACCTGATGAGAGGGTTCTGCTCTTGGAAGGATGTCGAATCCACCATAAAACTTAGTTACATATTTCCTTGTCTAGGTTCTTTTTAATGAGATGATGTGGATTTTCTAAAGTGCTAGGGCAAAAGGCAGGGCCTCAAGCACGCCAGGTAAGTACTTTAGCACTGAACAACTTGCACAAGCATATCCCAACAGTTTGGATGGAAAGCTGGGAGCAAAAATCAAGTTGTAGATGAAAATTTCTTCATAAATTTTGCCAAGACAAATTCACAACAGAATGGCATTTGACCATGTCCCCAAATCGAATTCCCACATTGACAAGGTAGGTCAGAAAATGGCAGTCCTCTGGGAAAGTATGACTATGGAATAGGATCTCAACATAATTTTCCCCTTGCAGGACTCATGGACATCTGGCTGACTGCCCTCTTCCTTCTTTTGAGGTTCTCGGAGCAGATGCTGTCCTGACAATGGCTGCAGTCACATTGCCTTTTCTGTCTGTCCTCCAAATATGGGAAGCTTTTGTTGTCAAGTAAAACTTTAATAGAGGTTATGGGAAGGTGACACTGACAGGCTTAGAGCACAAGCTCTTGGTAAAAAGCCTACAGCAAATGAAGAAAATCTAGGTTGAAATAAAATCCACTAGGCCCACCATATTTAATAGTGCATCTCCATGTCCTAAAATGTTTATTCACATTATAAAAACCTATGTCTCGTGGACTAGAGAGACAGCTCAGAGGTTAAGAAGATCTGTGTTCAATTACCAGCACCCACATCGTGGCTCACAAACATCCATAACTCTAGTTCTAAGAGATTTGATGCCTTTGGGTCTCTGTGAACACTCCATGCATGTGGTACACAGACATAAGTGCATGTAAAACATGCATACACACAATATAAATATAAGTAAATATTTTTTTAAAAGTGTCAGAAGCTGCTTTTATATTCTTACATTAAATTCCAATTTGAGGATTGGGGATATAGTTATGTTTGCAGAGTGCTTGCTTGACATATTTGAAGCATTGGATACCACATAAACAGGCATGGTGGTACATTCCTGTAATTCCAGTTTTCTAAAGGTAGATAATCAGGCAAGATAATCAGAAGTGTAATTTCATCTTTGGCTACACAGTAACTTTGAGACCAACCAGGCATATACATGTGAGACCCTGCCTCAAGAGACAACTCAAGACCTTTGAATCTTATATCCCAAAATTACCGCTGTGTTTGCACTTAGGAATGGAACATCCATACTACAGCAAGAAAGTATATCTGGAATTTGCTTAGGCAATATAAACTTCCAGCTATTTTCCATCTTCTCTGAGAATCTAGGAGGAAGAGACAGATATACCTAAGGGATAGAAAAACAATTTAGGTTATTTAGAGGAGCATCGTGCTGTTCAAATTATTGAGATCTTGGATCCTCTCCCAGGGTCTATCATAAAAGGCCTACTCACAGAAACCTGATGGGTAAATAGTAAAACATTGATAAACACTTGAAGAATTTGCACTGAAAAATATATCCATTAAGTAGGTTTGGCTGAATGGATGATCCTAACAGCCATGGATTCACCTGTATAAATAACGAAATATTTTCAAATTGCATTTCTTCATAACTCTATACAATGAACAATATTAATATTTTAGAATTCCATAGATGATTTTGATATATTGTATTCCATTACTCCAGTTCTGAAACAGTACCTTGAATATCTTGAAAAGCTAGCTCTGTCCCTCAGATTATGTTAATGGAACATTGGGGTTAATCTATATTTTCTATAAAGGGCCAAATAGCAAATACTTTTGGCTAGCATGCCAGATGGCCTCTGTCATAACCACTCAACTCTGACATTATAGTGTAAAATCAGCCAAACAATAAGTAAACAGATGATTGTGGCAGTGTTCCAATAAAACTTTATTTACCAAGGCTTCCAAGCTGCAGTCTGTGTCCTCTTGATCCAGAAGGATGACTCTCAGTCTATGGGCTATACACACCCAGGGGCTTTACAGTTTATAGAAAAGCATATTTAGAACCATATGGCCCCCAAGGCAAATGAAAGTTATTCTTATGTATTCTCACTGATCTGTTTCCAATGAAAGTGGGTACTGTTATGAACACATTTAAATGTGGCTTTGTTTTCCACTGACTTTCAGTCTTCAGAAGTCCAGCATACAGTGATTCCCATGAGAAGTTCAACTAAAAATCCACTGGTCTCAGATAATACTGAGACACCAAAAGGTAGTTACATCTATGGATTGTTTACATGCAATGATATATGGGCTTCCTTGTCCTATTTATTTGTTTGTTTTTTCAGTATTAGAGACTGAACCCAGCAATTTGTACTTACTACTTAAGAGCCTTACAACTAAATTATTTCCTCCTCACAACCCAATATCTTTTATATTTTATTTTATTTCCATTTTAAGACAGTATCTCAAGTTGCCTTCACTGCTTTCAACTCAGCCTGCAGCCATGCCCATGTTAAACTTGTAATCTTCCTGCATCATCCTCCTGAACAGCTAGCATTATAAGACCACACAATTAGATCACCTGACTTCCTGACTTCTTAAAGCTGCTGCTCTCTGGGTTTAAAAGTATCTTTCCTTTTGGATAAAATAAGCTACATTCCCAGGAGTCTTCTTCAAGGAGATCTATTATCTGTGCTAAATTCATCTGAATGCCAAGGCATGACAATTATATAGTGAAGACCCTGAAAGGTGGCAACTGGCTGATCCTTCCACTGGGTAGACTTTACAAGACTCCCATGTTAGATACTGTTCCAGTCACCAGCACAGTGGGATCCTGATTAACTCTCTAATGGGGAAGGCACTGAGGCAGAAAGTCTCAAACAATAGGTGATCCAAACATAATTCATATTTGGCTCAGCAAATGACCTTATTTTGTATCAGGTTTGCCTTCATAATTATGTTTTCCTGAGACTCATATAATTTGTTGGCATACACCATCTGACAACAGAATGAAATATGTGGAAAGCATTGGAAGGGGGCAGAGAGAACTGAGGAAAGCTAAACAATTTCTGTGCATAGGAACAAGCTTAGTTAAAGAAACTTGCCTCCTTAGTACAGAAAAAATTAAAGTAGAAATGGCCTTTAAAGTGTATCCAGTTGAAATGAGACAACAATGGTTAAGATGGCTTATTGGGACCACTTAGCTACTGTATATAAAATGATGGAGATAATGGCAACATTGGTAGTGTGTGAGAAGTCTCCTGAACATTGTAGTGAGACCACACTCTTTATCAAGTGGATCATCAACGTGTTCCTATAAAATGGTTAAACTGTAAATCTTTCTGTGCTCTCTGTTGTAACTTCTCAAATCTGCCATTGAATAAGTGTGACTATAAGCTATCAAAACTTTATTATGGGCAACAGATTTTGACTTCAGTATAAATTTATCTGTCATGTAGTCTTCCATTAAATTTGAGTCATTAAAATTGCAAAGCCAACAGTTACAGTTCACTTCTCTGTTGCTGTGATAAAATACCATGACTAAAGCAATTTATAGAAAGAAGACTTCTTAAAGTTGGCCTTCAGATTCCAGGGTGATAAGAGCTCACTATGGTGGGTAGGCAGGAAAGCAAGGGACAGGCATAGTGGCAGAGGCAGCAATCTGAAAATTATATTTTCAAAGTAAGTGAGAAGCAGAAAGAGCAAACTAGAAGTAGGGTGAGACTATATGGCCCAACCCCCATGACATATTTCCTTCAGTAAGACTGCATCACTTAAACCTTCCCAAAGAGTGCCACCAAGTGCAAATCACCTAGTAAAGCATGAGAGACAGCAGAGGACATTTTCATTCAAACCACAGAACTAAGCATAGCTCTCTAAAAACAAATGGCTGGCCAGATGTTGCCTTGTAAACTGTATGTTTACTAAGCCCTGATCTATTAGCCCACCTTTTCTTAATTTCTTCTGTATCACATGTGAAGCTATATTGTACATTTATTTATCACATTCTACCAAACTATTTAGCTATAAATTCTCATAAAACAAAGACTGTATCTATCTATTTCAGCTAGGCATGATTTGAGCGTAGCATATATCTACATATTCACTGAATGGTGGAACTGACTGTTAGACATAAGTCACAGTGAGATTCCCCACCTCCTCACATCTTAGCAGAACAGGAAGCTGATAGCAGACAGGAATTGTTAAAGGGGTATCCAAACCCAAGATTTGCCTCCAGTGACCCATCCCTGTCTCCCTCCCCCAGTAAGGGTAGAACTTTCAAATTGCACCACCACTTGTGGACCAAATGTTCAATCATGTGAGACTAAGGGAGACATTCCACATTCAAATCACAACATACTCCAAAAATGAAATCAGAAAACATATTCCCAGCCCAGCTTTTGCCAAACTGGTTTAGAGTAGATTATTTTTTCCTTCTTATGTGATCTGTGTTGGAGAGAAAAGAACTACTAGAGAAAAGTGTCTAAGAGGAAATTAAATCCCATGGAAAAATATTACACCTTCATGCAATGCAAATCAATCAAAAGTGTCCTGTCTTCAATATACTTTGCCATTATATAGTGGAACAATATAGTAATAACTACAAAAACCTATGAAGATGACACTTTGGATGATCCACACATACACACACACCAACAAACAAAGCAGCCCTTGTCAAATTATAAGCTATATTAATTGAGAGAAGAAAAGGCTTAGTTCAGGATAGACATGTCAATGACCTCCACATGGACCACAATAGTGATTTAGAATTTTAGATGATCAGACTTGTAGTTATGGTGAGGGATACAAGAAAGCAGTTTGCTAGAACCATGGGCAGGAAGTCAGAAGAGCCTGAAAGAGTTGGCTGGACTTTGAATACCAAGCCACTTCTTGGAAGAGCTCCCCACAAATACACCCACATTAGGTTAGTTGGTTGAAGCCACACACAGACTGACTTGACATTCAGATAAGAACATGCTTTTCTTTGTCAAACAGAAGGCTTTAGAGAACCAGAGACTGTGATGGTGAACTTGACTAATAATTATAATTTGGAAGACTCATGCATTCGGGGTGGAGACCTTGTCATCACAGCACAGTGGCAGCATGGGGAGTAGACGCTCTATAAGACGGAAAGAATCCTGGGAAGTAAGAAGTCCAGTCATAAATCTTTTCTCCATATGCCAAGGTGTACAGAATACCCCTTTTATAGAACAATCACCGAATGGGGCTCTTCTAGATTCTACCATCAGGGAAGCCTGCATGTGTCATTCAGTGAATGCAGTCCCTGGAGGCTGAAGGTGGATACTTAAAAGGAAAAAGTGTGACATTTCAGATAAATCTAACTTTGATGGGATTCCGTATTACCTGCAGCACCATACTCTCCCAGTAACAAATTTACTTGTCTTTTGTTTTATTGTAAATTTACACTCTGAGGAGCAGTAGTGCCCAGGTGTAAGCATTTACTTACATAGACGAAAGCTGTGATTCCAGAAGGGCAGCTGCAGAGAACAGAGCAGCCCAGAGCTTGGAGCTGTCCATCTGAAACAATGCAGCTAGATAACTCTGGGATAGCCACAAGCCTCCACTGAGGTTCATTTTCTCATCAGCAATTGGAAGGCAACACCATTTTCTCAGACTGTTTTATTTGGGATCTACATATCATAGCCTGAGGAAGACAAATGGATTTTTATTGCACTTGTAAAATCAGATGGGACCATATTAACTTCCTGGGATGCAGAGTTGAGAAGAGCCTGTACATGTGCTCAGCAGGAAAGTCAATCATGATACAGCAATATGGCAGTGACATCTGCCAGGCCTGGCAGAGATGAGAGGAACACCAGAGCTATTTCCTATCCTTGTCTCTAAGATGGACTATCCCTATATTAACCTGCCAATGGAATGAGGGGGGCATTAAGATACAACACCCTTAAATGCCTTTGTTAATATGAATTCTAAAGCCAGGCATCATGGCCCATACCTATAGTCCCAAAACTTGAGAGGTCAAGACAGGAGAATTGTTAAGAGTTCATATCTAGATTTAGCTACATAGTGAGGACTAGAGAACTAGGGCTACATAGGAAGACCTTGCCCCA
Source organism: Peromyscus leucopus (assembly GCF_004664715.2). Lineage (NCBI taxonomy): Eukaryota > Metazoa > Chordata > Mammalia > Rodentia > Cricetidae > Peromyscus > Peromyscus leucopus. The sequence goes on from NC_051065.1 coordinate 93,729,002, forward strand.
ATAAACAAAGCCCAAACCCAAACAAAATGTAAGTTCTGGTATTTATATACTAGATAGCTTAAAGAACAAATCAGGTTCCCTTGTATTAACTCCTTGTCTTAGTACAGGTCCTCCTCCACATGGTCCAGAAGCTCTGGCTGCCCCATGGTGCTTCACTCAGGGATCCTGACTTGACATGTGGTCAATAGCTATTTTGTCTTACAAGCTTCTCATTCTGCTTGACCCTCATTCAAGTGAAAGTAAGCCTTTAGAATGACTAACACATCTTTTTCATCTCACATAGTACCTGACTCCTACTGGGATGCCTCTAAATACCTGACAGTAAATATCCTGAATTTGTATTATTCCTGGCTCCTTTCAGGAAGCTCTGCAGAGATCCTCAGCATCACTAAGAAACTGAAGTCATAAGCATCTTCCAGCTAAAGGTATGCATCAGACTTTCCTAAGACATGATACATTGAGAAAATAGAGGGCAAAGTTAAAGGCCCTCAGAAAGCATGAGGCTTGGGTCGTGGCTGTGCAGGAGTCTATCACCCCTCTTAACAAGAATAAAGGCAGCAAGAAATCGTAAAAGAGCTACTACAACTGGAACATGTACAGCTACTGGAACATGTCCTGAACAGCCAATATGACTTCATGTTCGCAGCTTCTGCTTGACATAGGCCACTGTGCCATAGATCACAAAAGCAAAATTTAGAAAAGCTAAATGACTCACCAAGGGCCAAAAGTAAGGAAGGTATACTACACACAGATCTGATGTTCCAGACCTTCTTCTCCTACATGTATTGTTTTGTATGCAGGTCACAAGGTAAGGTCTACTGTAGGGCACAACAAAGACTTTATCATAGGCAATCAGAAATATGTAGATTTGTGATGGTTAGTGTTAACTGTCAACTGGGAAGAATCTAAAATCACCTGGGAGATGGGCCTCTGGCCATGCCTATTGAGGAGTACATTGATTATGTTAATTCAGGTAGAAAGATCTGTCCACTGTGGGTGGTACCATTCCCTGGCTGGGATGTAGGACTGCAGAAATAGAGAAAGATGAATGCATGCATTCATCAATCTCTGTTTCCTGATCATGGTAATCAGCCACCTCAAGCCCCTGATGCCTTGACTTCCCTCATGATGGACTGTATCCTGGAACCATGAATCAAAATAGAGTAAACCTTTTCTCCATTATATTAGTTTGTCAGGGTATTTTATCATAATGAAGGAAAAAAAGACAAGGTTTAATGAATCCACTTGTTGGTTACAATCCTGTTTTGTAAATGTACTGAATGTTCAGTCTGTAACAGTGGTAGACAAAATTTCATACACCTGTGAAGTCTTTTACCCTGGTCACACTTCACTTTCATTGCCATTGTGAAGCATGAGCATAAATAATTCACAAGAGACTTCTGTGTTAGGCTTTCTCATTGAGACTTAGCACTTGGTGTCTCAGAGAGGCATGAAATGGCTTGTGACTTGTGGGCTTGGATTGCTGATGACTCAGCACTTTAAAGGTACATTCAAATCAGTCAGTACTTCTGTTGGTTTGTTTTCACTGGAAAGAATTCTGCAGGGACCAGCAAGGAGCTGACTGCAATTATTTCATTTAGGTAACCCACGGCTCTGATGGTCCCACCACAATTGCCTTCCTTCCATTTTTAAGAAGTGCTACATTCTCAGCAACAGCAATAAGGCTGGAAAAGTTTTGATGATCAGCAGATATCCAAGCAAGTTTACCATCATCCATTCTGATTCATTGTAATCACTGGGATTTTAGGTCACACAAGAGCCATCTGTGAAACAGCATCCCCAGATGATGAAAACACTCCTGTACTATGAACATTTACAAATTGGAAATTAATGAGGAAACATGTTTAAAAATTGACTCTAGCTACCCAAGGGTTTGAAAATGCTTTAAAATGCATAAAGAAACCACTTGGATATGCAGCCTTCCTCAGTGACAAATACATCGCATTACTTCTAGAATTACTACTGTTGAATTAACTTTTCAATGTGCTGCTTATTTCAGTTGCATACCAACAGCATATCTCAAGAAGTATTAATATAAATCATATCCCCCAACTCCTGTCCCCTAGGCTAATTCATTTTGCATTTTTCCAACTCAAGGTAAATGACCCAGAACAAAGCAAAGAAATTCCTCATGAATGAGTAGCGAAACAACAAACAAAATTGTATTCTGCCAATGGGAACAGTTTATTATTTGCTGTTAGAGTTCTTTTTGTGCTACCAGCTTCAAATGCCAAAAACAGACATTTTACAGCATTTTTTGCAAAACAGACATTCTACAACATTTTCTGAACAACAGGGTATTACATGCAGGCTTTTACTTAAGAAAAAAGCACTCTATTTTAAACAATGTGCATATGTGTGTTTCTATGTATGGGTATATACATGAGTGTGCAGGTGCACACAGAGTCCAAAAGAAGATGCCAGATACACTAGAAAGGCATTTACAGTATGTCAGACCCACTTACAGGCAGTTGTAACCTGCATAATCTGGGTGCTGGGAACTCAACTTGGGTCCTTTGCAAAAGCAGCAAGCATTCCACTTCTGAGCCATCTATCCAGTACCCCAACTCCAAGTTATTACTTTTTCTATGTAGCCTTCAGTTCTCTCCTCTACAGTTGCTACTTTGCCTTGCCAGTCATTTCATTTATTAGCATTTGGGATAGAACTGTTGATTGGAGAGCTAGTGGAGAGAAGGGAAAACATTCTCCTCCTTCAAAATGATGGATAAAAATAGAGGTAATGTCCGAATGGAGAACTAACTTTTGACCAAGACCAAGCACATACTTGAAAAGGTCAAAGTGTTCTGCACATGTTATTACATTCATGTACTACATTCAGTTCTCCCAAAGTGCCCGAGAGGCAGGTAATTCAGTACTGCTATAAGAAATGAGAGGCATAGAAAGGTTACCATAGTTGCTTAGGGTCAATGCTGAGACCATTAGTGATCCTGCTTAGGTGTGTGTATACACTATAAAAACAGTATTGCATGCAAGAGAGCACTGGGTGCACATAAAATACAGGGCAGGTGGGAAGGTTAGATACACATACGAACTTGCAAGCAATCAGAGCAAATAGGCTTGGTAGGTTTCACCAACTAAAATTATTATAAAATTTATTATGTTCTCTATAAATACATTTGTTGGTTATAGCCTCAAACGATCTTATGTGTAGATAGAAACAATAAGGAGGTAGTACATCTGAATTGCTGTTGTTAAGCATAGGACCTTCATCTGATAGAACTAGTATCTTTCAAGAAGAGGCCAGTGCATGAGAGGGTTCAGTTTCTATGTTCTCTTACAGACAGGGAAGGCCATGTGAGGACACAGCAAGAAAACGATTGTATGCAAGCCAAAAAGAGAACCCTCATCAGAAGGCAGATTTCCTTAACATCCTGATCCTGTGCAGCCCAGTCTGCAGAACTGTGATGAAAATAAGTTGCTCTTGTCCTGTCTGTACTGTTTTATTATGGCAACCTTAGCCAAGTAATTCAGAGAGACTGAGAATCAGGGACATAAAGTAGGGTGTATACTGATGTCATGTGGAAGAGCAATAATAAAGACATCATCCTACAAACAGAGTCTCCTACCTTTCTCATTTGGGAATCAAGCAGCACTGTTCATATGAGTGAGGTATGGAACTCACATTAAATCTGATGCCTCTGCCCTTTACTGTGCCCGTGCTGTGGAAAGGTCTTTGTCTCCTGTTCTTTTGGCTGAAATACTGTCCCTGATATACAGTAGCTTCTCTATCCATTTCTGTGGTGGATTGAGGATTGAGTGTATGAGGAAATGGGGCAGGCTGTACTTTCAAGAACGCTAAACCAAGGACAAACACTAACGGACTAGCTAGACTCTTTGAAGAGTGACACGCTAAAGCAGTGTGGAGAGCATCTGAGTTGCAGCAGCAAGTGGAGCAGGCAGTGGTTCTCGGACCCTCAGATTTGTGGCTTCCTGGACACCCTCACTAACACCAGACAGAACCCACTTGGAAGACAAACTTATCTGTGAAGTTGGGAAAAGAAAGGATAGAAAGACAGAAAAGGATGCACAGGTTGCAGTACAGAATGACACCTTCACTAAATCCACAGACAAGCATGAGCTAAGAAACTCACAGCTGGCACCAGCATGATCAGAGATTTAGGTAGGGAAATACCTCAGTCTGGAAAGTGTTCGTCATGTAAGCACAAAGACCTAAGTTTGTCTCCAGCACTCCAATAAAAGGCAGAGGCATCAGTGTGCATCTGCAACCCCAATCCTGGAAAAAAGAGGTAGGAGGATGCTGGAGCTTGCTATTCATCCAGTATAGCTTAATCAGTTACCTGATAGTTAATCAGGTTCAATGAAGAACCCTATCTCAAAGAGAAAGGTAGACAGTTATTGAATAAAAGATACAGCATTGACTTCTAGCTTCCACATGAACATGTACACATACATGTGCATGCACACTACTTACAGTTCATTAGGTAACCGGGTGAGACCAGAGTGAATCAAATAATCACAGACACAAACATACTTAGCAATCATGGTGATAATATGCAAAAGTTTTTCACAGTGCTCTAAAAATCCAGTAGCCGACTGGCCTAGACTAGGGAGCACAGACACCCCTTGCACTCTGGGGTAGACTCCTCCTTTACTAACAGAATGAAGAAGAAAGAAACCATAGAACTCTACACTCACAGCACTGAGGCTTTTCAAAGCAATGTACTTGAAACTCTTTAGGAACAATTGGATAAATAGATTCTAACTTTTCAGGTATTTTTAATGAAGTCAGCTGCCGTTTAATACACCATTGCATGGATACAAGAGGACCCAGAGAAGAAATGTGGATGCCCTGTCACAATCCACCACAATCCACCCCTGCTGCAGATGACAGATGTTGAGTCAGAATCCTGCTGATACCACCTTCCTGCCTGGATCTCACTAAGCTCTTCTGTGTTTTGATATGCTTCCCCTTTCTGTTAGGAGGAGACTCAGGCTCAGGCCAAGGCATTGTTAAACTAACACATTCACTTCAGGTTTCTGAAGGAAAGTTTCAGACTGTAATAATAATAAAAAAGAAAGAATCAGCTCAAATGAAAATCGCCATAGGTGTGACATTTATTTTTAATTTGTTGAGTCATAGCAAGATGGTTTGGCAGATTAAAATCATAATGCATAGTGTCAACTGTTTCAATGTTATCAATTTGGCTCACACAGAACTTATTTTTACAGTATGGGGCTATCATCTGAAAGTCACGAAGCACTTTAGAAAGTTCACTGTGAATGCCATCTGAAAGGGAAAGACATCAAAATGGGCATTTCAAGACTGTTTTGTTGTGGTGTCAATATGTTAAGGGGGTAGATCAGTGTTATTTAAATTCCCCTGGGATCTGATGTATCAAGGGTTAGCCTCAGAATCATTGTGGAGCTAAGAATGGCCTCAAATTCTTATCCTCCCATTTCCCCCTCATGAGTGCTAGGATTACAGATATGTATAACTGGAACTAATTTATGCACTGCTGGATATTGAATCCAGGACTTCATGCATGCTAGGCAGTCACTCTACCTAATGAGTCAAATCCTCGGACCTTAGATATACATTTAAAAAGAAAAAAACAATTCACTTGGATTTTTTGCTTCCTTATCAACTGCTACATTTTAATCCAGGTATTAAAGCCAGCATTCCATAAACATGCCAAAAAATAGACAAATTAAAAAGCAGGTTTGATGTGGCACCCAAGGGGAAAAGGGATGTGTACATTTGTGTGCTTGTGTGGGAAATGTTTATTCCATTTTTCTATGAAAAATCTCAGGAAACATCATGGATTGTCTGGCAAGGCAAAGCAAGAGGAAAGAGAGTTTTACTCTAGTAACAGATACCTGGGGTTCAGTTGCATTCTGAAAGCTTTTGGTTTCCACCATTGAAGGGATGCTGTGTTTTGAACGGCTACTTGGTCTATGAGACTAAAGCTTAGCTAGCAAGCTGACCTAACTAGTCTATATTTTCCTGTCAAGTACCAAGTGCCTGGGACTCCTTAGGCTGAGCATCATACTAGCTACATCACATACCCTTCTTGACTGAGATGAGAGAAGAACCACAAGTCTATGTGACACAAGAGCAAATTTTCCTTGCACTGAGGAGAAAGATTTCAGGACGAAGAAGGAGGAGGAGGAGGAGGAGGAGGAGGAGGAGGAGGAGGAGGAGGAGAAAGAGGAGTAGAAGAAGAAGGAGAAGAAGAAGAAGAAGAAGAAGAAGAAGAAGAAGAAGAAGAAGAAGAAGAAGAAGAAGAAGAAGAAGAAGAAGAAGAAGTAACATCGATTGCAGGTACAGAGGGATCTGTGCAAAGTTGCCCCAACTAACTAGCAGGCCAGCCAAGATGGCAACTGTAGAGATGAGCTTAGATGGAAAGGGAGAATGCATGAGGCAGTTCCAGAGCTTTGGATCAGCCTACTGGTAAGAAATTCAGCTTTTGGAAAACAAGTATATTCAATTCAGCAATATTTAGAGAAAGGTAACTTGTTAAGAACCACAGTATGATAGTTAAAGCACCCACAGACTTTAGAGGACATTAGTAAAGCTACTTGAAATGTTAATTTAGGGGTAACAAATCCAAAGACTGGTGTAATCAGCGCAGGAATAGGGCCAGGCATCTTATCTATTTTAATTTGTACCTTTTTTTTTTTTTTTTTTTTTTTTTTTTTTTTTTTTTTTTTTTTTTTTTTTTTTTTAGCTTTCTTCCCTTCTTTCCCTGGGTCTTTACCATGATCAAGTGATTCCCAGACCACAGCTGGAGAAGAGGCTTGTATAAAATAGTAAATATGTATGTAAGACAACAATGGCAAATGCTACTAAAACAAGAGGGCAGATGAGTGAAATTTGAATCATTCTGAGGGAATCCACCAGAAACCAGTACCACAATAGGACTTCCTCCTCACTCTGAGGTAATGCTGAATAGACAATATATACCAGCAAGCCCCTTTAAGGTCCAAAAGTATTTATTTAACACAGCTCCAAGGTAAACTCATCTACAAGATGAAAGATTTCAGTTGTTTCAACCATTTCTCACAGGAAATGACTTCTGACGAATACACACCTCTGTTCATTCTCATCTGGCACCTGTCAGTTCATCTATCTTTCCTTTCAACAGATAAAAATTCTCTTTTAATGTTCCCCACACCTTGTTTTTTAAAATGCTTCCTGAGATGTCAGTAGCTTTGTTTGGGATTCATTTCAGTGAATAGACAATAAAATTTGTAGAAAAGAAAATGAGTTTAACTCATTAAGACATTTTCTTAGTAGCCTTGTAGTTTCTGACCACTGCAGGCATTGAAATAATTTCAGAAAATATGTAACACACACACACATATTTTTGTGTGTAAGGTTAGCATTTTAAAACTAGTGATTTAAAAATAAAGAAGAATGGAGTTCAATGGCATTCAAATTTAAAAATAGATTCTTTAATCTTAATCGTTGTCCTTTAAAACATCTAAACTAATTGTGTCCCCTTTTCGGGAAAGTCTGAATGGAAAAGAAACTTCCATGACAATTGTGACCAGCAATGAATGAACAACCTGCCCAATGAGAGATTGTGATAATGATTTGGTCAGGTCAGAATGACTGCTACTGTTTCCTAGACTATTGTTTATGCAATCTGTAGCCATAGGAATGATCTTGTCTTCCTGGAAAGGTTAGTGGGATAAGAAGGGCAGTCCTACATAGATGAAAAAGTGAGGAAATAAAACAGAGCCCCAGACAGTTCTTCTCCCATTCCACTATACAGGAATTATCAAAGTGCCCCAGAAGATTACTATCCTAAATTTTTCATCTCATTAAAGAAAATCTACTGAAACTCTTACCATGTGCAGGAATTCACACAGGAATCTCTAGGATACAGGAAAGAAGGAGGTGTGTGTGTCGGGGGAGGGTAGGTGGATGAATGGATTTTCATCTACTGACTTGGACATTGCTTTCCCTTGCTTTTCTCACAAGGCTCTTGGACTTGTCATGCTGAGGAATAGAAGTTTATGTTTTGCTATTTACACTTATACAAACAGATCAATGATTGCTCAACTGGTGGGGAATACGAAGCTGTTTCCCAATAAGCTCATGGGAGAGAGTTAGCGGGATTCCAGTGAAGGGAATTTCCAGCACCAGCAGAGATAATCCAGACTCAGGATAACTCATAAATTACACATGTATGCATATGTGCAAACACACATACCTGTTACTAGTGAGGATTTTAGTGGTTGTGGAGACAGGAAAATGAAGTAGGTATAGTTTTCAAACAGAGATCATCTCACATAATGAAGAGAGAGAAAATAGGTAATAAGTATTGGAAGACTTCATTCATTATACAACATATAGTATAACATGTTGGATGGCAAGAGGATCTTATTTCAAAGGAATTTCATAATCACCATTGAAGGAAAGGAAATATATAAACCATTTCTCTCAGCTATCAGGCTAGTGAAATAATGGGCCCCTAGAGAATTAAAACTTCCCCAGGTATCCCATGCTGGGAAAAGAGAAAGATTGAAATTGGCTCCTTCCAATAGAGATGGTCCCCTAGAAAGGGAATGCACACAGTTCTGAGAACTTACTGGACTACCTTGTAGGAAGAATTGGAGCAGAGACAGTGAGTGATTGGTGGGACCACAGCTTGACCTATGACTACTTAATTATACGTATTTATTGTCATCCATAAAATGTAAGCCTCATGGTAGTACCCCTAGGACAGACGTGGACAGTCACTGGATCTCCTTATTCCCTTTTCCAAGGCAGCACATTGAATACATCTCCTTTTATGTGTTTTGTACTATTATTTGTCACTTTAACTTTTTCTCTTATATTTTGTGTGTGGGCGGGGGGTGGGGGTGGGGGGGGTTCCTGGGAATGGAACTCAGGTCATTAGGCTTGGTGGTAGGCATCATACCCACTAAACCATCTTGTTGACTCTACTTTAATTGGTGTGTTGGGAATAACTGGTCCAGTCTAGCTTGTTGGGTCAGCCAGATTACAAATTTTGACCTAAAAATACTAGGAACTTTCTTAAGCAGTCAATGATAATTATTCTTCTTTTCTCAAGGTCAGTTTACTGTTTCTGCTCCTTAGGCCCTGCACATAGTACCACATATCAGTCATATCTTAAAGTTCAGACCTCAGACTATTCTGATCCATATTTCTCTAGGGCTCCTGGTTCTCTACTCTCTTGGCCTGTTCTTGACTGTCATCTTATAGGTGAGTCGAGGCTGTGGAGGTTCATATTGCTCTTGGGATATCACCTTCTTATGTGACTGGTGGCTTATCCTTCATTATTTGTCTTCTCCTTCCTATCTATCTTGGTCTACTTGTCTTTGGTCTATTTGTCCCATCTCTAACCAGTAGCTTAGTTTGGCCAAGGATTTCCCTAGGCTGTTAACAGTGAGTAGCATGCTGACTTTAACCCCTAAACCCTCAAGCTGTCATGAGAATCATCCAATTATTTTTTTGCAATCTCCCTCTGTCCCACACATTTTAGCGTTTTTGACAGATAGAGTCAAGCACAAGCCATTATAAAAGCTCATTTCTCTAAATTCAATCTGGTCCTGCAGACCTTGGAAAAATAATTATTTCTTTTCATAATAGCCTGTGACTAAATCTAATGTGTGGGAGGACAATGGCCCTTAAACCTTCAAAGAAAGCTAGAAAACAAGTCTAATAGTAAGGCGTCCTATTGATAAATTGCAGTTCTAAGCTGCAAAAGTGCTTATTCACTGACCAAGAGCCTTGCAATTTATTTTACTTCATTAGATGCTGAATCCTTCAGAAACCTGCTGGAATTCCAGTAGCCTTTAAAGTAATTATTATAAGTATGTTTAATCAAGCTTTTGAGGTTACTTGCAACCTAACAGTGAAGTTCAAATGACATTTTGTCACTCATATGTTAATATCATTTCAGATCTCTGGGAAGATACAAAGCAGAGCAAATATTTAAAACAAACACCGCTCCTGGGGTTCTGAACCTATGGCTAGACAGGTCATAGACCCTAGGGAAGAACTAAGTAAACATATTATCAAACAGACTAATAACTTAACATTGTACACATAGATTAGGACATTTTCCTAATTTCATTAAAGAATTTTCTTTTTGTAGTAGATGGTCATTATCACAGAGAATAAGACACTAAGGGATGCTAAGCTTTAATGGGACACCTCTATCACACCCTCTTTTCCTAAAGCTCAGGATTTTTTGCAGAAGAGGGGGTGGAAAGATTTGAAGACCCAGATTGGGTAGATGACTGCAAGCAAACAGTGTACTCCAGACACAGAAGGGCAGTTGAACATGTGAATTCACAGAAGTTGAGACAGCATGTAGAAGGTCCACACAAGCTCACACCAGGAGAAAAATCCCAGTGTGGAGGAAAAGGTGTGCTAGAAGACCCACTCTCAACAAGGAGTTATTGGCAATTAACAGCTGCTGGAAAAGGGCAAGTCAGTTATCTTTGAGTTTGGCCCCTGGGAAGTTTTGTGTGTAGAAAAGGTGGGTGAATCTGGCAGGAGTGAGGAGAGAGAGGTGAATATGTTCAAAATACATTGTAAGAATTTCCCAAAGAACTAATAAAAATAAGAAAAAAAGGTAAAAACTAAACCAAAGCAATGCTATAACTTTTATTTTAAAAAATTTTTCAGCAATTAATTCTTTTTTCCACCATGACTAACATCCTTGCTATCTCTGGAGACTACAGTGTAAAAAGTATCAAGAAAATATTTTAATAAGAGAGCTACACCTGAAGGTAGCTACCCTGCTTTGAGAAATAACTTTCAAAGTCAAGTTGTTACCTAATGCTCACATTGCTTATACTCTAACCACATCAAGGCACTATCTAGTGTGTGTGGAAATACTTTCCATATCTGTTATCAATTTCATCTTTTCCTTTTTATGTCAATAAGAAAGGGTCTTCTTATATGAACTCATTTCAATATTGAACTTATGCACAAATAGACATCATGCATGATAAGACACAAGAGATGAGCCCGAAGCTTAATTCAACTTAAAGAACTCCCTACCCACCCAGACAGCCACATCTGTTTTGCATTTCACAAGTGTTACTGTGCTGTGCATTTTAACCAATTCATAACAACTAACTTTCAAAAGCTTTTAAAAGGCTTCCAATAGTAGTGTGTCTCAGGGAGGTTCAGTCCAAATGCCTTTTGATTACATTTTTTTTGTTGTTGTTGTTGTTTTTGGTTTTTAATGGTGGGTAGTACAAAGCAGATGATAATGTTAGTGCTTTTCTTATCCAGCTCATTTCTCTCCTTGGTGACACTGGCCTGTTCAATCACTTATGAAAGGACATGAAAACAACACCCACCCCAACACATAATCACACACACAAGGACTTGAGTGCTCATGCAAATGCCCACACCCATTAACAGCTCCCATTCTTTCTCCACTACAGTCACTGTCATCTTTATGCTTTGGCCTATAAGTAAAAATTTGACAAAGCTCTAGAGGACTCCCTAGCCCTCCACATTCCTGCAGATCATCAGTGATTTACCATTGGCCCCCAACACTGGAAAACTTTGACTGAATGATACTAAATACCCAAGGACAACATTCCTAGAAAAGGCAGATGGTCTAAGAACAAAAGGCCTCCTACTTGGAGACTCTCAAAGACCACATTTGTATCTCAATACAAGATCATCCATGTTAAAACATATGGCTTCTAGTTGGAAATATGAAGGCTTTGAGAAAAGCACTGCTCCTTGGATATTTCCCCAAAGCAAAGTCTGATGGAGAGAAAGATGAGGTTGGTGCTGACTCTCAATAAAAGAAGAGGCATTTACACTGAGAGGTGGAGTCAAGGACAGTAGAAGCTCATACCTGGAGGAATTTATCTCTACCTCACCACTCACTCTCTGTTATTCTCATAATGATTATTTATTTTGTTCTAATGTGGCCAAAGAAATGAATTTGGTACCACAAAAATATCTATGTGAGTATCCTGGTGGTAGTGGGAAGAAAAAAGATTAAGAAGCCAAGGACTTAAGTCCTCTAGGAGAACAGCAAGTGCACTTCCCTGTGAAGCCATAGCTCCAGATTCTAGCTTCTGTTTTCTTTCATTCACTTCAGGATATACATAGCATAGGCAGAATTTATCTACAGTCCAAAGATACAAAATTCTCAGGATTTACAGGGCTATGGTGGCTGATGTCATGCAGTGCCTTCCCAAATGTTCTAAGGGCCTTGATAATAGACTGAACAGTTTTGTGGGCCAAAGGAAGGCTCACATAGCAAAGTAAGTGGTGTGCTCTGCCTTATAATGGGATTCAGACATGGGCAGTGGTCTTTTGCTTTCTAGCAGATGCTCTGTGGGGAGTTCTCATGGTGTCATTTGATACATATTTGAGTCACTGTATTTACTCTGTAAGCCTGTGATAGGGATTCCTGTAATTCTGCCCTCTCAGGTGTATGGGTATGCCATATACCAAATTGGATCCTTAAGGTCATTTGCAAAATGTCCTGACATTTCCTTTCTTGGTCAAACACGTTACCATTTACTACAGGCCTACCTAAGGAAGTATTTACAGAATGTGGTTTGAAGAGGACCCAGGAGATTAGGCTAGTGAAGAGGACAGCAGCCAGTGTAGACCTGAAAATAAGCTCTCTTTTACAAATGTTCTCTATTTTCACCAAGACACATCACCTCTCTGTGGGAAAGCCACTGAGCTAGCATTTACTATTTTGAGATCATGATCCACTTTCAAGACTATCTCTAGCCTCCCTACCCTCCTCCCAAAGTAATTTCTTCTTGTAAGATCTTGACAGGAGTATTAAAAATTCATAAATGTAATGCCTTTTTGCTTGCAATGAAAGCTACAGTGAAGATTTTTGTTAAAAAAATCTTGCATAATATTGGAAGTAAGAAACAGCAAGGTCCCTTATAGATATTGATATAGCACTGAATTATACATAAACAGGTATAAGGGTATTCCACCAAAGCTGGTAACTCTTAGAGAACTCCCCCAAAAGAGCCTTCAAGACCATTATTAGAAACAGAAAGAACACAGGTGCTCTTTTATTCATGCTTCTCTGATTTTGTCTTTACCCCAGATTCCAAAGTGTTCAAAATGACCACAGATGCATGAAATATCCATTCTTGCAGATGATGGCAGAAATTCCAATTGTTACTTCATCTCCACATACCTATGACCCAGAGTCTCAAAGACATATTTTCTCTCAGATTGTTGGTGTGACAACTAAGTAGGCTGCCTGATGGAACCTTGTAAATTAAAGGGATACTTTATTAGCAGATTTCATAGTCCACACCATTCCATATGGGTATGGACACAAAGGGTTTGCCAACTAAGTAAGTGCAAGAGAAAGCACTTTGGTAGAGGAGTGTAGGGTGTCTGTTAAATTAAATTCTATCAGTTATTTCACAGCCTTGGTCTAGAAGACCAGAGAATCAAGTCTAACCATGTCTTAAAAGGCCAAGTTTCTATATGAGATCAGAAAGCAGACTGTGATTGAGAACTTGGTATTTCTTTAGTGATGAAAAAGTCAAAATGCTTCCCAAAATATGGATGCTATTCCTCATATTTTCTATAAGGTAGAAATACCACAATTATAAATTTTATATAACTGATTACGTGGTGTGGGAAACTAGTTTTTGAGAAAAAGAAACCACAGCACTCAATCTGTTAAAGCATTCTATATCATGTGCTGAAATAACCTAATGAGGTTATTAGTTATGATATGTAGGTAACACAGGGGACACTCCATTGCTTAAAAGTTATTTAGGGGGTTTAGAGAGTTATCTCAGTGGTTAAAAGCATTGGATACTCTTTTAGAAGAGCTAGGTTGTATTTACAACACACATATAAATTCACAGCCACCTGTAACTTCAATTCCTGAGGCTCCAAAACCCTCTTCTGGCTTCCATGAGCATTGACAACATGCTGTGCTCATATTTGTGCAAACACTCAGATACATAAAATAAAAATAAATATAAATAAAAATAAATCAGGTAGCTAAAGTGGACCTCTAACTTCCACACATATAGATGAGTATACCCACACACATTTAGATTCATGCATATCACACACACACACACACACACACACACACACACACACACACACACACACACACGCTTTGCCACCACTCTTCTAAGTGATGGAGATACAAAGTTAGGAAAGTCAAGATTCACCCCTTCTAAGTGATGGAGATACACTGTCACAAAAGTCAAGATTCACCCTCATTGTGTGATTAGAACATTGCTAAGAAGAATGAAAAATAAAATAAATTAAAACCTTCCAAAACTTGGTGATATTAGAAACTAAAAAGTCATAAGTATTGTGTAAAATTATAGAATGAGGAAAAAACATGATGGATTATGAAACATGGCAAAAACATCAACTCCATTAGGCTTTATTCTTGACCCAACCTGCAGCACAGCTGTCTGCTGAGCCTCTGGGGAGACACCAGCTAATTCTCTCTGCTCACCCCCTTCAAAACAAAATAAATATGAGTTTAATTGCTCAGAACCCAAAGAAATCAAGACTCAAGGTTAAATAGAATTTTGATACACTTTGTTTATTGTGCTAACTGCAATGTTTTAGTTGATAAACTATGAATAGGACCATGGAAGCTGACCATGCCAGAGCCAGTAACTAAGAGTCTAATAATTCTCTAACCACCAGACCAGCAGGTTTTGATTGGTTAGCTTTTGATTATTTGATTTTTTTTTTTTTTTGCTTTTCTGTTTTTTTCCCTCATTTTTCTTCTTAACCATTCTCTGTAAGGCTGCTTGACTTTGAATGCTGCAAGACTCTAATTAATCTTTAAATATGGACTTGAGGTTACTTATTCCCTTCACTGACAAACGTGTCACTATTCTGGTTACTTGGCATGCTAATAGTTTTCAAATGTAGGAGAGGGAAAATGCCCAGGAGAGAATGTGTGTGTTATGAGAGAGGGAATACATACAGGGAAGAAGCAAGGCAGTGGTGGTGGTGGGTTGCGGTGGTTGTGGTGGCAGTGGAGGTGGAGGTGGAGGTGGAGGTGGAGGTGGAGGTGGAGGTGGAGGTGGAGGTGGTGGTGGTGGTGGTGGTGGTTACATTCACCTTATAGGAACACTAGTCATTTCCATAAAGAATACAGAAAAGAACTAAGAAGTATTAAAGAAAAAAAGAAAGGGAGAATGAGATTTATGAAGGTGATTAACTTTTTTGTGGCTCAAAACAGATTTTAAAATAACATATGCCATGCCTTTTCCAATGCTGAAAGTCAGCCCGGCTTTTTACTAGAAAAGGATTAAGGGAGATACTACAGGAAAGGAAGGGGCGTGAGGGAGAGATTTTTCTCACCACATGTTTCTGAAGGGAGCTCTGCCCAGCCTTAATAGATTGCCACTTATGCCAGAGCTACACACCATCAGATAATGAAAACAGCCCCCGCATGTTTTCAAATCCCCCATTTAAAATTTAAATTCATTAGTTTATGAGCTGCTGGGAATTGACAGTTTTACACCCCAATCCTTCTGGAAATTTATGTAAAGGACGCAGCAGAAATGGAATAGGGGAACGTCTCCAAGCGAAAACACCAAACACAAATTGCTAAATAAAAATGCAGCCGACACCGATTTGCTGTGGGTCATATAACTGAGAATGTCGTTTTTATTAAGGGGAAGTTCTTTAAGCATTTGCTTCCAACCCAGCCATGCTTTTGTACCAACATTTAAAATATTAATGTACTGTTTTTATT
The DNA here is from genome assembly GCF_004664715.2 of Peromyscus leucopus. Lineage (NCBI taxonomy): Eukaryota > Metazoa > Chordata > Mammalia > Rodentia > Cricetidae > Peromyscus > Peromyscus leucopus. The sequence continues at coordinate 93,744,751 of NC_051065.1, forward strand.
GCCTCTTTCCTCTACCGGCATTTCTTTAACTGGTTCCACACAGATAAAACATGCTCCATGTATCTACAGCATATCAGGCATTTCTTCTTTCTTCTGCATAGAAGGGGGTTTGCGTGCCTGTGAGTGGTTTCCTTCTGACAGTTTACATCACAACTAGACTGCCGTGTCCTGTTTTGGGAGGTTTTAATTATAATAGAGCCTGATATATACCAGGAGACTAGACTTCAGAAATGCCCGAAAGTTTGCGTCTGGTTTGGCTTTAAGACTGATATTTAGTTCTTGCTTTTTAAAACACAGTTCGCTTGGGGCTATGCACATGAATTTAATTTGCTGTGAATAGGAGGGACCCAGGGTGAATCAAGGAATCAAGCTGCTAAAGAAAAAGAAGTTATCTGTAGGCATTCAGAACACATTCTCTCTAAACTAGGAGGCTGTACACTCCCTTTATAGTTCATGGTTTCTGAGTTATCTCTAAGAAATATCTGCATACATCAGTATCACCAATCTATTCTTGTCCATTTCTTCTGTTAAGATTATAGATCTAGCTGTTAGGTCTCCACAACCCCTTGGAAATTGTGTAAGTACGGTTTGTACGGTTTGTCAAAAAGAGTAGAACTGAAAGAATATATACCTATGGGGTTTATTAGGTTGGCTTACAGATATGGTCTGTCATGGTCCAACAATGAGTGTCTCATCTGGAGAGGCTGAGAAGACAGTAGTTGCTCCATCCATGAGACTGGGTCACAATTTGGAGCTGAAGACCAGGAGAATCCCTGGAGAGCTGTGGGTCCTCAGTCTGGAAATCTAAGAAGCTGGTTCTGCTAGTCCTAAAGGTTCAGCAAACACATGTGCCACTGACAGGCAGGTGAACGTGCCGGTAAGAGTGAATACAAGCAAACACAAAGTCAACTTTTCTGCTTCCTCTTCCTTTTACCTGGGCTGCAGTCAGAAGGTGCTGTCCTCACTTAGAGTGAGTCTTCTTGTTTCAAATAATCAGATCAAGAAAATCACTCATAGCTGTCTCTGACCGTGTTGCTGGCTTTGAGGATCCATTCCTCCTACTGAGTGACCTGATCCAGCCTTAAAAGAAGAGAAGAAGCCTACACACAACTTGATATACCATGGCTGGCTGATACCCAAGAGAGGTTTGCCTACGTCTGAAGAGGAACAGTGGAGGAGAAATGGATGGGGTCAGGGAGAGGAAAGGGCAGAGGGAAGGAACTGGGAAGAGAGGAAGGAAGGAAACTTTGATTGGAATATAAAAATAAACAAATTTTTTAAAAAAAGAAAGAAAATCCCTCTCAGCAGTGCCCATCAGCTTGTGCTTTAGTTGATTCCAGATATAGTCAGGCAGAGAACCAAGATTAGTCACCGCAAGAACTGATTTATTTATTTATTTATTTGGTACATGGGGTGAGGTTCTGGTTGAGGTTGTTTCCATACTGGACTGTGGAAGTGTCCACGTTGAAGATAATTTGATGATGTTTACATACAACTGTTTCATGGTTCTCTATTTCTTCTACCCTTCTGCTACACTCCCCTTTTACCAACCCCGCACTCTTTTGGGCTGCTCTATACATCTTTACAGCAATTGTTAATAACAGGTCACATAAATCTCTAATTTTTTCTTTCCTTTTCAAGGCAGTTTGAATCATTTTGTTTTTTCCTTCTCCAAATCAAATTTAAGATCAACAACCTTTTAAAGATGCTGCTAAGACCTAGTCATCAGAAAGGGAACCTAGAGGAAGCTGAAAGAATGTCCTTCCATTCAAGACGTTTCAAGATAACTCAGAGAAGAGAACTATTAAAACTCTCTTAAGATACAGGTGCTTTATACATTCACTGCTACTTAAACCATAGTTCTTCAGTGCATATACATTTTTCGCAAAGACTATGAAGTAAGGTAGTGGTAGTAAGTTACATTGAAAACGTCCCATTTTATAAACTACCCCGATATGTGGTGCGAATGTAAAATATTCTCCACAGACTCAAAAGGGTGGATGCTTGCTGAAATGGGTCACTATGTGTTGGACCTTGAGTTTTCAGAGTGTGCCTCCTGCTCCTGCTTTGCTTCCTGACAGCCTACACAATGTGACCAGCAGCTTCTAGCTCCTAACACCGTGACTTCCCTTCCATGATGGATGGCATCCCTTATCAGTATAAGTAAAAATCACACTTTCTGCCTCTAAGTGGTTTCTCGCCAGGTATTTTGTCATAGCAACTATAATGAAGCAAGTTACACACCTGGTTCCAGGAGCATGTGGAGGAAGGTTTCATTCTCCTTCAACTTGCTATTCTCCAAAATAACTGAGTTTCCAGCCCATACCAGATACTTACATAGTAGTTAGGAAAATGTTTCCCTGCATGGTATAGCCACTCAAGCCCACTCATTGTTACTTGGATAAGTTCTCACCCCCATATCTAACACCCCTCCTACCTCCTTGTATGACCATTATATTGCTTTTCTATTTCCCTCATCACATAACCATGTTTTCTTCTCTTCAAGATTATATGTCAGGTGTGGGCAGACACAACCTTTTATATTTCAAAGTGTTCCCACAAGCCTATGCCCAAGAGAACAATAACTGTGTGGTGGGAAATGAGTGCCAGAAAACAGGAGGCAATCTATCAAGCCAGCTAGCAAGCCCCAACAGCTCCTAGAGTCACAGACACTCAGGGAATGTCAGCCCATTGAAAAAGTACTCCGCTTTGCTGCTGTGCAAGCTCTCAAAGGCAGGGACAGAATCACAGTTTCTTCACATCAGTGAGGGAATCGCCCACGGCAGCAGTTCTTTTAGACAAGGAATCAAATCAGACTCTGTTTCCTTAACACCGAAAAAGAGGCCAAATCACTGTCACAGCCTGCATTTAGGGCAAAACAGAAGGGGGAGGGAGAACGATGGGGAAGACATCTTCACAGAGCCTGGGGAATCAGGGCTGAGCACCCAATACCCTTAGTAAAGTGAAGCACAAATACACACAAAGCAAAAGCAAACTCTAACAACAGCAGTACTAAAACAACACTCGATGGAGCTGGAAGTGATCAGTGAGATTTACAAGGAGCTAGTCAAGGCCAGGCTGCAAATGACCCAACCTATTCACTTCTATCACTTCATTGGATTTTATTCTGGGTTCCCTCTTGACCAGGGCAGTCTGTACACTGTACTGCATGCAGCCTGACTGTCTGAAGCAGGGCTGATTTATGTCCTTCTCCTGCTCAGTAGCCCTCTTTCACACAAAACCAAAGTCAAGACAAGTGCATTCTCCCCTCAGGTGACCTATGCCTACTCTTTGGCTCCTCACTGGTCCCTGCATCTCCAGAGGCTTTGTCTGTGCCAATCATCCCCTCTACCCAGAGAATCTACTCCCCCTCCTCTTCCTGGAACTCAAACTTCACCTCCTTCAGTAACTTCTTTATCCCTCCAGTTCAACTTCCCTCTTTTCATTTGCTCTGAAATTTGGAAACTCATGATTTTCACAATTTGAGGATTCCATTAAATTCTGGGCAAAACCACGTTGTTTAAATGTCTATTATAGACTATTCAGTATGCTTCCTCTTGTTTCTTTTGCTTTGTTCTTATTCCATTGTAAGCAGTGTCTAACACATGGAGGTTCATAGAGGGGAAGAGCCCCGGAGGATATCATCTAAAAATTGCATTTGCACCCAAACTATAGAAGTCAGGTTGGTTAACCTGATTTTTGTTCTTACAGCATTTCCTGCCATTCAGGCTGTCCTGCCCCATCCCACACGTCCACAGAGACAGTGAGGAAAGTGAGAGTCACACTGTCATTCTGTCACCTCCTCTAGCACATACTCACTCTTTAGCAAACAAACTAAGATTTTAAATAGAATTTTTATTTAAATCTTTTAAACTGGGGAGAAGCTCTCATAGAGTACCATGCTGTGATGATTCGTTTAACTGTGAGACGTGGAACTAGATGGGATACATTCTTAACCCCAAAATTAGGATTCTGGAACAGAAGAAATACACAGTAAGTAAAGTGCTTGTTGTGCAAGCATAAGGACCAGATTCCTTGAGCCCACATAAAATCAGATATAGTAGTTAGCATCTGTAATTCCAGTATGCCTACTCCTAGATGGGAGGTGGAGACATAAGAATCCTGGAGGTTCCTGGGACAACTACATACTAAAGATCAACATAAGACCTTTCTCAGGAAAGGTGGAAGATGAGGACCAACATCCAAGTTTATTCACTCACTTCCACATGTACATCCACACTCACACATGAACATTCACTTATAAACAGATCAAAACATGAACAAGACAGGATTTTTCAGGTTCCCAAAACAATGGCATATATCTGCCAGTATATACTTCCCAAATAAGTACAGTTGGTTTTTGAATGAAGCATATCTGTAAACTTAGGTCATTAGTCACATGATATAATAAATAAAAACAGTATAAAGAAGCAAGAAAGTACTCTAAACTCTGAATGCAATCTCTGTCTTAAAATTATTTTCCCAGAACAGTCAACAGTTTCCCAACTAAATGAATGTCTCACTAAAGCAAAAATTAAAATCATATTTGGAGGACAAAAGAGCCATGGCTTTATCATGATACATCTATAGGTCATTGGGAGATGCACTAACTTGTTTGATGTGAAATGTGAGGAACAGAGAATTGGTAAAAGACTGGGGAAAGATCCCGATGAAAAGTTACACAGGCTCTCAAGGTCAGAAATAGTGTAGTGACACTGAAAACTGATCCTGGTGTTATTGTAAAATATAGAAAACTGCATATATAATATGACCCTCGCACTGTAAGCATATGTGTTGTTTATTATATAAATGAGCCAAGGATGACCTCTGCACATTAGCCGTGGCTGCTGTCGGTTTCTGCTTGCTTGCTATCTCTTCATAGTATACTGAGACCAGTTAGCTCCAAAGCCTGCTGCACATCAATGTAAAATTTTACAGGTCCAATTACTTTAAAAACATCTTAATATACATTGTTAGCCATTTAGGGACTACTTGCTCCCAGAAGTCTGAAAGGAACATAGGTAGGCACAGATACTCCCCACTGTGGGGTACTACCATAGCTCAAGTTTATGTTGTCTTCAGAAATTCCTTGACCCTGTTATTCTTCTAAGAAGCAAAAGGCACTCTGACACTCTAGACAGACACCTGTTGCTGGGATTGTCCTTTCCGTCTGTGAAAAACCAAAGTGCCTAAGAAATCTTGTGAGTGGAACTGCCCCTTAATAGTTACATCCTGGAGTGCCATTAAATATCTGTATCTTTTTGACAACCCTCAGGCCTCTTAGTGCCTTACAGAGCCTCCTGGGTCTCCTCACCTCAAGAGATGGAGATGAGAGTGGCTACGGCTTCATGCCTCAAACCCATCTTCAAATAGTTTCAATGTTCACAACTCCATCTTTACCTTCCTAGAAGCCTCGATGAAGCTGCCAAAGTCGCTAGATTGCAATTTAAAACTGTTTCGTGATGCAGGAATGAGTCAAGAACTGCCAATGTACAGGATGCCTTTTCAGGAAACAACTACAGGTCTTCCTTTCCTTAATCTCTGTCATTGTGTCTCTCCCACTCATCACTCTCCCAATAACTCTCGAGGAGCCAAAATCACTATTTTGATCTGCAAGCTTTCTTCCTATCCAAGAACTCTTCTGTACTTCATCTTCAGCAGAGATTACATGCAGTACCTCCTTTGAGCCTAAGTGAGCAATCTTTTCAGCAAATGCACCCCCCTCCTGCCAATGTTCCCATCTATTACCTAGTAGAATGTTCAAAACTGGACAGCATTGTGGAGTAGAATCAATCTTCCTCCCCAGCCCTCCCCTCCCCCACAATAAGTGCAAGCTGGGTCCCTGCTCAGATTTATTGAACGTAAGGGCATGTAATGACTTATCAGTCTGGGTGAGAGAAGTCTATTACCTACCAACCATCCATCAAATGGTATTCATCTCAGGTCCTCACGCCATGTTTGGGAGCCCATGGTGGGAGTGGAGTAGTAAATTCACACCAGAGTTAATAAAACTTTGTAGTGGGCAATAATGACAGATGGGGTCTTGATTGCAACATGTGAGATAGCAATTTCTAAATGGGGAAACTACATCCATATTTCACAGCAGAGACTTAGAGAGGATTTACAAAGGAAGGCATTTGAGAGAGGACTAACAATGGACAGCACAGAATTGGGAGGCGGTGTGTTCCCATGGAACCTCATTTACCATCACTGCCTCTGTCTTTGCTACAATTCCTCCATCTAATGTGTTTTGTCCTCTGTGTTTTCAAAGAAGATAGGGTCACTTTTATTTCCCATGACACATTTGAAGCATTAATACAGTGCCAATGAGGAAAATATAGGAGTGGTCTCCATGAAAGCCCAAAGAATGGCCATCAAAGCCATCAGATTCTAATCTTAGGAATTTGTGAATGCTGCTTTATTTGGAAAAAGGCTCTTTGCACAATTGATCCTGGAGATAATGATAATATCCTGGATTGTCTAGTAGGGTTTTTTTTTTTTTTTACATTTTCTTTTTTTAATTTATTTTATTTTATTTTATTTATTAAGAAGTTTTCTACTCACTCCTCATGCTATCCATAGACCCCCTCCTCTATCCTCCCACCCCCAGCCCTCTTTCCCAAGCCACCCCACATCCCACATATCGAGGTCTCCCATGGGTAGTCAGCAGAGCCCAGTTCACTGAGCCTAGGCAGGTCCAAGCCCCTTCCCACTGCACCAAGGCTGTGCAAGGTGTCACACCACAGGCACCGGCTTCCCAGAAGCCTGCTCATGCACCAGGGACAGATCCCAATCACCCTGCCTGGGTGCCCCCCAAACAGTTCAAGCCAAACAACCATCTTCCATGTCCAGAGGGCCTAGTCCAGTCCCATGGGGGCTCCACTGCCACCAGTCCACAGTTCATGTGTTTCCACTTATAACTAACATAAGAAAAACTATATACAAAAGTACAATAACTTTACACAATATATACAAGTAATAAATACCTAAACAATGTCTAGTTCATTTGTATTTGACAAATTCAGAGAAAATAATTCCATTATCTATCCTATTGTATCTAATTCACTTTCTATCCTAATTAATCTTCAACTATAACTAACTATGTGGTCCATCATCTCTGCACATCATCCCATGCTCAATCTTACCACAAGGACACATGCTTAACTATGTTCATATCAGCATTATTGGTAATAGCAAGAACCTGGAAACAACCTAGATGCCCCTCAACTGAAGAATAGATAAAGAAAATGTGGCATATATACAATGGAGTACTGCTCAGCAGTAAAAAAAAAAAAAAAAAAAACAATGATATCATGAAATTTGCAGGCAAATGGATGGATCTAGAAAATGTCATCTTGAGTGAGGTAACCCAGACTCAGAAGGACAAACATAGAATGCACTGACTCATAAGTGGATACTAAATGGGAGGGAAGGGATGGCCAGACCCACAACTCCAGAGAGGCTAGCTAACAGGAAAAGACCCTAGGAGGGACACATGGATGACCCTGTGAAGGAGAAGTGGATGAGATCTACATGAGTGGACTGGGTGTGTCGGGGGTGGCAGAGGGCGAGGAGTGGGGGATGAGAACATAGGGAAATGGGAGGGTCAATCTGGAACAGGGACAGAGTGGGAGGGCAGGGAGGAAGATACCATGATGGATGAGGACATCATGGGAATAGGAAGAGGCAGGATGCTAGGGAGGCTCTCAGGAATTCACAAGGTTGACACCACTTTGGTCTGCTTTCAGTGGTCTATAGGGTGCCTGGACCGGTCTACTCTAGTGACCAGCCTAGCAAATAACCTAGCTGTCATCATAGAGCCTTTGTCCAGTGACTGATGGAGGCAGATACAGAGATCCACGGCCAGGCACCAGGCTGAGTTCCAGGAATCCAACTGATGAAAGAGAGAAGAGATACTGCAGGCGAGGGATGTCTAGTAGGGTTTTAAGTGTAATTTTGTTTATCTTTCTATAAGAAGGCAGAGGAATAGTTGATGTAAATAAACAAAACAAAAAAAGACAGTGAACACAGGCACACAGAGAAGGTTGTATTACCTAGAAATGTCTTCAGACTTGTTTTTTGTTTGTGTGTGTGTGGTTATCTGTTATACATATACATGCATATACAGGTGCCCATAGAGGCCAGAAGACGATCTCTGATCCCTTGGAGCTTATAGACAACAGATAGCAGTAAACCAAACTCAGGTCTTTAAAAGGGCAGCAAGAGATTTTAACCACTGACTGATCTTTATCATAATGTCTAATCCTGACTTAGGTTGGTCTAAGAAACCAAATTTTTGAGGTTTTGGTTGTTGGTTTTAGCACCTACCAATGGAGCAAAATATTTCTAATTCATTTTTCCTGACAGTGGACATTCAGAAAGTTATAGATTATTCCTGCCTGATTACCAACCCATTATAGGTTTGATCTAATATGTACAGTAGTTCTAATATAAAAATGCATTTTAAGGAAGCATGCAATACCAATCTTTGTCCCATTGCAATTCAGAACAAAGCATCATCTCATCCACCACTCTGAAGAGATAAATGAGCTATGGGGTTATAAGGAAAGAAATGAGCTATGTTGTTGATCTGATAATTCGTATGGACTACAAAGAAGTAAAGATACCTCTCCACAATGGGAAGAAAAAGAATACGTGGGACATGGGAAATCCTCGGTGATACTCCTTTGCACTACTATACCCTATAATCAGAGTTCTTGGAAAACCACAACAATGCAACCCAGGCAGAGCTACAAATGCCCAAGGTCACTGTGGAATAGGTTAGGCCATATCATCAGGGTAGAAGCACGAAACAGCTGAGGTGCTTGCTGAAGTCAAAGGGATTTCAGAATAAAGAAAAGGAAATGAAGGAGGTGCACTTTAGCACAATGTAACTAGTTACAGAAAAGAGGACAGCCACTGTTAGAATACTGTCCCCTCAGGTTGTGAATTAGTTTCTGTGTGTGTGTATCTCACATAAGCAAATGTCTTTGTTTTTTCTCCTCTCATTCACTCAGATAATATGCAATGTTTTATATACAGCATTTTATATAAATATTCAAATATCATTGATTTTATATCATTGTATTTAAATTGCAGCATAACAGGAAGTGGGTGAAACTCAGTCAAGGACCTTACCTTATCTTTCAGAGAAGGAATTAGTGCTTTTGGGGTTGTATGAAGGAAAAGCATCTTATATTAAGTGCAATCATGTCATTCTATTTACTTGGGAACCAAATATGATTTAAGAAGATAAATACGCCGGGCGGTGGTGGCGCACACCTTTAATCCCAGCACCCTGGAGGCAGAGGCAGGCAGATCTCTGTGAGTTTGAGGCCAGCCTGGGCTACCAAGTGAGCTACAGGAAAGGCGCAAAGCTACACAGAGAAACCCTGTCTCAGAAAAAAAAAAAAAAAAAAAAAGATAAATACATATGTGTGTCAACTTAATAAAGTATAGACTTTAATTTTTTAATTATAGTTATTTATTCATTTACATATATACATATGTATATATGTGTCCCCACACACATATGTCTAGGTGTCATAAAAAGTGTGGAACGGCCACAGGATATTTTGTGTGAGTAGACTCCTTCCTTCCATTAAGTGTGTCCCAGGGTTCAAACTTAGGTCATGAGTCTTGCAGGCAAGTATCTCTGCTTGCTGAGCTACTTCATCTGCTTGTGGATAGGCTTTTGATGGGTAATTTCATGAGTTAACTTGACTGAGTTAAATAACACCCAGATGACCAGAAGAAACTATCCTGTTAGATGTGTCTGTGATAGTGTTTCGAGGACAGACAGGCATCCAAATGAGTAGTATGAGTGACAAAGAGCCATCCTTACGGATGTGGGCATGCATTAGGGCAAAACTGAGGCTGGCTTACTGAGGGTTAGCATAGGAGAAAGGATAGATTGTTCTCTCTATGTCTTTTTCTCTCATATACATAGAAACTCAATACACTCACACACACATAGAGTGCATAATAATCTGCCTTTGGTCATGTATATTCTTTCTGGATCATCACACTTTGTACCTGCCATTAACCAAGGATATAAGAACTGAGTCATGTAGAACACAAGGGATGTTGTGTTGAAAATAATTGTCAGGTTCATGAGCCCAGGAGAAAATCTTTCTTTCACCTCCACTATCCAACTTGCAAGTTAAATTAAGAGGAAAAAGAAACAAAACAAAGAAACATTAACTATGAACAGTTGAAAACCTTAGTATCAAATAAAAACACATTGTAGTTTGGCAATGGCCTCCAATCACATACTTGGGCTTTCAGCATCAAAGAGAAGTCAGGCTGTTTTAATAAACAGTAAGATTAAAAGCAGTGAGCCAACAAAGCGTGACAGGATTTTAAAAAAATTCATAGCAGTGAGCAAAGAGTTGCAATTATATTTCCAGTTAAAGGGAGATGGAGGAAGCTCAACTCCATTTTCAGCAATTTGCATGTTTCCCACAAAGAGCTTCACTCCAGTTAATGGCCTAGATGATAAAGAGGAAAACTGTGACCTCCTGGTTACCCAGTGCCATTCCCTGCAGGCTTTCTAGGCACTTCAAAGCACTTGGCAAGCTCACTTCTGTTGCTTCTCTCTAGAAAATGGCCTCAGGACTGCTCTTGCTACAAGCATGTGGAGAGTGTGCTGTTTGGTCTTCTTCAGCCTCTGCCTGCTGGCTCTTATTGTCTCTCCTTCCATCTGTCAGTATCTCTAAGCCATCTCTCTCTCCTTGTCCCCAAGCAGGTGCATTCCTTATGTGTCTTGCTAAATGAATCACCCTGCAACTTACTTTGGAGCAACAACAGGTATTTCTTGCTCTTGGTTTCTGTGGATCACAATCAATGAGTAGTTTAGCTAAACATTTGTGCACGGGACCCAAGAAGGTTCAAATTAGGACTATGGCTACTTCTGGGGAGTTTCATTCTGGAAGGCTCATTCATAAGACCAGTACATTTGTACTTACTTGACAAGGGGCTTCAGGTTCAAGACACATGGAAGCCTTCAAGCATGGTAACAAGGTAACGCCAAGAGCAAGTGAACCAATAGGGCAAGGTGGAAGATGTAAGCTTTATTTACAATAAGCCTCATATTTTACAGCCATTTGTATTTTTCTTTCCTGTAAGATTTATTTAAAGTTTCCAAAATTCTAGCATTTGATTGCACAGCTAAGCACAGAAGTGATGAATCATTCCATCAGGATGTTGGAAATAAACAAGCAAAGATAATTCCTTCTTAGTATTCTTTCTTTTCCACACTGGCAATTTACATATATTTGAAAAACTAAAGCAAATCGGATCCATTTCCAGATATGTTGGTATTGTTATTTCCAATTGAAAAACAATAGGGACTACATGAAGATACAACATGGTGTCTGAAACATACATATGTATGAATTGGCTGAATCATGTTAATTTGCATTCTGTAAAATTACATATCATTTTCATGGAATTAATATTAAAATCTATTCAAGACTTAGAAGACTGCTACTAGCTATAGTCACTATGCTGTACCTCCAGTCTCTTAAATTTGTTTGTCTTACTTTGGCTGAAAAATGTGAATCCTTTGATCAACACCTCTCCAATCCCTGAGCCTCCAATGAAGCCACTGGCAACACCAACTTACTTTTGATTCTGAGGGTTCGAGTTCTTGAGAGTTTGTGCCTGACTTATTCCACTTACACAATGTCCTCAAAGTTCATTGTTGTTGAAAATTACAAGATTCCATTCTTTTGACGGCTACATGCTTTTCATTGTGGATATCTGCCACATTTTCTTCCTTCATCCTCTGATTATCTTGGTTATTGTGCACAATGTTGCATTGAGCACAGAAACAGACATCTCTTCAACATGCTGATTGCATTTCTTTTGCTATTTACTTAGTTATGGTATTGCAGGATTAAATGATGGTTCATTGTCTTTTTATGTTTTAAGTAGCCTTTATACTGTTTTTCACAATACTTTGACTAATCTTCAAGCTCCTTTTGTTTTACAAATTCAACAATATTTGTATCTTTCAAAAATAATTTTAACACACATGAAGTCATCTTTCCTTGTGGTTTTAAATATGCATGATTATCTGTGATCTTGGTTATTTTTTATTAACATCCTTTGAGAAATGTCTATTCAAAACATTTGTCCACTCATCAATCATTTATTTATTTACTTGATATTTGAGTTGAGTTCCTTGTATTTTTTGTATTTGAATTTTTTATTAGATATATGGTTTACAAACATTTCTCTCCATTCTGTAAGATCTTGCTGCATCCTGTTCATTCTATGAAAACAAAAGGATGGAGTTACATCAAACTAAAAGATGTCTAGGGGGCTCCATGGCAGAGGATTTGCCTGGCATGTAAGCAGCCCAAGGTTCAGTCTCTAGTATACCCTCTATAAATTACAATAGTAATAGTATTAACAATAATTTTTGGTGATGATATAAAATACAAAGTCTACATGCCTTTTCTGTAATATTTGTTGACTTTATGTCCTATGAGAATGATATCTGTATAGGTTGAAGGTGTCATAATGGGACGATCCCTTAGTATCATCACAGCAATAGGGATCTGAGTTCTAACGAAGTGGTTGTTTTGCCAGGTTTTCCAGAATTTCCCTTCCTCTTTTATCTTCCCCTCCCCCGCTCTCCTCCCTTTCCTCCTCCACTTACACAGTTTTCATTTCTGCTTTATTTCTAACAACCAGAACACAGTCCTCCTCATTTTATTTGCAGTTTTAATACAAGTTTGATAGCTTACAACTTTGGTAGTGGCAGGAGAGTCCTCAGAAGAGATCACTATCAAATAACTCATGCTGGGTAGAGTGGAAATTCCTACACTTTGGAAACGATAAAATGCTAACTAGCCCATTATCTTGGGATGGGAATAGCAGGTGTTACAAATATAACTTCAGTGCTGAAGCTCAAGAGAAACACACATAGCACAAGCTGGAATGAATGCTCAGGTTTATCAGTGCTATAAGGTACACAGAGCTATGAGATCTATCTAATTAATAGTTTGTGTTTTTCTCTAAGGACTCTCAGAAGATTTCCAGAGGAATGTACATTTTACCTTCTGACTCTTCTAATGTCTCCAGGAAAATTATTAATCATCAGAGACATTTCCTTACTCTTGCAACAGATTTGAAGGGTGCTCAAAGGCATGCTTCATTAACAAAACAGCACCCCCACCAGTCTGGCAGGGATTACTGAATGATGCAAGTCTCTCTCTCTCTTTCTTTTTTTTTTTTACACTCTATAAATGTTTTCATGCATCTATTGCATTTCAGAATCATTGAACCAGTAGATATATGTTAACAGCCCTAATACTCACACATTCAAAAACATATTAGGTCATAACAATGGAAATAGCAGCCCATATGGAAAATGTGGAACTGGAGGCATGTAAGTGCTAAATTTCCCAAGAGAAAAAGGAGGAGAGTGGAGGGTGAGGGAAAGGGGATATGATGGGGAAGGGGGAAAAAGGAAGTATTTATAGGCATTCTAAAGACTAGACACCCTAAGGAAGTGTGGTGTTTAGTTTTTTATCAACTTTATATAAGCTGCAGTTATCTGGAAGGAAGAACCCCAGCTAAGTAACTACCTACATCAGATAGGCTTAAAGGCAAGACTGTCATACATTTTCTGAGTTAATGACTGATGTGGGAGGGCCCAGTCCACTGATGTCAACCCCCGGGTCGGTGGCCCTGGAATGGATAAGAAAGCAGGATATGAGCAAACCATAAGTAACTAGCCACTAAGCAACATCCTTCTGTGGCCTCTACACCAGCTCCTGAATTTGTTTCCCCTAAAATTAATCCTTTCCTTTTTAAGTTGTTTTTTTTGTTTGTTTGTTTGTTTGTTTTTGGTTTTTTTTTTTTTTTTTTTTTTTTTTTGGTTTTTCGAGACAGGGTTTCTCTGCGTAGCTTTGCGCCTTTCCTGGAGCTCACTTGGTAGCCCAGGCTGGCCTCGAACTCACAGAGATCGCCTGGCTCTGCCTCCAGAGTGCTGGGATTAAAGGCATGCGCCACCACCGCCCGGCTCTTAAGTTGGTTTTGGTCAATGTTTTATCACAGTAATTGAAAGCAAACTAGGACAGGAAGAATATGTATATATCCTCCAATCAGAGAAAGGAAAAAATAAACACAAAGGCACAGTACTTGGTTCACTTGAACACATAGAAACACTGAGCATGCCTGGAAATCACAGTATTTCATAATAAAGGAAGTAGAAATGAGAAGCTGAATCAGCAGGGGCTATCCTAAGATGCTGATGTGGATCGCTAATACATTTGACTTTACATCCTTTCTGTGACAGGAGGGAAGGAGGTACCAATGTTCTTATTGAAATAAACATGTTACCCTGGAACATTAACACTGTCAGCTACACAGAACCAGGGAACACATTTGTAGGGATTGGCTCACTTCAATACAGAAACCCCACATGGACAAACAGCCAACATTAACCAAATAGTACACTTCCAAATGCTTCAAGCAGTGGTTTTATGAAAAATGAATGTAACATACCACTTTTCCATAACTGAGTAGGAAAGGGAGCAGGCAGATACTAAGGTCAAACTGTGGTATGAAATGTTCCATAGTTAGACATGGAGAAAGTTGAAAATATTCCAGAAGCAGTACAATCCTTTCCTTTCCTTTTGTGAATGAAAGGAATGAAAAGAGACACTAGAAAGTGACAGATAATATTCCTCACTATTCAGGTCTTCTAAAAGCCTCAGAGCCAACATGATGGCCATGTCCGTATCTTCCCAGGTTTCTGTGTGCATCAAGCAGTGAAATGCATGCAGACCTAGAGCCTATCATTTTATGGTATTCTATTCTTACCAAGCAGAGGACCTTAGGATGTTAATAGCTGTTCTTTCCACATCACTTCCTGTCCTTCCAGTAGCTTTTCCCTGTGCTAAGCAAATTGACCCTTCCTTTAGTCCGTTCTTCTTCCTCCTTTCCTTTTCTTTGTTCTCTCTCTCTCTCTCTCTCTCTCTCTCTCTCTCTCTCTCTCTCTCTCTCTCTCTCTGTGTGTGTGTGTGTGTGTGTGTTTTATGTGTGTGTGTGTGTGTGTGTGTTTCATGTTTGTGTGTATGTGACTACAGCCAAATTTATGTCACACCACACATGTGGAAGTCAGAGAAAAACAGCAAGTGTCAGTCCTCACTTTCTACCTGGCTTGAAGTAGCATGTCTCCTTGAGTGTCCCTGTGGATAGCAGGATAGCTGGCCTGTAAGCTTCTAGGGGTTCTCCAGCCTCTATTTCCCATGTCCTTTGTAGGAGTGCTGCAATTACAGATGTTTGTGCTACAACATCTCACTGTCATGTGGGTTCTGGGGTTCAAACCCAGTACCTCATGTTTGCATAGAAAATGCTTTACCCATGAAGCCATCTCCCAAAGACCACTGGTTAAATTCTTGGTACTTTCAAATTCTACTATGAACCTTACTTTATTCATTCATTTAGTAAAGCCCAGTGAATATATATCCAATGCAGGGTAAGGTCCAACCACGGAGATATGAACATCCACATCTATGGAACTCTCAGTGTAAAATAAGGACATAATTAAATATCTGAAGGTTAAGAGTAGGTTTACACATAAGGAGATACTGTTGCACAACCAGGGAGGTAATAAGTTCTAACACCTCAAGCAAAAACAATGATAATCAGAGACAAGAAACAGAGGACTATGGGGTAAAGTTGAAGCTTTTTCTTTGTTCTCTTAAGAGTGAGTTAACTAGACTTTAATTTTATAAGTTAACTAGAATATTTTTGTATCCTGAGGATTTGATTAATTGTATTATCTCATTTTACTCTTAAGTGGCTTAATTAGGTTTTCTAATTAACAATCTTATGCTCATTGTAGAATGTTTACAATGAAACTGAGACAAAATTCTAAAGAAGGAAGCTCTATTTTAGGCATAATTCCTTCTGAGAAGGGACGCACATGCGTGGATGCATCTATTCTTTTGCTCTTATTCTCCCTCATCATGAATATTCTTGCATAATCAGGAACAGAATGCATGCATGATTTTGCTCCTTGTTTTTGTATTTAATTCATTAACTCAACCATTTTCTGTGCCATTAAATACTTCTTAATACATAATTTTAAATGTTAATTAATACATAATATTTCTTCCTAGATATGCCATGTCTTGGGGTTGGTTACCTGGGAAACGGATGCTTACATGGAGTTCTGCCGGGGAAGATCTCATGTTCCTTCTGTTAGGGAGGAAGGGAGGATGTGGGATAAATAGAGAGATTGAGAAGTGAGAGGACAAGGGAGGTGTCAGGCAATATTTTTGGGGGGTGTTCCCAGCTAGTACATCCCTTGAGAATTGTCCCCAGTAAATATAAAGGGACAATGTAAAGGGACAACCCTCTGTACTCTTGTATGATCTGGTCCTTGAGTGTTAGTAATCTTAACTCGGGCAAATTAGCTTCCTTCAGTCCAAAGTTAGAACAGCAGAGTTACTCAGCTGTGAGTGGTAGTCAACACTCCCGAGGGAACAAAAGACTTTCCTATAGAGGAAAGAACAGGGTAACACACCACAGAATATACCTCAAGGCATAACTATACTGTTATACGTTCAAAATACTTTCTGAAGGATGAAGAAGAAGATGGGGCAGAACATTCCAGATCTATACCATGGAGGAATGAAAAGTAAACATAAGCAAAAAAGAACGCATCATTTCTCATGATATATAGAGAGGATGATGATGACAGGGGGTGAGTGAGAGAAGCAGGTGTGAGCAAGGCAAGAAACATAAGACGCTGGATAGCATTGCTCTCTGCACCAGAAGAGGAAAGACAATGGCTGCTTCTACTTAAGGATGTGACATTTTCTATTAGTACCAGGGTGTTCACCAGGTTCTCTCTCACCAGGGTGAGGTGTCTAAAGGTGACAAAGTTGTTACCAGATGCTCTGTCACTTCATTTATCATTTCCAGGGTTCTCTCCAGCTCTGTATGCGTTTTGAAAACTAGGATGAAGGTGGAGTCTAGTGCAGGTGCTTTCAGGTCCTGACCCATGTACCAACCCTGTGTCTGATAAAAGTGCCCCATATAGGGATGAACATAGCTGAGTTTAATGATTCTCCAGGAGGAGGTCTATGCAAGGGCAAGAGTAAGAGACCAGCAGCTGCAAGCATACACACAATTTTTTTTCCAAATTTTTAAATCAGGTTTATTTTATTTTATGAGTGTTTTGCCTGCATGTATGTCTGTTCATATTGTGTCTGTTCACATTGTTGCATGCAGTACCTGCAGAACTCAGAAGAGGGCATCAGATTTCCTGAAACTGGAGTTAGAGACAGTAGTGAGTTGCCATGTGGGTGCTGGGAATTAAACCCAGGTCATCTGCAAGAGCAAGAGCTCATGCTCTTAATTGCTGAGACATATTCCCAGTCCCTGACGTGAGACATAGACATCTTAACACACTCCCTAGACATGATTTTTCTCACTCATTCCCCATGTGGATTGACCAAGGTTGAGGATCCGAGTCTAGAGAGACAAAGCAACAGTTCCATTCAATATCAAAACAGTTTAATCCCTTCTTTCCCCTAAGTGATCAATCAATTGATTGACTGAGTTTTCAAAAGTGATGACTGAAGCTGAAAACAATTAGTAGAAATTGTTTTTGTTTCCTGAATGCTAAGCAGGGCCAACCTCATGGTCACAATGAATTAATAAATGTGTTGTCCTTGAGTCAAGAAATCCTCACTATGTTCATTTGTCAGGCTTTATTAAGGCAGTAGTTCTATAATGATTGAAAGCAGGGTGGGGTGGGTGAGAGAGCAAGTGTGTTTCCATGGATACAAGAAGAGTTGCTACTTGCGTGGGTGCCATGATCATCTTGATTCTAGGAAGTTTATTTAAAGATATGCTCAGATGTGATGGGTAGAAATGGCTCTGATTCTTTCAGAACCGTTATGAACCAGTGATCCAGACCCACCATCCTAACAGCTTGTTGGTATCCAAGCAACTAAAATATTCCTTGATATGCTGGAAGAATCTAGGAGATGCTTGTGAACTTGGCATTTTGGAAAGAATCAAGGAATTTAGGAGAGTTGAGATGATGTTGACTTAAATTTAGAGTCAAAATCTTGGAAAATGAGGTGCCTATGTTCTTTTATTCACTCACAAATATGGGTCTAGAAATTGTTTTTGGCCCAGGATGTTAAGAGTACTTACTGTACCTGATTTGTAGGTGAGATAGACTTCTGCTCTGTACAAGAGTCTTGCCGCAGTCCAGGACTGAAGTTGGTATTGGTAATGAAACAAGGGAAGTATAACATAAGCCAAGTATCAGTACAGCCCTGTTTGCATGGAAATATGCTGAGCTAATAGAATATCATTTCTTCTTCTTCTTTCTTTTTTACTACTTTGTTCTCTTCTCATACGTTACATCCCGGCCAGTTTCCCCTCCTTCCTCTCCTCTCAGTCTGTCTCCTCTCTCCCTTCTTCTTCAGATCAACTCTTCCTCTATTTCCCTTCAGAAAATGGCATGCCTTCCAGGGATACCAGCCAAGCATGTCATATCAAGTTATAATAAGACTAGGCACATAGTATGTGATTTCTAAATGCAAAAATTGACCTCAGATTCTCATGATTTTCAGAAGGTACTTTAAATATACCCCTATCATGTTAATTGAGAGAAAAATGCACTACAAACAGTAGAAAGAAAAGACAATTTCCTGCTAAACAGCTATATAGATATTAATTAAAAATCCTTTGCAGACATTATGTAAAGTTGTAAGGGTTAAAAGTGGCTTGAGATACATTTCTTCATCAGAAAAATCTATCCTATTCAAGAACTGGCTTGATAAGTACCTATGGAACACAAGACCCAGGCCTTGTATAGTATCTCATAATGGGGTATGCACAATCTGCTGTACCTTGATAGTTGGGGTTTATTTGCACACTGAAGGGGTTGAGTTGAAAGGTCTTTACCCCTGTCATATTAGCCCAATTTTCTATGGTATTTAAAGTAACATCTCTCTGAACAGCTCCCAAGAACCCAATTCCCCCACCAGAGCATCTTGGTGGTAGTTAGGGTATTGTTAAAAGGTAAGATTGCTCTTAAGCCTGAAAGTAATAAGACTTGCTGAGTGGCAAGTCATATGGACTTTTTCAGAACAAAAATAATCTTACATGTTCCTGAACCACTCAGAAAATAACTGGAAGCTTCATTATTCTATGTAAAGTTCTGGCTCAAAACTGCAAGGCATTGCCCTTTAGCTCCTTTGCCATGTTTAGTGTGATCTTGAACCAGATTCTAATATTCAACCCTTCAGTTTTCCTTTCTGTAAGATGGGATTAGTGAAAACTGACCAGTACTCTGAAACCATAGAGAGAGCCACCCCGGGTACCCTGGTGTTACAAGACAAAGTGCCCAGAGCATTTCTTTAAATAACTCACTTTAAAGAATGGCAAGAAGACCCTGAATTTCGTAGCAGTTGTAAAGAGAATCTGTGAAAGAAATGTTGAAAATAGTAAGGATACATTGACATGTGAGAGTATCACATAGCTGCCTCTAAGCGTTCACTCACTATACATACCTGATGTAAAAATAGATAAGGGCCGGCAGTGGTGGTGCACACCTTTAATCCCAGCACTCGGGAGGCAGAGGCAGGCGGATCTCTGTGAGTTTGAGGCTTACCTGGGCTACAGAGTGAGTTCCAGGAAAGGCACAAAGCTACAGAGAGAAATCCTGTCTTGAAACGCCCCCCCCCCAAAAAAAAGATAAATAAATTTTCTATCTGGAAATATCTATGTTTTGTTTTGTTTATTTTACCTAGCCAGGTATTCCCCCTTTTCAGTACAAAAGGTTTCATAATTTCCATGTGTGTGCTTATCCCTTTAAGACCAAGAAATCTGCTCTTGTGGCCAGGTGATACTTTTGAAGCTCAAGACATAAAAGTATTGTAGATAACATAAAACATGAAGACAAATCCACCATAATTTTGTTAAAATAAAATTTTCTTGAGAATTGACAGAAAGTTCCAAGTCCTAGTCCCACCTTTTGTCTGCTCATGGAGAGATGCCAGGAAATTGTCAAATGATCCAGAAACAAACAAACAAACAAACAAACAAAGCAGGTTTCAGCATGTGGGCTGTATCTCTTGCCCCTCAATTCTTCAGGATTCCTTAGCACATACAGTAGAGGGCTCATCATGGGTGAGGACCCAAAGGAAAACTGTATGAGGACTGCATGCTCCCAGCACAGAAGCAAAGTGGAATCAAAGAGGGTTTCAGTGTTAACAACAACAAACTGTAGGATCATCTGCAGAAGAAGGATCACTCTAGAAGCTCAGAGACTTTCTCTGTAAGCAAACATTTAAGATCCTAAACCATCTTTATTATCCAGAGAACCAAATAATCAACCATTCCTCCTAATGTTATGTTTTGGACCATTATGCTTGGATAATTATGATCATTTTTATACAACAAGCTGATTGTGTTAGCTCTACATACTAGAAAAAGAATTGGGTATATCTGTACTAATTTGAACAGGGTAACTAATAAGTGAGAACACCTACCTTAAAAACATAGACATAGCTCAGTCTTCTTTAATAGACACTAATTGTAGGCTTTTAAAAAAATAATATAGATTTATGTGTAAAACTCACTTTATCCTCTTAAAATATCATATATGAATACAATATATCTTGTTCATATCCACCACCAATGATCCCTTAACCACCTCCCAACCCTCAAATCCTAACTCCACCAGTCATCCCCTTCCCAACTTCATATCCTTCCTTCTTGCTTTTTAAGCATAACCCACTGAGTCCAAATAATGTGCCTGTATGTGCATGGGTGTGGGACATCCACTGGATTATGCTCAACCTACCAGTAATTACAACCCCAAACAAAAGTAGCTTTCCCTTCCTTAGCAGTCATCAAGTGCCAATAGCTCCCCAACCTAGGGTTGGGGCCTCAGCACCCTTCCCCCATCCATGCTGGAATTTAACTGGCTTGATCTTATGCAAATCTTCACAAGTAACTACACACGACACGAGCTTTGTGTCCAACAGTTAAGTCATGTTCAGAAGACAGCATTTCCCAGCACACCTTCCATCCTCCTGCTCTTATAATCCTTATGCTCCTTCTTCTGTAATATTCTCTGAGCCTTGGGAATGGGATTGCATTGATAAAAATGCCCCATCTATGGATGAGTGCTCGCAGTCACTTGCTCTTGGCACTGTGTCCAGTTTTAAGAGTCTCAGCATTAACCACTGCCCATTGCAAAATGATACTTCTCAAACACATGTATTAAGCTGTAAAAAAACCTTTTCTTTGACTTTTCAAATAGATGTACAATTACTGAAGAGAGGAGGGTTGGGTTTTCAGTTATCATGTTAGCCTGCTTTATTCTGCTCTAAGGAATCAAATACCCAGAAGACATAGCACCTGATCAGATAGCAGGTAACCCTAACATCCATTCTTTCTTTGCTGATCTGTGGCTGTGACAAGTTCTCCTGGAATAAAGATTCCTTTGTCTAACATTGATGATGTTAAATATCCTATGACACCAAGTTCCTAACAATGAGATGAGGGCAAAGGCAACTTCTTCAAGGCTTCCTTTGGAGGAAAGTACATGCCTTTCTTTTGCTTTTTCTCCTTCCAGTCTGCTACAGTGTCAATGGGAAAACTATCAACAAAGCAGAGATCTCATTTAGTACAGAAATCCCAGGATGAGTATTTGGAGACTCTGTAAAACTGAGGCCAACTGTAAGCCATCCAGCCAGACTCCTAAAAATGTTTAACGTTGACTACTGCATTTATTTAAACAATTACCATTGGAGAGCTTAGCCACCCACAGCTGAACATAGTTTTTCTATTAAGCTCTTTTGCGCAGATCTTAAATTTACACCTTGAACTGTCTAGCTTAGATTGTTAAGGTCAGAAGTCATAAATGGGAGTTTGGTGCCTATTGGGGGATAGCCTCAGTTCTCTTGAAGTTAGCTACACAGGAGTGCACATGGGAACACAGGACCGTCTGGTCTCAAGCCTTTGCACAGGTGGTTCTCCACCAGGAGTGATAACCCAAAATGCAGGTGCTGAGTGGGTGACAGGTCTCAGGAATTAGTGAGACCATTGAAAAACATGGACTGCATTCACAGCCTGAAGTCAGAGGGTTTGTTATTTCCAGCTACGGGGAAACTTCCCGAAAAAAGGAAGTTGGATCCTTTCAGTTTTAACTGTTACTGGGAACCCAGGTTTTCATATGACATTACTCAAGTTTAAATTTTAGCAACCTCAATAGTAATAAAAATTAAATAATACTAAATAATAGCAATGTGTGGGTACAATGATAAATCACCTTTGGCCCACTAGCAAGCTATCTATAACACACAATCACTGGCATGGGGTAGGTGGAACCGTCCTAAACTGAAAATCTGAGGTTAGATATGATCTTAACATACAAAAGAAGTTTTTCCTGGAGAGAAAATTTAACCTGTCAGAAATTGTCAAATGTAACCAAAATCAGACTCATAAATTATGAAGTAAAGAATAAATACTTTTAAAGTACATATACTATAAAAAATGCCTCTCCAGGACTCTACCACTGCCTTCCCACTGCCACTGCAATACAGATGGCGACTAATAGCTGAGACGCTCAGATTTACCATCTGAAGAAGAGGTTTCCACCAACAACATCCCTGTCACTTAAAGGTCATCTTTCCTACCTGGAGCACATTCCACTCCTGTCCATGGAAGACCCAGGATCAGAGCCCAGGTTCCCCAATTTGGGGAACTCTCTTCCCTTATTTCAGAGGGCAGCAAGGTCCCTGATTCCAGCATCTGTTTGGGGAGTTCTCTTCCCTTATTTCAGAGGGCAGCAAGGTCCCTGATTCCAGCATCTCCTTGAGACATTAATTATACCTGCCCATTAGCCCTTTTCCTCCTAAAGGAGACAGATGTTGGGTTGTAGATGTGGCTGTCTGCCAGAACTCACAGCAGCCATCACACTCCCGCCTGGTACATAACACTCCACTTGTGCAATTAACCTCCCCACCCAGCTTGTCAGTGCCAAGAAATAATGCCAAAGGCATTAGTACACAGCAGGCAGAGCTCAACATGACCCCAGGGTGAAGGAATCTGTGTTTCCAGAATTTTCACTCAAGGTAAAATTTACTGTGTAACAACTCCGAGTTACATTAACCGCCATTCCTTTCAGAGCCACTAGTTCAGGGACTGCCTTAGAATGGTGACAAAAGTGAGTGGTAATGTAACCCCTGCTGGGACTTTTATTGCAGTTAAGTAAGAGACTTCCCAGAGGCTTAGAACCTAAGACCTAAACACTTAGGATGGAACCACTGGGGCTGGGATTTTGGAACCAATCTAACTCCAATTCATCTGCATAAAATGCACCATAGCATAGGACAGAAGAGGGAAGAGGTACTTCTTGTTTCTTTATGTCTTTTAGCTGTAGCCGCATGAGATGCAGGGTAATACTGAGCAGCATTCGCCAGTATACAAGCCACTTAACTGGGCTCATTGAAACTATGAGGACTCAGGCAGAGACCAGGCATTGGCTATAACTACATCTTCACAAGATTTGAGGGTGTTCTATATGCTAATGACAAGCTGGAGAGCTGCATTACAAACATATAACGACTTCTGGCATTTTGGCTAAGATGAAGTAGAGTATCTGTTCTTATAAGTTTAACAAAGGTAACCACAAGTGGTATTGATAAGCACAGTCCCTGTCGGAGATAAGACACTTAGAGAGGCATCAAGGGAGATCAAATGGTCTTAAGTCTTGACAGCACCTAGTTTCCTCATCTCTAAAGTGGGGTGGAAATAATGTAATCCATCTGTATTCATATACATGTTTATATGCATTTCGGAGTCATTCCTGGAACATGTAGTATTAACAGAAATCATCTCTGAAAATGCCCAGACAGTGTTGGCTAGAATGATGACCCCTTGCCTAAATGTGGAAGCCTAGAATAAGCATGAACTACTGAGTGGAGAATGAGTGAAGCATAAATATAAGAAAGACAGATAGGTTCCAACTTCTGCCAACATCTTCAGCCACAATTTAGTTGTAGAACATAATAAGGTGAAGTAAATTCTGAGAATGTACTTTAAAATATCCTTACCATATATAGTCAAATAATATTAATTTCCCCCACATCATTAAATACCACATGGATGGGAACATTAAGAGAAAGAAAACTGGTGTCAACATTTGCCCAGTATTTTTTAGTTTAACTCTATCAGGTTCACATTCCTCAAACTGTGTATACAATATCTCCCATTTGTAAGTCTGATACTGTTCCCTTAAGCACAGCTGGTAAGAAAAGAGGCTTTACTTAATAGATCAAGAATTTCACCTATTTTATGGAAACGCTTCTGTTCAAGTCAATGACTTCTACTGAGGATCATTATAAGCATCCTAATGTCATGCAGGGCATACTGACTTGGTTTTAAAATATGTTCCGAAGAGGCTGGGGACATAGCTCAGTCAATTAAATGTTTGCCAGGCAAACATGAGAAACTGAGTTTGATCTTTGGAACTTATATAAAAGAGTTGAGGGTGATAGCCTATGCTTGAAAATACAACACTTGGAAACAGAAAGACAGACAAAAACCCAGAGCTCTCTGGCTGGCCAGCCCAGCTTAAATAGGGACTATGAGGTTAGTCAGAGATTTGGAATCATGAGAATAAAAAGTGGACAGCACTTGAGAAATGACAACTGAAGTTGTTCTCTGGCTTGCACATGCACACACATATATGCACACACACGCATACACACACACACACACACACACACACACACACACCTGCACACACTCATGTGCATGCAACGTACATACAATAGGTACTCAAGCTTTACTGCATTGGAAATAGAGTAAGTCAACACACCCTTTATGTCTATTTCATTTTAAAGAATATCTTCTATTGGCATTTCTAAAGGGAGATAAATGTGAGTCAAAAGAACTCTAGCAAATAGATAATTAACCACAGCAACTTACATAGCTCAGGACAGGGTCCTTTTTGACAATGGAATACATTGTGGCTGGAATCAATGTTTACATGGCCTCTTAGACACTTAATACCTATATCATACACATTTTGCATGTGATTGTGACATAGTAGAGTCAGTAGTTCTGATGAAGAAAATTTATACTGTAATTGGTTGCCTGGGATATTCTGAGGACATAAATGATTGGGTATAGGACTGCTGTTTCAGCAGGCACGGTAACCAGTTTTCTGTATATTCTCACCTCTCTCAAACATAGTTTCTTAAATTGAAAATGTTAGTATTTGAGATGATATTTAAAGTCCTAAATAAGTCGATCATTTAAGATTCTACCCTTTTAAAGGTCACATTCTAACTGAATATCCTTCTCTCCCCTGGAGTGTATCTTCAAGGCCCTGAAAACCAAGAGATGTACAAACTATGTAAAATACCTACTTCCCGTAGTGCATTAGGTAGACACAGCTAAAGTTTTTTTCTTTTTTTTTTTTTTTAGGTGAAAAAACGCATCTTAACAAAATTAAATTTCCATGAAACAGAAAAGAAAATGTCTAGAGCATTTGCCATGTGAGAGTACAGGGAAATCACAAGCAAAGTGGTGCTTCTTTGAGCAAGAACAGCTGTCTGTACATCTCCATTCCTAAGTGGTTATGGAACCCAGAATTCATGTGAGATGCAGCCATTGTTCTTTTTTGCTTGGTTTTATTTTGTTTTATTTTTTTTTTTAATCTTTTGGGGGTAGTTAATCAGAGAAAGTCATGGATTAAACACCAACCTCTGCCCTGAAAAAAACATCTTTACCTCCTGCCCATCCCACCCCCTCCTTGCTTCATTACCTAAGCTCATTCTGGTTTTCCATTGCTGTTGTTTTCCATATTGATTTGGAGAGCTATCTCATTATTCTTCTACAATTTTGCTAACCTCCAAAAATGTAAATTTGCAGACCACTGTGAATGGGTAGCATTGACAGTAGAAATTATCCTTCAGTTCTCTAAAAAATAAAGAGCAAGCTTTTCTACAGAAAATGTGGTTGTTAGGCAGAAGTGAATTAGCCTCAATCCCTGTTTTTAGTACATGCTTGAATCTACATGTGTTTAGAAATTATAGGAACCATGTCCAGAACATCCCACAATATGAGCTACTCTCTTGACTAGAGGAATAACAGGCCATGAAAGCCCTAATATACATTGAGAGATATTATCAATTTTTACAACCTTGTGAGGTGGCTTTAAAAAATGAAATGCCCTTGATGCTGCCATTTTATCATCATCTTTCATATACTAAGAAAGTAATTAGCAATGATCTGATTTTCTTTTGTACACTTTGTTTGACAAAGACTTGGGTTCATGGTCTAGAGACTCATGACCACATTAGACAAGGAAAAATGTATTGTGTTATACAAGAGTGTTGAGTTGAAAGATCATCCATATATTTAGTTTGTATGACATTGCAAAACAATATTGTTATCTACAAAGTTCATACTCAAGTCCTGAACACTCAAGCTATAAAATATTGTAAATATGTATATGGAATATTCCTTTATATTATATGAACATATGTCACTGTGATTGGTTTAATAAAGAAGTTGACTGGCTAATAGTTGGGTAGAATAAGGTTAGGCAGAAGAGCCAAACTGAGAATACAGGGAAGAATGGCAGAGTCTGGAGTTGCAAGCTGATGCAGAGAAGAAGCAAGGTGGGCATGCTGTACTGAAAAAAGGTACCAAGCCATGTGACAAAGGGTAGATGAGAAATATGGGTTGACATAAATGTAAGAGTTAGCTAGTAATAAGTCTGAGCTATTGGCCGAGTATTTATAATCAATAGTGAGTCTCTGTGTCAGTTATTTGGGAACTGGCCTGTGAAAAAGAAAAGTCACCTATAAATAACAAAGAAAAAGAAACCATGAGTTTGAGAGGGAGGTATTGGAGGAGTTGGAAGGAGAAGAAGCATTTATTTAACTATCTATGATTAAATAACAATATAAACATTGCTCATTAACAATATGAATAATATAGCAATATTTTGAGTATGATTTTTAATTATGATTTGCGTTGAGCTTCATTAATAGTTATCCTGGGCTACAGAAGGCATGTAGACTGCAGATGGGACACCACAGACCCATCATAGCCAGTGTAGCTTTTGACCCTCATACTTTCTCTCAGGGTCTCGCTGCTCTTGTGCAGGTGCCTAGCTTTTCTGTTAACTTTCCTAACATCCAGAACACACAAAGCAATAGCCTGTGATCTCAGCAGATGGCACAAGAAGACACAGAGCAAGAAACACAATACAGAGGACATGTGGTAGGCTGACTTTGTAAATACGCTGCAAGGAAAGAGTGATTACATACATATGTGTGTGATTTGCTGGTCAGCTGGAAGCAGGACACAGTCTGTTAGTTCTTTACTTCAAGAAAAAGGAAGGAAAAGACAGCATAGAGAGGAGAATCAGTGTTCATGCTTGGGCACAATGCTGCCTTTTGACAGAGTGGCAGGGAGGCTTTCAATTGATTTCTTTTTAAACTGTGAGCTCCTGTCTGCACCTGCCCTTTGTGGTGACATCTAGATTCAGCTCATTAGGGAGGAGTGGCTCATCGATAGAGACATTTAAATGAGCAGCATCCACATGAGACTAAGACACCCCCTTTGCTCAAAATCCATATTCTTCCCCAGGGTTAGTGGGAAGGGGAAGAGGTGACTAAGGAGCCTATTAGGACTGACTATATTGAATAATAAATAAGCCTAAACCTATTAGATTTCTGGCTTTAGAAGGGAAAGACAAGAATAAAGATGAGTAGTCTTTACTGCAATGGTTCCACAGAACACACATCTATGTTGAATAGAGTCAAGATCCTAGGTGTTTTGAGATAATCAATGGGGTCTCAACTTACTATGCAAATGATAGGATTCATTCCGTCCATTCACCTTAGGACTTAGTGTGGTGGCTTTGTCTTCTTCATCTCAATTTTCCCATTGAATGACAACATATATCAGAAGCACATGAGCTATATTGTAAACTCAACAAATAAATGGTAGTTACCTTCATGTTGGTTATGACCAAATTTACTTGAGAATTGTGTTGATCCCATTGTTCCTTTCCAGTGCTGATGAGAGATAAGCAAACTTTCTTTATTACTTTTAGACTTCCTTTACCCCACTGAAGACCTTTTACATTACTTCAATGTAAGTCTTTTTTCCACATTACTGCCTCCTCATTCCCTTCAGACAAGTTTTCACTTTCTTTTAAGATCATCAGGAAAAATATGAGTCTTCCAATTAAATATGAATTTTGAATAAACACTAAATTAATAATTTGTTTAAGTTTGTTCCCAATATTATATGGGGAGTATTTATACTAAAAGTCATCTGTTGCTTATATGAAATTCAGATTTAAACTTGGAATGGTTGAAGATATGGCTCACTTATTAGAATCCATGAAGTCCTGGGTTTGGTTCCCAGCACTCTAGAAAGCATGCATGGTTGTATGTGCTTATAATCCCAGAGATTCAGAAATTAAAGGTCATCCTCAACTACATAGTGGCTTAATTGGTTTGAGGACAGCATAAACTACATGAGACTCTCTCTCTCTCAAAAACTGTAACAAACCAAAAAGGCAATCAAACAGAAACTCAGAAAAAAAAATGAACTGGTTGCCTTGCTCCTTATTTTTCTTCTACTCTCTTCTACTCTACCCTCCCTACCCTACCCTATCCTATCTTACTCTTTCATTTTTTCCATCCCATTCTTTCATTCTTTTCATTGCTAAGACTGGCAGGCATTATTTATTTACACTTTTATTTTCCACAAATGATTCACATCAGCTTCTTCTTCACTCATGAAATAGGGCATTCCTTCTAATGAAGTGCCTTCATTTCTTAAAGAAAACATTAACAGTAACCATGCAGAGCCCCAAATCCAAAGTTAGCTGGACAAGAAGAGCCAAAGGAAATCATCCTGCCATCATCTGCCCCTCTCTTGCCAGAGTTGACATGGGCTGTGGTCTAACTGCTTCTGTACCTTCCCACTGCCTTCTAATTTCCCCTTTGCTAAACTCACCCAGTTCTAGTTGGGTCTAACATATCCAAACTGAGCAGATTCCCATGACGACCAAATATGTTCACCTTTGCCTCTTATGTTCACTTTAAAAGTCTGAAATTCTTACTCAAGGGACTTCAAAATGCATTTCCATACTGTGTTGAAAAGTTCATGGAGCAGACACAGGCCAGGGGCTGTTCTCTACCTGCATATTAATAATAGTAGAACAAACAAGATCTTTCACAGGCTGACCTCTTTTGAAGTCCCTAAACAAATTCAAGGAATGTCTATCTCCTTCCCAAGTCCACTTGCTAGTTAAAAGGTCTTTACAACAATGTTCACCTATGAAATTGCACATGATGACAGAATCATCTTAGTATGACAGCCACCAGAGACACATGGCTATAAAAATCCTATTGGCAAGTTGTTAGTATCACGGGGAGCGATACGCTTAATGTTAATCAAATGCCATTTAAATTTAAAGCTACATGTGGAAACAGGCCATTGCATTGGACAGTATAGAGCTGTCTGCATCATAAAATTATCTATTGGAGTGGAAAGTTCTTTATTTAGAAGACAGGGAACACTCTAAGGTCATGGGCAAAGTCTAGGACAGATTTCTTAACCAAGATAGATTTTGCCTCCAGGAAACATTTGGCAATGCCTCAGACATTTTCAGTTATCATACTTAGTATGTGTGCAATAATGGTGGAATTGTTATTGGCCTTTTGAGAGGTCCAGAAAGCTTATAAACATCCTACAATGAACAGAAACACTTCATACAAAAAAATAATAATCTGCATGAATAGATTAATAGAGTTAATGCAGAGTAACACAGTGAGACCAGCCAATGAATGAGGAGACACGGATCTAAGGGTCCTCCTGAAAGTGCCAACCTCCCTGAGACTCCCTGTATCCCAGGCTTGCCTCTAACTTGTGATCTTTCTGCCTAGATCACATAAATGCTAGGATTTTAGGCATGAGCTACCAAGCTCACACATTTCTTAGACCACTTATGCCCTAGGAATTGTGCTAAACATTTTTGTGAATCATCTTATCTTTACAGAAATCATTCAACACTTGCCTTTATTTTATGAGAGGGAAACAGCCTTTAAGGGACTGATGTCATTTAACTAAATGAGAGAAGTCAGACCCAAAAGGGTACATCTTGAGCACACATAACAGGCATATGTGTAGGAAATAAATGGGGTTAGCCTTTTGATAGGCTGTGGTGGCAACAGAAGAGTGAATGCTCACAGACAGGTGGAGGATTCTTTCTAAGGTGGAGACAATACTCAACATTTAACAGTGTTGATGGTTGCACAACTATAAATATACTAAAATATTTTGAATTGCACATATATTAAGAAGTATTTTTGTTTGTTTTTATTTTCCCACAGTGCTGTAGATTAATCCGAATGCCTTGAGCATGCCTGACAAGTGGGCTGCGCCACCAGTTCTTGAATCACACAGTTTAAAAATGGAAAGTTTAGGCTATATGGCTTGTACTTTAATAAATTAAAACTGTAGGTGCATTCAAAGTATCCGAGTTTCATGGTTTTGCAATATTTATAAGGTAAATACTAGAAAAGAAAAATAACAATCATCTAAAAAAGAGGAGGTAGCCAACCCTTTTTGAACAGCTGGCACCTCTGGAGTCAGGAGTGGGAATCCACCTATCTGCTGCCAGATAAATGCTTTTGGTCATGTGGCTGGCAGGCTTCTTGTACTCATTCATGTCTTCCTAGAGGGCCATGGTGAATAGGCTTCAAAGACTGGGGAATCCAGTTAGAATCCTTACTATACTTCTTAGCCTGAACAAATGAATAATCTCTTTTTGAGTCACAGTTTCTTTATAAATGATACTAATGGCAAAGGTAGTGAAAATTGGTGAAAAGAACTGACCAGGGACTGTGCAAGATGCTTGGCAGAAAATGGTCATTTGGTGAAGCATGGTAATGCTTATGACTGCTTTATTAATAAAAACATGACAGTGTGGTTTTGGGGTCTTCAAATTACAAACTCCTTATTAAGGAAAAGCCATTGGATAACTGGGGTTGAGTGAGTCTCAGTGACCACCTAACTCCTGCATATGTATATTTGATTTGCAAATAAAGTTTTGCAAGCAATCACATGATGAATATTACATGATGAATATTCACCGTCAATTTGGCAGGAACTAGAGTCATCTAGGAGACAAACCTCTCGTCATGAGTATGAAGAAGTTTCCATACTGGGTTAATGAAAGTGGGAAGGGACACTCAAAATATGAATAACATGATCTTATGGAGATGCTCCCTGAGCTGAATAAAAAAGAATAGGGGTTGAGCACCAGCTTTCATTGCTCCCTCCTTCCTGACTGCTGATTCAGTGTGATGAGCTGCCTTAAGCAGATGCCATTATAACTGCTTCACCAAGGTGGATTGAACCCTCCAACTATTAGCCAGCATCAACATTTCCTTCCTTAAAATGCTTTTGTTAAGTATTTGATCACAGTAATGAGAAAGTAACTAATACACCACTGCTTTAAGCCATCAGTGATTCTAATGTGGGAAATAGGCCTCAGGCAGGAAGAAAGGACCTATTTAGGGGGACACTTATCTTTAATTCCCTTCTCCAATTATACTGGGTATTAGTTTTCACCCATAGAGAACTTATAAATAGCCTTTGTGACTTCTTTTTCCTCCAGATGGAGAAAATAAACCTCGAGAGTATAAGTAACTTGACAGAGGCATTTCCAGGCATTTAACTTCTCTTTGACTAGTGACCAGAGAATTTTGTATTAAAAAAAAAAATCTGGTGGAAAAAAAGTTAGACTAGAATGAGGGAATGCGTGGCATAGCTTCTTAGTCATCTCTAATAGTACTCAAATGTTCTTTGGGGTACAATTTTCTTCACAACTATCAGCAAGGGGCCCCATGGACATTCAAATCTGTCTCAGAAGCAAGAATGTGGAGGAGACGATAACATCTACCTGCTGTCTAAGGGATGCAGTGGAAACTACCCTTCATGATAGTTACAATGGTTTAATCTCTGTCTTTAAAGCAAACATCATCTGTCTGCCACTCTGCTGAGTGATGTATTCCCACTTTTGGAGATACAGGCTCATTTAACAACTGGCAATCAAATCCACTCTGGCAGCCACAATGGCAACTGTCGAGGTTCATTACACTGGAAAAATGCACCATCTTTATTTTAGTTCCATTGTTTCCCCCAAAGATTAACAACACACAGTTCTTTCCAACAGTCCATTTTCATGAAATTTCATTTGGATATATTTCTATGCCCCTAATCCAGATGGTGTAACTCCAACTGCAGACTGAATACAGCTTCTTCTATGTCTTATTGTCAAGCCCAACACTATGTTTCTGGATAAATTCAGAAAATGGCACAAGGAATTCAAGAGATAAAAACAATTTGTGATTGAAGAGGTTATGATGAGGAGGAAAAAGGGAATTTCATTCTTGATTTATTCAACATTTTTTCCACACTGATATTAAAACCAATTCATTTAATGAACTTCTGCATGTGTATAGCATACTATAAACATAGGAAATGTAATATATAATATAAAAGGAGGAAAGGAAAATGAGAATGCTCTTAGCCTTCGATAGGTTTTTAAGCAAAATTAATGAAGATATAGAAAATGTTATTTTTTTAATTAAAAATATTTTGCATGTGTTTACTGGGTTTACATAATTTGCTCTTTCTCTCCTTCTTCCAATCCCTCCCATGCCCCTGATCCTTCCCTTTCATTCATTATTATTGCTATACAAACACACACACACACACACACACACACTCACACACACACACACAAATGCATTAAATACATCCTGCTAGATCCATTTAGTGTTGTTTGTATGTATGTTCTTAGGTCTGACCACTTGATATTGGATAAACAAATAGTAATATCATCCTGGAGATGATCAATTTTCCCTCTCTTAGCAATCATTAATTGTCTATAGCTCTTCAACTAGAGTGAGGCTCCATGAGATTTCTCCCGTTTATGTTTTCATTTCAACCGTGTTGTCATCTTTCAGGTCTTGTTTAGTCAGCCATAATATTGAGAATGCATGGGTTTAGCTTCCCTGACATGTACAGAAGACACAGTTTTGTACTGTGACTATAGTGTCTGTGTGTGTGTGTGTGTGTGTGTGTGTGTGTGTGTGTGTGTGTACACCACATGTGTGAAGATTCCCCTGAAGGCCAAAAGAGGGTGCCAGATCCCCTGGACCTAGAAACAGAGATAGATGTAAGCCACCCAAAATGAGTGTTGGGACCTGAACTCAGATATTCTGGAAGACTATCAAGTGTTCTTAACCACTGAGCCATGTCTCTAGCCCCTGTATTCTTGATTTAAATAGTAATGACGAATGATGCTATAACAGTAACTTGTAGGTTCACTCTAGTTATTTAATCAGTAGACAGGATTCTTGTAAATTCTGCTATGTAGTGGACACTTACCTGTATTGGCAAGAGAACATATTATAGGCATCTCTTGTGGTACTTACACAGGGAAACTAACAAGATCATTATAAGCAAACCTGACTTGTTAGTGCATTTTTATAATCCTGGCAATGTAAATAGGGGAAAGGCTGGATGGCTGGATGATCATGAGTTAGAGGCCAGTTTGGAAAACATAGTGAGACTCTGTCGCTAAATTGTGATGAGCTATTGTAATGAAAATCTAGATGAAGTAGAAATAACTGGTCTTAGAAAAAGAAGATAGTGGTAGTTTTAATACATAGCCTATGTCTTTAAGCTTGCCTATGGAAAGGTATCTGATTCTCCTTTTGAGTGCGCATATGGCTTTGACTAATAGGAATGACAGAAAGAACCCTGCACAGCTTCCAAGACAAGGTAATAAAGTGCCTGGTTGCCTTGGAACATTGTGGGAAGCTGTCCATTGTTTCTGCTGTCTGGTTGCTTTGAAACCATCGTGCCAGGGCCACGTAAGTGCTTTGGTTGACAGCCTTGCTGAGCTCCCAGCTGCCAGATGGGGAAACTGCCAAGTGTGGAAATAAGCCATCTCAGATCCCAGCTCAGCCAGCCTTCAGGTGAATGTGGCCCCAGCTGACCTCTGCACACAGCCTCAGGACAAATCCCAAGAGTGGTACTCAGCAAGCTTTTCCAAATTACTTATGCCTGAGGAGTTAGCAAAATAAAATGGCTGTAGTTTTATACCACCGCGTTTTAAGACAATTTGTCAAGCAGGAATGGCATCTGGAGTAGGTGAAAGATCTTCCCAGACCTACAGCTAGTTCTGCCCTTGATGCTTATCCAAAGTGTTAGGAAGTGGCCCAGTCTTTATGGGCTGCTACAGAGAAACTTAATAAACTGAGAAGCATTTGGAAGGATATTTACTTTCTTATGTTTCTAGAAGTTGGATGTCCATGATCTAGGTGCCAATATAGTCACATTCTGTAGAGACATCTTCCTGATCTATAGCCAGCCACTCCTTGCTTCACACATATCTGGCCTTGCAAGGCTATCCATGCACAGAAAGGGAATCCTGATGTTGGTGTCCTCCCTCTCTTATAAGAGCATTTACCTCATGTACATCATGTTTTATTTCACATAAGTAATCTAGACTTGTGTGTTAGTGTGTCTGCCTAAGTGTGAGAATGCATTTGTATCTATGTGTTTATGTGAATGTGTATATATCTCTGTCTTGTATGTGTTTATATGTGTGAGTCTATCTCTCTCTCCTCCCTCTCTCTCTCTCTCTCTCTCCTCTCTCTCTCTCTCTCTCTCTCTCTCTCTCTCTCTCTCTCTCTGTGTGTGTGTGTGTGTGTGTGTGTGTGTGTGTTGGTGATTAAAATAGAAGGCAGATAATTAAAGGAAGTAGATCAGTAAGAGGTTGTGAGGAAGTAGAAGAGGGTATCGTGATACATATATATGAAATGTCACAATGAAACCAGTATTTTCTATACTGGCTAAAAAATAGTAAAAAATTTTTATAATATAGAGACAGTTATATCTCATGGGGGTTCCACCTTAGAAGTCTAATGACCTCTCAAATCCTCTATTTTCATTACCTCATTATAGTTAGGTTTCAATGCACCAATCTGAGGAAGTCCAAGTACTTAGTCCATAACAGAGGCATAGGAAGGATATTCTGTAATGAGAGGGAATGTAAGGAATGGAAAAATTGCTGAATCTATCATTAGCAGCTTTAAGAATTGTTTGGCAGCAAATACTAGAATCTGACTTGTTATAGATTCAAAAGCAGAAATAGATGAGTGACAAAGTCAGGTTAAACAATGCCTGAAGTTGAGTGAAGGGATACAAGGCTTGTAAGGCTACCTTGTGCCTATCATTCTCTGGACTTTCAATCATGTTGGATACATAAGAAGACTTCTTGCAGGTGGTTTTCCAAAAGCCTCTCATGGCTTGTCCAATGTGTTCTTGACATCCATAACCCTCAACTAGAAGTCAGATATCCCACTTCAGAGTATAGAGCATGCTTGTACAAGGCTTTCTGGGGACCTGCAATCCAGAAAAGACTCTTGCTCTCCATCACTAATAAGGCAAACACTAATTATATATTTGAAATAAGTTTTGTATGCTTGTGTCTGGAAACTAAAGAAGAAAGGAAAATAGAACAATTCAGAAACAGTGCCCAGGTTTTCAAAACTTGTGGCCTCCTGGAGTAGACCACCAAGAAAAGCTCTGACCAAGTGCTGGAAACTGTGTAGCAGGATGAGATGGTGCCCAGTCTGTAGGGATATGGGTATGGCTTGGGAATTAGGGAAGGATCACCAGAAGGGTGGGATTGACCTGGGACTTGGTGACTGCTACTTTTATTTCCATGCCAGCTTTTTGGTTATTAGTAGAAAAATGAAGTGATTTTTAACATCTGCATTAAAAAAATAGCAATGGAGTATAGCTGAGGTGACTGTTTGTTTTAAAAAAATCACAGGGATTCTAAATTTATCAATATTCTGGTTGCATTTAATATTTAATTTTGATTAGACAGGAAGCATTTGCAACCATATAAATGTAAATATTTCTGCAAAGTGAGGCCCTCAGAAGCTTGTGGTGGAAGCATGCAATTCGGAGGACAAAGCAGACACCTGGGTAACTTATGTGCAAAAAGTACATGCTTATGTTCTATATTTTGCACAAACACTAAACTTTGAATTACCTTTTATATTTTCCACTGACATGTATCAGGAGAATCCTAAGATACCAATGTGGATATCAAGCGAGTTTCTTATATTTCCATGGAGCAAAACAGTCTCCAGGCTCTAAGCCTTGATCCTCAGTGGGCTCCAATTAACCCAAAGATACAACATGATTTTTATTTCTTATAATTCTGTAAGTGATGTCTTAGAGAGAAGAGAGCAATGGATGCAATAGTTGATGCCTGAAATGAGTACAATGTCATAAGAATAAAGCACAAACCTTTACAACCTGAATGTTATTTTAAATGAAGTTTCCATCAAAGAATATTTGTGCATCATAAATTGGCTTTATCAAGAAATAAAATTGGTTGGGAAGAGAAGTGGGGGTGGATCTGGGAAGTGTTGGTGGAAGGAAGGTAAATATGA
This sequence comes from Peromyscus leucopus, assembly GCF_004664715.2. Lineage (NCBI taxonomy): Eukaryota > Metazoa > Chordata > Mammalia > Rodentia > Cricetidae > Peromyscus > Peromyscus leucopus. The sequence goes on from NC_051065.1 coordinate 93,781,335, forward strand.
TGAAGACACATTCCTTGAGTAATATCCTATTGTGTATATGTACAACATTTTCCTGATCCATTCATCAATGGATGGACTAGGTTATTTTCATTTCATGGATATTGTGAATATGGCATCAATGAAAACTTATCAGCAGATATCACCATAATAAGATATAAAGCCCTTTGGGGAAATGCTCAGGAGTAGTGTGGCTGGGCTATATGGCAGATGTATTTTTGGCTGTTTGAGGAAACTCTATACTGATTTCCATAGAGTCTGCATCAGTTTGCTTCTCCTAAGAGGCTATCCATGCCTTAGCAGATGGTTGTGTACCCGTACAGTGGGGATATCTGGACTTTTGAAAAAGAGCATATGAAATTAACAGGAAAAATTGGTGGTGGGAATGGGGGATAGATGAAGGAGGAGAAAAAGAAGGTGGATTTAATCAAAACTTATAGTATAAATATATAAGATTCTCAAACAATGGAAAACATTAAAATAAAAAGAAGAAATGAGTTTTGTTTAACCTGAGGCACATCTGCTTCCTGGGCTTTGTTGGTCTCCATGCCTGACTATGATGATGTCATGAGTGATTTGGGCTTCACTTTCCTATGGGGACAAAGGCCTACCTCATGTTCCCTCTAGGCACGTTTTTAATTGGTTCATGTTGTCTCTTAAGATGAAGCCTTCCTGTCCTGCTGCAGGCAGAAGAGATACCATACAAAAGAGGCTGGGAAAGCTTGGCTCTTTGCAGTTCACCTTTATCTTGGACATTTCTTTTGGGTAAGTTAATTTCCTTTGTCAATAGAATAGGTGTTGAAGTCTTATTAAATCTGTTCCTTAATAGCACTCAGGAAAGCCATTTAAACCCCGAGGCCATTCTCCTCTCCTAAACTGTATCATTAAGTGTGTCTTTTAAGAAACGAACATGCCAGAATATCAAAAATCTCATAGCTATTATTTTCAACCCACCAGAGAACTTGTGAAAGGCTTTCTCAAGCCTCCAAGGTTGTTTGTCATCTGTTCCAGGGACCACCTTGGTGCTAAGATCTTAAATCAACATTCCTAGAAGCAATGAATGGGTGATAAATATTTCCAGGGGGTTGCAATTGTCTTATTAGCGATGAAAACAGAGTTATGAGGACAGTGTTTCACTCTCTTATCTGTTTTATGTTCTAGGCATTCTATAAATATGCAGCATTACTATGGGAACTCATTGCTCGTCAAAGACAAGAATGCACTGCAAATATTTCACAATTATTTCTTTCCTCCCAACAAGCCACTTAATTAACAGCAATAACATTAGTCATATCAGGGGAAAGGCCCTTCCAAATGTGGCTAGGTAATTTCTGTATTTACAAGCAGCCGCAGTCTCATACTTGACATTCATGGTTTGTGCTTGCTATTCAACATGTGTGTTCCCTGCCTGTTGTCTAATAAGGTGATCAAAGCACAAAGATACCTGTGCACATGGAATTTAGCCAATAGCTTTTTTCAAAAGGGATTGAAGCATCAAGTGGTTTACCCTAAACACATATGAGCAACACTAAATGGGTTAAGTAGGTCACATGTGTACATAAATAAATGTATGCACACATATATGTATGTATGTATGTATATAATAATAACTAATGAAGAGGTCATAATGTGTGAGGGAGCTAAGGAGGAGAGGAAAAGGTAGAAATAATGTAAATACAATACTCCTGTATGAAATTCTAAAAAAAGACTTAAATTAAAAACAAATGCATGTTTTCCAAACACCTTAAATGAAGGTAATTATATCATTGAAAATATACAATGTAGCTGTGTAGCTATTAAAATTAAAAAAAATTGATTTTATTTTAATGATGTGTACATATATGTTTCTGTGAGGATATGAGCATGAGTACAGTGCTTAGGAAAGCCAGAAGAGAATATAAGATCCCAGGGAGCTATAGTTACATGTGGTTGTGAGCCATCCAACATGGATGTTAGCAATTGAACTCAGGTCCTTTGTAAGAGCAGTATGGGCCCTTAACCACTGAACAACCTTCTCTATCCTGACATTTAAACAAACATAAAACAATTCAATCTTTTTTCACATTCTTCCATGATAATAGGGAAAATAAAAGTATACTATAAACAACCAAAATTTCCAAATATTAAAATTAGAATTACCATCACTTCTGACTCTATCTACCTGCCATTCATATATCTACTAATAATCTTACAAATGATATACCTTAAGTAAGTTATATAGTTAAGGACATATTTTGTTTCATTTTTCTAAAATCTCATAGAAAATTTTCTTCTAATACACTGGGCTCCATTGTAGCCATTTTAAAAAACTACCCAATATCCTACCAGATGGAGTGATCAACTCAGTTATTGCTCTGTGACCTGAACTTTTGAAGATATTCCATCATCTGCTACCATCACCACCCTCATTATTGTGTTTTCTTGAGCACATATATCTTTTGCCTCATTATCTGTATTATTTCCTTAAGGTAAATTCTCTAGAAGTAAAATTGCTGGGAAAAAGGTTATGGACATTAAATTTTATGACCTTTAATTGAATTGTGCAATGCAAAACCATTAAGGCAATAAAATTCTAGTACCACAGAGAGACGCACAAGACCATTCTCATCCTTGGGAATGGTCGTGGACTATCGACTGTCTAGTGATATCTTACTGCTGGCTCAGAGATGCAGGTGTGTTGTATTACATAATCTGTTGTGGATGTTGTTTGCTTTTAGAACTGAAGGATCAACAACCTGACTCCAACACTGATTTGAAGTAATGGGGAAGTCAGAATGTGCTTTAGGGAATATTCAATTAAAAAGTGCACTTGGCGGTGACTGGGCGATGGCTCAGTTGGTAAATGCATGCCACACAAGCATGAGGATCAAAGTTCAGATATACAGCACCCTTTTTAAAGTTAAGCAGCATGGAACACACCTATAGCCCCAGTGCTGGGAAGGGTGGAGACAGGCTGATTCTCAAAGCCATTATCAAGACAGTCTAGCCCAATAGTTAAGCTTTGGGTTCAGTGAAAGAGCCTGTCTCAAACATAAAGGTGTATAACAGACAAGAAAAGACCCCCAAGATTGATCTCTGGCACACACACACACACACACACACACACACACACACACACACACACTTTGTTTTCCACAAGACAAGATAGTACTTAGAAAAACTCTCCAAATTCTCAGTCTTTGCCAGGAAAACACCGTGTGACTCTAGGAGAGTAACTGACCTTCTCCTGCCTTGGTGAACTCACTTCAAGCATCAGTAAAATCTATTCGAACTAGTTTTGAAGATACTAAAGAATAGGAATCAAGAAAATGTGAAGTTTCTTCTATGGAGGGTTCTACTTGGTGTTAATAATCCCTTTAAATTATATTAAGATCAGCAAATAAAAATGTGTAAAATAATACAGTGTGTGGCAGTTCTGTCTTAGATGATGTGCTAGAAGCCTGAAATTTGGCAGAAAGAGCCAATAATATGTTGCAAGCTGCTACAGCTTGGTCCCATTGATGCCTGGCCAAATAAAATGATAAGACCTGGCATGTAGAATGACTGACAGGCATCCTAAATCTAGCTAATTTTTACATAATTTTTTTTATTTTTATTTGTCACATCAAGTTTTCAATATATGAAATTTATTTGGTGAATCTACATTTAACCTGGAATCAAATGGATTCACCTTTAATTAATTAATTTAAAAAATTGCCATGGATCTAGGAAATAACCAGACAAATATATTTGTTTTTTGAGCATACCATTGTAAGAAAAATTATTGTCATGGTTTCTTGATTCAAGATAGAAATAAGCTTCCATTGTTTTTTGAAAAAAATGATATATTTACTATTTTTTTTGTTTATGTGTTTGATTGTTCTATCTCTCTGTGTGTATGAATACTGTGTGTGTGCCTCATGCCTGAGAGAGTCAGAGGTAGGCACCAGAGCCCTGAAAGCCAGAGGAGGGCCCCACAGTCGCTGAAACTAGAGTTAAGGGCAGTTTTGAGCCACTATGTGGGTACAGGAAACTGAACCTTGTTTCTCTGCAAGAACAGCAAATGTTCTTAACTTATGAAGCCATCTCTCTAGGCCCATCTTTTTGAAAGCCCTCCTCTTTTCAGGCTCAAGCCATAATGCAGAACAATACAGTGTGTGTGTGTGTGTGTGTGTGTGTGTGTGTGTGTGTGTGTGTGTGTGTGTGTGTGTCTGTCTGTCTGTCTGTCTGTCTGTGTCTGTGGTATATGTTGTTTTGTGTGTGTGCATGTTTGTGTGGGAGGATGCACATGTGTGTGCATATATGGTAAACAGAGTTCAGCCTCAGGTGCCATTCTCCAGGCACTGTATACTTTGTTTGAAAACAAGGGTTCTCCTTGAATTGTGGCCTCACTAAGTAGTGTAGGATGGTGGGAGAGCAATTTTCAGAAGCAATAACTCTGCCTTCCAAGTACTCTTGTTACAAGTGCATGCCACTGTGCCTGAATATTTTTTACACGGGTTTCTAAGTATGAAACTCAGGTTCTCACACTTGTATGGTAAACATTTTAACAACTGAGATATCATAACAGCTCACAAATTGTATCTTCTCTGTAAAAAAGCAAGAGGATCCCTTAAACATAAAAAACACAAGGTCATGTGCTATCAGACCCTTTAGATCAACAGTTCTCAACCAATGGGTCACAATCGCTTTGGGGGTTGCATCTCTCATATCTAGCATGTCAGATATTTATATTGCAATTAATAACTAACAAAATTACAGTTATGAAGTAGCAACAAAATAATTTCATGTTTTGGGGTCACCACTACATGAAGAGCTGTATTAAATGATCTCTGCATTACAGTGACTACACTCACTGTAGTCACATGGAAGTTGGTTGCTTAGGTAGTTGTCCCTCCAAGGTGCTAGCTTGTGTGACACAAAGGCTTTGCCTTGGGTCTTGCTCATAATAGAAATAAAGGGAGACCACAAATGTCTGGAATTCCATCTTTCTTGGAATAAGAATGTTCCCAAGTAATCATGTAGAAAGGTGAACCTCAATGGTAGAAACTGAGGTAGAAATTGCATGGAGCATCTATCACCCCATAGACACGCGGATTTTAGCCAAAGCAGTCACTCCAGTCTGAACTCTATCCATCATGTGGCCACCTCCTCAGTCAACCTATGCCCTTGGTACCATTCTGCCTCTGGAACAAGAGTGACACAAAGAGAGTGCAATATCCTGCCTACCTCAATGGGTGAGTAATGGTCATTCTTCACCCCACTTGCCCTCTATGACTCTGGTTTTCTTGGATAATAGGTAACACCCATAAAATACACTTCTTAGAATTTTACCATAAAAATGCCAAGAAAATTGCCATGTACTTACCCCTGACCACACATTAACCCTCTGAGCTGGGTACCTCTTTTCAAACTACTCACTCAGTATCACTTCTTTCTTTCCAGCTTGCTTCTCCCTGCACCTCCCAACTCCAAGGTCATCTTTCTAAAGCCCTGCATCCTGATATAGTGATACAGTATAACACTTTATGCACTTTTGATTTAACTTAAAAATGTGATTCACCAGAAACCCCAGTGATAATGGAATCCTCAGAGCAACGGGGAGCTAACAGTGAAACAAATTTTTCTTTTTTTCTGATTAAACAAACAAAAAAATCCTCTTCTCATTCCATATTTTTTTAAATCAGCTTTCTGACCAAAAGTCTGCTTTAAAAGCAGAAACATTTACTTTGGAAGGATAAACATTAGATTCTCATCTACTTTTAATGTGTTTCTGTCTCTAAAGTTATTGACAGTAGCTGTCATAGTCCCCATCCCCACCTCTGGCCTCACTGAAGTTCAAAAGTACAATTTTTATAGTCTATGAGAAAAATCAGGAATCATTTTACTTTTGGAGTTTTCAAACCCAACTTGTATGAATTGAATCAATGACATATGACAAGTTTATTAATGTCCTCTCCTCAATGATGTTCCAACCTTTTCTAATAATAACAATAATGGAAACAAATATTTAATGAAAACTCTCTTATTTCCCCCAAAGTGCTCTAAGCTCATTTTATCATGTTATCATAGAAGATCATTTTGCTAAAATAAATGCTTTTCATTAACTGATTCTGACTTCATTAGTATCAAGAATGATTCAGCCATGCTCATTCTTCATGCTCAGTGTTTCATAAGAAAAATAATTTCCTCTGTCATAAAATGATGCTACACAAAGAGCAGAGGAAGCTAAGGTTTAATGTGAACTTTGAGAACTAATATTCATGGACCCATTTCTGTCAGGTTGGCCTTTGCCTGCTCTGGGTACTTGCTTAATTGTCTTAGCACCTTGGAGGTGATTTCTGAGGCATCCCATTAAATCAGACTCCTCTGTTCCCCATCCCAAGGAACTGCATTGATTCCATAGCCAACCACCTAGAAATAGATATTACTCAGGGTTCCACAGTGTATTCTCTTTGTATTATCATTAACACATTCTTTCTCAGCAGTCAACAAAATAAGTATTGCTTACTTTCAAGTAGGAACAAAATTACTCTGAGATCATAATGATGTACTGACTGGGCATCACTAGGAATGGAGGATATCATTCTCTTTTTGTATCAAACTTATGACAATATAATTAAGTACACATGGTTATAAATGGAGACCATTACAATAAGAACTTTTGCCTCCTTGCATTAAGAGCAAGATCACAATTTCTCTGTGATGAGCAATATCCCTGTCATCTTTGCACTAGAAGGTTGTCAGATGGAGAAGAACAGAAAAAGAGAAAAAAGTGGCAACATAATTGGAGATCCACCAATAGCAAGTACAGATTCTGAGTGTAGAGATCTGGGAAGAGGGAAACTGGTCCATCCACCTCCTGCCCTCATGGTTACATCCCTGACTCAATAGTCATATGTCATTGCTTTTGCCTTGTCCCACTGTAGTGCCTGGGCTGTGTTCCCCCAACATCTAAAACAGAGACTTCCTACTAGAGTGTTCTTGAAACAGCCAGTTTCAATTTCACCATCCCCATCATCCTCATCCAATGGTTTCCTTGTCCAAGCTCCTGAGTGAGATCCAACCTTCTTCACCCCTCTCTCTGTGTCTCTGTCTGCCTGACTCTCTCCTCCCTCCACCCCACCACACACACCAATCAGTGACCGAGAACGTCAACAACTTCCTCTCTGAGAGAAGTGCTAGGATTCCTTTGCCACCATGATCGGACATAGGTGTGGCATAGGCCAGGACACTGACAGCAATATCATAACCCGCTCTCATCCCCTTCAGCGTTTTAACCAATATCGTCTGTGAAGTTCAGAAAATAGAAACACATTCTCCCCGCTTCTGGTTCTGCATCTCTGACATGCCCCATTCTCCTAGAGAATGTTTTCTTCTTGCTGCAGGGTCTCTTTAGTGCTCTGTCAGGGCTGGGTGATACAGGGCAGGTGGGAGGGACCACTAGTTCCTCAGACCCTGATTTAGACTAAACATTCTGAATGCCTTGATGGGAGGAGCATCACATAGGACAAAATCAAAAGACTTGCTGTGGCTCATGCAGATTATATCTATTGCTTTCCTCCTATCTTTGCAACCTGCCATTCTGTCATAGGAGGAAATTGAATTGGTCCACACGATTTTCTCTTTACAATACCTTGCTGGCTGCTGCCCACTTCCCTAGGCTCCACAGAGAGATGGAAAATGGATTACTAGATACTGTTTTGGTGTTTTCCTCAGCACTGAAGGTGACTGATGGGTTGATGTAGGTGGAATTCACTTTATCCAGGGGCTGCTTGCCTGAGAACCTGTGCAAATCAGATTTCATACAAATTGGATTCCATCTCCTTGCTTTCTTGGGAGATACTCGATTTCAGATGGAGCCCTAATGTTCTGTGTCTCTTAACATTTGAGTTGTAATGCTGTTCTCTTTCAATCCTCAGGCACCCTGGGCCTCCGTTAAGGAGATATTTTCTTGTAAATGAACCAATACACTGAATGAACCATAATGAATAAGAAATATTAATGAGGGATAGCCTGTCAGGCCCTTTCTTACAGTGTGTGTGTGAAAGGGAAAGCCTTTTTCAAATATTGCTAACTACTCTTTTATGATACTTATAAATGAAATTACTTGCCAAGTGCTTTATAATTAATTTTCCTCATTTGATTGTCTTAACACTTTTCTATGTGAAAGAGTTCACCTCTAGTTTTTTCAGTGATTGCCAGGCACCATATATAGCTTTCTCAAATTCACCTAGAAATTAGGAAAATAAGGTTGCAAATCTGCCAATTTGCATGTATCTTACTATTTTTCCCTTTTAACACAGAAGTTACCCTAGTACAAACATTCACCATGTTGCAGTTTCTCTAAAGCCACATCTTTTGAAACTCTATTCAGTAGTGCATGAGCACATACATGCACACACACATTCACACACACACACACACAAAGAGAGAAAGAAAAAGCATTCATTTATTCATTTTATACATTATTCATCTTAATGGATAGAGCACACTTCCTGTAATCAGTGTCTTAATAATGGATAATAAATCTCTCCATAATTTTACTTACTGTGAAAAATATTCCAAAATAAAGACATATATTGTGGCTTATGGCAAAAATAAATTCTGAAAATGGATTATCTTAATATTTCCTGAGATATAGGAATGCAAATTTTGGTGATTTTTGTATTTGTTCCTAAATACATGTGAAAATACCTGCCCCAAACATGGGATGAGGATGCCATGTCTTCCCAAAAACACGTGTTGGATTTCATTGATTGGAAAAGTGAAAGGGGACACAGATAGTACCTCAGTCTTCTTCAGTTTGCATTTATTTTATTGACACTGAACTTGTGTACTTCTTGCACCTTTTAGGAATTCTTCCTATTTCCCCATCAAACATTATTTATTTGTAATCAATAATGGATTTTCTTCTATTTGGTAAAAACTCTTAATTTTACAGTTTCCCAAATGTTTTTGGGTAGAGGTACAATTAGAATATAAAGTTTTAGAATCCTCCTAACTTTTGCTTTGCTTTCTGTTCCTTTGACTTATTGCTCCATCCCCTTAGAGAAGACATTCGTTTTCATAGCATTTTCTCTCATGACTAGTTATTTTCATCTATAGATTAGGAAGCCTCTCTACTCCACCACTCTTGTCTTGGTGTCATTTCCTGTTGTCATCATTAAAAACCCTGATAAAAGCAATTCAAAAGAGAAAGGGTAGATTTTGCTCACAATTTCAGGTTACAGTTCACCACTGTATGGAAGTCAAGGCAGCAGGAATTGAAGCACCTTGTCACATCAAAAACACAGCTGAGAGCAGAGTGTGAGGAATTCATGTATGGTAGTGTTCAGCTGGCTTTTCTACTCTTTCAAACCCAGGTTCCTGCCTAGGGAAAGGTGCTATTCATGCGGCTGGGATTTTCCACTTCAGTTAGTGCCTTACTCCCAGGTGATTGTGCCAACTTGACAAAACCAACTGTCACAGGAATCAGTTCATGTTTTTTTTTTTTTTGGTCCATTTCTGTTTTGATTTTTACATTATACTCTTATATTGATTGACCTGTGGCTTGAGATACTAACTCAATTTTAATTTAATTTGAGGTGAGCACTGATAGTCTGTTTATTGAAGGATTTATTTTTCTACATTATGTGAAAGTTTATTTTTACACTGAATTTTTATATGTATTTGTGTCTGCTGTCTGTAATTTCCCTTCTTTTTCTTGAGACCTGTTTATATGTCTATACACTTGTAATTGTCTAAGAATTACCCTGGCTGATATTTTTATATGGTGCTGGTACTTACTTTATTATTTTTATATATGCATTTTATAAATTCAGTAGTATGTTTGTAGACAGCATGTAATAAATATAAATTAACCTTTGACATTGAACATCTTTATGCAGTTGTGCATAAAGGCCTTCCATTAACTACATACTTTCACTGGGGTTTTTACGAAAAGAAGGAAGTTTCTTTACAGAAGTCACACATAAAACAAAACATTTATTTTAAGACATAACAAGCTTTTATTTTATTTATATCAGTGTAGTTGTTTTAATAAGCTTTGTGTGTGCATGTACATGTATGAGTGTGGTATATGTGTATATATACACTTGCATTGTCACTGAAGTTTATTGTTTAGGTTAGATTTGTTAGCCAGTGAGTCTCAGGTATTGGCTCATCTCTACCCTCTGTAGAGAAGGAATTCAAGTCATATACCAGCACATCCAGTGTTTGCAAATGCAGTGCGAAATTAAACTTAGATACTCATGCTTGCATGGCAAATACTATGCACTGTCTCCCAAGCACTTATTCCTATTATTTTCTTTTTAATACAGCCTCACTTTGTACTTCCAGGCTGACCTCAAACTCATTGCAGTCCTCCTGCCTCAGTCTCTTGAGAGATGTGATTAAAGGTGTATACAACCACACTTGTATTAATATTTTTTAACTAATGATTTTCTACCTTTTTATCTTCTGACAAATTAATTTTTGGAGTTATTAATTTTGAGTATTTATTTCACATATTGCTACCTTCATAAATAATCTTTGTAGCAATTATTCAAGTATCAGGTATCATGATGAAACTGATATATTTTATTACATTAGGAAAATACATCTGTATTCTAATTTTGAGTATTGTCTTTAAGATCAGAAATCATGATTCAATTTTATGTATATTATTTTCAAGATCTATGCTGATGATTGATTGTATGATTATTTACCTTTATGTGATGAATTATATCAATATGTTCTTTTGTGTTATTCCAATAAATCTTTCTTGACCGAAAAGCATGACTCTCACAATGGATGGCTGCTTTCTGTTTAGTCATAGTTTATGTATGGTGTTTTCAGTAGTAAGGTGTTTTGTCATTGTGACAGAAATACCTGAGACAGCTTCAAAGTAGGAAATCCTAATTTAGGTTCTAGGTTCCAGTCTGTGGCCACTTAACCTGCCACCTTGGGACTGGGGTGATTCAGGCATGCTTACCTCACAAGGACAGGAAGGAGAAGAGAAGGTAAGAGAGTAAGAGGCCAGGGACCTAACAACTCTGTAAAGGCCACACCTTCAATAAAGGGCCAGTATTCTTCCATTGGATACCACTGCCTATGGGTCCTACTGCCTCCTAGTAGCACTGCAGAACTGTGGCCAAGCCCATAGCACACGGCCTTGCTCTGGTGATATTGTGTTCTGCAATATATTGTGTACCCTAATAAACTCATCAGAGAACAGAACAGCCACACCTATAGAGGCCAGAAAATGGTAACACACACACACACACACACACACACACACACACACACACACACACACACATACACACACACCTTTAATCCTAGCATTCCGAAGGCAGAGGTCTTTCTGGATCTCTGTGAGTTCAAAGCCCCACTGGAAACAGCCAGGCATGGTGACACATGCCATAATCCCAGGAAGTGGCAGGAAGCAGAAAGGTATATAAGGCATGAGCACCAGGAACTAGAGCCTGGTTAAGCTTTTAGGCTTTTAGCAGCAGTTCAGCTGAGATTCATTCCAGATGAGGACTGAGAGGCTTCCAGTTTGAGGAAACAGGATTGACTGAGAAGTTAGCAAGATGAGGTTAGCTGTGGCCTGTTCTGTCTCTCTGATCTTTCAGCATTCACCCCCATACCTGACTCTGGATTTATTTTTATTAATAAGACCTTTTAAGATTCATGCTACACCTTGCATAAAGTGTTATGTTTTAGGTTCAAAAATATATTCATAAAAAGTTCATAAAAAATAAAATAAAAAGTTCATTCAAAAATATTCATAAAGTTTCTACATTTATTTCTGTTTTAAAAACTATTTTATTTATTGCTTTATTAATAAAACCAAATGCAATTACATATAATAAATGACTCTGTTAAAAGTCTCTGTTTTGGGGCGTTGGAGAAATGGCTTAGTGGTTAGGAGTGCTTGCTGCTCTTCCAAAAGATTAAAGTTTGGTTCCTTGTACCCAGGTGGCTCATAACTCATAACTGCCTGTAATACCTGTACCAGAAGATCTTGCTCCCCCTTCTGGTATCCATAACCACCTGCCTGAATGTGTGCACACACCCATCCAGACACACAGGCACACATATAAATAATTTTTAACAAAGTCTCTCCCTGCAAACATGCATCCACTTCAACTAACAAAAAGAATAAACAATAAAACAAACCCAAGAAGCCAGAATTCTTGAGGTAATGAGATCATTGGTTATCAATAACTCCTTGTTGTTGGTCAAGTGTTGATTAAGTTATCCTGGCATTTTCTTACCAACGTAGTTATTGAATTCTTATCCTCTTTGACTGTGTAAAGAGAGTGTAGAATAGTTATGTTGGACAGACACTTTCATTGGTCCCAACTAGGAGGAATGGAGAAAAGGGAGCTAGCACTGTTGACACTAGACACTGTGCAAAACTAGCTTTTTTCCATCCAGAATATGATATTAATAATAATTCTTCTCATAACCATATATCAGGTGGAAAATACATTGTAGATTCTTAACTAAAGAGGTTAAAGAAGGTGCATTCCAACTAATCCTGAGTTTCTTTTCTTCTGTCCCTTCACTTAAACACCCCTCTCGCTTGAATTTTTACCCTCTTTACAGAAAGCATACTGCTTCCCCCTACCTTTTTTTCCTTATTTCCTAAAACCTTAGCTATTTCTCCATGCCTGTTTTGGAGACTTGACCTAATTATTTTCCTTTCTATGACCTTCCAATTTGCTAAGGTCTGCCTTAATATGGCTATGAGCCTCATAATAACATTATCTGTCTCTTTGCCTGTTTTCCTTTAGCAGTACATATTTTTTTTCCATGAGCCTGTGGCCCCAAAGTTGCTGATGGTCCACAGTGCTCTGTATTTAACACTTGCCACGATCATTAGTGTGTAGTGATGCTCCATCATGGGTTATGCACTTCACACTATCCTGAAAACGGAGCAGGAGATGATGAGACAGACACCTATGAAGTTGGAATTTCCACCTCCTTCACACAGTATGGATACAGCCAAGGTGAAGTTCTCAGTAGGCATTCTTCCAATCTTTGTAGTGCAAAGGGAACTTGGCTTTTCCAAGTTCTTTATTCTGGTCTTTCTGCCTCTCATTAACTTCTGCAACCCAGCAAGCCCTTCCCCAGGAAATGTACACCTAAACTAGAACTTTGGTTCTGAATGTTAATTAACTTTTCTGAACTCTGAGGGAATGCCCTAAGGTTCTCTGTGTGTCACCAATCTCCAAGACCCTTAAGCTAAGAGTCAGTGCCAGGTCTCCAGAGATGTGAATTTATAAGTGAGGCTATTGACCTCACACAAACTCTGTATTTAAGCCTTCCTTCCTGCCATCCCTTCGCTGGCAAAGTGCCAGCAATTGACAACACAGGGCAGGAAGAATAAGCTGCCCATTTGTAAACTGACTCTATCAGGGCCTAGATACATATTAAGACTCAGTTTCTCATTTCACAAAATAAAAATTGTGGAGGAGGTTTGGGATTTGAAAGAGTACAGAGCACTTAGGAAATTCTCAAATGCTCAGTGTGACTCAGAGCAGCAGAAGTCACAGTATTCACCCTAAAAGATCTCAGCAAGACAAGTCTGGGAGACTAGCTAAGCTCTGTCCACAGCCATTACCATCTGGTGTCAGCTCTCAGGTCACAGAATCCAAGTGTATTCATTCTCTGTCACTGCTGCCATGCATTGCTAAGATTTCAGAGGCTTGAAAACATACTTTTTTATGTTACAGTTCTCCAGGGCAGAATTCCAAAATGGGTCTGGCGAGGCAAACATCAAGGTATTGGCAGGTTGCTTCCTCCTGGAAGCCACAGGGAAGAATCTGCTTTGCCTTTTCCAGCTGGAGAGGCCACCTGCATCACTTGGCCCTTGTTCATTTTCTAGTTCTAAGCCAGTCCTTCACATCTCTATTTGTCTGCTTCTCTCTTGCACATTTAAAGGACCTTCAACATCACAACAAAATTACACACACACACACACACACACACACACACACACACAAACAAACACAAGTTCAGGATTACATTTTCATTAGAAGGTTGGCTGATGATCAACTCTCATTCCATCTTCAACCATAATTTTCCCCTGCTGTGAATACAATATTTTCATAAGCTGTACTAGTAAGATGTGAGGGGTCATCTTTGTGGACCACGGTTCTACCTTTCATGATAGCATTGCTTGTAAAAAATGAATCAGAAAATATTGAGACATTCTCAAAGGAAAATAAGACGGAGGCTTAGAAAAGTGTACAGCATTTCCATGTGAATATGTGTAGTAGCCATGACTTCACCCAGAGAGAAGAAGGGGGAGGGAGTGAGAGAGGGAGGGAGGAAAGAAAGAAAGAAAGAAAGAAAGAAAGAAAGAAAGAAAGAAAGAAAGAAAGAAAAAAGGAAGGAAAGAAAGAAGGAAGGAAGGAAAGAGAGAGAAAGACAAAAAAAGAAAAAATCAGTCATAAGGATTCTGAGAACTGGGGGAAGTCAACGTCTCTGAGGTGTCCAAGATTTCTGAGAAAACAATGTTTGCAGGTAATTAAACATGTAGACCAGTTGGCAAAAGAGACACGGAGTGGAAGAGAAAAATGAAGATTAGCTTCGAGTGTTAAAGGAGAAGAAAGGAGGCAAGCCATGGCTAAGAAGGGTGACTTCACCAAAGGCTCCTTCAGTAATGAAGTTGGAAGTCTAGGATGTTGAGGGTGTTTCAAAAGACTACACCTGACCTTTTGAGATTCATATCCTCTTATGAGACACTCCTAAAAGACAAATCGATATTTCTTTTTTTTTCTATTGATTTATATGTTCAATAGTATTTGAAAGTAGTAGGTAAGAACTTAACCTGTGTCCAGCTCCCATTTCCTAGGCTACCCAGGACTCACTTCTCTCTCTCTGGTTTTTTTTTTTTTTTTTTTTTTTTTTTTTTTTTTTTTTGCTACAATTGGCAAAATAACTTTCTCTCTGGTCTCCATTGTTTCTCTGTTACGCAGGCACAATTCAGAGAAGACAGATGATCTGCTGATATGAAGCTTGATCCCATCACTTCCCTCCTCTAATCTTTCTGGCATGTTCTTTCTCAGTAAATGGCTGAACTCTGAGTTTGGAGAAGGTACAGTCTAACTTTGTTTATTGCTTTTTCTCCTGGAATTCAACATTTTATTGAGCTTATTATTTTCTAGCCATGTGGTCTTCAGTTTAATCTTTGGACACAGCAAGAGCAAGTCTATGCCTTGGCTGTACTCGCCATCCAATCTCCATCCATATTCTGGTCTCAGCTCTAACGTTGCCTTCTTAAACCCAATATCTGACCAAAGACTCTCTATAATTCTTTCCCTCACCATTAGCCTCCTCCCAGCTTTCAAAAACTTAGTGACAGGGTCTTTTGTGTTCTAGGCTAGCTTGAGACTACCTGTGACCTTGAATTTTGAACACTCCTGCTTTTACCCCCCAAATGCTGCAATTAAAGACAAATCCCTTCACACCCTGTTTATATGGCACTCAGGAACAAACCCAGAACTTTATGCATGTTAGGTAACATTCTACCAACTGAGCTACACCTCCAACTCACCCCCAATGCTTTCTACCTCTTCAAGATTCATCTATTTTTCTTTTTTTCTTGCTTGTTTCCATTGGAATTATTTTTATTTCTAAACTCTTATGCTGTATTGGGAGTTAAACACTGGGACTCACAAGTACTAGGTAAGCGCTCTGTCCTTGGCCCACTCTGTCCATTCATTACATTTCTGGTTTGTAATCTTCACTTCCTGTTCTCAGCTCATCTCTTTTCACCACCCCCTAAACAATATAAATGTCAGCTGAGTAGGGGTCAAATCTTCCCTCTCAGTGTTTTAAGCTCAGAACACTGTCCCACACACAGCAGGGACACCAGAAGTTCTCTTGAACAAGAACTTTTTTGAGCACAAATTGAGAGTGTGTACAAGAGGTGTTTGAAATAGTAAACAGATGGGTTTTGTAACAGCATCCAACACATACATCATACCTCAATTTCCCCAACTAAAAGTGAGAGTTGGGGTTAGATGACAAATAAGGCCCTTCCCACTAATTACAGTTCCATGATTATGACTCAGATAAAAAAAGATTAAAGTTAATTTTCAAAAGGACAGTTACTAAGTAAGGTAGTGTCCACCCCTATAATTTAAAACCATGAGTCATCTCTGTCTGATTCATGCATAGTATCTCTAAACTCTGTAGATACAGACCTCAAAACTCTTCACACAGACAGAAGCAGTGCAGTATGGGTGAGGCAGAACCGCTCAGAAGTGAAAACAAATACATTTGCACAGACCTCTAGGTTAAATCAGAGCTGTGGAGAACAAAGGGAGATTGTGTTTCTCTTTGTTCTTCTTCCTGTGCTCCACTCATGAATACCTAGAATTCCTAGGTGAGTGAATCCTTGGATTAATGCCCTTTTATTATCTTTTCTACTCATTAGTTGAGGTACTTCTCCTGGCTCATTACTCTCAGAGTCTAGTGGGGGTGGGGAGATTATCCTGCAAAACCATATGTGTGTTGGTTTGAATGAAAACTGTCCCTGAAACACTTGGTCCAGGTTTGAGGGCTTATGGCCCCACCTCACTTCCAGTTCACTCTCTCTGCCTCCTGCATGTAGGTAAGTGTTTGATCTTGCAGCTTCATGTTCCAGCTGCCTTCTGCCATGCCATGTTGACACTGTCATTAGGAACTCTAGCCCTCTGGAACAATAAGCCAACTTTTGTTTGTTTGGTTGGTTTTTCGAGACAAGGTTTCTCTGTGTAGTTTTGGTGCCTGTCCTGGATCTCACTCTGCAAAAGAGGCTGGCCTAAAACTCACAGAGATCAGCTTGGCTCTGCTTCCCAAGTGCTGGGATTAAAGGGGTGCACCACTGCCACCTGGCTTGAATAATTTTTGTAAATTACTTTTGGTCATGGTGATTTATATGCCACCCAAATGCCCTTCACTGGTGAATCACACTGACTTTCCCCTTTTGAACTGTGTTTCATGTCTGGCTTCCTCCTTCACTTCCTGTGGTCTTCACTCAGCATGACGTCCTCAGTAATCCCTTCATCCCACATCTTCTCTGAAGGACAAGGACAACCCCATGTCAGTCCCCTTCATGATGCTTCTGTGCTCTCATCCTGTCATATAGTTCACACAGTTGCTTGCATATGTGGTCCTACTCAACATGATGCAAGCCAGAGAAGGCCTAGACTTTTTTTATTGGCTGTTTCTTCTCTCTTATCTTCAGCACCTTGAGTAGAATCTGTCACATAACAGATCCTGCAATAGCAGCTGAAAGGAGACCAATGCACAGATGAATGGATAAAGAGAATGTGGTAAATATATAAGGCAGAATTTTTATTCAACCCTAAAAAAAAGGAAGTCATGACATTTGTAGGAAAATGGGTTGAACTGAAGATCATTATGTTAAGCAAATAAGCCAGATTTAGACAAATATCAGATTTATATATACACAATTGTTTGTGTGAGTATACATGTATGAATGCATATATATGACATAATTATAGAAAGGGAGATGATAAGAGACTAAGATATGAGGTCTATAGAGAGGAAGGAATAGGAAGGGGTGGTAAAATACATGTGATATGAAAGCAGACAGGGTAAGTATTATTTGGACAGAAGAAGGAAAGCAGCTATTTTTGAAAATTAATAAAAATGTTTGGAAGCATACAAATGGGCTGCAGAAATGGCTGAGCAGTTAAGAGCATTTACTGCTTTTGCAGAAGACTTGAGTTCAATACCTAGCACCCACATGGTGGTTCACAACCACCTATAACTCTAGTTCTGTGGGTTCCTCAATCTTTTTTTTTTGACCTTTGTGGGCACAAAGGAATATATACATCCATGCAGTAAAACATTCACACACATAAATGCTTTTAAAAAACTAAAAATCAAACAAGAAAGCTTATAAATATGTAAATATGTAAATATATACTAAATATGTATATATATATATTAAGGAAAACTTTGCATGTCTCAGCTGTAATTTTTATAGTTTTTTTTAATTTATTCATTTTTATTTTATTTTATGTGCATTGACATTTTGCCTGTAGGTATATCTGTGTGAGAATGTCAGATCTTGGAGTTACAGTTGTGAGCTGCATGTGGGTGCTGGGTTTAAACCCGGGTCCTCTGAAAGAGCAGCCAGTGCCCCAACCATTGTGCCATCTCTCAAGTTCCTTAGCTGTTTTTTTAATAGCTGCTTACTCTCTCTCTGTGTGTGTGTGTGTGTGTGTGTGTGTGTGTGTGTGTGTGTGTGTATGCTTGAGTATGCTCACATGTTATTGTGTAAAAATAGAGGTCAGATGACATTTGCAAGACTTCTCTCCTTCCACTATGTGGCTCATTCCAGGGATTCACTACGATCCTCTGGCTTGGCAACAAGCTCCCTTACCCACTGAGCTATCCCACTGTCTACTATCTCAGTTTGGAGAAGAACTGAAGGATAGCACATATTATGTGAGAGTTTCTGGATCTATGATTTCTATAGAGGGTGGAGAGGGGAGGCAGTGAGCAAAAGCTGGCTTTGCTATGTTTATTATGTCCACTCCAGATTTAAATCTACCAGCAGAAATAAGTTCAAGTGTTGGACCCAGGACCTCTATGGGACTCTCCAAGATCCTCATTAGTTCCTGTCATGCTCCCTGAATAAGTGAGAAGAAAGAGGCAAAAAGAGAGAAAGGATTGGAGAAAGCAAAACAAGTGGGAGAGATGGAGAGACCTAGAGAAACATCATGGCTGTCATTATTTTTCTGTCCAAGATGGCTATAATGAACAGCCTATCAGCGGCCATTAAGCTTTCACATAGAGTTACACAGTAGTGAAATTCCTGCCTTAGAAACTCAGGGAGTTTGGGGACATCATAGATGAGAAGGAACCACTTGCTGGGAGAACTGTGGAAGAATCAGTCTGAGTCTACT
This sequence comes from Peromyscus leucopus, assembly GCF_004664715.2. Taxonomy (NCBI): domain Eukaryota; kingdom Metazoa; phylum Chordata; class Mammalia; order Rodentia; family Cricetidae; genus Peromyscus; species Peromyscus leucopus. The sequence goes on from NC_051065.1 coordinate 93,800,234, forward strand.
GTCCATGGCCATAACTGGCTGCCCCTTGGCCCAGAGAGACTTTAAGAAGTAATTACAGAGATAACAGTCACACAGATGCATGCTTTGTAGAGTTCACCTCATAGGATATTCTGGGTGCTCAATTAACTCATTAATTCTACTAACGATGATGTTTTAAGCAAAGCAATTGGCCAATACTAATGTTCACTCTAAATGTCAGAAATGGTCATGTGTTACATAAAAGCAAGAAGATAATGAAAAGACACAAGTTGCAAAACGTTTAGCAATTCGTGGCTCTAGTGCTTTCTAAGTCATCAATCCATTGATCTATGGTCTTGTGAAAGTTTGTACCACTTTAGTCTCAAAGATTCTCATGTACTCCATATTTCCTGCAGTTGGAGGGACATGATGTCTGTGAATGTGATGGTTACTGGTGAATGTGACCTCCTAATAGCCTTGGGTCCTTATGGAGACTGCCAAATTGCTTTTCTAGTACTTTGAATTCATAGACAATTTGATCCTCCCCAAAGACAGGGGTACTAATGGTGTCCTTTGCAGGTCTTCTCATTAGTACAGAGTCTTGGACTGAATTAGGCTAGTGCCCACTCCCAGTTTCTCTTCTGCACTTCCAAGAGGACGTTCTGCCTCACTGTCCAGTTGTAGGAAGGTTGCTCTTCTGCTCACTAGAAACTACCCTGCTGCTTCCTGTGTCCCCTTATACTATGTAGATTTCTTCCTTCACTTCAACTCCCCCCCCCCTTTTTTTTTTTTTTTTTTGGTTTTTTCGAGACAGGGTTTCTCTGCATAGCTTTGCGCCTCTCCTGGAGCTCACTTGGTAGCCCAGGCTGGCCTTGAACTCACAGAGATCCGCCTGGCTCTGCCTCCCGAGTGCTGGGATTAAAGGCATGCGCCACCACCGCCCAGCTCAACTCCCCTTTTTATAAGCTAATATTTATTGTTTCTTCAGATCTCAGTTCATATTCTTTTCCACTGCAGTGTGTGTTTAAATAACCAGCCTTTAACTTTTGTTAGGGATCCTGTTACCCTTAGCAGATTATAAGAGGCATGGTCTGAATGAAGGCCACATCTCTCCCTTGACAATAAAGTCCATTGGGAAGAACCATCCAGTCTTCTAGCTCCATGGTCAAACATCATATCAACCATACAGTAGGTGCTCAATAAGTCAATAACTCAATACTGAATAAAGAAAAGGAAGGACACATATGCCACAAAAAACCCTAATAGACTCTCAATAACTTACACATTAAATATTCACACTTTCTCAAGCTGTCTGGTCAATTCTAATCTCACACAGTAAAGGACAGTAAACAGATCCAGAATGAAGAGACTTATAAACTATTATATTGCAAATAAAGGTTGGGGGTGAAGTCTTCACATCATGAGTTCTACACTAATGCCCTAAACTTCCAATAAGCAGTTCATTATTTTAATGTAAAGTAAGTAATCTTGAGTATTCATATGACATTGCGAACTGAGGTTTCTGGGGGTTGAGGAGAAGTTACATTCATGCTAAAGATTCTTCAAGGCTGAATAACTGATTAGAATTTCTCAAAATTGGAGAGTGGGGATGTGGCAGATCCAAAACAAAGTTATCTTGGACTATCTTTATCACCTTAATAGCCATTCATTGCCCACATCTGTATCAGACATAGCATACTTGGAATTATGAGATAAAAATTTTTTAGAAGATGTTATCTTAATAAACCATAAGCTTTCAACAACTTCAAAGCTCAGAATGCCATCAGATAGAATCTGAAACATAAGAAGGTCCTCCTCCAGTTTCTGTAAATAGATTACCATAGGTTTGAAACATGCTTTGCGTTAGGAAATTCCTTTGCTCTGTAAACTATAAAAGGTCCTGAAACTAGATTCATATCCATGGACATGTCTTACTTGGGCAACTTGAACCTGTGTTTCTGAGCCAGATCCTCCATACTTACCTATTGTGTTTTACTTCCTTTTAGATAAGAGTTGTGTTTTCCGCCGGGCGGTGGTGGCACACGCCTTTAATCCCAGCACTCGGGAGGCAGAGGCAGGCGGATCTCTGTGAGTTAGAGGCCAGCCTGGGCTATGGAATGAGTTCCAGGACAGGTTCCAAAGCTACACAGAGAAACCCTGTCTCGAAAAAGAAAAAAGAAAAAAAGGGTTGTGTTTTCTAAAGAGACAATGACAATGGGTTCTAACTCAGTTCTCTCAGCCACACAACCATTAATAGGAAACACACTTTAATAAGTTCAGAACTGTTCACACAATAGTGACTATAGTGAGCACATATTATAATGTATCAAAATTGCTAAGCAGGATCTGGGAAGAACGATTGGGGGGATAAAGCAGTTCTTCATAAGTGTGAGGAGAGGAGTTCAAATCCCTAGCAGATATGTAAATGGGCACTGTGGCATGCTTGCTATCCTACCAGCAAGAGCTTGAAAAGAGAATCTATAGAGCGAACTGGTTAATAGACTAGTTGAATACATAAGCTCTGGGCTCAAAGGAGATATCCTGAGTTAACATCTAATGTGGAAAGTGATGGAGGAAGACTCTTGATGTTAACTTCTATACTCCATACTTGACACCCACCCACCACACACATATGCACCCAAATACATAGGAACACACACACACCATGCACACATACACATGCAAGAAAAAAATTAGTCTCATTTCAGAAGTTCTTATGACAAAAAAATAAATATTTGAAGTAATGGGTTTCAAATTAATTAAATCAAGCAAAGTGAGTAAGTCTTCAAGGTGTAGAAATTATGTTGTATGGTATAAATATATGTAATATTTATAACAATTAAAATGACAGTGAAATAATAATAGACCACGTGATCATAAGCTGACATTTCCATAGGCATCAACTGTAGTGTAGGAAGTGGTGGTCTCTGAGGACGGTTTGATGTATCAATACCGCTAGCTCTGCACACCATAGTCCTCACCCTCCTGCCCAGCCCTGCTCACTATTACAGTCAGAAATAAATGAGTAAATGATTCCAGTTCCATTGTCAAAGCTCTTGTATCCTGAACACATGCTCTCTTTAAAACAGCTTTCAAATTGCATTAATTTATTATTTGCTTTGTGTCTAGGTGAGTGTGTGCCACATTCTACACTTGGAAGTCAGAGGACAATTTCAAGGAATTGGTTTTCTTTTTCTATCATATTGTGTGCCTGGGGATCAAACTTGGGTCATCCAGCTTGGCAGCATGTGCTTTACCTACTAAGCCAACCCATCAGCTCACAAATACATCCCCTTAGATAATGAAAGGGGATTAGCCATTCCAAAAGTTTGATGCAAAGGAGGTGGATTTTAGTGAGGACTTGCTGGGGAGACACAGGCTTTCATGGGTTGCCAATTTTTAGCAGGTCCTCAGGCCACCAAGGAATATAGCAAGTCCAAACAAAATCCAATCAGGAATGTGAACTCCTTTTTTTTTTTTTTTTTACTTTTTAAATTCCTTTTCTTCACTCTTTCTTTTACCAGGTTGACAGTCTATATGGTGAGATGGAACAAGGGAAATTCAGTGTGGATGAGAACGAACATTAAGCTGAAGAAATGAAAAACATATGCACAGACATTCTATTTAGAAATGTACGTAATTATTTATTCATTCATTTGTTTCAGGCAGGGGCCTGGCATGTGGTCTAGGCTGAAAACTGAGATCCTCCCACCTCTGACTCTTGAATACTGGGATTCTATGCATTTACCACCATGGTGAAGAAAACCTGCTATGTTCATCTTCACTCTTGAAAAGGGGTGCCCTACAATAGCACAGAAAAACAGCCACCAGAACAGTGTATAGTACTATGTTGTGAAGTATTTAATTATTGTATTGGTGAGGCTGGGAAAGTAAGTCAGCAGTTGTGAGCAATACTGCTCCTGTACAAGACTCCAGTTTGGTTTCTAGTACTTATGTCTGGTGGTTCAGAAACTTCCATAACTCCAGTTCCAGGAGATCTGGTGCCATCTTCAGGACCCCCCACGTATATCTATTCACAGGTGCTCATATGCTCTACTTCACCTACACATAACTAAAAATAAATGTTGTATTGGTGACCACTTAAGATAAAATATCCTGTGAGTGTAGTGATCATAATTCCCATTCTGGCATTCAGTTAATTTTGGTGTGCTGATAGAAAAGAATAAATCATTGGGACCATCGTAATGAGAATGTATTTTTGGTACTCCATGTCAGTTCATGGATTTCTCCACCTGTGCTCTCTCCTCCTAGACCACACAATATGAGTTCTACAACCTATGACATCTTGGGAGGTGTCAGTCATCCAAATGCTCCCCAGATAGCCAAAACGCACTGGAAACAATGGGCCTTTGATTGTCAGGGCAACAGCAGAGCTCCATCCTGGTGTCCTCATCTGCTTTCCCTTAGCCTCCTTGAAAATCGCTTCACATTGCAGCTTGATGTGCTTGGTTGTACAATACCACAGATGAAAATATCATATTTACACAGTGTTGCATAAGCTATGGCTTCATTGTTGTTTTAATTACTGTGCTCTCCAGTTTGAGCTCTTTACATAATGGTGCACCTGGCTAATTCCTAGCACTGAGAGCAGGGCCTCATCTTTTTATAACTTCTTTTTGTAACAGTGTGTGACCCATGGCCACATGATCCACTTGCAACAACTCAACTTTCAGGCGACAGTGAGTGCTGTGAAGGATGAAGAGGTACAGAATCATGCAGGGTTAAATGTCTAGCCTCTCAGAGACTATAGTTAGTCCATGAAACATCCTATGCTTAGATTCAATCAAACACATCACTTAGACCATAATATGAGGGGAGAACTGAAGCCCAGAACAGCCTTTGACTCATGAACCTCCTCAGGATGTGTTATTGATGACAGGGGCTGTACTTTATTGGATCAGTGAGCTGGTACTGAGGAACCTGGGATGTGCTGTGGACATAAGTGTGATGGTCGACAATGACTACAACCAAACAGCCACAAGTGAAAATAAATGGCCTGGGAAGAAAAAAAAGAATTTTCTTAGGGCAGAAGAGATGTGCTTGTGTGTTTGTGTGTGCTTGGTCATGCATGAGTATGTGTACATGTGTATGGAGACCAGAGGTCACCTTGAGTTTTATTTTGTTTAATTGTGATAGGCTCTCACTAATTAAGTTAAATTAGCTGGTCAGTGAACCCCAGTAATCCCCCGGACTTCACTTTCCCATATGCCTGACTTCAAGTGATTTCTCAAATTTCAAAAGTTTTTATTATTTTTATTTATGTGAATGTGGGTATATCTGCATGTAAGTATGTACATGTGTGTGCAGATGCCCATAGAGTCATTAGAGGGTATATGCTCCTATGGAGCTGGAATTATAGGCAATTGTGAGCCACCTGAAGTGGCTGGAACCAAATCTAGTTCTCTGTAACAATAGAAAGTGAGCATCTGATGGGTGATGGTGCTCTGTATGCTGTGAATGTGTTGCTCTGGTTGGTTGATAAATAAGATGCTGATTGGCCAGTAAGCCAGCAGGAAGTATAGGCAGCGCAAGCAGACCAGGAGAATTCTGGGTGGATGAAGGCTGAATCAGGAGACGCCATCCCGCCATCCAGGGAGCAGCATACAACGGCACACAGGCAAAGCCACAGAACATGTGGTGACATATAGATTAACAGAAATGGTTTGAGTTTAATTGTAAGAGCTAGGCCTGAGCTAATGGCCAATTAGTTTTAATTAATATATGTCTCTGTGTGTTTACTTGGATCTGAGCAGCTACAGGACCAGGCAGGACACCAGAAAAACCCTTCAACTACAAGCATCTCTCCAGTTCCTGAAGTACTTTCTTAATCTTAGCTGTGTTAATGGTTTTAACAATTCCTGAATTACATTTTTTTAAAAAAAAAATTTGTTTCATATTAGTGTGTATAACAAAATGTTAGTTAGCTCCAGATCCTGGCAATGGCAGGTTGCATCTAAAAACCAAATATATAGGTAAGTAAAATAAATAAGTAAATAAAATCTGATTGTACTATTTGCTGATTTTCATAGTACCAAGAATCTCATTATGGCTAATTCCAAGTCATTGAATTAGGACTCAGGAAGAAATACAGAAATCAACTGTCCTGAGCTAATGGGATCTGGCTCCACCATTCCATGAATAAGAGGAAAAATTACTAAAGCAACATCAAACTTTTACTCTGGTTTCAGAATTCACAGGGAAATTTCCATATGTGAATTCATCTACTTCTCAGGCTTTGGAGGCCTGAAGTATCCTTATAACTGAAGTTACAGGGGTGGCAGTAGTTATTGTCACAGGGAAGGGACACCCTTCTTCTATGAAAACAGATTCTGTAGCATTCTCAGTTATTACCAAATCTCATGTCCTCAAAGTTTCAATATACTAAAGTATTGTGTCTTTCTACTAATGAAGGACTCAGGCAGATTTGTAAGCTACCATTTCCTGGGTTAAACCCAAGACTAACTAAGTCCGAGTATTGTAGGACCAGAGGCAGGCATTAGTCATTAGTAGCTTTTAAATCTATCCTGGGTAATGTATAATGTAAATTATTGCAGGGACAGGCCACTCTGTTTATAATTTTGCTCATTGTTTTTATATTCACACATCTAGCATTTTAGCTATAGAACTAATACTGTCAAACACCCACTAGTGCTTGACAGTTTGAGGAATTATTATTCGTTTAACTTAATTTCTAATTCAGTGTGTGTATGTGTGTGTGTGTGTGTGTGTGTGTGTGTGTGTGTATGTGTGTGTGTGTGTGTGTGTGTGTGTGTTGAGACCAAAAGTCAGTGCTGAATGTCTTCCTCAATCACTCTCCTTTTACTTTGTGAGACAGGTTCTCTTACTGCACTCTGAGCTCACCAGTTTGGCCAGCGAGCTCTGGAGATACTCTTGTGTTTGCTTCCCCAGTTCTGGGATTATAGAAGTACTCTGCCATGCCAGGCTTTTTCTGTGGATGCCAGGGATCTGAACTCTGGTTCTTGGCATGCCATTGCATAGTAAGCACTTTAACCACTTAGCCATTTTCCTAGCCCCTTCCCCGACCCCCATGTGCTATCTCAGATGCTGAAGCTACAGTATAGCTAGAAACACCTTTTACTAACTTCCAAAAGGAAATCATCCATTGTATGTACTTAAACCTTCAAGAACAGTCAAACAAATAAGAAAATCATGAGCATGATGGCTCAGTGGGTAAAATCACTTTCCATTAAGCCTGAAGACTTGAGTTTGATCCTCAGACATGATTGGTGGAAGTGAAGAAGTGATTCCTGAAAACTGCCTTCTGACCTCCAAGTGGATTTTACAGTATGGGTGTGTACACACACACACACACACACACACACACACACACACGCTGTGGGATGTTCTGTATGTCCTGTGGGAGCCTGTTCTCGGGTTCCTTGTGGCTTTACCCAGCAGGTCCACATAGAGGATGATTAGGACCAAGGGTCTGAGTGCAGGTGTCTGAGACGGTCTGTACTTGGCTGTGCTGTGGGATGGTCTGTATGTCAAGTTGCTCTGAATGGTCAATAAATAAAACACTGATTGGCTCGTGGCTAGGCAGGAAGTATAGGTGGGACTAACAGAGAAGAGAAATAAAAGAACAGGAAGGCAGAAGGAGATTGCCTGCCAGCTGCCACCCTGACAAGCAGCACGGAAAAGATGCCAGTAAGCCACGAGCAACGTGGCAGGGTATAGATTTCTGGAAATGGATTAATTTAAGCTATAAGAACAGTTAGCAAGAAGCCTGCTACAGCCATACAGTTTGTAAGCAATATAAGTCTCTGTGTTTACTTGGTTGGGTCTGAGCAGCTGTGGGACTGGCAGGTGACAAAAATTTGTCCTGACTGTGGGCAAGGCAGGAAAACTCAAGCTACACACACACACACACACACACACACACACACACACACACACACACACACAAGGATTAAAAGAACATCCCAGCAGTTATCACTTGGTGATTTCTCTGTCTTGTAGATTTCCAGGGGAAGTCACTTTTAAATCAGAACAAGATCTGTTTTCTTACAAGGATACTTCATTCTGCCTATCAATTTAAGTGAGATGTTTGGCAGTTTGGGGCTCAATCATGGTTGTACCTTAATTTAAGCACTAGAGAGGCCCCTAAATTGCTCTTTGCAAGTCATATTTAAGGTAGCATTGAATACTGCTTCCCTGTTAACTCAGATTATCATTCATCTTCATTACAAATGAAGTGTAATTGGAAGTGGCTCCTAACAAATTTAGCTACAAATGTCTCACTGGGCCCTCTATTAAGCACCAATCAATAAAAAGCAAACCAACCAAAAGACAAAGGATTTCCTGGTAAATAAAAAAAAAAATGCAAAAGAGGAGTTAGTTATTTCAAATGAATTTCTACCAAGAGACAGACTTCTCTAGTCCCTTGACCCCCTAAATCAACCATTTAGTTAGCCTTGTAGGTCTAGTAAATCTGTATTTGTTGCTCATGATTAGGAAGCAAAGTATGTCTGATTTGCTCAAGTAGTTAATATCTCTTAATTGCCATTAATTAAGTAATGACTGCACAGAGGCAAATAGTCATTTTCTCTGAGACTTGGGACTGTATACTTTCCTTTTCTCACTGAGCAGCTTGGCATGATAAGTGTTTCCTCCTTGACACTGGATGTTGGTCCTGGATTCACTTCTCCTTAACTCTAAGCAATGTAATACTCCATATAGCATCAAGGAGTGCACCATTTCTGTGTCCTGAGAGGTGAATTCTGAGCAGACTCCACAGGTAAGAGGGGAACCTTGCTAATGCTGAGTCAGGAACAGTGCACAGGCTTGGTGGTTCTCAAAGGGCAGTGAGGAAATGAAGCATTTAAAGCACACTTCTTTTGTACTGCAGGAAATGCTCTCAGGCACTAAATGCTCAGATGTTTTCCTTGAGTTTTTTGTTTGTTTATTTATTAATGTGATAATAATGCCTCTTTTAGTTTTATTTTTTAAATGGATATATTTGTGACATGATGACTCACATCCATAATCACACTCAAATTGCTGACACAGGAAGACTGTTGGATGGTTGGTTATAATTTCCAGGCCCGTCTGAACAATAACATGAGACCTGTCTTAAAAAGAACACTATTAACTACTTTTCTCACTGTTGTGACCAAACACCTGATGAAAGTGACTTTAGGAAGAAAGAAAGAGATTGAGAGTCTTGTCCACTGTAATGGGAAAGGCATGGAGGCAGGTGAACAAGGCAGCTAATCACATTATATCTGCCATCAGGAAGCAGGAAAAGGTGGATGCCAGTATTCAGATCACTTGATGCATTTTATTCTTTCCAGCACCCCAGTCTAGGAAAGGCATTATCTATGTCCAAATATGTCTTCCTACTTCAGTTAAATCTCTCTGGCAATTTCTGCAGACATTTCCAGAAGTAATTCTATTGGATAATTCTTGATTCTATAGGGTTGACCATCAGGATAAATTTATCCTATATCTCTCTCCCAAAAACATGTATGCAAAGAGATGAGGAGGAATTTCATATTTTGTCACTATTTCACGTGTTCTCAAGTGCTAGAATGACTTACTTGCTAAGAGAAACCCTCTTGGATTTTCTTAAGCTGACCTTGGAACATGGATTCCATCAGCCTTGATTCTCCATGCTGTGGATTAATATTTCTCTTTGCTTCTCTTTTTCTTCATGGCATTTCCCTTTTTGTCACTGAATTCTCCCATAAATTTAAATATCAGAATTAAGTAGTTCAAATTAATTGTATACTCCTACTCAGTCAAAATATCAACTTAAATGTTCAGTAGAAGGGCCTGTGATCATGCTGTGGTATTTCAGTGTTTCCACAACTGCTCATGGAGGTAACACAGAGAACATCTGCTCTATATTATGGATCAGAATATTAAGAAAGGCAGGGCTGTGGTCCCACATTACCAAGCCAGTAATGGGAAGATCTAGTAATCCAACAAAATCTCTCTAATACACATCCTTAGTAATTTAGAGGATGTGTCACTCTGTGGGTTCCATGAAGGCACATGCTTCTCCTCCATACTTTACTTTCCAACACAATCATGAGAAATAGTATATTAAAGGCTATAAGAACCCCACAAGAGAATATTTTGGAGTCACAGTTTGATGGTTTCAGTTCTCATAGCTTCAGTGCCTAATGGAATGGCTACAAAAGAGCCTTGCCTATGGTCATATCAATTAATGAAGGTAGTTAAATCTATAGGTCTTTCTCTTTCAACTATTGCTTTTTTCTGCTTTAATTTAAAAGAAAAGAGGACATATACACAAACAGGTCAAAAATAAATAAATAAAAATACAGAGCATCAAGACAGTATTAAATTAAATTTTAAAAAAGCTTAATCTGTAATACACATGGAAGAAAATTCAGCCATTTAAAAGACACTAGATGCCCCATGCTCATAGAATCCCTCTTCTCTCTTCCACTGGACTCCTGGAGCTCAGCCTGGTGTTTGGCTATGGATATCTGCATCTGCTTCCATCAGTTACTGGAGAACAGCTCTATGATGACAGGGTAATCACCAATCTGATTACTGGGGTAAGATCAGGCACCCTCTCCACTATTGCTAGTAGTCTAAACTGGAGTCATCCTTGTGGAGGGAGTCTATGAGCAAGGGTTATCAAAATCATGATGGAGAAACCTACAGAGACAACCAAATCAAACCAGTGGAAACTCATGAAATTTAGATCAACAGCTGTGGAACCTGCATGGGATTGGACTAGGCCCTCTGCATAGTGAGAGCTGTGTAGCTTGATCTGCTTAAGGGGTCCCCGGGCATTAGGATCATAATCTATCCCTGGTGCATGAGCTGGCCTTTTGGAGCCCACTACATATGATGGGACACTTGGAACAGCCTGGAGGCAGAGGGAGGGGCTTGGACCTGCCTCTACTAAATGTACCCCCCTATGGGAGGCCTTACCTTCTTATAGGAGGGAAAGGGGGTTGGGTTGGGAGGGGAAGGCTAGAGGGGTAAAAGGAGGGAAGAGGGGGATCTTTGGTATGTAAAATGAACAAAAAAATTTCTTAATTAAAAAAAGACACTAGAATGAGAAAAATGCATTGTTTGTTATAAAACAACAGAAAGTTTGCTGTTAGTGTAAACTTAGTGGGACCACTTTAAAAAACTGAAGAGCCTTTTTTTTTTCTGGGATGGTAATTGCTTTTTTTGGTTCAATGCTCTTGTGTGTTTGCTTGATTAAAAACAAAAACAAACAAACAAACAAACACAAAAGTCTGAGAGGATGGCTGCTAGCAGTACTTTTGACTACCTTATATGATGGAACATCTGGAATCTTCCATTAAGGATATTTAATGCCCTATCTTATGAAGATGAAAAGACAGATTCTTGGGGCAAAGAGAAAGTTCACCATGATGAAACAGTTCAATGTTCAATATAGAGAAATCACACAGCGCTTACCTCCTTCAGTGCACATATTTGTACAAAGTCTAGTGAAGTTTGCACATTTCCTTTTTGATTGACTATTGAGCAGATTTATTAGAGAAAAGGCAAAAATATGGGAAGAAAATGGATGAGGCTCAGGAGCAAATGGAGAAAGAACAAGGAGGAGGTCTTTGTACTATGTGTCACAGAAGTTTAAAAGAATAAGTAGGACTTAGTCTATGTGTTTTTGGAAAGTGTGAACTGACCATCTTGAACAAGGATTTTTAAGGTGACACGGCAGTGTAGTCACTAAGGCTGTATCTTGTTTGGAAGGATAAAGTTTGAGATGGGAGAGCACTTAAAATAAATCAAGAATTACAGGATCATAATGCTTTATTAATGAAAATACATACTTTGAGGGATGAGAAGTGATAAATATAGAAGAAATAAAGGAACAAAACCCTTTCTTGTGAGTTCCTCTTCTCGTTTCCCTCAGTAGCCGTCCTCCCAAACCATGTTCTTCACCCCAGCAGGAAACAAAATGCCAACTCCACTGTCTTTCTCATGCATCTCGTCCATGCACCGCCTTTAACATTCCATATTACAAACTATTACAGAAACAAGTGTTAAAAGAATCAAACATGTCTAGGAACAATGCACTCTGTATTTTACTGAAAGTACCAACCAATGACCAATGAACTACCTTTGAAAGTAGTACAACCTAGTATTTTGGAGCTATAAAATATGACTGATGTTGTCTTTCATGCTAAACATTTATGAATTTGGGCTTTAGCTCTTAAATCTTAACTGTAGTTTAAGTATATTAATTTTCCCATAAGAAGATTCAGAGTATTTTATTTTCTTCTAGAAACAAAGAGATTATACTATACAAGTGCCTGGAAGTCCTCTTATGTCTGTTACCACTACAAAAATAAAGACAATGACACTTTAGGAGAGGCTAGCAGGAGGCACATGTTAGAGTGGATTATCACCCCCTTGATTACTATGAGCAAATGTAATATTATACAGCTGTGCCTTGTGAACAGCACACTAGTGTACCACGACAGAGCATACCTTACTCTTATTCTCATTGGGTAGGGACAGTTTTCACTTTGTGAAATGCCTGGCTAGGAGCATGGAACATCTGTAATGCAGGAATACAATGACATGGATGTGCAGGGAGTCAAAACCATGACAAAGAAAACTGCTCCCCAAGAGACCAAAGGAATGATTTGGCTATAAATTTGAATAAGAAACATGAAGAAAGTAGAATGGTGTGAGTTTAGGGTTATTCTGGGTAAATAACCAATAGACTCTTGCCAGTTTTAGGGACTCCTTCAGGCAGGCAGAACAGGAAGGCTTGATGTTCAGTGAGAAGATAGCTGCATCTTTGCAATTAATTACTCTTTTCTCATTCCCTGAAATATTCTTATAAAGCATGCCCTGGTCATGGCCTGAAAGTGTCTGATCATTAGGGCTTTGGGTTACTAATTTATAGAAATCACAACACTTGTTAAAATTCAACTCGGTACCTAAACAGACAAAGCAGAAATAATATGCTGAATGCAAACTACCGGGGATTGAAGATATTTGTGTGTGTGTGTGTGTGTGTGTGTGTGTGTGTGTGTGTGTGTGTGTGTATGTCTGAAAGGTTCTTAGAACACAGTACAAGAAGACTACCTAATCTAACAATGTTAAGACACTTCCAATGATCACTTCTTTTAGTCACTCAAATCTGTGACAGGTACTTGAAACTAAGTCAACTTTCGGGAGAATTTCATGAGACACAAGGGAGTAATAATCAAGGAGAGGAATCAAGAACCTCTAACCAAAGCATCAAATCCAGCATGCCATCTGATGCTGAAGTAGAGTTTCATTGAAACATGAATATGTATATTCACTTACCTAGTACCCATAGCTTCTCTGATGTTGTGGAAGAAGAGGGGAAAAATCACAAGAGAGACCAGACCACCTGGACCATAAAAGCCTGAAACATTCCCTACCTGGAGGGTCATAGAAAATGTTTTTTTTATCTTTGGAACAGGGAGATATTATGATGGGAAAAATGCCTCTTTCCCTATCCCTATCCCTTTCCCTTTGCCCTGTTTCCTCTCCCTTTCCTGATATCTCATGAAAGGGAGAATCCTTTTTTCACCAGGGAACAAGCCACTGTTTAATAAGATTTGCCTCTGGAGTTGGCATAGTCTTTATCACACCCTCATGGATCATCATCTCCACAGAATGTATTTGAAGTAAGAAAACACATCTGGCAATGGGAAGGAACTTTTGAATCGAAACCTGAACTGCGGGGGTTTCGTCCTTTTGCCACCATTGGCTCCTAATCTGAGTATCAAATAGGAACAAAGAACCCTCTCCCAGCCTGGCACCATGCTTGGCAATGGGAAGCCAGAGATCACTAAGAAACTGCCCGCCTGCAGAGAACATAGAAAGCGCGGAGGCTGGAGCAAGTCACTGAAATCTGATGAAGTAGTTAAAATAGCAGAAGCAAGTCCAGAGTACACCTGTTCTGGATGAGTTCTCTAAGTGTTCCTTTATTGCTTCAGTTGTGGGAAGTACCATAGATATCTTGTACTTTTGATCAATACCATAGATAATCTTATTTAAATTGTCCTCATCTGCACAAAGGAGGTAAAGATAATGTTGGACACATCTTTAAGCACTCTAGGAGGGTGAATTAAAAAAATATATTTTCAGGCTGTATATAGAAATGGTTCAGTCAGTTTGTCTTGAAAGCATGAGGACCCAGAGTTCAATCCTCAGAACCCAAATATAAAAGCTGGGCATGGTAGCACTTGCTGGGGAAGCAGAGACAGGTGGGTTCCTGGGGCTCACTGGCCAGGTAGCTCTACTATTTGGTGAGTTCCAACTTGGTAAAAGATTCTGTCTTTAAAAAAAAACAAACAAACAAGATGGATGACACCCATGGAATGACAGCCATGTCACCCTCTCGATGCACATGCACCTGCACACAAATGAACACATGCCTAAATGTATATACACAGACACAAAATACTTTTAGCTAAAGTAGAGAGTAGAATATATTAACACCTAAATCAATATGTAATAAAAAGACATATTAATTTTAAAAATGAAAAAAAAAATGAAGTTCTGTATTGAAAACGTGTAGGTAACAAGATGAGCACGTGGTGAACAAAATAAACAAATAGTCATTTAAAGTAAAACAATAGCATGCCAGTCAAGGGGGCCATGGCAATTATGGGCGTTACACTTTCACTGGGTTCTCTACCAGTTGTGAAGGAAAAGGAGAAGGAGGAGAAGGAGGAAGAGGAGGAGGAAGGAGGAGGAAGAAGGGGAGGGGAAGGAGGAAGGAAGGAAGGGAGAAGAAGAAGAAGAAGAAGAAGAAGAAGAAGAAGAAGAAGGAGAAGGAGAAGGAGAAGGAGAAGGAGAAGGAGAAGAAGAATGCTTTTTCTCTCAATGCCTGTTTCCTCACTCTCTGGCTGCTAAGTCCGTTTCTACACTGGCATTAGTGCCTATTTCTTCAGGATTCTGGTGCATACTGAAGACCAGCTGAGATCCCCAGCCTTGTGGGCTGAACAGTTGGATTCAGACTAAACAGTTGCCGGATTCTTGAACTTTCTGTTAGTAGAAAGCATTTGTTGGACTAGCTGGGTCATAGATTTTTAAATCATTCTTAAAAAGCACTGTTATATATGTGCATATGTATATACATATATGTGTACATATACAGATACATACATATATATTCATTCTATCAGTTTTTCCTAGGAACCCTAATACAATCCAGTACCTAGCACAAGAATTCAATGTTCTTCATGGAGTAAATCATTCCCACCCTTCTACTAGCTCCCTCTATTGACTTAGCCTTTCCTTTCTGTAGGGGCAACTTGGCAGCACAAAGACAACCAGGTGGAGACTCAAACCTCTAACTCTGACAAGGATGGAACTTTATCATCTGTTATATACCTGAGATTCTTCTCAAAGTGCTCTTTTTGGCAAAAGATAGCCTAGGCAATGCATTATTTTAAAAACATGGGCAGAAATATAAATATAAATATAAACATATAGAAGGCAGCTTGACTATATAAACAATTCACCAAAACAACATTAGATTTCCTCCTAGGGTAATTGATCACTTCCATGTCATGGACATTAGACCAAGTTTATAGTACTAGGAATGAAATTTATAGTACCATATTAGAAATGGTTGAAAATGTAAATCACATTTTATCACCATTTACTGTTGATGTGAAAGTTTCTTTTTTCTTTTAAAAATGTATATGAGTGTTTTGACTCCATGTATGCATGTGTGCTCTGCACATGCCTGGTAGCCACAAAGGCCAGAGAGTGTTACTGGATTTACAGATGGTCATGAGCTGCCATATGGGTGCTAGGAACACAAGCCAGGGTCTTATACAAGAGCAGCAAGTACCCTTAACTGCTAAAACAATTCTCTAGTCCTTAAGATTTCTAATATTCATTGAACTGTACAAGAATTGGTTTTAATAAGAAGCACAGAGTCTCTCTTTTTAAGGGATGTGGACATGAAGCTGTAGGAAATGGCTTCCTTTAGTTTGAGGTCAGGAGTTCTCTTGTGTGAGAGGTAACACAATTCATGCTCTTGGGTTCAGCAGTCTGATTTATAGGATGGCTTATCATTCTCCTTCAGCCATCACCCTGACAAGCCTATTGATTCTACTTGAAAATCTGTGTGGAGAGCCCCATTTTTATAGATATTTTTATACTTTCCAATGTCTGTATGCATTTTGAGCTAGAGAAAAGATTCTTGAAAAATATATCACCACTACTGGTTTGTGAGAAGGTGTGCTCCCAAATAAGTGGGAAGGATTTTACTTATGAGATTTCTTTTTAAGATCATCCAGAACACAGTGTAAAAATCTCTAAGGTTTTTATCATGTTTGTTAAGAATCACCTGATGGAAGTGGCCAACAGATTAGTTAGTGAGGGTAGCTTTCTGAGAGGGAAAATGTGATGAGAATTCATTACACTTTTCACATAAGTCCTACAGACCAAACATGAGAAGGCATAAGGGACCATACTCTCTGCCTTCATAATGCAACATATATGCCTACAAAAGGCATATATTTCTATGATTGTACTTAATTCTAGTGAAAGCTGCTGAAGGCACATGGCATTATACAGGCAGGGGAAGTATAGTTTGATGAGGCAGAGCAATTTGCATGTTCATATCAGTTTTAAGTGCCAAGGTCAATAAATGAACCTGGGGTAAATAAAATCTCATTGTAAATCAGTTTCTAAATCTCATGTGTAGCTTAACCTCATAGCTTAACAGTTAAGAACAAAAAAATCTTCAAAATAAGCTCTAGACGATAGTGTTCTCTCTCTCTCTCTTTCTCTTTCTCTCTCTCTCTGGTGTAAACGCACAAATGCACAGACACATGCACACATACACACGCACACACATCTTTTTTTTATTTGTTTCTGTTTTTCAAGAGAGGGTTTCTCTGTGTAGACCAGGCTGGCCTTGAACTTCTAGAGATCTGCCTGCCTCTGCTTCCCCAGGACTGGGATTAAAGATGTTGCACCACCACTGTCTGGCCACACAAATACATTTTAAAAAGAATCTGGGCCCTAAAGTGGTCTTTATGCATGCATTTGTATATGCACTAGTGGAGATGGAGTAACAGGTACTTATGAGCCATCTGACATGGTTGCTAGGAACCAAACTATTCTACCGCAAGAGCACCAAATGCTCTTAACTACAGAGCCATCTCTTTAGTCCTGGATCCATCATCTTCATGGCTATAAGATTTCCAAAATTTCTCAAAAGGAGTGACACTTAGAGGTGAACAGCATTTCCTCATATAATAAACACATTATTTTTCAATGTTTTGCATAAATGAGTGTTTGGGTATGTGCAGGTGTGCATGCACATGTATGTGAATGCCAGAGGGTAACCTCCAGTATCCTTCCTTAGGTACTCCCCCTTATATTCTCTGAGAGTACAGCCCTCTCACTGCCTAGGGCTTCTCAGCCTGTATAGGCTACCCAGTGAGTCTAAGGGGTTTGTCCATCTCTACCTAACCAGGAAAAGGTTTACAGGTGTGTCATGCCCAAGGTTTTTTGAGTATATTCCGGAAATAGTAGTCAGGTTCCATGCTTGCAAGACAAGCAAACCCTTTACCAGCTGAACCATCTCCTGAACCCAACTTTTCCACTTATACTCCAAGTATATGTGTGCATATGTGTGTACAGGTGCATGCCTATGTGTGTTGGAGTTTTTCTCAATGACAACACATGATACAACTATGGTTGATATGTATAATATAATATATATTATATGTTTGTGTGTGTGTATGTGTATATACTGAAAAGGAAGATACTTAGTTTGGAAGCCTATGCTTTGAAAGATTGGGGCAGGCAGAAGGCTAGAGTTCACACTGGAGCCTAGGCACACAGAGATGGCTGTTTAGGGAGAAGCTCCAGTCCTTCTTTGCTATGGAGCAGAATCACTGCACATCTTTCAGGGAAATGCAGTCACTAGACTCTCTACCATGTGCTGGGACATGCTGTTGATTATGCATCTTCCCTTGCTGCCTTCTCCATTCATCTCTCAGAGCTTTCTTGACATATAAAAGAGGAGAGGAAGACATCTTTCACCTGTCCACGTAAGGAAGAAGACATCTTCCCCATCAATACAGCTCCTCAATATGTCTCAGCTTATTGGCTTATTGTTGTTTACATAGTTTCTTCTCCATGGTTTTTTATCCTGCCTGAATGTTTGGAATGTACTCCTTAAAGCTCTCCACCCTAACACTTTGTCCTGCACAAAAGTGACAGTTAATAATTGTTGGCCAAGTAAGGGGACTGATTATAATATCCACAGAGACAGGCTACTGGAAGGCAATTTTATAACAAGTATTATGTAATTTCCGTAAGTAATCCCATTCCATACTCCAAATCACCCCACCTAGGGCAGATACTCCCTTGTCAGTCTACAGGTGGTAAAGCTGGCAGGGCTGGGTCTTGGAGACCCTGGTTCATAGCACTAACTCTCCGAGACCCGCCCTTTCCTCGGTTTCTTCCAAGCGTGAATCCATATGGAGAATTAAGGAGAAAAAGAGAAGTTGATGTTCCGGTGATGAAAAAAGAAGTGGAGATCTGCTTCAGAAGATCTCTACTAAGGCAGCCACCTCTCCTCTTAATTAGTACTGGGCGCCCAGGGAGAAGGTTAGCTTTCCGATGAGCTGGTTCACACAAAAGCTAGGGAAACTCATTACTCCTCCCGGCAGGGGTTCAGCTCTCCCTCCCCAATCCTCCTTAAAAGCACAGTGGGGTGACTGTGGGAGAGACAAGGAAACATAAATAACAACTGTGCTTTCTAAACAGCCCGCTCTGCACACTTCTCCTTCAAAGAGGGGGGAAGTACATGCGCTTTGTTTCCAGGCCAGAGAGGATGTCAGAAGAAGAAGGCAGAAGGATTCCAATTTTCCATCTGTTTCCAAAGAGCTAGAGAAGGGAAACAGGGACTTGGCCTGAAGCCGGGGACAGGGGTCATGGAGCAGCTCCAGGATTGCAATGGTCTCTTAGCATGCTGTAGAGTTTGACAGTTCACGCAACATTTCTGAGTGGATGCTCTCACTGTTCTTTTGAGCCCGGGTATTTGGTGAAGTGGCTGTGACCTCTGGGTGTCATAGAGTAGGATACTGAAGAGAGGCTGAAAAACTTTTCAAGGGTCTCCCATTCTCCCTGTAAAACCACGGTCCAACTCTAAGTGTGGACTATGTCCCCACTCATTCTTCCTCCAGTCCTGGTAGGGAGCTTTACAGCATTGGAACTTTCAGGAATCTGTCAGTAAATAGCCTGGCCCTTGTTCCCCACAAAATTAATGATTTCAAAGTCTGGAGGCTAATAAGAACCATTGAAATATGATTGAGATCCAAGGACTTTTCAACAAAGGCATTTTCCTACAGGCTGGGGAGGGTCAAGGGATCTTGTTCCTTATTCCCAGCACCCCTTTACTACCCACAGAGCAGACAAAGGTGTACATGTGGCATGTCTTTATGAGATTAGTAAGGCTGGTATCTCCTAAGTTATCACTGAGAGTCAGTTCATCAGATTAAAAGGCAAAGCACATACATTCCTGTGGTTACCCTGCTAAACTCAGGGTTTTTCAGACACAGTGCTGGATTACTTTTCTTTCTACTGTGTTCAAACATGAGGTGAAGAAGCCTCTTAAGAGACAATGTGTTTATTTGTCTCATAGGCTAAGAACAGATGTAGTTAATTCATCATGGGAAGGAAGACATTGCAACAGGTGTGTATGTTTTCGTCACAGTGTGTCTGCAGTTAAACAGCAGAGAACAGAAATGAGGTGGGGAAAGTTATAAATCTCCAGGCCTAGTGGCTGGAGAGAGGTTTCAATGGGTAAGAATATTTGCTGTGCAAGCATGAGAAACATGTAGCATTCACTGGAAAAAGTTGTGAATAGACTTATGTGCTTATAACACCAGTTTCGGGGCTGGGACAGAGACGGTGGATCATCAGAACTAGTTGGCCTAAAGGTGAACTTCAGGCTTTGGTTCAGTCTCAAGGGAATATGATGGAAGATGATATATCGTGACATTAGATGTCCTTCTCTGGCCTCCTTGGGTGACCACATTCATACACATACTCACTACACACACACACACACACACACACACACACACACACACACACACGAGAGAGAGAGAGAGAGAGAGAGAGAGAGAGAGAGAGAGAGAGAGAGAGAGAGAGCAAGACAGTGACAGAGACAGAGAGCGAGAATAAAAGCAATGATTTCTAACCCTGCCTCAGTGACACACTTCCTTCACTGAGGCTCATTTCTTAAAAGTTTCACACCTTCCAAAACAACATTACCAGCTGGGAACCAAGTATTGAAACACAGAAGCCTATGGGGGAGCATTTCATGTTCAACCCACAACTGGTAATGTCTTGAGAGAATGATAAAAGACAATATGAGAACATACTCTAGATTTTCTACAGTTCATATGGTCTCTCGGGCAAGAGAATCTGTTAAGACAAACTTTAGATGCATCAAATTTTTAAATATTCTCCACCATCCTGCACACTGAGTGTTATCCCATTCTATAGAGCAGCAAAGTGAAGGTCAAAGAGGGAAATAAACTCAAGTGACACAGGGAGCTGACAGCTGGCTGCATTACTTCAAATAATCTCTGGCCCTACTGATTTAAGCAGGAAAAGTCCTGGAAACTCCTATGTGGAGAGTATAATTAAGGAGCCTGTCTGCATTACTTCAAATAATCTCTGGCCCTACTGATTTAAGCAGGAAAAGTCCTGGAAACTCCTATGTGGAGAGTATAATTAAGGAGCCTCACAGTAGAGAGGCAATACCAAGAAATTTCTAGCCACAAATACATTAGCAGAGAAATTCATTATGATGGAACTCTTGAATTTTCATGTGACCCTCAGAGTAGTAACAAGAGGTCTGTAACAAAGGAACATTCTCAGCCCTACCTGTCCTTCTTTTCTCCACTCCACTCACACCCACATCACATTTCTGCAAAAACTGCCATCTGCCATGATTTCAAATAGATTTCACTAAGACCCAACCAATTACCTATCCTTCTCCACACCATGGAAAACCCATCACACTCCTGCACAGACTGCCATCATTTCACACAGCCTTCACTAAGACCAAACAATATAGGAGCCATGTCTTTACATCTCTAAAACTTTGAACTAAATAACCTAACTTTTTATAAAGTTAGCTGCCTCAAGCACTTCAATATAACAATGTCAAGCTGACTAACACCACTCTATATCGGCCCTCTCCACTTGGAAATCTACAAAACCAAGGCACAATCACAGCATTAGAAAGTCTTGCAATTAAAAACAAAAACAAAAAAAACAAACAAACAAAAACTACCACTTTATTTTATTAGATAAGAGCCTATCTCATCCAGGCTGGACTCACGATTGTGATCTTTCTGCCTCAGTCTCCTGAGTAATCAATGCACCACCATGCCTGATCTTCAATATGTTTAATCTCTATTTTATTATGAGCATGAGTTTTAAAACAGGTCAGGCTTTATATAGAAGATTCCAAAGAACTAAGGTGGAACAGATTACATCCTGGAAAATCCTACCTTTCTACTAAACCTAGGAAGATTTGTTGAGTTCATGGGGAAAGGGGATGATGCTCAACCTTTGCTTCTTTATCCTTTCTTGTTCCCCACAGTGGCCTTGCAGAGATTTTTGTGGTGTTTCAGAGATCTGATGAATACAATTAGGAAACAAGAAACATACATGTCCTTCTATGATTTGCAATTATCAAGATGAATATCATATTGATTTTATAGATAAGAAAACTAGATTACAGTGGTCAAGCTTGAATGAATGCATGTCCTTCTTGTACTGTGGATGGAACCATGTATCTGACTCCACACACAGCACTCCTTTTCCTGAGCCTCATAGAATATACTGAGGTGCTCAACAACCATGCAGAAGCCCATCACTACATGGATTTGGGGACAACTAGCAGATGATGAAAGATGCAAGAAGGCACCATAGCTTCATTCTTTCCACTTAAAATAGCTCCTGTATCTTGACAGTGATTGTGGACTAGACATACTGCTCACTTGTTGGACCCATGGGCACTGTGTAGAAGGTAGATCTGCTTTATTTATAAGGCCTTGAACTTGAGGCTGAATAATTTCATTGGCATTCATTTCACCTCCAGGAGGTAGTATTGGCATGTACCTCTTCATGGTCTTTGCAACAGCTTTGATATCAAAAACAGGATGGAGAAAAGCACTTTTTGGTAAGGCAGTTTTGAAAGGGCAGAGTAAAGTAAAATAAACATAGCCAGATGCAAA
Source organism: Peromyscus leucopus (assembly GCF_004664715.2). Classification (NCBI taxonomy): domain Eukaryota; kingdom Metazoa; phylum Chordata; class Mammalia; order Rodentia; family Cricetidae; genus Peromyscus; species Peromyscus leucopus. Next base: position 93,822,466 of record NC_051065.1, read on the forward strand.
AATACTCCCTAAAACCTGTCCCAGGCTTACTTACGTTGCTTTAATGAAATATCCCAACCAAAAGCAACACAGAGGAGAAAAAGATTCAGTAACTTCACACCCTCAGAGACACCAATGCACCCACAGAGCCTTGTTTGCTTCTGCTCATTTTTTTTAAATCTTACACAGTGCAGAGATCAGTCCATGAAAAGTGTTACTGATGTTCAGGGTGAGTCTTCCTAACCTCAATTAACTATCAAGACAATCCTTCTCATATAGGCCCACAGGTCAATCTGATCTAGACAACTCCTCAGTGAGATGCCCTCCTCCCAAGTGATTCTAGGCTGTGTTCAGTTGATAATAAAATTTAACCAGCACAAAAGCCAATGACAAAATCATTATGTTAAGTGAAATAAGTCATAATCAGAAAGACAAACAGTGAATATTTTCTCATGTGTTGCCTAGATTCAAAAATATACATGTCTGTATATGTGTGTATATGGTATATATATGTGTGTGTGTGTGTGTGTGTGTGTGTGTGTGTGTGTGTGTGAGAGAGAGAGAGAGAGAGAGAGAGAGAGAGAGAGAGAGAGAGATGTGTACAGATCATGAGAAGAGTTCATAAGATCTTAAGACAGAAAGAAAAAGAGAAAGTATTGGATACACGTGGCATGAAGGCAGAAGTGACTACTTAGGAGAAGGAAGGGAACCAGGCAGAGGGGCTCAGAGGAGGCCAGTAGGACAGGGGTGCAAACAAAATAAAGTAGAAAAATATTATTAAGATGTCATAATGAAATCAATTATTTTGCATGCAAACTTTAACAAGTTAATGACAACTTAAGAAAAATGTGGAAGAAATTAGAAGAAATCTCAAAAAGAGCATTTTCAAGACAAAATCTGACCCCAATAGTGGTGATGGTCTTTTTTTTTTTTTCTTGTGTCATTTGCTGAACCCACAAACAGTACCCCCAGCCTCAACTTGACATATGACAAAGTAAATCTCCTTAACATCCTTTAACATGCAGCCTAAGTAGGCAGAGGAAATTTGACAAGTGTGGAGACATTTGAGCCAAGAGACATCTCACCACATGAGGCCAGGCATTCTAGCATGCAACAAAATGACACAGGTAAGGAAAAGCAATTAGTTCTGGATGGGTGGAGTGCAGGGAGAGGAGGTTAAGCAGGCAGATACAGTTTTATCCAGCCTGATGCCCACCTGTGTGGCACACCAGTGGAAAGTGGAAAGTCACAATTCTATAGTATCACAATACATGAAGGCTACCAGAAACATACAGTCTGATGCTAGCCAATAGTACAGCACAAATAGGCAGGGACCTTGGTGTGTTGGTTTGAATATGAATGGCCCTTGTAGACTCATATATTTGAATGCTTGGTCACCAGGGAGTGGCACTATTAGGAGATGTGGCCTTGTTGGAGGCAGTGTGTCACTGGAGGAAGGCTTTGAGGTTTCAACAGTTTAAGCCAGGCCCAAGACCCACCCACTCTTTCTTCCTGCTGCCCGCTGATGCAGACGTAGAACTGTTGGCTCCTTCTCCAGCACTATGTCTACCTATATGCTGCTATGTTTCCTGCCATGACAATAATGGACTAAAACCCTGGACCCACAAGCTAGTCCCAGTTCAATGCTTTCCTCTATAAGCGTTGTTGTGTTCATTGCGTCTCTTCATAGCAATAGAAACCCTAACTAAGATACTAGTTTCCCTCTTCTTAGGGTAGAGATCTCTTCACCACAGCCCACAGGGTCTATGTCTGGCAGAGCTTGCTCATTCATTCCGCCTCTCCTTACTCCCTCTCTCTCCATTTAATTACACAGCCTGAAGTTCTGATTAACTATCTTCATTCAATTACCTCCCTGGGTTTTGGGAAGGCTAGTGAGACAGTGTTGACACAGAGTTCAGGGAAATCTTGTAGACAGTAAATGAAAACAGCTAATTTCCACTGGGCCAAACTCTTTCTGGCCTTGGTTTTCTAGCGCTGGCTCTGCCAGTCTCTCTCAACCAGTGCTCTGGCTCCAGCAGAATCAAAACTACTATGGGTGCCTCAATATTGTAACTTAGTGTAACGAAGCTAGCTGTGAGTCACAGCATCACAGTTCAACCCTAAAACAAGTGCATGGACATCAAAGGTGCTCCCCAAAGATCATCCTTAGGACAGCATGTCTTTAAGTAAAGGAGGCAACTCAATGGGAAGAAACATCAAATACTTGAGTTTCAACCACGGACTTTCTCAAAGTGAAACCCTACAAAGTTAGCTTGAACAAGGGGTCACTGTGGATAATGTAGGATCAATATTATACACTTTTAAAGCAAATGCTGTCAAAACTTTAACATTGCTCTGTGGGGCTAAAAACTTCAAAATAACGAGTGGTTGTTTCACAGATGAGTAAGTGAGAGTTACATAATGGATCAGACTCAGATCCGGATATAGAAAATGGAAAAGATTAGCATTCTAACAATTGTTGCTGAGGCTTCAATACTTTCAGATTTCCTCTCTCTCTCTCTCTCTCTCTCTCTCTCTTCTCTCTCTCTCTCTCTCTCCCTGTCTGTGTGTGTGTGTGTGTGTGTGTGTGTGTGTGTGTATGACTAAATTGACAACCAAGATTAGGCACCAGTATGTATACACAACTGTGTAAGTGCAAAGGCATATATGTATATAGGCTAACAGTCAACACTAGATGTCTTCCGCAATCACTTTCAAAATTATATGTGAGGCAGGGCATCTCAGTGAACCTAAATATTATCTGTTTGGCTACACTGTCTAGACACCAAAACTCTGGGATTCTGCTCTTTCTGCTCCACCAGGATCTGGAAATATAAGTATGTGTCAATGCACTCATCTTTTTTACATGCATGCTGGAGATAGGGACTTGTTGATCATATTTTCAGAGCAAGCACTTACCAACTGAGTCATCTTTTGACCTCCAAATTTTAAAGAGGTGGGATAACACATTTTACTTTTTTCCAAATGAACTCATGCATGTACGCAGTCACTACAGATAAAACAGAAGACAGTAGAACTGCCCAAGTAGTGGTGATGGTGAGGTGTCTGGGGATGTACCTATCAGGCATCTTCCTCATCCTTTTTCCTTACAGCATCCCACAGTGGTACTGGTTCCCAAAGAATTTCATGTGCAGATTGTTAAGTTAGTCCCCCTCCCTTCTTTTTCCTAGACTGGACTTCAGCACACATATTATTGGCCTTTTCATGTCAGTTATCAGGCCTCTTTTCAGGAGAAAACTTCCTGAAATGCTCAGCCTCTCCTCCATCCCGCATAATATGTAGAGAAAATAATATCCATATCATTAAACTTGAAAGGCTTCACTTTCAAGTTATACTTGAAAATGCTGTTTTTAAAACTCTAGCATTTAGATTAATGTTCAACACCATTGGCAATGTAGTTAATTCATAGCTACCTTCAAAGTAAAATAATGGAATGATAAGTATTGATATTATGATATAAGTGGGGAGAAGAGAGAAAATTCTGGATTGACATATGTGAAAGATTAATTCCCTTAGGAAGTCTTCACTAAGCATTTACCTGATTTTGGGAGCAATGGCAACTGTTCTGTTGACAACATGATTTTGCGGAAGGGGACACATTGGCTTCACCACTTACCATACATTTGTATTTCAGCACATACACAAAAAGAAACTGCAAATGGAGATAACTGGATTAGTCAACCTAAACTTTGACCTTGGGCCATGTGTAAATGCCTAAGACTATTTGACTATGGTCTTTTACAAGACTCTTGTTATATCTCTTCCAAAAGCAGATCATTCAACCTGGTTAGAGGAATTTTTTCTGTCAGTCTAATATGGCATCTTGTTCACGCCTAGATCAGAGCATATGGAGTAAGTACTGAAGTCTTGGTGGACACATGCCTATATCAGTTGCTAACACCTATATCCCCTGTAACGGCCTTTAATATGAAATGCCATACCCAGCTCATTCACCAACTTGCATAGTTTCCTGCACAGAATTATAGCACAGCACAGCCAGAGCTCTTTGGTCTGAGACCATTCACAGTGAAAGATCACTTTTGTCTTGCTTAGAGAATTTAGGATCACCAAGATACTATCCTACTCCACGGATACTTGCCCTTGGCAATGGAAGCTTTTACCTATTTATCTTACTTCTCTGTCCGAAGTGCAGTATTAATTATTGATTAGAAATAAATGTTAATTGGGTCAAAGTAACTATCAGTAAAGAAAAAGGCAAAATGATCAGAAATTGCCAAAAAATGCTTCTAAAAACTCTCTGAATATTAAAAGAATGCATTCATCTCAGATGTCTGCAGTGATTGCTATTTTGTTTGCTTATTTGTTTTTCATCTTCTCCCACCCCAATCAGAAATGAATTTACTTTTGCATCACAGGCTTTCTTTGTATTGTCTGAGACTGCAAATACTCATTTCATGCCTACAAACAAAACTACAGATCATTGTGCCATTACTTAACTGTGTGTCTTTAATTACGTGATGTTTGTAAGTCAGCCAGACACATTCCTTCCTACTTCTCCAACTCTTTAAGACATGTTCATTTCAGATCTCCAGATACTCAATTCTCTAAACTTAAAATGCAGTTATTTTTGCATGTGTGTATGTGTAGTACGTGCATGTGTGTACATCTGTTCTCATATGTTTTGGCACATATGTGCTATATATGAATGTGTATATTCATGGAAAGGCAGGTTTTGATGTTAGATGTTTTCCTTGATTATTTTTCACTTCCTTGAAGTGGCAATATCTTTCTGAAACCGCAGCTCCCTGATTCAGCCTCTCTAACTATCTAGCTTTTCATGGGGATGCCCTGTCTTCAGATCTCATTGCTATAATGACCATCATGCTTTCATGTGGGTTTTAGAGTTTTGAACTCTGGTTCTTCTGCTTGTGTTGTAAGTACTGCACCAATTGAACTGTTTCCACAGCTTTCAAGCCTTTTTGAATCCCCTTTTGCTTTTCTTTCACACCCCATAAGTAGCCAAAAGCCAAGAACTCTTCATCCGTATTTTATTGTCCATCCATCCTCATAATATTGACTGCAATAGCCTGCTTTGGTGCCTACATCTACGTTAGTTTTTGCTTGAGCTATTGCAATATCTTGCAACAATTCTTCCTGCCTTGACTCTTCTCATCTCATTCTAGTCCATATACTCTGCTGACTTCAAGCTTCCTATGAATAATTGTGCACCACATCAGTGCAGGCTAAAAGTGTCCTATGACCTTCCCTGCTTACAGGCCATTTAAATCTCAATCTTCAGATAAGAATATCAATTAGTGTCTATCTTTCTCACATCAGAAGCCACATAAGTGCAGCAGTTTTGATTTCTGAGCAGTTTTAGCACATGATATGCACAAAAATTAAAAAAAACGTATTTGGTGAATGAGTGAAGGAATGGCTGAACGTGGATGGATGAATGGATGTGTAGATGAATAATGATTCTCCAAAGCTCTGTATATTATATTAAACAATTAGCACAAATAGCAGTGCCAAGCAGAGTCAAGGCTTGTTAAGTATTGGTCCTTTGTCAATTTTTCTCTCTTATATGCCTTGGACCACTCTATGCCTATTTCTCAATAATATAAGATAATGGATAAACTAGGAAGAAGTCAGGCTTCTAATTTGCCCTGGGATACTTAGAAGGAAGAAAAAAGACAACAGACTTTGAATCTGTATTTTAAGAGAGACTAACTTTGGCATCTTAAGAATCAATTATAGTGGCCTGGAGAGATAGCCAAGTAGAGATGAGCACTTGCTGCTATTCCAGAGGATGTGAGTTTAATTCCCAGCACCCACATAGCAGTTTCCAATCATATGTAACTCCAGTTCCAGATGATCCAACAGACTCCATAGGTACTAGTCAAGCATGCACAGGCATATCTGGAGGCAAAACATCCAAGCTCATATAACAATAAATAATAATTAGAAAAAATAATTACAGTGGTGAACTGGTATGCAAAAGGTGAATCACAGATGCCAAGTGGGCAGTGAGGGGCCTTACAGGAAGACAATGTTGAAAACTTGTTGGGCTCTCTGGCTAATCTGATAGCTTGGTCAATAAAGTACCATCTGTGCAAGTATGAGGACCCAAGTTTGATCTATGATCTACAGAACCCATATAAAAGAATCTATATATAGTGTACTTTGCAACCCCAGAGCTGCTAAAAGGAAAGAAGATAGCCAGAGAAGGCAGATCCCTGAAGTTCACTGTATAGCCAGACTAACAGTATTACAAACTAGAGGTCCAGTGAGAGATCTTATTTGAAAAACCAAAATGGAAAGTAGTCAAAAGAGACATCTGATGTTGATTTATTGCTTTCAGATGCTCACACACATGTGATCATGCACATACATGTATATCTAAATGCATAAACAATACACATATGTACATATATACCCACACATACACAAAGAAGAGTTTCTGGGCCTAGGTAGTTTAATTTGAGAAAGACTTTCCCTCTAGAACTAGTAGGCATACTGAGCCTCATGATAGACAAATTCTACCATCATGCATCAACTTCCAAAGCTGTGCTTAAGGCCTAAGCTCAGGAATCCCTTCTACTTGTAATCTCTTTTGTGTTTTATCTTAAAACATAAAAGAGCAGAAGTAGATTGACTTTTGGTAGCTGAAGTCTAAAACAAATTCTGGTACAGTTCATTTCTTTTGACTTTCTTCAAGAATATCCTAGTGGTCATGAACTCTGTGTGGGTGAAAGCAATGATACCGAGCAGAATACATTATAAAGAGAGATTTAGAAAAAACATGTTGTTATTTGTTTTGTGGTTTTGTTTTTGTTTGTTCTCTATGATACATATTTTGGGGAAGAAAACATCAGCCTCTCCTTTGCTATCTGTACTGTTTTCTCTTGGAGATTGTAGAGGAAAGGGATTAAAGAAAACATTTAAAAGACCACAGGCAGTAGTATCCTAAGGGTGTTCATTATAACATCCATTGTGAAAGGGGTAAGACAATGAGGAAAAGACAGGACTACTTTCTTTTCATTTTCCATTACATTAAAATCCCAACACAAGTGCAGTGGCTACTAACTTGAAAACACCACATGATTTCAGACTTGGGGAAGCCTCATCCTTCATCACTACAAATCTATGCAGAACACTTTTGGTTACAGAAAACTAAGGCTGAAAGTCAAAAGTATATGGGACACTTCATGAATGTTTCTAAAAGGTAGTGAACTGGAACAGGTGCATTTTCAAATAAGAGTAAAGCCACCTGATCATATAAAGATTTGGAAAGAGGTAAGAAACACTCCCTCACCTCAACTAGATGAGAAGAGTGATCTATCAAAACATTATTCATGAATTATAGCTTTAGAATACTCAGATTACCAACTCTAGCTTCTTTTCTACTCTCCCCCAAAAGAAGCAGTTCCAGATAGCACTGTAAATCATTCTTCCCCCGTTCATGCTTCTGAATAGAGGAGGTGGCACACACACATTAACACAGTGTCAATGAAATGAGCCTGTGGTTTATCGAAACTATCAATCTTGGCTAGCAAATGGCTTTCCTATTCTTCATTCATTAAAAATGCTTCATTTCCTTTGGCCTTTATCATTGTCTAATATTCCTAATGAACTTAATGTAGCAAGTGATGTAATCAGATGACAGAACTATATGATCCCCTTTCTGCCACTATAAGCAGAATTAAATTCTATTTAATTAGGATTTTAGTGTTCACCCGAAGTCTCAGTTAACTCTTTAGTACCCAGGCTGGTATCTGGTCCAATAACTTCTCCTTTCTTCCATGAAGTAAGAGGAGAGAATAATGTTTTGGTGTAGTGTTCTGTGGTACAAACCAGGGTCTAGTAGTCCCAGCAATGAACTAACTAGTCCTTGCATGAAAATGACTTTAATTTTCCAAGACAAACACAGCCCTTCATGGTTTCCAGGATACAGAATAAAGTTTTCCTAGTGGTTGGTGGTTTATAATCATAACACAGAGTCCAGCAAATCTAAAGAAGTTTCTGAGAAGAGATGATGTCCACAAAGATTGCACTAGAAGCACAGTGGTGAAGGAAGAGATCTATTTACAGAATGCCCTACAAGAATGTGAAAAACATAGAAGAAAGAATCCCATGACACAACTTCACAATTAAAGGAGAACACTCCACTGTCTGGCCTGGAGGGGCATGCTGGGTTTGAGCAACACCCAGGGCCTATAGGCTATGTTGATTTGGTTTGGTTTGACTTAAATTATATATTTTATTTGTCTCAAATACAAGGTGGTAAATTGTGCAACTGGCAAACAACTCTGGTTGATTTTGCAACTGTCTCATAAGGGATTTATTGTTTGGGTTTTGTTGTTGTTTTGCTTTTTTACATAATGCCTATTTTGTGGAAGAACACAGCTGTCTTTTATTTGTTCTCTGTATTGTGGGAGTCCCAGGCAAAACGTTCAAGTTGCAGTTTACTCAATAGGGGAGCCTTTCATGGGAACTTATGAAGGAAAAATCAGTGAGAAGTTGAAAAATCCCTATGTAGAAGAAAATAGAAAAGGGGTTCAGGGATATAGCTTACTAGGTAGAATGCTTGCCTAGCATGCACAAGGTCCTTGGTCCAATTCCCAGCACCATGTAAAACCAGACACGGTAGTGCATGCTTGGCAAGATATAGGCAAAAGAACCAAAAGTCAAGGGTATCTTTGGCTACACAGTGAATTCAAGCTCAGCCAAAGAAGGAATGAGAAGGAAGGGAGGGAGTGGGATTGGGAGAGAGAGATTTTACTGAGTATACTCTGAGTATGCTGACTCTCAATCCAGCCTTGTCTGCTCTTCCTTTGCACATACACCAGCTTGTCAGATACAGCCATCTCAGAACCATCTAGTTAACCAGAACTCTTCAGGACCTCATGGCATAGAGAGTCTGCACCTGCCCATGGCTCTCATCCTCCTGCACTTGGATGGTTTCTGAGTAGTCATTGTATTGGTGTGAACTCCCCCAGGGCAAGGTAATTACCCATGACTGCCATGATCCAGAACTTCCTGTACACAGCACTGTGGCTTCCCAGAAAATGATTGTTTTAAAATAGAGAATGATAGCTAATTGTAATAGTGGTTTTCAAGAACTTCCTTTAATATATATATATATTAGTGTGTGTCAGATAGATAGAGAGAGAGAGAGAGAGAGAGAGAGAGAAGAGAGAGAGAGAAAGAAAGAGAGAGAGATTGTGTGTGTGTGAGAGAGAGTGCACATAAGGGCTAGAAAATGGCATCTGATCCACTGTAGGTGGACTTACAGACAGCTGTAAGCGACTACGTGGATGCTGATTCCTGTGCAAGAGCAGCAAGATCTCCTACCAGTTGAACATCTCTCCAGTCTCTTTAAAAAATTCTTGGAATTTATACATAAAACCTATATGTTTATGAGTGTTATACAACATTTTAATCTACATGCACAATGTCTAATAAATATATCAGGATGCTGGTGATCCTATCACCTCAAACCCTTATAATGTCTTTATGTTAGGAATATTCCAAACCCTGACTGCTCCCTATTTTGAAATACACAATTAAATCTTATCAGCCAGAGTTTCACTATTATACTGTGAAATATTTGATTATCCCTTCTACCAAGATATTGTTACCATATCTCAAGGATTTCCAAAAAGGGTCTATGCCGCCTTAGATCTAAGTGAACAAAATAATGCCATCATAAGGGAATGAAATCTCTTCCTTGTGCAAGCACTTTGTAGGAGCTCAAGAGGATCACTTTCTGTCCAGAGATTCTTTCAGACAAAAGTCACATAGTCTTAAAACAAACAAATAAAACTCCATCTGAGTTGACATTTCAAAGGACAGGGGGAATCCTTTAATGGTAATTTATACCTTCCTATTTCTGACTGGTCATCAGAGTCCTCTGAAGGAATATAAAATTACTTCACAGACCTTAGAGGTAAAACTTGCTGAATTTTCTCATTTATTCAAGGGTGAAGAAGGTGAAGTTAATTCTTTGATAAGCATTGGTCAAATGTGAACTATCAACTTACCTAAAGGAAAATACTCAGGATTAGCCTGCTGTTTACACTGTGTCTCACTACAAGACTCCCTCCATGTTTACAGGATGTATTTGTAGATGTGATTCTGTGGAGTGACCTTATACCAACAGTTAGTTCTGCAGAGTACACTTTAGACTTGGTTGTAAGGCTCTTTAAGACATAACAGTAGCAGGAAGTATAATGAGGCTCTTAAGTATTTAGTTGACATCTCAATATTCCCTGTCTAACTTCAGGGCTAAGATATATTAAAGGCTGGAAATGATTGATTGTATCCACTCTAGAAATAAAGTCTGAAAAAGAGAAAGCTTAAAGGGGTTCCAAAGAGATTCAACATGGGAAGCAAATAAATGGTGAAAATGGGCAGTCCTTGGCTAAATGATGTTTTCACTAGTTTAATAAAACTATCAGACCAAACATTAATTTAGTTCTGCATCAACATGTGAATATAGAACTATACCAAAGCAAAAGGGATTTATATTATGAGGTGTCCATATGTTATATTTCATTTGTCTGGATGGAGAATCCAGACTCAACCATCATATGGGAACAATTTTAGAATATGAAATGACTGCAAAAAGAGCTAGTCTCCTTCTTCACAGATGCCAAACCCTAGGAGGGAATGAATAAAGAAATGAGCCCCAAGGAGCTGATTAATGGCTATCCTTTCCAGAGTGATTCATAGGGCACTCCTGCCTGTGTAACCATTATAGATTTATTAACATTCCAGCAATGCTATTCAAACAGGTATCAAAATATTTTAATGTAATGCAACACAGGGTGAAATATTATTGCTACCTCTCAGCAGACCAAAGCAAGCTGAGATAATTGCATCACCAAGGCAAATTGACTCAGACCCCTGATGCCATGTAAGGCTCTGAGGCCTATCTTCTAAAACTGTATTATTTTGTGCAATAATGGTCAATTGAGATGCTCAGAATCAGCTCACCTCATAACCTGGTACCAACTGGATACCCTCAATCTTTCCCAGTTACCTCTGAGGCTTCCTACCACTACAAATAAGATACTCTACCATAAACCTGCAATAACTGAGTATTTCCTGGGAGGCAAACTTCTTTCTTTGAGGTTTAGGTACAAGTTGGGGATATGAGAATGTAAGGAAGGTATCTATGTCCCCAAAGCTTCAAACCTCAATGTTATCTGAGGATAGACAGCCAGTGCAGAACAAGCACAGAGTCTGAAATGAAAATGAAGATGCGTTTAGGAAATATCCCTAAGTGTTTTTCTCTTTTGTCTTTTTTCTTTAGAGCTGTTTTCATTTATGAAAATAAACTCTTCCTTGTTTCCTGAATCTGTCAATCTTATTCAGTTTCCTGTTCTTGGGATTTCACACCTCTTTCTCTGAAACCAAAGCAATGCAACAGCAGCTGCTTTCTTAAAGGCATGGCAAGCTAGCTGACCCTACTTCCTGTTTAAGGTAGTGTGTCTCAGAAGCCTGTACAGAATGCCAATATCTGATCCTGAGAGTGTGCACATGAATGTTTATAGTATGGAGAAGAGGCAAAGAGCAATCAAGTCAGGTGGGTGAGAATGGAAAGTTTGATTTTCACGACAGAACTCAGTTCTTCCATGTTTAGCAACAAGAGTTCTTACTAAATGCCCTCAGTTCTCGTCTACTGTCCCAAGGAATCAACACCTCAAAGAGACACTGTTTTTAAACCAAAATTAACACTCCTGGTTCATTTATTTTTTTCTTGGTTGCCAATTTAAAAATCAATAACAAAAAATCCTAATCATATCTGTGAGAAGTTTTCTAGATTACATTAATGAGGTGACAAGACCTTTCCTAACTGTGGGATGAAATTACGGGCTGGGGTTTAAGCTCAGCCTTGGTGTAGAGAGGAGGAGACTGGACCTGCCTTGGCTGAGTCTACCATGCTCAGCTGACTCCCCAGGGGAGACCTTGCCTTGGAGGAGGTGGGAATGGGGGGTGGGCTGGGGGGAAGGATTGGGGGGTGGAAAGAGGGAGGACGGGGGAATCCGTGGCTGATATGTGAAATTAAGTTAATTATAAAATAAAAATATTAAATAAAAAAAGAAAAGGAGAAGGTGACCTGCATAGCAGCATTCATCCCCTTTCTCTCTGCTTCCTGGCAGCAGATGGAATCCGACCATCAGTCTCACTCCCACAGTCAAGTCTTAGCTGCCATGTTGGTTCCTTCTTCAACTGTAAGCCAAAACAAACTCTCCCATCCTGACGTTGTTTTGGGCAGGTATTTTGTTGCAACAATGAAATGAATAAAGGAAAGACAGTGGGTTTTGTTTTGTTTTCTTATTTCAGGGTCAGGCTATTCAGCTTGGACTGGCCTGGAACTCACATTCTTTCTTTTCTGGTCCTCCATTCTTGAAATATTGGCAAGAGCCACCCAGGTCCAGCTAAAGCTACTGCTTACTTAAGCCTACTGCTTACTTAGCTCTGCCTTCTGTAGAAGCTTCTTATGTATTGCCGCCAGTCATCACACTAAGCCTTCTTCATGTCTCACAAGCAGGTCTTAATAGTCAACCACAGCTATCTATCTTCCAAGTTCCTGCTCATTTCTACCCTCAGCCATTTACTCCATCTGTCTATAAACTAAAATGCCTTTCTTCCCTCCTCTCCCTCTCCCTTTATAGTCTTCTCCTTTCCCTTCCTCTCCCCTCTCATCTTGACTTCTCTCCTCTCCCCTTCTCTCAGCTTTCTTCCTCTCCACCTCCACCAGTTTCTCTATCTTTTCTTGTCTCTTCACCCCCTTTTCTATCACATTTACCTTCTTGGTCTCCAGCCTCCACCTCCACCTGAGCACAGCCATCCTACTCAGGTTTCCTAAAACACTTTTATTTTTTACCCTGTCATTTATTACCTCGGTTGTCATCCCATTTTTTTCAAGCAGCTGTATCAGCTTCCCTGATGAGATCTCAGGAAGCCTCTGGGCAGCAAATTCAAAACTGCTGGCCAGATTTTAGACTTTTTTTGGTAATAGACCAACTAAAGTCTAAGAATGTGCCAGAAGCTGTGGCTTATACAGGGGCCCTTGTGGAATCTCAGCTAGTGAGCGGGAAATCAGAGGCAGAGAATGGTCAACTGGCAGCAAAGTGATTTCAGTGCAAGTTATGCTGTGAGAGTTGCTGGGGTTCCAGGGCAGGCTTACAGACAGCTGATCACAGAACTTATGTATGCAACTATGGCCAGGAGATGCCGAGACACCTCACTGTCCAATGCTGCTAAGCAGAACATGAGAGATAACCCACCTCTGACAATAAGCATGGGTTCTACACAGGGTTCTGATCCTTCCCCAAGTGACCTAGAGGTGTATTCTCAACCACTCCCTGTGTTGGCTATGTTGCTTATTTCAACTTGAACTTCAGTTGGTGATTTATGGGATGTGCAAAAAGCTAAAGACCTCAGAAAGGTGGGTATCAAAGAGGGGTGGTAATGAAAGTGAAAGTTTGTCAATTTTAGAAATTTTCTAGGACACTGAATGTCCCACCAGATCCTTGCTCACAGACAGGTAGAGCAGGAGGTGATACTCTGCTCTACTTTCTCCAGCAGATCCAATTCCAAAGGGTGAACTAAAGAATTGTAACTAGTTCAAAAATTTCTATCACCCAATTCTGTATGTTCTTATTATGTTCAAAGCAAATCATATTCATAGAAGCTATGAATAGAATAATGCAGAACAAATCAAAATATCATCAACCAGCATCATCTCCACTACCATGAGGACAGTAGGGTTCTCATAAGAAAAACCTTAGAGATGGGCATATAGCTCACTTGTTTATTATGCATGAGGCCCTGCTGTACATCTCCAGCACTGTGAAAAGAAATGGAGGGAGGGAGGGGAAACAGAAAGACAGAGAGAAGAGCAATGAAGGGAGGACAGAGGGAGAGAAAGAGGGAAGGAGGGAATGAGAGAGGACTCCACTCAGCTTCTTTATCTTCTGCTAGGTCTGATATATGATAAGTGGGATAATCATTAGCTAAATACAATACACAGATAATTTAATTAACTACAATATCTAATTATTCACCCTTTTGGGGAAGGGTGTTTACTACCTCCGTTTCACCATATGTAACATTAATTGCATAATTTTCAAAGCAGGAAGTAAAATCCTTTCTTTTTTTGCAGTGACAACCTTGGGTAGAAAGCACCACTAGCGAGCATTCTGCCATTCCAGGCTATTACATTCAAATGAATACAAATGTTCCTTACTCCAAATTATCTTTCTAATTCGTGGCACAAATGTGCCTTTTGCCCTCACCTTCAAGGCTTGGCTTTAATATTCTTTGAAAGACAAATTACATTATTATCTTAGGAAAGTTCGCTGAAAATCATTGAAGTTTTAGTTTTAGATGCTTGGAGATATTTCTGGTTTGACAAAGGATATCAATACCTGTCATGGACACTGAGATTGGATTTCTAAGGCAATTGTGGAGCAAAAGAAACAAAACAAATTTTACCCTCACATTCATTTTAAAGCAAAACATCTGAATAAATCAGATCTGGCTAAAGACATACCTGAGGCCTCGGCTGGATTTAATTATACCAAGAGCTGGCAAACAGACAGTTGTAATCAGCAAGCAGACAGCAACCCTTCTCAGATGCTCATATCAACTTGACACTGACATTCACAGGAAGCTGACTTTCAAAAACAAAGAGGCTGGGGCCATGTTGGAGGAAGAGTGAACCAACAACTACGATGGCCACCAGCACATCTACCTGCTCATTGCCCTTCAGAGTATTTGGCGAGCATACACTCTGTTTTCTTTAATATTCATTTTTCTTTAGTGCTAGGATAGCAGGGGTATGATTCCAAACAACATTTGTGATAGCATAACTATATTTATAGTGTATCAATCACTAATTCCTTGCAGCAGGTGATAGTTTTGCAATATCTGATCTTTGTGGATTCTAGAACACTCTCTGCGTTTATGATGCTTGCTCATTTAACAGATAGGGGAGACAGGGGACACACAGAAGAAATAAGTGATGTACCCGTGGTCACGAAGGTAGTCCAGGCATCATGAAAATTATTTGAAAGAGATAAAAAATAGGGGGGTTCATGGTGTGGACCTAGAGAATGGGGCACAGGAATAGAATAGAATAGAATTCAGTAGATATTTCCATTTAATCACCGCATCATATTTCCTTTATTTCTTTTAAGTTTGTGTAACAAAAATCTAGATACTATTCTTTGCCCCCCCCAAATCAGAGGCATGAAATACATTTCCTCCTTTGCATAATACTCAGTAGTTACAGTAACAGCAAATAGAATCTTGGGCTTTACTTGGCTCCAACATGTTGCTATTATTAGCCCCACTTTACACAGACAGAAACTGTGTCACAATGAGATTGGTATGTCCAACAGCATATGGATGTTAGCAAGTAGAATGGTATGTATTTTCATATTATACTTGTTTATTTATTTGAGAGAGAGTATGCGCTGGCATTATATGCCATATGGAAGTCAGAGGACAACTTAGGGTTCTCTCCTTTGCCACCTTGCAGTCATTCCCCCAAGGCTGAACTCCTTGCAGAACCCTTACTGGATGGTAATATCTTTGTCCATGTTATGTCCTATCAGCTAATTTTTAACCTGGAAACAAGAAAGGAACAGTCCTTTCTATTAGAATACACCAGCATATCCTCTCTCTGTATCTGTGATTCTTCCCACAGCTAGGAAAAACTAATTCTCTAGAGTTGTCAATCATGTATTCATAAAATAACCACAAATACAGTTGTTGCTGGGCTGTGACTAGGAAGAAAACACAAAGGCTGCCTGTGTATGAGTACATCAGCCATACTGGGTCAGTCTTTCCTCTCACCCAACTTAGCTATTCCGTTACCCAAGAGGTCTGATGGAATGCCACACTCACTGATACATTGCTTAGACACTTTTGCAGACCAAGATAAGACATTGATTTCATGCCACTGTCCATAGAAAACTGAGAAAAACTAAGAAATAGATACAGAAATAGACATGGACATATATACATACATACATATCTACACACACACACATAAAACCACACATATACACACATACATGCATACATACATACATACATACATACATACATACATACATATACATACATACCTAGACACAGACACAGAAATGTACTCCATGCCCAGAGAACTGAATCAAACTCTAACACATGTAAGCAATCCTGCTTCCAGTATTTCCTATAGAAGAGGAACCATGACTTCCAACTCAGAGTTAGGGGAAGGTAAGCAACCAGGAACCTCCCTTGGGATGCATTCCACAGACAGCTTCCCCAAGAGTTTTCATTTCTCTTTATTGGAACTATGAAGCCTTTACTTTTCAAACACTTCTTGTAGGACTATTTAACTACTGTACATATTTTAATTCACAGTTGTCAAAACACTTCTTGCATTCTTCCTCCCTAGGACTAGTGAGATATGCAATTCTTGAGATGTTGAGTTTACTCAACATGCTGGAGGAAGGCTGATCCATTAGATATTTGCCAAAAAAATTAATCTGCAATTAAGTGCAAACATATTTCTATAATTGAATCCTTAATGAGAGTTATGCATTAGAGAGCTTCAACATTCATCAGAATATTGCTTAGAAGAAAGATCTGTAAATGACTATTGGTGGTTGAGTTTCTCATCTTGATTCAAGAGCCTCAGATACACATTTGATGCAAAGAAACTTTCTTGTACATACAACCACTTTTTCTGTGCCTAAGAGCTCATCAGATGAATTTTTACTCTTTAGAATTACAGAAATAAACAGAATAATTATATCTTTATCCATATCATCTAGAAGAATATGCAATTAGATACAGGAAACTTTAACTGAAGTGGGAAAGTTACTTTCTTCAGTGAGTTCCCTCAATTATACATGAACCATTGGTGTTACACAATTTACTTCAGAATTAGAAATTAGTTTTTATTAGGGCTGGAGAGATAGCTCAGCAGTTAAGAATTTATTTATTTATTTGTTGTGAAATGGTCTTTCTGTATGCTGTAAATATGTGTTGATACCATTGGTTAGTAAGGAGGCTGCTATGGAATATGGCAAGGCAGAATATAGCTAGGCAGGGAATCCAAACAGAGAGACAAGGAGAAGAAGGTGGAGTCAGAAGACTTTGAGCTCTGTCTGGGGAGCAAGATGCAATGGAACACAGGTAATGCCATGAAGCCATGTGGCAAAACATAGATTAATAGGAATAGGTTGAATTATGTTGTAAGAGCTAGTTAGTGATAAACTTAAGTCATAGGCCAAACAGTTTGTAATTGATATAAGCCTCTCTGTGTTTATTTGGGAGTGAATGGCTGCTGGACCAGGCAGGACAGAAAATTTTATTTTATTTATTTATTTATTCATTTATTTATTCATTTATTTATTTATTTGTGAATTGAACCCATGGCCTTGCACATGCTAGGCAGATACTTTAACACTGAGTTAAATCTCTAGCCACCCAGATGCAGATTTCTTAACACAGTGTCGGCCATATGCCATATGGTGCAGGTTTCCACATGGAGGCAAACTCATGTGCTGAAGTACCACGTACATATACAGACACAAACACTCTCTCTTTCTCTTTCTCTCTTATCCACTCTAGCAACAGGAAAGAAACATAAACCCCATTTTTTTTCTTCTGATGAGGGCACCTAGTACATGTCAATGGATACCTAAACTTTAAGAGTTAAGTGTTATATGTTTCAACAGACATATCACCAAAGCCTTAATCCAGGCTGCCATGATGATGTCAGCTCTATCCCAAATCCTCTCCTGTATTCTACAATGGAAGTACCAAGATTAACTCTATCTTACATGCAGTGGTCAGAGAACTTACCATTGCAACTCAGCTGGGTATTGAACAGTCAGGATTAGAACCCACATAAGCTCACTCCACTTGTCATCCCTCAAATAACACACCACTCTGACCTGACCATACTCCAATTTGTGGGCTAATCCAGTCTCCAGCTTATTGAGATAAACTAGGGAAGTCATTTCCTGTGTCAGCTCTCAGGAGCCATGAAGTAGAGAGCCACATTTATTTGCTGAATCAGAATCTGAGAAAATGATGAAAAATATTTAAAAATTATCAGCATCACTATCTTTCAACATTTCCCATTCACAGCACTTATGGACAAAGTGATTTCAAGCGAGTTTTTGTCCCTTTCAGCCTTTTGACATGGTTGTAGAAGTATCATTTAAAAAAAAAAATCTTAAAAAAACGAATGACTTTTATAAGTACCTTACTGCTACTGTTCTAATGTGAACAGGAAGAAAGGCATAAACTTTCCCCTCCCCTCCCCTCCCCTCCCTTCCCTTCTTCCCTTTCCTTCTCTTCCCTTCCCTTCCCTTTCCTTCTCTTCCCTCCTTCCTTCCTCCCTTTCCTTTATCTCCCCTTGTCATTCTTCCTTCCTTTCTCCATTGATGGCCTTAGATCAGGTAAACTACATATAATTTTTCACCTATACTTATGCAGGCCTGACGAATGTATCTGTTCTGTTTATTCTTCAAGGTCATGCTATGAGTGAAATATTAGTCTCTTCTCTTTTCTAGATAAAAGAAACACACACTCTCCAACATCAGCTTTCTTATAGTCTCACACAGCTTGGTAGAAGTTACAGGTGGGACTCAATCCCAGCTGTGTCTGATTTAAAAACTTTGACTTCGCCCTTTGGTCGCTTCAAGCAGGCAATAAACCACCTTGAGACAAGCAGGAATTTATTTATTTATTTTTTAGAGGAAATGGGTTTATTGAGCTTACACTTTCACACCACTGTTCATCATGAAAGGAAATCAGGACAGGAACTCACACAGGGCAGGAACCAGGAAGCAGGAGCTGATGCAGAAGACATAGAAGAGTGTCTTACTTCTCCTGGCTTGCTCAGCCTGATTACTTATAGAAGCCAGGACCACCAGCCCAGATTGTTCCGCAGTTAAGAGCACTGGCTGCTCTTCCAGAGGAACTGCGTTTAATTCCCAGCACTCACATGGCAGCTCACAATTGTTTGTAATTACAGTACCAGGGATCCCACAAGCAAGAATTTAAGTAAAAATGAGTTTGTTGTTGTGGATGTGCCCAGCATATTTCCGAAAATATTTCCAGGTAACAGTGGCTCAAAGAACAAGACACTGACTATGAGTAGCACATCCTTCTGGGCTTGCTCTTCCTAGAGAAGCATAGTGTGAGACAGAAAAAAATCACAGAACATTCTGGGTCTGGCTTTTCCATTCAAGAAGAACATCCAGAGCCCCACCTACCTGAGCAATTCTGCACTGTGGCAAAACCCAATATATATAGTTTTACATTCACTCATCTCTGGGAAACCAGAGTCTATTAGAGTTTCTTTCATATCCTAAGTTTATTGAGCTTTAATGTAAATATTCCAGATTCAGGCATGTAAATGCTTCTGCTCTCATATCAAAGGCAGTTGCTGCCACTTGCCTGGTGCCAGGTCTCTAGAGGATTCCCAAGAGGTTGGATGCTGGCCGTTGGCATACTCAAGGCAGGCAAAGCCAGGCTAGGCTAGGCTAGGCTTCCCTGCTGCTTAGCCTGCTGCTTGCTGTTTCTGTTTTGGTTCTGTTTCTGTTGAAGTTAACACACACAGAAGATTAGTTTGCTTAATGAGCAACATTAATATGTTGATTAATGTGACAGCAATTGCTTCATTCCAACATGTCCTATGTTCCATTTATATTTCATTTTTTAATACCTTTAAAATCTATTGCATTTATCATGTAGTGGTGTGTATGTGTGTGTGTGTGTGTGTGTGTGTGTGTGTGTGTGTGTGCACTTGTGACCTTCATGTCATAGCATTCATGTGGAGATGAGAGGACAACCTGTAGGAGTCAGTTCTTTCCTTCTTGATTAGTGAACTCATCATCAGGCTTGGTGTTAAGAACTTTTACCTGCTGAGCCACCTTGCTGATCCTTCTTTATTACCTTCAAGCACTTACCAATTAAGAAGATATTATTGATGCTCATTTAGGGATAAAGTGGACCCTTCAGAAGGGAAGGGACATGACTGGAGGCATCCAGCTCAATACAGAGGCATCAAGACAATTGTAATGTATTCTATGCACCAAAGAAAGGCCATGACATAAAACTCAACTAGAAAAAAACCGGCCAGGTGTGAATATGACTGAAGGTGGTTCAGAGTTACTGAGTCTAGAGAGTGCAGTCAAAAGATCTCTTCCTGTATAGTGAACATATAAACATAGAGTGTATAGTTATTGCAGGAAAAAATGAGACACCCATAGTAAGGATGCCCTGGCAGAGCTGGGGTAGATAGGCTGGCAAGGCAGTTGGGATAATGTTGAGCATCAGATATGAATCTGAAGTACAGGGTAGGGACCAGCAAACGGTTTCTGTAAAGAGACAGATAGTAAATACACTGCTGCTGCAACTACTCAATTCTGTCTTTCTAAGGCAACAACAGCCATAGACAATATGTAAACAAGTGGGCAAGGAAATGTTTGAACAAAATTTCATTGACCAAAACAGATAATTTAGATGGTTTTGCCTATGACTGTAGTTTGCTAAGTACCTTCACAAGATTTAAAAAAAATGAGAATATGAGCTGACATAGTCTATTAGAGAGGCCACAGTGTCACTGATTGAAGGATGTACTTGAGGGAAGCAGTTAGCAGGTAACAAAAAACAATAATGAGAGGCATTTGGATGTCTGCTGGATGCCTTTGCAGTAAAGTCTACTGATGGACCTCACCTCTACAGGGGTGCTGTCATCTCTGGGCACTGATTCATACTTATATCCTACTCGTAGGATCTACACACTGAGGCGTCATTCTCTACCCAATGTTGCTTCCTACAGTGCAGGTTGGCCAAAAAAATGTTGTAAGTATAAGTCATTATAAGGTAAAGGCAAATTTGACTGCATGTAGGAGGTAACAATAATGGCTTATAAGGGAAAATATGGAAAATTGGGATTCTATGACAGGGAGCAGGTACTAGCATGTTAAATGACGAATGAACATGCTCACCCCCTTTATGACGTGTTATAAAAATAAGAGTTTAGGTTAATGCTTCCATTGTGACTAATACTTCCCTCTCTCAGAACAGTATTCTCTTGCTGAATGAGGCCTTCCTTTGGCATCTTTCTGAAGATTTGTAAACAAAGTCCCCTACAGTCCCAGTTCTATTAACAGATGAAAATTCAGTGATGACTTATAAAATCTGCCTGAATTGATATGTTGACATTTCCACAAAACAGAACCAAATTGAACATGTCTGCCCTAAATCTGATCTAATGGGGCATTTTGCAGTGCGTCTTCACACTAGGACAAAGGCACTGTTCAACACACCAGAGTAAGAACCATGCGTTTGGAGTAATGAGGTTTTATGATAAATGAAAACTCTTGCTTTTAATGATACTCTAATACAGATTATATTCAAGTTAAAATGAAACCATTGTCCAGAAGTTTTGGTGCAATTTCAATTATATTTTCTCTCAGAAACCTGGTATAAATGTAGGTTAATTCCCAGGTTACCCTTTCAAAGCTTATTTAAACACATAGGAAAAATGACATAAAAACCAGTGTGAAGCAAGGATTTTACAATATTGGCAATTAGGCAAAGTAAACACAATTAAGACTAGGAACCATTTTTTTTTTTCCTTTAAAACCAGGGAATTTAAGGACAATGAAAAGAGAAGGGGTATTTCCTTTGAAGTTATATTCCAGCTCTCTCTTCCAACTTGTTCATTAGATGTAAGCTATGGTGGGCTTTACACCATTCTTTGAAGATATCACACAACTTGTTGCCACTGGGCCTTGATGACATATTCCTTAAGCCAGAAACACATTTCCAATGGGTTGCTAAGGCCTTACAACCTCCTCAATATCCAGTTCTCCTGAAAGGCACCCCATGTGATTGCTAAGATGAGACCTCCTCGCTCCAATCAGCATCTGCATGAATACTTTCAACATCTTCACCATTTCTGAGACTACATTTATTTGACTTCCTTCTTTCCTGTCCCCCTCCAGGCAAATCTAAGTTCTAGGCAAGCAGGGACTTTATCCTCTTTACTCTAGGACTTGTGTTTGATTAAACTTAATAATAACTGTTTTACAGTTTGTGTGTGGCGGGGGGTGGGGGGGAGTGCTCACATGCTCACATGCCATGGCACGCATACTGAGGTCAGAGGATAACTTTTGGGGGTTAGTTCTTCCCTCGATCATGTGGATCCGGGGGTTTGAATTCAGCTAATCAGACTTGGCATCAGAAAAAGTTAGAAAGCATCTTCTTTATGTTTATAAATTAAAATGACTTGGTTCTTCAGGGAAGAAATATTCAATGGCTCAGCGAGTTTTTTCTTAGGTCTCTGGGTCAAAGTTGAAAGACAAGCAGAGGAAAGTGGGTTAAAATTACATATATATATATATTACATTACATTACTGAGGGAAAAACAGAAATTCAATACAACTAATTACATGTTTATAAAAGGCACAAGAATGGGTGTGATGAATGGAAATGGGAAAAAGGAGACACAGTAAGAAAGCAGTCAAAAATCCTGCAATATGCCTCCAGGAGGCATCGCCGCCCCAGACATGGTTATGTTAAAACTGTATTTTACATAGAGTAGGAAAAACTGTTGAGAGGAGTAAGAGGCAACGAGTAAAACACTGCTAAAACCTACTATGGGAGTCAGGGATGGTGGTGCATGTTTGTAAATCTTATCACTCCCAAGGGCTGAGTCAGGGGAATCACATGGTTGAGGCCACCCAATAGTATGTTATAAGTTTTAGGCCAGCGTGAGATGCAATATGACCTTGTCTCAAAGGTCATGATTATCACCATCATCAGTACCATCACTACCACCTCATCCTCCACCATCATCATCACCATCAGCCACACCATCACTACCACCACCACCTCCACCACTACCATTTATTATGAGACAGTCTCTTGGTTAAGCAATTTTGATATTTAATCCTTTAAACAGTCTTTTGAAGTTATTATTATAGTATCCTAATTTTCCTAATGAGCACTGCAATTTAAAGTACTTAAATAATTTAGTCAACAAAACATAATCCTGAGTGATGTGTCCAGATTTGAACAAAAGCTTATCCAGAATCTTTGTTTAATAATGACATCTCTCTATGAAAGACAGATATTAGGGGTTTCTATCCTCAAACCCAAACATCAAATTATATAAAATAAATAATGAGTTTGTCTTACTGGGTAGTTTATATTTAAAAAGTCATTTTTTCTTAACAAAAATGGCTTAAAATTATAATAATAACAACCAGTTATCTTAGAGTCTATAAGATTGATTTTAATTGCAAATCAGGTCTATTTTGCACGGTGTCTACATCTATTGATTGTCTTAGAGGTTAGTTATCAGAGTGGAAGATGTGGCATTAGCAGACCGTGTTTCCTACTGACTTACAGACACCTATTCCTGTCTTTTCCTATTTTTGTGGCAAGTGCACAGCCAAAGCAGCTGACAACAGACACAGAAGTTGAAGACGAGGCCCAGAAAACCAAACCACGCTATCTTTTACTCTTTTAATTCTTGCTTTGATATTTAGAGCTGCAGCTATGCCTGGTACCATGCTCTGCCTATGCCTGCCCACTGGCTCCTTGGTCTACATGGTCCAGCGAAGAAGAAAGGAAATGATCCATTTTCCAGTCTCCCAAGAATTGGAGTGTACATGGTATCAGCAGAAAGCAAGCAGGTGATGGATGATGCCCAAGACAAGTAGTCACAGGCATTTCATCTGGCCTCCTCTAACTCTGAACATGTGGAATTGGAAATCAAGCCCTGTAGATTTGGCTTTTCTGGGCTCTTTTTTCCCCTCCCTCTTCCCTGTTTATTTAGTTTTGTATCATTTATTTCTATACTTTATCCTGCAAACGAAGTGCAATTCAAGCTCTTTCAAAGAAACCGGGACACCAGTGAATGCATCATTTTGACAACGAAGTGACAAAACATCTCTCAGAATCTCTCCACACTCAGCTAATAAATGAGCCATGCCAAACACAGATCCTAATGCGCAGTAAAGAACAGTGAAAACAAGGAGCCTCGTCCACAACAGAGAGCTGAGGACAGCATGGTGTGTTCGGTGGTTGAGGAGGGAAAAGACAGAGTCAGTGTTGAACGGTAACAAGTGAGTGATGCGGAACATGAGTTAGACGGCCTTGGAAGCTTCCAGTTAATTACTTACACACCAAAGCAGCACTACAAATTGATTAAACAGGCTTCGGTTCCAAATTAATTTCTAATTGCTTATTTATCTAAAACATTATGGAAAACATGTCTATTTAAATTAGCAAAATGTGTGTTTGATGCGTATAACACTAATTCACATTATCTTTTGCTCTTTTAAAAATCTATTTATCTTGAGGGGATGCATATTCCATGGTGCACATGCATAGGTCAAAATACAACTATCAGGAGTCAGTTCTCTCTGTTCACCTTTATGTGGATTCTGGAGCTCCAACTCAACTTGTCAGTCTTCTGTGGCAAGAGCTATACCCATTTACCCATCTCACCAGCATTATTTGTTCTTAAAGGAATCTTTAAAATTACTTTTAAGAATATTTACAATACTAGAGTTGATATTGCACTAACAAATTAATATTAATATTGTAATGGTTTATAGACACACATTTCAACACAAACATTATACATTTGGTTGGATTTTAGATACAAGGGTCCTGCTATCTAGCTCTATCATACCTGGAAATTTAAGCCTCTTGCCTACCCAGTGTTGGGATTGTAAGTACATACTTGCATGCCAAGCTATAACAATATTGATAAAATTTAATAAAATTTTGTAAGAAATATAAAGTTTTAGTAATAATCCTTTAATACTTTTATTTTAAGAAATATATCATCAGAAATTTAACTTGTGCTCTTAGAAGGGCTTTGGATGAAATATATTAAAACCAAGAAGACTGAGATAGTTTGCACTTGGCTGTGCTGTGGGATGGTCTGTATGTCAAATTGTTTTGATTGGTCAATAAATAAAACACTGACTGGCCAGTGGCTAGGCAGGAAGTATAGGTGGGACTAACAGAGAAAAGAAATAAAAGAACAGGAAGGCAGAAGGAGACTGCCTAGGGCCGCCAGGACAAGGAAGATGTAAAGTACCGGTAAGCCACGAGCCACTTGGCAAGGAATAGATTTGTAGAAATAGATTAATTTAAGATATAATAATAGTTAGCAAGAAGCCTGCCATGGCCATACACTTTGTAAGCAATATAAGCCTCTGTGTTTAATTTGTTGGGTCTGAGCAGCTGTGGGACTGGTGGGTGATAAAGATTTGTCCTGACCGTGGGTCAGGCAGGAAAACTATAGCTACGGATAGGTAGATAGGTAGATAGATAGATAGATAGATAGATAGATAGATAGATAGATAGATAGATAGATAATGTCAGGTTTTTAACTTTTATCCTGTAAAATATGATTATGAATGATATGTCATGTAAGGGCTAAAATAGGCCCTCTCCTAGTTCTTAGGCCCTCTTCTGTCTGAGAAACTTGGAGGCTTAATAGTGAGATAACCAAGTCACTATACTAAGCCAGCTCATAGAAGATCTACCAAAATTCCTCCAGGAGCTGGCAGGAAAGTTACTGTGAGAGGCAGCAAATGTTCCAATTCCTCATATGTCAAGATTCTGTATTGTTTCTGCAGCATTACTTCATCTGTCTTCTTTAACTGCTACTGTTCACCTCCAGTTTTGCTACCAATTTTCTCAAGAGTTTTTCTGAAGACACAGCTTTCGTCTGTGAGTGGGAACCCTCTGGTTGTATCATAAAATAGCCATCATATCAGAATGACCTATAGCCAAAATTTGGGGCACATTTTAAACATTTTTAGGCTCAGTTTGTGTAGAAAAAAGATACAAAAGTCAAAGAATATTGCTGAATATTTCTACAAAATGGCATAATGCATAAAATATTTAGCATGGTGT
The DNA here is from genome assembly GCF_004664715.2 of Peromyscus leucopus. Taxonomy (NCBI): domain Eukaryota; kingdom Metazoa; phylum Chordata; class Mammalia; order Rodentia; family Cricetidae; genus Peromyscus; species Peromyscus leucopus. The sequence continues at coordinate 93,848,401 of NC_051065.1, forward strand.
TTGACAGTGATCAATAAATATTATTGTTAGTCAATAGGAGATTTTGAAGCACTGTGCTACACTGGAGAGTGAGTGTCACACCAACCAAGTGACTATAATTCTCTGTAAGCAAATCCTGCAGGCAGTTCTCCAGTAGGAGATGCTGGGTCTTTCATATTGGTGCTGGCAGGATCCAAAGCAAATTCTCAGATTCAAACCTCACTCATTTCTTCTCTAATACTTTTCTGAAACCTTTTTTAGATTGGCATCAAATCATCTGATGCCTTGGGCTGGAAGATTAGAACACCCAGCAGTTAAGGCTTTGGAAGGCTTTCTTAAGCTTTAGAACTATGGTGTGTGAGGCAGGAGAATGGAAGCCCTCGATGATGGTGATTATTCCTTAGAACGCATAGCTAGTAAATGACCCAGTCATAGCACAGAACACATGTAAATTTCAGTCTGTCTGGAGAAGACAGATAAACTGGGCTCAGCTGGCCAAAGCAGCCTAACTTTGAAATAAAGAAAGTGGGAAAAGGGTGGTGTACCTTTAAACTGAGTCAGAATTAACCCTCCTTCCCTTGTTTATGTTGTCATAGTAATATGGAAAGCAGGGAGTCCTCTAGTTCAGAGCTGTAAGCATTCAGCTGCCAGTCACCTTCAAGGGATAGCTGTCCATGCTTTAAGTCCTGCTCAGTTGCTATGCATCTCCTATTCAATAGCCCTAGTTTCTCAGCATAGTTCAGTGAAGAAAGTAGAACAAGAAAAAGCCCATCTTATACCTGAAATGGACACTCACTGAATTCATATGGAATTCTATGGAAATATCAGTGCAGATTATACAGTCTTAAAATGTGTTTCCCCGTATGGGATTCTAACACATATGCTTGGTATTTGTCCTTACACTAAAGTTCCCCAGTCATCATCTCCAGTGCCTTCAGTGTTATTAGTGCGTTAATAAGGAGTCCCACAGATGGCTTCAGATGGGAACTGGTCCCAAAAAAGACTAAGTCATGATAAGACAGATGGGGCTGAAAACCTGTCCTGGAGGAGGGGAGAAGTGCTCAAGAAAAGTGGCTCCCCAATGGTTGGTGATGTAATGGCCTATGGCACTATGATGAAGTCCCCATGCAAACTCAAAAGGATAAGGCTCATTTGGAAGAGTGTTCAGTGGAAAGTGTGGCAGTTCTAATGGCAGCATGGTTAGAGAGAACAGGGGAAACACATCCTCCCCCAGATGCCTTGCACTGTTTATCTCTTCCACCTAGCTGTTCATCTGCATTTCTGTCACATCCTTGAGTATGTAAAGTAAATGAACAAAAATTAATAAAAAATTTCATTTCTAGTAACATCCTTCATATTGAACTGGAAAATGTAAGTGAAATATTTCCCTGAGTTCTATGGTACTTCACAAAATAATTTAAACCAAAAGGAGAAGGTAGGTAGGGACCAAAATACAGAACAGGCTGCTCAGAGCACAGGGCAACAACCTGTGTTTGCAACTGATACCAGAAAGGGGACAGGCTTTGAGGCTGCACTATTGAAGTCTGATGTTATCTCTAGGCATAACAGTGTCAGAATTTAGCTGGATAGAAGATACCCAGCTGGTATCCATTGGTGAGTCTGCAACAAGCAAGATGGGTAGCTCTGTGTGTGATGAGAGAAGCACATTGTTACCTAGCTAGATAGAAATGAGCAGGTTTGGAAGACAGTGGGACTGGTCCTCTCCTTCATCATCAACAGCCTGTGAAATAACCTTGAATCAGCAGGATTTTGATTACTGGTCAGGAAAAAATGGGACTTGAGTTCCCTCTCTCCCACTGGGAGAACAGAGGTTCCCTGAACCCCTTCTATGATTATGATGTAGCCAGAGGCTTTCTAATAAAAAGCAAAGACATATCCTTGTTCTGTCCTCTAAATGTCATCCAAATATGCTTGTCAATCTGCAGGACAGGACAAAGTCCCATAAAAAAAAGCTGCTTGAAACAGATACTTTAGAAAACAATGTAAAGCTTGCCTAGTATGTAGATCCACACAGCACAGTGATTTCTTGATTATTGCCTTTTCTCATCTCTTGAGTATGTACAGCATTACAATAATCTCTGTCTTTTCCATCACACCTGCGTATTTTCTCTAAGTATTTCCTCTAAATCTTTTTTTTTTTTTTTTTTTTTTTTTTTGAGAACACAATGACCAGGGAAACAAGGCAAGTAAGTGTCTTCCCAAGAGAATGAAACCTTGTATGACACAGTGTCTGGAGCCACATGTTTTATTTTATGTTGGAGGTATCATAAAGAGGAAATAAAGGACTTGCCCTTTATCTGGATACCTCTCATATAGCTGAACAGGGAATTCATGAATCCCAATGAGTCCAGGGAGGAGCAACAGTGAAATCAGCTTACTATTCAACAGAAAAATGCTGATGGAAGGCTCAAACCCAAAGGCAAATGACTCATTTATTTATTAACAAGGTTTGATGTTCATGTTCTGTCACTCAAGAAGGTGTCTGAGGACAGAAAATAATAAGACAATTCCTTGCACTTCTTCCTCATTCACTCTGCTCTTGGCTCCCTGACCTCTGGTTCTTTGTGAACACTCTGGGCCTCCTGACCATTGAACTTTTTCCTTCTACCTGAGTTGATGCTGTTCTTATCAGATATCTGCATGGGACATCACCCTGGGAACAGTTTTTGATATCTGCTAGCCACTGTCTCAACCTCAGTCTTCCCCTTTCGTATGCTCATCCTGGCTCCATTCTATCTTAATTTCTTTATAAATTTTTAACTGGTGTACAGATCTGTCTTGTTTAGTGAAATATAAGTTCTCTTGTGACAGGGATTTTCATACTTTTTGTTTAATTTTTAGTCAGTAAAGTATCTGACATATGGTGTGATATTAATGAGTATTTCCTCAAAAAAATACAAGAATATGAATGCAATATAACCTTATTATTATTATAACCAACAGGGAAAGTTGTTAAATTCTTTAAATTTTAAATTCTTCTTTGGCTATGAATTCTGTTGAGGGATAATGTTGATGGTGGAAGGTTTTAAGAATTTTATCAAGGTCTCCTAGCTTACTGTGACAAAATAGTCTTACAAAAGCAATCTGGGAGAAAGGATTTATTTTAGCTCACAATTCCAGGTTATAGTCCATCATTATGGGAAGTCAAGGCAAGAACTTGAAGTACCTCATTTTGTCAGATAACAGTATGATCTGAGAGTATGTGTAGCTAGAGAGCTTCTCTCCAGGTCCCACCAAGCCCTGCAGTCCCACAACACACATATAAAATAATCACTCAGACATTTATATTACTTATAATCTGTATGGCTGTTGCAGGCAATTTGTTATCTAGTTGTTGTATCTTAAATTAACCTATTTCTATTAATCTATAAGTTGCCACGTGGCTCGTGGCTTACTGGTACCTTACATCTCTCTTGTCATGGCGGCAGCTGGCCGGTCTCTCTTCCTCCGCCTTCCATTTCCCCCAATTCTCTTTCTCTTTGTCCTGCCTATACTTCCTGCCTGGCTACTGGCCAATCAGTGTTTTATTTATTACTCAATCAAGCAACACATGTAAAATACAGAACATCCCACAGCAAGGATGATCAATGCAAACATGCTTACTTACAATCATTATACCCTTTACATACAATTAGGAAAAAATATTTTTTTTAACCTTCTTTTGAAAAAAGCTTCCATGTGCCCCTTTCTCTCTCATGCTCAATGGAAATTTAAAATGAGAATATTTTCCAAATAAAATTATCTCAATCATCAGTTCATATTGCTTTAACAGTCTAATTCCAGGATTTGCTGTCTAGGGAATGGTATCACCCACAGTGAACTAGTTCTTTCCAAATCAATTAGAATACAATCAAGAAAATCTTCCACAAATATACCTACAGGCCAACATGAACTGAATGATCCCTCACTGAGACTTTCTTCCCAAGTGATTCTAGATTATTTCAAATTGACAATGGAAACTAACCATCACACAGGCATGGCTCATTTGAGATTTAGCTAGGGATAGGAAATGATTTTGGTAGGACAAAAAATGTTATTCTGAGGTCCAGTTTGATGCTCAAATTATATGTATTAAGTTATAAAGAAAGAGATACTTGAAGCAAGAAATATGTTGATCCCAAACACAAACTCTTAGGAACTCCCCAAGCTCTATTTGGTCCTATAATGAAATTATTCTCCCAGCTTTCATATATGCATGAAATTTCTCTTACTATAGTTTTAAAGATTAATAAATTGAGGTAAGTAAAAACAAAGACAGATTAAAAAGAAAACTACAGAGCTGAGATGCCTTACTTGTATGTTGTGTAGCTGAGCAAATTGAGCAATTCTACTCATTTTGTTAATAGGCACAAATATTTTCTTTGTCCGTGTGTGTGTGTGTGTGTGTGTGTGTGTGTGTGTGTGTGTGTGTTTCTGTTTTATCACATAGTGACTTTCCACACAACCTGTCTACCTACATCTATGTAACAGCTTCATTTTCTTCTATGTAGGAAAGTGATGATAATAACAGTACCTGGCCAGTAACCAAAGTGTAGCAACACTTAGCACCTCACTGCTTTGCTGCCAACTCTGCAGGACTTCCTCAAAGCGATGCTCACTTCATGAAGGACCTGAATATTCCAGAGGTCATTCTCTGGCTTCTATACTCACCTCCCTTCTCTGCATTTGTAGCCTGGAAAGAAACAAAATCAAAACCCAAACCAAATCATAAACAATTAACCAAACAAAAAGTATGCTGACCCCAATCATTCATCTTCAAGTTAAATTAGAAAAAGAAATTACCTGAAAGAAGAAAGTATCTAAATCTGAAAGAAAACGCTGAAGACTTCAGAGGACAATGTTACCCTTAAATTGAAAGAAAAATAAAAAAATTTAAGCAGGATTAATAAAAAATAGATATTTTTACCTTCTTTTGAATGAAGCTGCCATGCGCCCCTTTCTCTCCCACTCTCAATGAAAATTTAAAATAGGAATATTTTCCAAATAATTTTAGATCAGTCATCAGTTCATATTGCTTTGACATCATGACTCTCATCCTGTTGCCATGCTAACAGGCAGCGAGGAGCTAAAAATATTCCAAAGATTTGTAAATTATAGGCTTGGTTGCCATTTAGTCCTCCATGGGGTGAACACTATCACCAACTATAAATAACCAGGACCACCACAGCCCCTCTGAGCTCTGCTCCATCATTTCCTTCAATGAGCAATGAAAATATGTGATCTAAGCCAGTCAGTGGTGGTGGCTCATGCCTTTAATCCCAGCACTCAGGAGGCAGAGGCAGGTGGATCTTTGTGAGTTCAAGGCCAGCCCAGTCTACAGAGTGAGTTCCAGGACAGGCTACACAGAGAAATCCTGTCTCAAAAAAAAAAGAAAGAAAGAAAATATGTGATCTAATTCATAAACAAAGTTATATGATCTACCTTCTGTAATGGAAAAACCATATAGATCTTTCTTGCTGTTCTTTGGATAAACACAAGCATGTTAATTTAGACATCTCTAGCTATGATTCCACTTATACTATAACTTAATGAATGTTTACTTATGAATAAAGAAGGAAGGATGTATATGTGTTTGGAGTACTTTTCTCCTATGTGAGCATCATGCAATTTAAATGACCAAGGCAATAATAACATCCACTAGAAATTAGAATGAATAATATTTTAGATACTGCTGCTCTCAATACTACACCCAGAATAAAAATGTCAACTCTTCTAACCCATGACACTCACATTTATCCTTGTCATTCTTGTGATTCAGATTGGTTGATTTTTTTTTATGAGTTTCAAAGGTGTCAAGTACCACTATAGCACATAAGCAGTGGCTACAGATTTTTCACTCCATACCACTATGCTGGAAACATGTTAAAAAATGTGTGTTTCATGGATTCTTTGATGGAAACAGTAAAACTATGGATGTCATGACTACTCTATGTGATGGATTACCAGTGTGGAGCCAAGCTAGAATGCATGTCCTTTGTTTGGTCTCCTTCTTTTGAGTCTGGCCAACCATCTGATCTGCTTGATCAAAGAGTGCTTAAGATGCCTTGGCATCTCCTACCTCTTGCAAGTAATCTAACCTAGCTACAAAGGGAAGCTGTGTGAAGAAACAGTGGCACCTTAAAAAATGGTCTAGATAAAAAGCCAAGCCAGGAGTAGGCTACCTTTGATGGGACTTCTAGCCCCAGCAGGGTTGCCCCAGTTGACACACATGAGGTTATTTTGTCAGACCTTTCTCATGCTACAGAATCAGAAGCAAATGGATAAAACAATGGAAGGTACAAAGTCTTGGGACTGTGTTCCACAGCACTGTTGTTTCTTAAGTATTATACACTTATCACAGAGATACAGCAGAATCCTCAGGCAAGAGACTGAGTTTCAAATCCCTCCAGTATCCCTTGTGTGATTCAGGGCACTATGCTAAAGCACTATCTTCCATTTCTGAAAAAGAATAATAATAATATCGATTTTATCAAGTTTAAGGGAATAAATGAGATATGATGGTAATGTGATTAACTGAATGTGAATCTTAAGATAAGCAAGCAACAAAAACTAGCTTTTAATGATTTATTTAATGGCAAAGTGAGGAAAAGAATGACTTGTCCTTGAAAATAGCATCCATTTGGGACATGAGTCAGCAATGTGAAACAATACAGACATATATGGATTATATTAATATTTTGTGTATATCTTACTGGAGAAAAAAAGAATTGGATCCAAAGAAAACATATTTTTTTTTAGATAAGTTGTTTTTTTGTCTTGTTTTGGTTTGGTTTTCCTGTTTGTTAGTTTTAGCTCAGGCTGGGTTGAACTCAAAGCACACCCCTGCCTTAGCCTTCTTAGTATAGGGATTAATAGGTATATAGGTGTATGTTGCCACACCCATTGTAATTAAGTGTATTTTTTGTGTGAAGACTAGGGGAGAAAGTATATGAATATTTCTGTATATTTGCCTTAAAAAAAAAGTTTACATCGATTTTTATGAGTGTGGGTTTGAGCATGTGAGTGCACTGCCCAAGGATGCCAAAAGAGGGCTTTGGATTCCCTGGAGCAGGAGTTACAGATGGTTATTAACTACCTCATGTAGATGGTGAGAACTGGGCCCTCTGCAAGAGGAGAATGTGTTCTTGACAACTGAACCACATCTCTAATTTCCTGTGTATGCTTTTGAGTGTGTAAAAACACAAAACAAACAACAACAGACACAACTGAAATACTGATATAAGGCATGGAGGAATAAAATACACAAGTCCTTACTAGATAGTTTTAAAACATCAGCCAATAATGGGCCAAGGATTACAAACTGGTCTCAAGCATCTGAATGTTATGCACTTTTTCAAAGAGGAGAAAGTAAGTTTTGGGGCTCATGTCTCTTGCTCGGATATAAATTCAACTTATGGAAGCCACTGTATAAAGGTCCTTCCAGATAGGCTCCTGGAAGATGAACAAGGAATTCCACAGATGAATTAATCTTGAAAAGCAACAATGCTGTCTACTTGGAACTACCAAGTCTCACCCCTCTGGCAGCAGTGATTTCTTTACACTCCAGGGCCTCTCCCCTTTAAGTGTGACTTTCAATTCTTTCAGACATTTACACCTAGATCTCACGTTTAGCTTTTATCAGAGGAATAGAGGATGTCAAATTGCTTTCTGCACAGTAATTTACTGATGCCCTCAATTCTCTGCTATGGCCCGTCACCTATTATTATTGTGTCTAATGCCTGACAGAATAGAAAACCTTCCCAGTTGCACAGGAAGGTACTCACATACTTAACCAAAATGCTTGTAACTTGAGAATCAACTTGGGGAGCACTACCTTCTTATAGAAGACAAAATGTGCTAGTCAGAAGACAGCGGGGATGGTCATTCTTCTCTACTCAGTGTATGGCAAAGGGATAAAGTTAATTGAAGAAATGACAATGGGTATCATAACAGAACAGAGATACTTAGGATCTATGTTCTAGAAAACAGTCAGGACCTTGAATAAAATATGCATAGAGATTCTTTAACAAGACTTTTTTTTTTCCCAAACAGAGAGATCTCAAACAAATTTCTGAGAGTGGAGAGGAAATAGATCTGATTTGGTGAATTCTTGAATGATTTTGCTGCAGTTTGATTTGGAGGAAAACTTATTCTTTCGCTTTTCATCATATTCTGCGTTAGTCAAATTTTTCATTGTTGTAGCAAAACATTCCCCAAACTTGAGAGTATAAAGGTTTATTTTGGTTCATAGCTTAATATGTTTCAGCACATCCTTGTGGGAAAGGGATGTCAGAGAGATAAGCTTACATCATGGAAGCCAGGAAGCAGAGAGAAAGTATTATCACATTTCATGATTCTATGCTGTTTTTCCCCTTTCATTCTCCCTGGGTCAACATATTGGGTAATGCCACTCACATTAAGGACTGGTCTTCCCCATAGTTACCTCTCTAAGTGAGTTCCAAGAAAGGCGCAAAGCTACACAGAGAAACCCTGTCTTGAAAAAAACCAAAAAAAAAAAAAAAAAAAAAAAAAAAAAAAAAAAAAAAAAAAAAAAAAAAAAAAAAAAAAAAAAAAAAAAACAAACACACTCTTAAATATACACCCAGAAGTGTGGTTTATGAATCTCACAGATGTGTCTCAATCCCATCAATTTGACAAAACAAGAGGATGGATAGAAAGTTTAGAGGTTTAGAGGTCTTGTTGCTCAATCATGAGGACTAGAAGCTCCAGAGGAATTGGATGACATTTTCCAACCTCTGTGGGCATCTGTATTCATGTGTATGTCTGTTCATGCACACACACACACACACACACACACACACACACACACATACACACACACTCACACAAACACAAATGATTCTTAGAAAACAAGCAAAAACCAAATTAGTCATCATACTTCCCTCTTCTCATTTGTTGGACAGTAATTCTCTTCTGAATCTTGTTTCTTATAGCATCTACTCACCAAAGCTCTGGACAGAATTAATTCATAAGGGCATAAACCTGTCCTATCCCTAGGAGTATGCACCTGTTTGTTGTAAAAACACAAACTTTTCAGTCCCCAGGAAGCATGAAATGATCAGCTTCCACAAAGACTGAGACTGTGCTTGGATCCTTTCAAACCACCCACTAAAATATTCCCAACTAACCTACCTCCTCTGAAGCCACATCTTGATCAGGAAAGAAAAATGTACTCATTTGTCAGGAAAATCACACCTTTGTCATGGAGCATAGTCTCAGAAATCACAGTCCCAGATGGTACCTGTCAATACATTTTAAAACCTGAATTTGCTTTTTGAGGGGATAGGGATGGGGTGTGGGGGGTGGTTAGATCATATTTAAAGATGCACACTGAATTTTCAAGAATTGCTGACCAAGTTCTCAATGATAGAATCCTTGCCATGGGCCAGACTCGGTGTTGAATCCTCAGCACCTCACCTCCATACCCCTATACACCCCTAAACAACTCACTGGCCAGGCAGGAATGGAGAAACATCCACAGCCATGAAAACAGGGCAAGAGAAAAAAGCACAGCTGCAGGCTGAGGCTCCAAGCTAGAGCATCAGCTAATTTACTTTCCACCAGTTCCTCCAGAGGGTGCTGAAATTTCTGTCTCCCAGTAATTCACCTATGGGCTTTCCTGCAGCGTTTGGAAGGTTTCCTGTGCCTAGCATAAAGTCTTAAGGGGAGGCGGTTTTTAAAATATCCCCATAATTTATTTTCGACCTTTGACCCTGTTATTGGATTCTAGTGGATGGAAGGAGAGAGTCCACTTTTCACCCCCTTTTCCTTCATGAAGTAGCTCATTCAGGAACAAATGCATATCATTTACAGTCCTTGAATTTCAAAAGTGCCATCTTTAGAGTGTGAGGCTCAAATATATATATGGCTTAGTTTGTTCTTCCTCAAAATACTAAACTCTAACCTCAGGCAGCTGCCTAATAAACACATGTCCTTAGTGCTCACATAAGAATTTTGTTTTGTTCACTTCATGGTTTGATCTGGTTGGAACATTTGTTGGTAGTATTCAAGAGCCGGTATAATGTTGCCATTATAAAGGTCTCGGAGGTCCATGGTCTACGCTCTACAGCAGAACTGTCACTTGTCAGATACTGTGACAATGTACAAACTGCTTAACCTCCATAAGCTGTTTCTATCAGTGAAACAGTGATAATCACAGTCCTGTCTCCAGGACCAATAAGTCTAAATTTGATTATTCTCCTTCCTTCCTTCCTTGAATATACAGAAAAGACCTAGAAAGGTTATTATTATTTACATAAAATGCTGATGAATATAAGATAAGAGAGCCACCACTTTCAGGAAGAGTTTTTAATCTCTAAGGATAGTTGTATGTATAGTTTTTTTTCTAATGAAAGCAAGATTACATCCTGCCATTTAGTAAAGCATGAACTGCAGGCAAACAAAAGAAGGTTATTTTACTTATATGTGAAAGGAAATCAGATTAGAGCCATTAAAATATGCAGTTCTTAGTATCTTGGATCAGATTTTAGGCATGGTCCCCTGAAAAAGACTCTGCTCTGGATTAACTGTGCAACCAGCTTCCAGGGAAGGCAGAGCTGGGTTTTGGAAAAAGCAGACAACTTAAAGGAGCAACAAAACCAGGCAAGTACCCTCCCCTAACTTTTTCAAGAGCATAGAAATAAGGATATTATAATTTTGTTATAAAGTATAATTTCTCAAAAAGCTCCTGTGTTGAAGGCTTGGTCCTCAATTGAATGATCTCATGTAGGACTTTGGGGAAGCTATTGGATCATGATGATAGATACATAATAAATGGATTAACCCATTGATGCGTTCATAATAGTATATAGGCTGTGGAAGGTGGGGGCTGATTGGTTGATGGGAGTGTGTATTTGAAAGGTCTACCTTTTCCCTGGCCCACCCACCTTTCCTTCCCTCGGTCCATCTGCACCTCCCTCACTCCCTCCCGCCTTCCATTCTTCCTTCCTTCTGTCCTCTAGTTATTTTCCCTTTTTGTCCGTTCTTCCCCTCAGCATTCCCTCTAGTTCTCTCTGTCTTCTTCCTGGCCATCTTAAAGTAAAGAAGCTTTTCTGCCACATGTTCCTGGCTTCCTAATGATCTCTCATACAGCAAGCATACAGCAAGGGAGACAGGCAAGTTCAGAGTAAAACCATGAGTTTCTCCCCTCCCACAAAAATCCTTCTTTCTTAAGTTGGTTTTTTCAGGTACTTTGCAACAGTGACAAAAAGAGATCTGTATAAATGCACACCAAGTACTAGGTAAGCTAAGAGGTATTGTATTCCAGCCAGGTAAATAAATTACGTGAAGGGAAAGCTAGGAGATTGATTGGAAGAGTCTATGTTGGTCCAGGTGCCTTAAGAAGTTTGGTTGGAAGAAAGGTGGAGGATTCCTATGTTCAGCAAAGGACTAAGCAATGGAAAAGCCCAGGATCTGGAAGGCTGTGGGAGAAAAGACCCCAGGAAGTTAAAACCCAAGAGAGAGAACTCATTTTGTTCCATGTGCCTCAGGCTGTATTTGGGGTGCAGCTATTGAGTTGTTTCCAATGAAGCTGGGGACTTCATAACTTTGAAAAACTTCAGCTCTCTAGGTTGGAAGAAGAGGGTGTTATTTCTAAGACCACAGCTCCAAGTAAAGTAAGAGTTTTCCAGGAGAGGTGGCAGCAGCTGATCTGGAATAGACCTGGGACAAGAATCAGCTCTGAGTAGAGTGACCATGTTAAACACTAGAGTCCCAGCATCCTACGAATTGCAAAGACTATTCCGTGCCTGAAGTAGGAGCCTCAGCCCTTGGAATTTTTCTTTTTGGATATTTCTGTTTTGTATTTTTATCCAAAGGATTTTTTATTCATTGTTCCATTCTTTCATTCTCCATGGTGTCACTATTTCAATGTGTCCTAGATAGAAGTACAGATAGAAGCAAGTTCCCTGTCTTCATGAATCTTGTGTTTTACCAGAGATGCTGGTAGCTGCTGCTATATCAGCTTCAGTTCTCAGACTGAGCATGCCAGAATCCAGAGCAGAGGTTCTGACAGCTTCTACATGTACACATATTATGAAGAGACTATTTTATTTCAGTTGAGGTAAATCCACATAATATAAAATTCACCACTTTAAACTCAACAATAAATGGCTAGAGTGATAGCTCAGTGGTTAAGAATGTGTGCTGCTCTTGCAAAGGACTCCAGTTTAGTTTCTAGCACCCATGCTGGGAAGCTCACAACTGCCCATAACACTCTAGCTCTTTCACCTTCTTCTGGCCTCTGCCTGCACCACACTCAAATGCCAAACCCGTGTATTGACGTACATTTGCAGACATACCTAAGCTTAAATATATAAAGGCTTTCAAGTCAACAATTCAAGGGCATTAGCATATGCACAATGTCATGTAACTCATATATATATATATATATATATATATATATATATATAAATATAATTCTAAAAGGAAAATGCACAGCCATTTGCAATTGTACAGTCTTTTGAGGCTTCCCATACCTACCAGCTCCTGATAAACTTCAGCCAGTATTCTTTCCCTATAGATTCTGTACATTTCATATTAAAGCAATAATAAATTATCTTTTGTGTCTAGCTACTTTTACATTGCTTAAGCTACTCATATGACAAGCTGCCACATTACAAGTCACCAGAGATTTCAAGTGCATAGATAAACACCCACACACACACACACACCACAGACTGCCAGCAAGAACATGCTTATTTAGTGCTGGCAATACAAACTCATATCTAGTCTCAAGCAGAAATAAAACACATGCACTTTTGAACTTGGCCATCAACATGAAGAAATAATTGAAAAATAATTCATTATAGAATAATAGATAGAGCCGAGTGGTGGTGGTGGTGCATGCCTTTAATCCCAGCACTTGGAAGGCAGAAGCAGGTGGATCTCTGTGAGTTTGAGGCCAGCCTGGTCTCCAAAGCGAGTTCCAGGAAAGGCACAAAGCTACACAGAGAAACCCTGTCTCGGAAAAAAAATAGATAGATAGCTACCCCCTTTTGGATATGAAATACAACAAAAAACTTATGTACCCAAACTTCTGTAAGCAAAAATGAAACTATGTATGTGGCTGGAGAAATTGCTCAGTGGTTAAGAGCACTAGCTGCTCTTCCAGAGGACTCGGGTTCAATTCCCAGCACTCACGCAGCAGCTTATAACCATCTATTACTCCAGTTCCAGGGTATCCAATGCCCTCTTCTGGCCTCTGGAGGCCATGAATGCACATGTTATACAGACATACATGCAGACAAAACAGCCATGCACAAAAAATAAAATAAAATGATCTATATAAATAGTAGCATGATCTAGTGTCACTAAATAACTTTCTTTTTAGATGTTTATATATTAGTATTTCAATTGTCAAAACTTATCTGTCAATTCCAACAGACTATGTATTAGGATCATCTACCATAATGATTCTCAATACCACAAAAACCATCTCTTATGATGCTAGTCATCTTCAATAAGTCAAAAACACATAATAAGATCAGATGCAGGATTCAATTGAAATCTGAGAAAGCATTTTAAACTTTTCAATTCATCTTGAAAGAATGCTGACTCATAATTCCATGAAGTTTCCCCAAGGGATTTCAGACTTTCAGAATTTTATAGCTTAGAGTATGGCACACTGAATCTTACACAACCTGGCAGAAAAAAAAAACGTTTTTATCTTGAATCCAGAGTCATGAGCCTGAGCTCTCTTTAGCAGATGTCCTCTCATGATGCGTGTACAAGGGAGTCCTTGTCATTTACATACCATAAATCACGAACAGATAGACAGATATGATGATGTCTCAAAGAGTGATATGAGCAGAAAGAAAAATCCTCAGCATTTAACAGTGCTTCTGGGTGCCACTCAAGCATCAGGATTTCTTTCAGCCAATTTCTAAAAATTGTTATCTGAATGCAGTTTTATTTACAGTTGGGTGTTTCTTGCCATTGACTGTGATCTGTTAAGGTTAGATGTATGTTGACATCTCACCCACATGTTGGATGGCTTAGATTGTGTCACTTATTTTGATTAGACAGGCTGGGAAAAGGGATTCCTCAGTCATCATGCTGGATTCCAGCATCTCATTCTCACTTCTTCTGAAACCTGTCAGTCATGAAAAGAGGAGAGATGGGATTGGTGGGAGTAGAGGAGATGAGTGACGATATGATTTGAACAGCAAAGTCTTGCACTAGATCTAACTGTACAAAAACTCCATTTATAGGGCTGAAGCAATGGCCCTAGTGAGTAAGGGCACTTGCTATGCAACCATTAGTACCTGAGTTTGGATTCAAGCAATCTATAACAAGCCTATGGAGCAGAGATAGGAGGACATCTTGGGCCCGCTGACTGCCAGCCTGGCCAAAATACCATTAGTTCCAGGATCAGGGTGAGATGTGACCTCAAAGGAATAAAGTAGAGTATGAAAGAGGAGGATATAAGATAGTCAACTGACATTTATGTGAGCATGCATGTGCACGCACACACTCTCTCTCTCAATCTGTTACTATTTATACATTTGCTCAATATCTTGAATAGCTTCGTATCAGCAGTGAGAGAAATATGAGTTATTTTAAATCAATGCTTTACAAGTAAGTTATGAAATAAACCTTATTTTCTTTTATAAGTCAGAGTCCACAACTGTTCCAGTTACTTGAGTGAAAAGTTTTTGACGATAGTTTAAAAAAAAAACATGGTAAATAATTTATTTCTTCAGTAGTTGACTAAAAGGAGTAAGTGTTATCCTTTGTTAGATAAGGAATTTATTTTTCCCCTCTGTGCTATTAGTATACTTAAACAGTCATGTGGAAAATACTAATGTATTTTACATTCTGTAAGTTTTAGCTGCCCTGTGAAAAATGAGGTAATAGTACCCATGCTGTGTACTGTGGCATCACACAGAATAAATAAAATCAATATGGAGATGCTGACCCTTGACAGAGGGCTAGAGCCATCTAGTATAAATAAGAAGACAGAAGGTTAGAGAAATCAGCAGGTGGGTTTCTGAAATCAATCAGGGGACCATTCAGGTATTGTGCACATCATCAGTCCAGAGAGCACGTGGCCCTCTATTTTCTAGTGCTGGGAATACTCAAAGCCTTTTTCAACTGGTTTGATGTTAAATTCTGTTCCATTCAAAGGCAATCCCCACTTTCTGGAGGCACCACTAGTAACAAAGAATTCAGCAGGTAGAACTCTAGACACATACAGAAATAGAAACATGGCTAGACATCAGTCAGGAAGAGAGATGCTACCTGTACATGGGATCAGATCTCCAAAGATTCACCTGGCAGGGGTTTGGCTATGCTTTGTAATATAATTTAGGTCATTTCTATCTTTTTATTACCCTTTCTTTTTTTCATTTTGGCAAGGTTTTATGTATCCCAGAGCAGTCTCAAAGTTACTATGTATCCAACACACTGGCTTTGAATCCCAGGTCCTCCTGTGTCCACCTCCTGCGTGTTAGTATGTGCCACTGCATCCAGCCATGTGGGTCACTTCTGCAGCAATGGTAAGATACACTTAGCATTGACTCAGTTGCAAAAGGAATGGTGATTTTTGTGAAGATGACTGTTTAGTTTGTCATTTGGTTGTGCTGGTGGGAATAGCGTGTACCCCCTGTTTTTTGTGAAAGTCATGACCATGTCTTAAAAATAAAAGGGTGGGGCTCTGCCCAGTGTACATTAAGCCATTTCCGGAAGTAATGGTGGAAAAGGCAATTGGTGTTACAGAAGTATGACAGCAGTAGGTGACTGACAGTGACTATCTGAAATGAAGAATAGAGATAATCCTGAATGCATATGTAAATAGATGCTGACAGAACTCACCTTGCATTTACAAGTGTAGTGCTACCATGTAAGTGAGTATCAGTGCTTAGGAGACATAGGGAACTATCAAACAGTTTATTTCCGAATGTTGATTGACCACTGTCAGATAATTAGATGCGTACATTTTGAATCCTGTGTGAAAAAAAAAAAATAAGAGCAAACTGGCTACTAGCTTCCATGAGCACCTCTATGATCCACAGTCACATTTATATCCAGAGGGTCCCTCCTCTCTTTAGCTACTCTCTGCATTTCCTATACAACTTGTGAGCACACAAATTCTTTACTGTTGGGCTTGACATGGCAAAATAAAACTTAAATATCTAGTTACTGATCAATTAATATTCATTATGTATACAATATCACATTACTTACGGGAAGGGGAACAAGTGACAGCTGTGATTTAGATTACAAAAAAAAAAAAAGATGAAAGATTCATCTGCTATGCCACTTATACATGTCTTTCCAAAATGAATGTGTTGAAACTCAACCCCAATGTGATAGTATTTAGAGGTAGGGCCCTTGGACAGAGTTTGGATCATAACTGCTAGGATGAGAAGCACTTCTAAAAGAGGCCAACATTAGGGGTTCAGAGACAGAAGCAGCAGCTATGAGAATTGGGCTTTCAGCTACTGAGTGTCCTAGTGTCTTTATTTATGACAGTTTGTTATAGCTAGAATGCCCACATGAGCATTGGAAGAAGATGCTAATCTCTCACTGGTTGTAGAGTTGCCCTTCATGATAGTCACAGACTAAGAGCTACTCAGAGTTTTCTTCCTTCTCTAGTTTCAAGGTCTGAGTCTTTCAACTTTACCCTTTGAGGCCTCTCACCTAGTCTAATTAAAAGGGTTTCCGATTGGCTATGAGATGTCCCATTCTAATATCTTCAATATAAATCACAGGAGTATACACGAGACTAGTTTAAAAGAATGCTTTGCCGCCAGGCGGTGGTGGCGCACGCCTTTAATCCCAGCACTTGGGAGGCAGAGCCAGGCGGATCTCTGTGAGTTCGAGGCCAGCCTGGGCTACCAAGTGAGTTCCAGGAAAGGCGCAAAGCTACACAGAGAAACCCTGTCTCAAAAAAAAACAAAAAAAAAAAAAAAAAAAAAAAAAAAAAGAATGCTTTGCCAACCTAATCTCCAATCTTCACATTGCTCCCAAACCCTCCTCACTGCAATTAGAATCCCACTTGGTGAAGCCCCTTCCTGTCACAGCTCTTGCTTATCAGTAATGGCTCAGGCCTTAGGTTGTGAATCTAGGAACTGCAAGGGTCAGGACTGAGTAATGAGAGACAGAGGTACCATGAACTGATGGTCCACATGCTAATGTTGTGTTTAGGTTAATCACTAGCACATGGTAGAAGGTTAGAAAATTCTAATTTCATACAGATCACTACACTGTACTGTTCAAGGTATCTGTAGCTCTCTCGAAAACACATACTCACACTTTCACACACATATGTACAGATGTAGTCTATTACCTTTAATATGATGTGTTCTGAGATTTGCAAGCAAACCTATGTTCCTATTTCACTATTTATCTTATAATCATGAGTGTTATATCCATGATTTTAATTCACACACACACAAAAAAAATAAAATTCTCAAAGTTCTACTGAGGAGATGTGGTGGTATTTTTCCATTTCTGAAGAGTCTTCTTACTTTTGAGACCATGGTGACCAGGTAAAGGTCAGTGTCATCCAGTGATTACTGAATTTGGAGCTCTGCAAATACATACTTGTCCTTTAGTACACAGCAGGCTGTAACTCATCTCCCCCTTTCCGGGCTGTAGGAACGACTTATACTGCACAGAGTTCAAAGCCAAGTCCTTGCTTATTGCTTCAGTCAAACAATTTCATTTCTATCAGTTGGTGGTTGTACTTCAGATTTTATGGATCCAATGGGTCTAGTGAAATTTTATGACCCTGCACCACAACAAGAAGAATAAAGCTCCAGGAAAAAAATCAATATAATGTTTAAGGTCTTTGTTACCTTTATAACCTCCAGTGTTCGTTTACATATAAACGAATAAATCAGACTTTTAACAGAAGATAGGATCCTCGGTGCCTGCTGGATATTTGGTGCTAAGTTCGATCATAAAAACTATCAAGAAGTGCCTAATGGCTTTGCTACCTGAACAAGCACAGTTAAAGAAGAATCAATTGCAGGGTGAGGGTATTATTTGCATGTGGGTGTTTTATCCTAGTTACTGCATTGTAACTAGCTCTTACCAAAGACTAGTAGCAGCTTTAAAAGAATCAGAGGGTGTCATAAACTTTATGGTGTTTCTTTGACATTGAGAACATATTCTAATTAGATGAAACACTATCAAACATCAAGTTTCTTACTTCTCTCTGGCCACTTTCTTGCATGGGAGACATGCACTGTAACTTAACAGTTGAGTCAGCAAGATACTGGGGCAATCTTTCCCCTAACCTTCAAGAGAATGGCTTTTTCCTATGTCAGAGTCTTGGAAATATGACCCAAGTATATTTTCTCTAGTGTATTTTTAAAAGTATCTATCAAGATGCTAAATATTAGAATAAAACTAAAATTAAATTCTCCTACTCGTCTAAATGATAAATATCACTTTGCTCATAAACCTTCTCTGGCCTGGCATTCTCTGAGGGTTGGTAATACAAACTCAGAACCTTTTAAACATGAATTAGCATCATGTAACCAATTTAGATATTTTGCATTGAATTAAATTGATTAAGAACCTGGATCAGGGAAGCAGCTCCCTACTTATTAGGAACAGAACTTTATGTCTTACCGTATAACACAGTAAGTACCGTCCTGCAACTGAGACAAGTTATTGGATATGGATCCCAGTCAGAACAAATGCCTAGCAGAAAATATGAGGCCTTCTCTACAAAGACAAAATATGATTCAATGTAAAGGCCAAAGCTTACTGTTTGGCTTGCTTAAATGGCTAAAAAGAGGCTACAGAACAAACCCCACACCCCCTGCAACCCATGCCCATAGTACTGAAACCCAGCAAAGTCAGGGTTTAACCTAATTATACTGTTAGCAAGGCATCTAACAGGCACAAAATTCACTTGTGAATAAAGTCATTTCTGCAGCTCTGAAAAGAGTCCCACACCCACACAGCAAGCCAAGGCACAAGAGAAGCATATGACAATTGTCCTTTACACAGCACTATTCTTCCAGGACACTGCTTCTGTTTCTTCCTCATGCTGATGATCAGGCTAAGGGGTGAAACTGACGATTCTGGACTTGACACTTCAGCTTTTATTACTATTGTTAGGCGTAGTGTTAGTGTTATTCATTAGTTGGAGTCTCATGAAGCTCAGGCTAGTGTCACATGCACTGCATAGCCGAGGATAACTTTAGACTCCTGATTATCCTGCCTGAACCTCACGTGTGCTGGGATTACAGGTGCATACACCAAAGCTGGTTCAGATTTTAACTTTGAAATTGTCTCTGTGTGTTCTCATTTTTTATTAGCCTATTTTGTCATCAAAACTTGTTGTTGTTGTTGTTATAATTTCTCAAGTTGTAGACTGGGGAGGTGGCAAATTTATCTAAGAACATATTTCATCAAAATTTATAATTTAACAAACCTATGCCTACCATCTTGGTGGATCACGGAAAAGACAAAGCAAAGAGGTGATTTAGCTGGGTGAGCTTACAAATGGTGTCATGGGCTGAAGAGACATCCAGGGCAGAAATCTGAAGAATGCATTGCAACTGAATACCAACACTGTCAATATACTTTAATTTTTTAAGATGAATTTTATTTTAAATTGTGCATATTTAAGAGTGGTGCGTGGGGGGTGGTGGTAATGTGCACTTGAGTGCAGGTACCAGTGGACAGAGGGGTGTCAGATTGCTCCAGAGCTGGAGTTACAGGCTATTGTTAGATGACTGAGAATGATGCTGGGAATTGAACTCTGAAAGAGCAGTCCATGTGCTTAATGCTGAACCATCTCTCTAGCTCTTCCAACATACTTTTAAGAAGGGATTCGACAAATGCTTTTTCATTGTGAAACCTCAATGCTAATGAAGCTTATACTCTGAAAGTTGCCAATATTTATGATATAGCCGTTCCTGTCTCTTTAACCCAATCCTTCAAAGAAATGGGTGCTTTGTATTATACACAGGTTTAGTTCTTAAACATTGCATAAAAGCACCCTCTCTGCTTAATCCATGTCCCTATCAGTTTTCAATACATAATTATAGGAATAATGTCTTTAAGCATAAAAATCAGCCTACAGCATGGTAAGATCTTTCTTAAAAATAATAGCACACATTAGAAAGTATTTTGCTTAGCAGCAAAATAGTATGAGATCAAAATGCAAGTCATAAAATATGAATGTAAACCAACTGCTTAGGTAAGAGCAACATTGCAAGCCAGCTTTTCTGGAGTGCCTTCGTCATATGAAAGCTGGCTTGTTCTGAAAGAGTAGGGGTAGAAGGAGCAGACAGGCTCTCATTCAAGCCCTCACTAGATCCTTGATACAGGCTGAAACAATTATCCCTGTTTCTTTATATTCTGTTTATTACCCTCAAATTTAGGTAGCAGTTTAGGTGTAACTAGGAATTGCATATAATATACTATCTTGACACACTTGTGCGAAGGATGACCCCTCTTTAACTTCTCATCAGAGCTCTGGTATATGGGCACCATTTCAAGATGTCTGGTCTGGCAAGAGATGATTAGGCTGGAGTACTCACTGGCTCCAAGCAGAGGTCACATGAATCCACTAGAAGCAGACTTTGCTTATGAACCTACAAAGGACCTCCAGAAATGATTGCAGACACAGTTTGAGGGATGGAAATCTGGCTGAATGAGGGACAGAGACAGCTACACTTCGTTTGTTCCTGTTATCATTGGCTTCTCTCTTTCATCATCATGGAGCCAAGGTGCCACAAAGCACATTGAACTTGGCACTTGAAAACAAGACTTTCCCCTTCTCGCTTTCTATGCCTCTCTCAAAACATCACAAAAGTATTTTATAAAATTTCTTAGTTGTTCTAGCTAATTCCAGTTCCTAAAATTTAACATGTTAATCTACACTAAAGTGGAAGTGTTCATAGATCCAGTGGTAAAGAGAAGATAACAAAAAAGGAGAGCAGGCATTAGCCAGTGTGATGAGATTTAAACATATGATTTTATGAAAGTTTGATATTTAATACTCACCAATGCTTCACAAACTCACATACTCTGAAACATCTCAAATGTTCACATAAAAATAGTACTTTAAAAGTACATACCAAGATTGAAGACAATGTCTGATTTGGATTGAAACGACTCCCCGGATTAATACATATTTGAGGCAGTGTTTACATAAACAATCAAACATCATTTTTAATTTTTGTTTCTTTCAAATAGAAGGGCATATCTTCTGAAGTCAGTATGAGGAACTAACTTCAAATTTGAAAACAAATCAGAAACTAGAGATTTCAGATTAAATTTATCAAAAGTCCCCACTCTCTGGCCTGCCTCATAAATCATGCATGTCCCCTGCATAACAATGTAAGTTTATAAAGAAAACTCACATGTTCAATCAAAACAAGCTGTTTGACAATCAGTGTCTACCCTGTATGGTTGCATGATTAACACAGGACTTTATTCTTAGATAGACACTGGTGACTGGGAATTTGTGGGACCAGTATGCACAGTGTAGTTGATCACCCAAAGTTTATCCTCTTAGTCCACTTGTATTGACTCTTGATCTTCACATTTTTAATTACACATGAAGGTTCATAATTTTCCTAATTGTCTGAATGCAGTCTTTGTAGAATTTAGATAATTGTGAGTCAGAATATCCTGAGGAACCAGTAAGTAAGGTGAATGGCTTTAAAAATAGTATCTTTCTATGACTGCATCACCTGTGGGTAGGATAGTTTGGATGAAAAAAAATAAAAACTTTTAAATGTAGAAGTCATGAGGATGCTGCTCTCTAAGTGCATAAATAAATGTATTCGTTGAACAAAGGCTATTCAACATGACTGTATGTGAATTTTCAGAAACACCCTTTATCCGGAGGGAAGAAGATCCAGTTATCAGTATCTTGAACATCAAGCCTTGTGGACAATTCCAATATACCACTTTGTAAAATGATTATTGCAGGAAAATTGAAGTTTTTTTATTAAGAATTTTTTTTATTCATTTCACATATCAACTCACAGATCCCCCTTTCTCACCTTCTCCCCCCCCCAGCGCCTCCCAACCCACCCTCATTCCTTTATCCTAGAAGGTAAGGCTTCCCATGGAAAGTCAGCAAAGCCTGGTACATTCAGTTGAGGCAGGTCCAAGCCCCACCCCCTGCATCAAGGCTGTGCAAGGTGCCATAGGTAATGGGCTCCAAAAAGCCAGCTCATGCAGCAGGGATGGATCCTGATCCTACTGGCAGAGAGCCCCTTAAGCAGACCAAGATACACAACTATCTCGCAAACCCAGAGGGCCTAGTCCAGTTACGTGGAGGAGGCTTTACAGCTGTTTGTCTAAAGTTCATGAGTTCCCACTAGCTTGGTTCTGTTGTCTCTGTAGGTTCCCCCATCATGATCTTGATTCTCCTTGTTCATAGTATTCCTCAAAGAATGGAGTTTTAAATTGTTTCCAAAATTACAGTCAGTTCCAGTTTTCTGGATCTTTTCTAGAATATATGCATTACTGAAATCAGAACTCTTTAAAAATTCTCTAATTCTCTATCTGGATAATATTGACTAGTACATGAAGAATGATGATTTTAAAAGCTGGGTGGAATACATTACATAGTATATTTTGTCATACTCTTATACCTTCATCCCTACATAAAGCCATAACCCCATGCATTCTTCAGAGATCCCAGGCCTGTGATACGCATGATGCCGCTGGCTTTGGATCACATGCAAGGCACCCTGCAAACACCTGTATATGTTGGGTAAATGTTAATATATTTCATGAAGAACAGGGCACCTTGCATGGCTAACTTACTCAGTACCATTATCTGGAGTAGCCATCTGTCATACTAACCCCCTCTGTGTTCAACAGTCCCCAGTGCCTGCTACCCTATTTTTATTTTGGTGCCCTGCATAAATCTGTTAAGCTCAATATGTTACCACCAATTCTCAAAAAAATCAAAGGCAATCTGCTGGCTTATAAAACACTGATTACTGAAAATCGAAGGGTATAATATGCTAGCAATTCATGTAGTTGGTAAACAACGTTCACAGGAGTGGGGTTGAGTCGCAAGCTAACTGAACCCGTTCTAGAAGGCCTGCTGTAAAATCAGATGCGATGTTTCCTTACACAGTGCAGGCTTTGAACCCATTCATGTATTTCATATCTAATAAAAATCTGAACAGTTGGCCTGATTGGATTTTAAGTGATGCAAATTTGAAAATCAAATAGGCAAACTCCCTTTAGACTTCATCTATTTAGGCTATAATTGTGAAGAACTACAAATCATATTTACTACACTATTGAATTCCCCAGAGTTTCAGTATAAAATTTACGGAAAGGGACAAATATTTGCAGGTGTGGCTTTCTGTTCATAATGAATATAATTTTTCCTTGCATGGGGTGTCTTCTCCTGATGTGCCACATTTTCCTTAACACAAGGGATAAATTATGTTTTCTTTAGCAAAATTTTTATTGATTTGGGGAAACAATACTGAAGCTTCCACATAATACTAAGTAATATTTTACCAGAGATTAACTTTTTTTGCTTTATGTAGTAATTATGCAGCACACACATTTTATTTACATTTTCAATCATAACTATATCGCTTAAAGAGACATCTAGGAATCCACACTTGGAAATTATTTTTGTGGGTGTGTGAAAGTTTCAAGGAATAAATCCTCTTACAATTGTATTTAATACAATCAAACTTATCCAGTCTTCTACAACTATAGTTAATACAATCAAATATATCCAGCAGCTACTATTCAAATGTCCATGAAAAATACAGGTCAGGATTGGAAAGTCAGAGTTTTGATGTCCCACATGCTTTAACATTATTAGATACTTTAGATGTTAAACTGCCTACTCATTCATTTTTTATGAACTCTATTAGACTGAAATCTGAATGAATGAGAACATAGTTCTAAGAGTGAAAACAGCTGCCTGGATAACACGCATACAAACTAACATTTTCTGCATAAAGCATTCTAAAACTCACTTATTTTGTTTGAAGTGTTCTTCAAATATGAAATAAGTTTACACAATTCTAGAAACAATAAACCTTCCCTTGTTATTCCCTTATCAAATGTAAACAAAGCCCTGAGTGGTCATAATATACTTGTGACTTATACTTATATATAATATACTTGCAATATGATGAAGAATAGATGCCACTCTATTGAAGCTGAAAGTGCAAAGCAGCCGGGCGGTGGTGGAGCACACCTTTAATCCCAGCACTCGGGAGGCAGAGCCAAGCGGATCTCTGTGAGTTCGAGGCCAGCCTGGGCTACCAAGTGAGTTCCAGGAAAAGGTGTAAAGCTACACAGAGAAACCCTGTCTCGAAAAACCAATATATATATATATATACACACACACGAAAGTGCAAAGCAAAGCATCTCTAATTGTGTTTACTCCTCTCAAACACTGATACAATGTAAAGTTGATATGATAGCCTTCCTGTGGAAACAAATATCTCTTAAGTTCTATGGCTCATATTTATAAGCAATTTGGTGAGGATTATCATATTGATAGGTTAAATTAAGCAAGCTGGACAGCCATCTGATACTGGAACAGGCATTCCTGGATCATTCTCAAGGTTTCTCTTTTGAATAAATAGTTGCTAGAATTTAGCTCTTCACAACAAGACCTTGGTTAATAAGACTAAGACCTTGTGTGTGTGTGTGTGTGTGTGTGTGTGTGTGTGTGTGTGTGTGTGTGTGTGTGTTGTTTAAAGTGCTTACTTTGTATTAATTCATTTCATCCTCCCAGCTACAAAGTAGGTAGATGGCTTCATTATTCCCATTTATAGATGAGTAGATGATGGCTGTGCAGTCTGTTGCTGGCTATTAACATACATTATCATCCCAATGGAATGGTTCTCCTTTGAGTCACATTTTGGTGCAATAGAAACCAGCAGTTTCACTTCTTACTTGATGAGAAATATTGACACTGAGCCTCAAAGGGTACACTATAGCATTTCTTTGACATAGACCCCTGCTAGGGACATTAAATGCAATACAGGCCAGTCTAGTGATCTACCTTTCAAGGAATCTCATATTCATTCTTTTAAAACAAAAACACAAGCAGCCTTCTATTGACTATGGTTGTGATTATAAACATCTTTTCAAATTGTAGCATGTGAATAAGAGGGTCCCTGGAGACCCTTGTGAGGTGTCCTTTGCAGGTACTTGGAAATCTGTTATCCTCATTGCTGAATGGTTCCCAAAGCGGCTGCCTTCTCTTTAGTTATGATGTATCATCATAGTGTTTTGCCGCCCTACTTACCAAAATTGCTTTCCAGGTCCAGAGCAAATTCTTCCTGTTCAGTGTCCTACAGGCTTGTCTCTTTTCTTTCTATCTCCTCAGGGACTAATTTATGTCACAGGCCCTGTCATTCATCCTCCAGGGCCTGGGCTACAGATTTTATGAGGAGAACCTGGATCTTGTAAAATTTTACACATCTCCCTTGTCCAGGGCTCAGCACCTAAGAAATACTTGGTGCTGTAACAAAAATCAGATGGACAGCAAACATCTGACAAATGCTTATTATAAAAGCTGATTTTGTTTAGAAGACATTTACCTACACTTGAAACCAATTTGATGATTTGCAAGTTCCTTGGCAAAGTACATCCTGAACTTCTCTGCTTTGTTTCTGAGCCTGTTGCTTTGTAACAGCAACAGAAACTGTTGTTGTGAAGCTTTATTTGCCATGTAGCGGTGTTTCTATGCATCATCACTATGATGTTTGGGTTTGTTTTTAAAACCTAGAAGGGAAGCAAGGATTCCAAACCTCTGGCATCAGTAAAGTAAATCTTCTAGACCCAATTGAACACAGAATCTATCCAAGCCTGAGTAAGAAATGTGACCTACGTATGTGCAAGAGAAATATTTCTTATCAGCATTTGTGAAGAGCGTAGGGGTAGCCAGGGAGGACTCATTAAAAAGTCAAATTCTCCACTGGAATTGATGATAAATGTCTTCATGAGTCAATACAATTGAAGAAATGGGATATTATCACAGAATTCAGAATGTGGCCTCTGCTCATATTATAATATTTAAAGTGAAACATGGAACAGGACAGTAATTTAAGCCCTGAGGTAAGACAATCACCATGAAAATACAATTTATTCAAGCTAAAATGCTGATACAGCAAAATCTGTAAGGTATGAAGTTATGTACATTTGATTATTTATAGATAAATTAGTCCCTGACACTCTGGGTCAGCATAATTGTATCTGCCTTTGAAGAGTGGTATTGTCCATGCCCAGGGCCACTTCCGTAAATATTGGGTGTTGGTGTCTCTGTCAGAACAATAGTGGGTTTGTTGCATTGTGTGTTGACCCTAGAAATGACTTTCTGAAATAAATCTTTGCTGATTTACTTCAACTGTAAGTTTCCAATAGGCACCATTCTTTCTAAGAGCAAAAAGAGTTCTTAACACAGTGGGGTACCCACCATGGGGGCTCAGAACATAGTGTCTGGCATGCTATCAGCTTGTTGTCTGATAACATGTCTCTGTAGCATAATTTCCTCTCTGAAAGGAAAAGCGAAGATTAAATTATAATGGAGGACTGTGGGGTTCTGCCTAATTGAAGTTTCCCAGTATTTGATATTGGAATATACTAGGCATTTATCTTTATACTATTTAGATATATGTTTTGATATGTGAGTTTGAGGGAAAATTCCATTTAAAAATAACTTCTATTATCAGTGAAAATAACAGACTCAGTATTCAGTTCAAAACAACACACTCTCAATTCAGCTGTCTCTATGTTAATACCTTGAGCCAAGGGGGCTCAAAAATATTTCTAGTACCATGAAGTGCTAACCATTCATCTCATTTAATGTTAAATATGAAATGGAGATGGAAGGCTTAATTTAGACTTTATCCCCATCAACAGCTTCACTGTAACAGGGTAGAGTTAAGAGACCTGATTCTAGCTCTCATTTTGGTGCTCATGGGTTATGTGATTTTTTGCATATTGATTTCTCTGAACCTCATTTCCAACATCTGGGAGGGCAGAGTACCACACTAGAGGGATGAAGGATGTTCTAGTCATTCTAACAATATGTACTATTTTTATTTCCTTCTGAACAGCCTTTCCTTTAAAATTCATGGTAAAACTAATCCTAAATATCATCTAGTCACTAGTTGCAGTTTGAGTCTGAAATGAGTGAGGTTAGAAGTTTGAATATTAGTCTCCATATATAGCCCTATGTAAAAGTGTAAACTCCTCAGGTCTGGAGCCCCCAGAGTTGTTTGTTCCCAATACACAAAAGAAGTGAAAAGAAGATAAATGTGATTAACACAATGTGACCATATTGGAAAGAGGAACTCAAAATACATTTGGGGGGGTATCAACATGAATTTTAGATTTAAATAGGGGGAAAGAGATGTGAATAACTAAAAATTCCTGGTCAAGGTGGAGTCCCACCCACCTTTGTTCATCTATCACTGCCTCAGGTCTAGTCTGATGAGTGGTCAGAATTGTGTGAAATCTCTTCCAAGGAGGCAAGTTCATCCTCTGGCTGACACCACAACTCTTGCTTATTCCTTCCTCGAGCCTGGAATCCTTGGTCAAATATTAATTATGTGCCCCTATTGTTTCAACAGTCTATGACCAAAAGGAAGTCAGGGATGCTTCTTCAGTCTATGTTCTCTCCTTCCAAGGAACTTGCCACTAATTTGAAGCTTGTAGAACTCTCAGGAGGTAGGTAGGACCTGGTTGAGGGAGGATTGTTATCAGGGGCAAACCTTTGAAGGTTTTACTTAGCTCCAGTTCCAGCCACTACTTTCTACTTACTGGTTACCACACACAAAGAAGCCAGCTGCCTAATCTTACTGCCAGAAATGAGCCATCCTGCTCTGCTTTTCCAGCCATGATGGGCTATACCCTCTGAAACTATGAGCCAAAGCAGACCCTTCTATCCTTTCCGTCCTTATATCATTTCTGTTAGGTATTCTCACCACAGCAGTGAGGAAGGTAACAGCCTTACCCCTAGTCCCCTACATATAATTTAGTTGCTCCTACAGAGTCTGTGTATATGTCTATCACAATAAAGTAACCACAGCATAGTAACCTCTGTGGGTTACTTGTGAGTCTCCTCAAACTGTCTCCATCATTAGTACCCATTGCTCCATTATGGGGAAATAGTGGTTATTCAAGTGTATGTTGGATACATACACTAATTTTTTTTTTTCAGATCTAAGAAGAAAAGCTGATGACTGATTTGGAATGCACCTGCAAGATCCAGCTTCCTATGCAATAGAAAATAGTTATTCAAAGAAGAAAATGAATGTAATTTAATAAGCAATCCAAAAACAATCTAGTGCTTTACTACTTTCAAATGGATAGCTAAATTATCTACTTCTAGACAAAAAAAATGGATAATAAAATAAAATGTTTACATAGAAAAATAATGGAAATATTTCCATCAAATGTTAAAAGCAGCTGTGTTTGGAAGATGAGAAAATGAAACATTTAATTTTAATGTGTTCTAATACAGAGTATTATTACTTTTAAGATGCAAATGATTAAAGAAACTAATGAACTTCTTTTTGAGGAAAGTTAGAAAAATAAAGCGACCCCATCTGATCTTTGCCCTCTAAGAGTGTCAATGCCTTTGCCTGCAAGTCAATTCCAACACATGAGCTGAAATACAATATATGCTCAGGAATGGTCATAAGAATGCTTAACGGACTTAATGAAATGTTCAGTACAAGGCTATATTATTATTTAAAGGCATTGTTTGAGTACCCTTTCTCCTCTATTTATTAAATATAACAGGTATTTATGATAAACATACATGATTGGAAATGTTTCTCCAACTCTAGACTGTTCTTCATGTGCTGAAGAAGTTGGTGTGTTTCAAATATGAAAACGCTTGTTTTTTCTGCTATCACCAGTTCTAAGCTCAGATTTCTTGGCACCAAGACACTTCAGTCTGTGGTTCTGAGCAGCCCCAGAGACGGGTCAGGGATTAAGGGCACTGGCTGCTCTTCCAGAGGACACAGGTTTGATTCTCAGGACCCACATAACTGCTCAACCATCTGCCCATTTGCAATTTCACTCCTAGTGGATTCAGTGACTTTCTTTGGCCTCTGAAGGCACCAGACGCATGCTTGGTGAAACACACATATATACAGGAAAACACTCAAATGTGGACAAAATAATAAAAACTAATTTAGGATAAATAAACTTAACTATCTGTGGCTCTGAGCCATAGACCTGTAGTTGCATACTATCTCAGAGGGTCCTAATGGCAGCTTGTTCAATGTATAGATGAGTAACCACTGCAAAACTCTTGGAAACTCAAAAGTTTTCTCGTAATATTTTAGTTGTCATATTAACACCAAGTCCTCACATGACATAACAGAGTGAAGTATATGATATTTTTGCAAATTAACTGAAATAAGATATTTTTATTTTATAGGCTACAAGCAAGGAGCTATTTCAGGATCTTAGGAAAAGTTTTTGGATTAGTGATAAGACTACATGGTCTGCATTTGTCTTTTCCTCTTCCACCTCAACTCCCTTCACAGTGCCTGGTACCTGAGAGAATGAACATTTTCTATGATGAATTTAAAATCTCCCTTTATTGGGACATCATAGAAGATGAGATGAGCCAGAGCAAGGGCTTGGGTATTGTAGAATATTTCTTCTGGGTAAGACATGGCCATTGTATAAGAGAACTCTCAGGAGCTGTGATAATCAGTACAAGACCCTCGCAAGATTAGATTCATTAGCGTACTGTCACAGAGTCTGTCTGGGTTAGGGGCTTGTGAGACCACACCCCTCCCTGAGGACCAAAGTGCAGTTCCTGCTTGCTGGAGGAAGACATTTTCTTCAGTGTGTAGCCACTGGTTGGGCATCTGTAAATACCTGCCTCTCCCACCCCTGCTCTTGCAAACAACCACAGTGAAACTCAGTGGGTCACCAAGATAAAAGAAAAGGACATGGTGATGGATGAGGACTGGTTGAGAGGAGAAAGGGGATCTTCTGGAGTTCAGAAGGGCAAAATAGTTATGGGATGAAATGATCAAAATACATGAAGATGTCAATAAAAGCCTTTATTGTATATATCATAAATACCAACTAAAATGTAAAAAAAAAAAAAAAAAAAAAAAAAAGCTCTTCTTTGATTTCCCCGACTCATTTGCGTCTTCTATTTCAAGATAATTCAGGCTCCAGAATTCTATTTTATATCAGATTAATTCTGGCATTTTAGTTAATTGGAGAATCCACTCTCAAAAATCTCTAATATTTACATGTATTATAACAGAACATACTACTTATATGACAGCTTATCAACTATTTTTTAGCCGACTATATGTTAATTATGTAAGAAAAAGTAATATTTGCTTCTTTTGACTTTGGGGAATCTTTTTTAGAATCTTACCACACCTTGTATCAAAGGTCACTGGCAGCCTCAAAAACATCAAATTTCAGGGAGTCCTTCATTTATTCAGAATCTAAATTGTTTGGGGAAGTAGTGTGTGTATAACTATATCTGTGCACATATTCAGCTCTCTTTACAGCCAGGGACTGCCAAAGAGGAGAGGAAACCTCAAATGTTGCTGTAAGGAAATCTTCAATGCAGATGTGGTGTGGCGATGTCTTTCCAGCTTTTCCTACCTGGACTTTGGGGAAAAACAAAACAAACAAACAAAGCAATGGAGAAATGTGGGGATGCTAGGGCTGACAGATGGAAGCAAAATGGGACAGTGACAACACCCCAGAATCTCAGAAAGACTGCGCTTCTCTCTGGGCCTTTTCTTTATGTAAGATACAAAGAAACTCCTGCGTCTCTAATCCACAACCATTTAAGTGTTTCTTATTAGTAACTGCATTGCAAAGCATGAGTGATTGCTCTGCTTGGATTATGTGCTGGAGAAACCGCACTGTTCGTAACTCCCTCTCCTGAATACATAGTTGTCTTGTGAGCTATGCCTTCTCGAGGACTCCCCTAACACTAGGGCACAAGGCAGCTTTATGCCCTGACACGGATTGTGTTGTTCTCCCTGTACCAAGTGCACCAGTCCCCTTTGCCTCTTTCTTTTCATGGCACATCCCACCTGATTTTCCTGCATGCTAGAAAACAAATAAGACTGTTAGCCGAACTGGGAGGAATCCTAACTCATTCTAACTCTCCCTTTTTCTGGAGATGTAGCGGCAGCCTCCGTGACTCAGTGGCTCGGTGGCATAGTTGAGCAGTTCCTTGGTGCGCAAGAATAATAACTGGCGAATATTAGGTCTGTAACTGTCACAGCCCCCCCCCCCTTCATCATTCTACTCCCACTATCAAGCTACCTAGGCTACCAGACCGAACTTCCAGGATTCGGGGACTAACCTTACATTTCTGTGGTTTTCAGTACTCTCACATAAGAATTATTTCCCTTTGTGTTTCTTTCAGGCTCTTGTGAGAACTTGAGAATAATCTCTTAGAAGAGAGTCTTAAAACCGAGGGGAGAAGAAGACCAAGAGGCAGTAATGCACTGGACCTGGAGGCTGTGGCACAGGTAACTGGGTCACTCTGCCATCTACTGGAGCTGAGGCCAAACACTGCCTTCCTGGTTCAGGGGCTTCTTGCTCTGTGCGCCAGTGCAGAGTGAGTTCTCATGGACCCTGTGCCTGCTGCAGGTGTTTGCTGGCTGCAAGACACCGGACAAGTCAATGACCCTGTCTAATGCTCATGGTCTCCAGCTGTGAGAGTCCATTAATAACCGTCCTTTATCTTCAGGCTGAGTGATGATTACATGAAGGGATCGATATAAAGACCTTCTGCCCAGAGCTTGGGTCTAAATAAATGGTGCGACGCTCATCGCTACCATTTTACTACGAATTATAATGTGAGAAACTGGACTGTGGGAGCCAAGAATGTCTACAGCTCGCTTTAAAAGGCAGTTTTCTCTGTCTGCTGAGGGCTTCGCCATTAGACAGCTCCCAGCGTTGAAGATCTGTGTGCCTGTGAAATGTTTATTCCAGGTGACTCCTACTAGTGAAGCCCTGCCATTACAGACATCCTGTTTCCAATGAAGCAGCAGCCTAGATGTCCCTGGACAAGGTGTCAGATTTCAGTTAACCATTCTGAACGGATTTACAATCAGGCTAAGACTAGTAGCAAAGGCCTTTATCTAGTACTTAGGGTAGTGTGCCAAGAGGAATACAAGTTCAAGGCCTGTGTGGGCTAAAGTGAGTTCAATGGGCAACATAGTGAGAAGGTTATATGAAAATTAGAAGTGTAAAGAAGGCTGCAGAAGGAGCTCGGGTAGATTGTGTGTCAAGCATTAATGAGGCTCTATGTTTAGTCTTTAGTACTGCAAATTAAACAAACAAACAAACAAATGAAAGACTTCATTGTCAGAGTAATACAGGAATAGTATATATTGTGGCTAGGTGCAGACTGATAACTGTTGTTGAAATACTGAGAATGGGGTAGTCATAAGGAAAGGCTAGCTTTCAAGCATAGGCTTTAGGAAGAATAAAACTGACACCCAGAAAGGTTAGTGAAGCTGGTGTTAAAATTTCAGTAGTTCCATAGAATGTGGCTCCAAATTTGAAGGATGGAGACAATGCTGAGAACTGCAGAAGCTGTGCAAGATGGCTTGGTAGCTGTCTAGTTGACCAGAAACAAAGAAGCATGGGACTGTGGGTCCATATCTCAGTGCATATCCTACAGTGACATACTATAGCTTCAAAATTTTTGTCTATATAGAGCTTCCTCTTGTGGGATAAAATATCATTTTCAAAACCTACCTTTACAATGTAAATTTATACATTAAGAGGAATGTCCACTAATACATCAAATGCACTCACCTTTATCTCCTCATCAAATGTCTCCTTTAAATGGAAGAATTATCTTTATTTAAAATTTTCTTTATTATTTGAAAACGTCATGCATGTATTCAATGTTTTGTTGTTCTTATCTATTCCTCACTACCTGTCTCCAATGCCCCCCAGAATGCACTAATCTCTGTCTTCATCCTGACCTCATAGCCATTAAAATTGCTATCGTTATTAATGGGCCACTGAGTCCACTTAGTATTGACCATGTGCAAAAGAATGTGGGTCTACCTCCAGGGGCATGGCCAACATCCCAGCAAACACATTCCCAAAGCAATATGTCTTTCTCTCCACATGAGACATGAGCTACCAATAGTTCTTCAGCTTATTGTATAATTAAAAATGATTCCCATTCAAAAAGAGGGAAGCCATGCTTGATGCTGAAAACTTAGCTACTGGAGGAAGCAAATGAGCTCCATACATAGATGATATAGCCATACTAAGAGAAGAATCAGGAGGCTGATTACGGTGGCTCACACCTTTATCTCAACACCAAGGAAACAGAGGAAGAAGAACTGCTGCAGGTTTGATGCCAGTCTGGTTTACACAGTATATTAAAAGCCAGTCCAGAGAGACTTAGTATGAAAGAACCAAAGAGAGAGGGGTAAAGAGAGTGGAAGAACAGAATAATTGCTGAAATATATCTATTCTGCAAATAGATAAGGTAAACAAAGGAAAGAGATTTAAAATGGCAAGCTTAGAGAGAAAGTTCAATCTTAAGAAGCTATAAAAATAATACAAGCAACTTCTGCTGTCCTTACTTGTGTACAATCAGGTGCTCAACACATTTAGCTATTATCACATTTGTGATGGGATCTACAATCTTTGTTTAAAAATAATCACCAAACCAGGCAGTGGTAGTGCACGCTTTTAGTCCCAGCACTTGGGAGGCAGAGCCTGGCTGATCTCTGTGAGTTCAAAGCCAGCCTGGTCTACAGAGCAAGATCCAGAACAGGCATCAAAGCTACACAGAGAAACCCTGTCTTGAAAAACCAAAAGAATAATAATCACCAAAATAAAAGTAATATATTCAGTATTCAAATATCCTATCAGTTTAGTAAGACTCTCTTTTATTCCCACAAAGTTGTGTAAGAGAATACAAGCCTCTGCTCTTACATGGGCCAGGTAACATGAACATGCTAGGTGCCACAGTTCACCCTGCCTATTAATGTCAATCCACCTGCATTGCTCCAGGACATTCTTTGCCAGGGGCAGTTGTCTGGTCTTAAGGCAGGAGCCACAGGGAGCCAACAGTTTTATTACAGTAATATATTTTTGATCAAGTATACCTTATCTATTTATTCAGCTCATCTTTGAAACCCAATTAAAATCTAATTTATTTGATATGTGGTTTCAGAACACTATTTGGCCATGAATCTAATACTCTGTAGTAACTACATTACCACACGTTGTGCCCTAAGGTGTTCTAGACCACATTTCTTAAAAACTTGGCGAATGCCATTAAAGCTATAGCAATCTCTCCAGAGCTGTCTCTGTCTCATTTGAAGAACAAACGCTTTACCCTTATGTAAAAAGTACATATGATAATTTTTGTACCTGTGGTTTTAGTCATAATTTATGTGCATAAATGTGAATAGATCACTCTCCTTACATTTTGACTCATTTTCTAAAAATGTCAAATGATAAAATTTTCTGTCAGTTACCAATTTTTTATATACACATATACACACTCACACTTTCAAACTTCTATATTGTAAATCCTCTTACATGTATAAGAGATCTTATTATTTGAGACATAGGTCTAAGTAGATGCCGGGTACTGTTATTGATCTATTTATTTATTTTATTTGATGAACTATTGCTATGGAGCCATGTCTAACCTAAAAGTTATGACCATCCTCGGGCCAGATTCCAGGTATGAACCACCATGCTTGACTTGCTTCTGGAATTGTATTTTCTGAATCTTAACATAGTAAACAATCTTGATAAGACTCTTAGTTCAAGAACTAAAGCACTAAATTACATACCCTTATTCATATCATTATAGATTTGTAGAAACAAAGGGCCCATTTGCCTTCAGAAAGCATAGAACAAAGGTGATTTCCCCACCCCTTTAATCCTCAGCTCCTCAGTGGCTCAGAGATGAGAGATGGGCACTGGTATTTATGAGGGCCATGTACTCTAATTTTCTCAAGTCAAGTCAACTGTAAATATGTTGATGTTATTTAATGTTTGCGATGAGCATGGGAATTCAGAATCACAACTATAAAATCTGAGTTATGCTGTGAGGAAGACATTTCTGCAACTGCTATAAGTAAGAGCTCCATCCTGCAATCATATAAAACAGTGAGGAAGTTGTTTGCCACAGCCAAGAGGACTAGGACATTTCTCTTGAAATCACAGTGGGATGAATCTCAGTAGGCCACAGAGTGTCTTAAAGAGCAAACACAAAACTTTCTCCGAGATAATCTAAAGCAGAACTGAATGGAGTACTGAGTACAACTGATTCCCTTGGAGAGAGCTGAAGCCTTCTGCTAACTGACTTCCAAGTCTCCCGAGTAAGTTAGAATAAAATCATTGTTTCCTACTTTCACTTTGAGCGACTCAGCATCTTCTGAGCTTCCTTTTTAGTAGAGGCCTTAGGCAGACATCAGCATCTGATTCATGCAGTGTTTGAAGAGATTGCAGTATAGCTTTAACCTTGTAAAATACTTGTGATTTTAACAGTGAGAAAATTTAGTGAAATATCATGTAATAGGAGGTGTATTTCCATTAAGAAACTAAAAAAGTAAAGACACACAGCTACACACTCCATGGAGAATATGGAATGAAATTTCAGATTGTCTTCCTGGTCACATGGACTGCTCACAACACAGATGCAAGCCGTTTTTTTAACCTTCATTTCTAAGCTTATTGGAAACACTGATAATGATTTCCTTTATAGAAGTGTCAGACCTTGTTATTTTTTGCAGTCAGGCTAGAAACCCCTAACTTAGAATATTGTTGTATTGTAAATATTTCAAAATAAAATGTTGATATTTAAAATAAATTTCTATACCAGTCTATTATGATGCTCATAATGCCAATGAAGTGAATAATTCAAATTCTTGAGGTTTGCTTCTTGGGATGAGGATGCAACTTAATGAGAAACTGTGAGAAAAGGCTTGTGAAAACACCTCTTTAGGCTAACGGCATTTTCCTCTATGCCCAATTTCATCTCAGAATGGTAGGGATCT
This sequence comes from Peromyscus leucopus, assembly GCF_004664715.2. NCBI lineage: Eukaryota > Metazoa > Chordata > Mammalia > Rodentia > Cricetidae > Peromyscus > Peromyscus leucopus. The sequence continues at coordinate 93,884,382 of NC_051065.1, forward strand.
CATCAGGTCAAGATTGAGGGGAAAAAAACAAATACCAAACAACAACAGACAAACAAAACAAAAAACAAAAACAACAAAAAAAAACAAAACAAAAACAACAACAAAAAAACAAAAACAAAAACAAAAAACCCATAAACTCACCATACAGCATCACAGGAGAGAAAAAGACATATGGAGGTATGAACAAAACCAGAATTCGGTCTGTACAACTCCCATCTGAGTCACAATACCTGATGCTTATTTAATGGTTTTTAGCATTTCTAAAACAAGGTTCTCAACATATATAAACTATGGACCTAACACTTAGAAAACCAGTAAATACTTCACTAAAACAGGGTAGAAATAAGACGCATAAAAACAAGTAAAAATGCAAATATCAAAAAGAGAAGCCCCTGTGGGCATCTTAAGCAAAGTAGGGGCCAAAGATGGCAGAAACGAACCCCGGAGTTTTCAGAGACAGCCGCTAGGTGGTGCTATCAGAAGGCTTAGCAAGATGCCAGATGGGCAATGGTTGGCAAGAGGGAACAAAGGTTAGCAGAGAAGAATTCTATGTCCATGTGGCTGATTCCAATAAGTTTGTAGCTTGTGGATTTTCATCATCTCTTCTCAACCGTTTCTCAGCTACTGAGAAACTGCATACTGCTATCAGCAGCAGAACAAGTTTTTGTCAGCACCCAGCATTTAAAAGCACACACCTCTGAAAATTCTCCCGGCGACTATCTAGCAGGAGATATAACAGCTTAACATAAGAAACTGTTTTAAGCCTAAGAAATATTCAGGAAATTAGTACTGTCTTACTAAACAGATTAAAATATGTAATTTCCGCATAGTATTTATACTAGACCGAATGAAGAACATTTTCCTGTAAAATGTTTGACTCCAACGTTTCACTAAAAAAATCTTCACAAAAATAAGAGTTCCAGGCAGAGGAGACAGGTCAGCAAGAAAATAATTTGTATGCAAGCATAAAGACCTGAGTTCTAATCCCCAGATCCCACGTAAACCCAAACACCGTAAAGAGGTCTGTTCAGCATTACTCCTACAGCAAGATGAGGTGGAGACAGGAGAATCCAGAGGCTCCAGGGCAGCTGCCTGGCTTAGACAGCAGTGAACAACAGTGAGATCTTGTCTCAAGTCAAGTGGAAGGAAAAGATCAACAGCCAGTGCTGCCCTCTGACCTCCACATATGTGCTGCTGATCACGTCCTTCTTCAGTGTGCCCATACAGCATCCATAAGCATGTCACTTAAGGATGAAGGAAACTTCTGGTGTGCAAGTCTGCCCTCTACTGGACACATCTTTAGACAGTCCAGGAACTATGATCTCCTTTTGATCTCTACAATTTTATGAATAAATAAGTCAGAGGAGGAAAAACATAGCTCACAATGGAAATCTCTGCAGGGCTAAAGAATATAAGAATATACTTTATTAAAATGAAAGAAAGAAATCAGTATCAAGCTTCTGCTGATAATCTTTAGGAAAAAATTAGCAAAACCTCTGAAACATCTTAGAAAAGGCATTTGCAAAACGTGTCTAATTTCCCAGTCCATCTTGAATTATGGATTAATCTCATGAATAATTTTATATAACCACAAGGTGACACAGTCTTCTATTTCATAGATATTCAGAGTTTGGAATTTCACCAGGATGCTCAACAAGGTGGTTCACACTGGGATGCTAAGGAGAAAACCAAATCAAGGGTTCTAAAATTAAAAGACTGACTTTTGGGGAGGATTGTGGGCTCTGGGATAAGCTAAATTATTAACTAGCAAATTTGAGTAAAGTGATATACATGTTCCTTGGACTGTTTTGAAATCCCTTTTCAACTTTTCATCAATATGAAATTATTTCCCATTTTAAAAAGTTTTTTTAAAAGCCACATTTTGTGGATATAATTATGGCTCTGCTCCCCAGTGAGTGACTGTTCCCAAGTTGTTTAACTTTTGGGGTACTGTGCTCTGGTCTGTGAGACATAGCTAATAAAGTCTTCCCAAGTGTGGCTGTCAGGAGACTCGAAAGAACAAGTGGGGCGTATGTGACATAGGGACCGGCCCAGTAGTCCATGGAGAACACAGTCGTCTCCCTCATCATCATTCTTAAAGTTGGCAAAGAAGACTGGATTTCATCAGGATATTCCGACTGTACTCTTTTACTCAGCAAATGACTTAGTCTACCAGTGTCAACTCAGAGGCATTAAAGGATCTGTGCAATATACAATCTCATCCAAATGGCTTCTCAGGCCTATTCACTCATCTATGCTAACAGGCTTGTTAGGATCGCTACTCTACAGCTTCCCTCATCATTCACATCATTCAGCATGAAATCTTATTGCATTTAGTTTATCTCCTTTATGTAATGGTGGCTCTATTAGAAAACAGGAAAGGACTTACTCAGCTTTGCTAGATAGAAAAAAAAACTTAATCCATTGAACTGGGTCCTCCCAAACCCATGTCTTTCCCTTCTGGATGGGGAAGAACTTTTCTTGCTTGCCTCTGCTGTGACTTCCATGAGAGTCAAGGATAGTTCATAGCTCTGACCAGGGAGATGGCAGCAAACCTGAGCCATGAGCCCTTTTACTTAGAAGGGCACAGACCAGTGAAGTGAGGATCCCTTTAGAATGATGCATAGGACCCAGTTAGACTTTGGGAGGCCTGAGTTTGAACTTAATTTCCAACTGTAACAGCTATTACAAAGTAACACAGCTCTTGTGACGCCAGTTTGTGTGCCCATCTATAGAACAGGGGTGATTCAACAATTCTGTAGTGTTGTGGGGTCATAGGCAGTATATAATTTTAAGAATAAGTATATTATCATTGCTATTAGTATTTTGCTGTTATTGATAGCATCATCAATTAAATCTGCTTATCCATAATTTTTATTTCTCAAATTTTGATTTATTTTCATTCTTCTTTTTTTCTTAATTTTTTATTGTTGATAAAAACCCATCTAAAATTAAAAAATATAATTTCTTTAAAATACGTTTTTGATAGTAAATGAAAAATGGTTCAAGAATGTTCTAAGGTTTTGAGTTCAGTCACATCTTTTAAAGCTAAATCTTACAAAGCAAGCAAAACTGCTTAATCGGGTTAGGGGCATGCCATAAACTTACAACTCAGCCTGTCCTTTTCCACTGTGATGAGATTTCTATTCTCTCTTCTTTACATGTTATTCCCTATTTGTTACCAGCCTTTACACATTGCATGCACAATGCGTTCTGGAGATGGTGTGGCTTTCCTAAATTACCCAACACCTGGAGGATCTAAGCCCACAAAAACACTAAGATGGGCAAACAGTATTTCAAACAACACTACGAGTACAGACGTGGTGGGCTCATAAAAAGAATAGAGAATCACTAACCCCAAAGCCTGGATTTTAATTTCACAACCACATCTGTTTACTCTTAGTAGGGGGCTTAAACTCAGATTCAACCTTCTCATTTAGAAAATGCAGCTAAACCCCCATCCTCCCAGTGCTGTTAGGAAGCTTGATGGTGACAGTATGTGAGATTCATGTCAGGCAATAAATATATAATACACACTAGCTCTGCCCCTCTTTCTGTCAGACCCATACATTTTTGATGTAAGGGCAGAGTCCACCTGATTCACACAGAAGCTGCTCAGCAAATCCTAATGTGCTGGTGGAAATGACTCTAACACACCACAGGCCCTATAAAATAGGAACAGGACTCTAGATATCCAAGATACTAAGAAGCAGGAATCTCCTGTTAGAGCTGTCCAAATGTACATGCATGAAATCTTTGCAATAAGGGGACTGACATGAAGCAACACTTGTACAAAAACCAAACACACTAGGGGTTGGACTAATGGTTCAGAAGTTAAGAGCACTTGATACAGAGGGCCCAGGTTCAGTTCCAAGCATCCACATGTTGGCTTGCAACTACCTGTGACTCCAGCTCTAGGGGATATGGATACTCTATTCTGATCTCTCTGGACACTGCAGCCATGTAGCACACACACACATACACATACACACAGAGAGAGAGGTATAAAACAAAGTAATAAATAAATCTTAAAAAAAAAACTAGATAGGAAGGAGATGGGGAAGAGACTGGGAGAAGTGGAGAGAAATAAAATTGTGGTCAGGATGTAATATATGAGAGACTAATAATAATAAAAATAATAATAATAATAATAATGTCATACTTAAACATAAAAAACTCTAACAAAATAGTGATCCTTGAAACACATGTCTTCTTAGGGAGGAGAGTCCATGAATATTCTTACAACAGACCCAAAAAACACCTCTTGGTCCATGAGGTAATAGTGTTTTCTTAAGCCCACAATGCAGAATACAATATGAGATGTTAAGGATAAGAGGGAGAAGATGGGGTGCTTAATAAGCTGTAACTCAATATACTGAATGGAATGCTTGACAGTCCGGCTTTTACTTATTCTATTAAAACTATATCTAGTTCAAATTATCAAGCTTTGAAGGATTAGAAAATACGTGAACAGCACATTGTTTCAGAGTTGACATAGACGATGACTTTGACTTTGATATTATACATGTGTGTCCACTGTGCCCAGACATGCAGTATACTTCACTAACTGACCCATTTACACCAGCAATTCAGGCTAGGACAATACCCAAACAACAAAACCAAACTTGAAAGAAGAACTCAATTAGTCAAGAATTAAGACAATGTGAAAAAGAAAAAAACAAACAAACAAACAAAAAACCTCACACAAATACCCAGCACAAGCAGCTGAGAGGTGGACACAAGCTTCAAGGTTTTAATTGTGATTAAAATAATCATCAAATACCAAGTTCCTTGGTTAGTTCCTGAAAACCATGACCTTGACTCCTCTACCTTATCCCCTTCACTTCCATCACTTCATTTTGTCTCCTGTGAAGCTGTAATGAAGGACTGACTTCTCAAGTTGAGGAAGGTTCTGGGAACAGAGAGTTGAGGGGAGGGCAGGAACATGGCCAGCTGATGTTTTGCAGTCTGAGATTGTGGAAGGAAGCCAACTTCCTCCTCTACCCTTCCTCTCTCCCCTGATTCTTTTTCTATTTTTGCTCCTCCTCTTCTCCTCATCCTTTTCTTCCTCCTTCTCCTTCCTTCTCTTCCTTTGCTCCTACATCCTCCTCATCCTCTTTCCTCCTCCAAGTCTCATCCTCTGTTACCCCCTTTTCTTTCTCCACCTCTTCCTCCTCCACTTTACACAGACAGGTATCATCACCCCAGGAACTCTTGTGCTGGAGTGAGGCCCAGGGTCCTTGGCTAAAGCCAGGCTCAAATCTTATCATTAGAATGTGTGAGGTGACTAGACAGCAACCTCACACAGAAGCCTATTATTAAACAGCACTTTCTAGAGGCCACTGTGCTCATCTACAAGACACATGCTGGGAAGTTTGAGAAAGACGTAGTAAAGAACAAGGAATCCAAGACGAGTAAATCTATCCAAGATCCCAATATCTTTAAGTGTGAGTGAGTGTGTGTGTGTGTGGGGGGGGTGGCTGTGTGAGTGTCAGTATGTATGCATGTGTGTAAAAAGTATGTGAATACAGGTGTCTATGGAGGCCAGAAAAGATCATCAGATCCTCAGAGCTGGAGTTATAGGCTGCTGTGAGCTATTTGATATGGATGCTGGGAACTGAATTTGGGTCCTCTGCCAACACAGCAAGTGCTGTTAACTGCTGAGCCATCTCTCTAGGCTCTATCACATTCAGTGGAGTTATTAACAGGCTAAAGAGTCTCTCAAGACTTAGCTACCTCTTCCTTCAACAGAGGAATACTTCACAATTAAGTATTAGTTAATCTAGAGCTTTAAAAATCATAGTCAAATTTATTTTCACAGATGAATGGAATCATACAAGAAATTTTGAGAATTGAAATGACTTTCTGTTGGCAACCTCCAAAAATGCACAACTTCCAGTTAAGCCTTTGAAGAAAACTGGCCTGGGATCATTATTACTAACAGCCAAGTGGACTTGGCTTCCGGAGAGTCTACAGTGGAAGCCTGTCTCAAAATGCACAGCACAAAGCCCAAATGGAAATCCATGCTGTCCACTTTTTCCCTGAGGTGAAGCATTCTTTACTGTGTCCAGAAACAAAGGCAGGCCCAGCAGAGCTCAAGGTAGAGTCTTCTCCCAGGGAAGAAGATGGTGTCTCAACCCACCTTATTTCCAGGGCAAGGAAGCATCACCTTTATTACTGCTATCTGAAAGTCTGTTTCCTTCTTGGTGATACCAAAACTCAGCCAGAGGTGATAAGCACATCAGGGTATTTCTCTGTTAAGAGCTTTTGAATAAAATATCAGGACATTTGTCCCGAGAGAAAAACTGATTCTCCATCTCTCAGCAGACATCATTTGCCAGCAGCTCCGAATCTAGGGGCAGGGCCTTGTCAAATTTCTTCCGTTCACATTGGCATATACAAGCAACACTAAGTGGGCTCAGTAGGATACATATGTGTGTGGGGGGTGTATATTACAATAATCATTAAATAAGAAGTATGAATTTGAGAGGGAGGGGTCAGGAGCACAAGAGGAGGAAAAGTGGTAGACATAATGTAAATGCAATACTCATGTGTGAAATTCTTAAAAATTAAATTAAAAAAAAACTCATTTTTTAAAAAAAGAGCTAATGCACAGTACTGGACAGATGTCTTGGTGGGTAAAGGCTTTTCCTACACACCCGGGCAACCTGAGTTTGATGCATGTAAAGGTAGAAGCATGGTTTCCCTCTGACCTCTGTATGCACCAACTCACATGCACACACCATCACAAAGTGATTATAAGTAAGCACTTAAAAGAAAATACACTTTTAAAAATGAACTAATGAATAGCTGGTTATGGGGGCTCATATGTATTGTATTAGCACTTAGAGATTGAAAAAGGAAGATAATGAGCTCCTGGCTAGTCTGGATTACATTTCCAGGTCAGCCAAACAAATGGAAACACATAAACTACGAACCAACAGCTGAGGAGGCCCCAACTGGATCAGGCCCCCTGGATAAGTGAGACAGTTGATTAGCTTGATCTGTTTGGAAGGCATCCAGGCAGTGGGACCGGGTCCTGTCCTCATTGCATGAGTTGGCTGTTTGAAACCTGGGGCTTATACAGGGACACTTAGCTCAGCCTGGGAGGAGGGCACTGGACCTGCCTGGACTGAATCTACCAGGTTAAACTCAATCCTCAGCGGAGTCTTTGCCCTGGAGGAGCTGGGAATGGGGGGTGTGCTGAGGGAAAGGCAGGGGGTGTGGGAAGGGGGAGAACAAGGGAATCCATGGCTGATATGTAAAATTAAATTAAATTATAAAATAAAAAAATTTAAAAATGAGATCATGAATACAACCAACAAACAAAACCACACCATAAAACACAGTAAGCAAAGAATGAGGGATACGGAGATAAATATCATTTCCTCTTTGATCTCAGGGCTCCAAGTTCCTCTTCAGTTTTTTGATCTTGTGTATAAGATGAACTGATGAAAAACGGGAAATGGAGGAAACTTCCTTTCCCAGGGTGATGGTGGGACCAACCTAAGTCCTTCTGAAGCACATCTACAAAATTAAAGAACTGATAACATTAAAAGAAACCTTACAGCCCCAAACTGGGGCTTTCATCTTGTGGTAATATCTGCACCAAGCATCACAGAACTTGTATAGCTCTGACCCAGTGTGATGCCATGAGGACTTCTAAGGAAGCTCAAGGGTGTTGAGATGACAGGGTTTCTGGAAACTGAAAACTTCACCTTTCTGTTCTGTAATCCTGCCTGCTGCCCCTGTGAGATGATACATATCCTAAGTTGAGGCACAGAGCAGTTCTTCTTGGACTGTGTCTCCCAGTGAGACTCCTCACCAGTCCAAGAGAGGCTGACCCAACCAACTAAGTCTGAATACATAGGAATCACCTCTGTCACATATGCTTAATGAAACTAGCCTCAGGCTGATTGGAAATCAGACAGGCACATCTCTTCCTGTGATAGGAAACAATTCCTTTTTAGATAATAATATATAAAATTTCATCTGGATCAAATTAACCTTAATCAACATAATACATCATTCCCCATCATGTTGTGGATAACTGCAATGTTTTGAATGCATTTTTTGAGATTAGAGATAATGAATAGAACACTGTTTCAAGACATTACCAGGTCTAATAATTATCTCAAAGTCACACATTGATTAATTTATTTGACCTTCTACTCCCTGTAACATCTAGAAGGATGTTTTCTATAGAACGGAACTGAATAGTGTTAAAATTATTGAATAATGGAACTGTCACCTGGATTGTGTTAATAAACTGCGTGGGATTTAACACCATTACTGTCCCAGATACAAAAAAGATCTAAGTAAAGACTAGAGGCTGCAGGCCAGCTGAGAGCATCTCCACAGGCATTTGAACAGGTGTGTTCTGAGATGTGCAAAACCTCATCCTCAGCATTCTTTTCCAACATTCACTGCAGGAGGTACAACTGAACTACATCCAAGAAAGGAAAGTTAAACAACACCTTCAAATCCCACAAATTCAAGACAAATGTTAGGTACTTTCCAAGACAAACAGAAAGACATTTCTTTCTCCAAAAGACAGGTAATATTTTTCATTTTTAAGAAACTTCTTTTATGTGTGCGCTCACACACACATACACACATATGACTGTACATGCACATGTGCATATATGTATGTGAGCATAGAAGCCAGAGGTATGCCTTGGATGCTAGTCCTCAAGTGCCACCTAACATGCTTTTTTTTTTTTTTTTTTTGATACAGGTCTCTCTCTGGGGCCAGGGGCTGGCTGATTAGGTTAAACTGACTTGCCAGTGTACCCCAAAGAAATCTGCCAGTCTCCACCTCTCTATCCCTGGGATTATAAACATACCCTGTCATACCTGGTGTTTTACATGGGTTTTGTGAATTGAACTCAGGTCTTCATCTTTGCATGGTGAACATTTTATCAGCTACGATATCTTCTAAGCTCATCATTTTAAAACAAACTCTTGAAAGTTGTTACAATCCATACAGGAGGTTGAAGGTAACCACCAAAGAGGCCAATGCTGGTCATTAGTCAGGAGTTCATGAAAACGGACTCTGAAATTTTACACACAAGCCTATCCTCAGCTAATTGCAATGTACTACCAATCAAGAATGCCTGACAATTGCAAATATTAAATCAAAGACAATTCTTGTGGGTGAATATATTAAGCAGCAAAGTAAGACATACATTTACATAAGAACACCTATGACCAAATCCAACATAGTACATAGTTTATACACTATTAAATGGTTTTAGTTTTGAAAAGAGACATTATTAATTAATTTGATCCTCTACAACTTAGATATGTATGTACCTAATGAATAAATAACAAACATGCCTCAGAAGAGTACAAAAAGAGTATTTTAGGTTCCTTCCCTCTTTTCTCTTAAAATCAATCGGTCATCAGTTTACCATGAACTTGTTTCCTTAACCTGCATCACCCTTTCTTTTTTCCTTTATACTGTCTTATTCATGTTCCTCTTCACTTTCTAAAAATTAAACTTCTAAACGTTACATTTACTTATAGTTTTTTTTTTTTGTGTGTGTGTGTGTGTGTGTGTGTGTATAGGTGTGAGAGTATCACAATGTGCCTGTGGAAGTCAGAAGATAACATTCAGGAGTAAATTCTTTCCTTTTACCCTATGGGATTGAACTCAGGTCACCAGTTTGACAGCAAGTGCCTTTACCTCCAGAGCCACTGCTCCAGTCCTTGTCATGATTATTTTATATGTTTGGACATTCTTAAGTTCACCAAATGATCTCTGAAGCTGTTCTTCCGTGGTCACTTCCAGAAGCCGCTCCCCACTGCAAGCTGATAGCCCGCAGAAGTATGCGTTGCTTGTGTGTGTGTGTGTGTGTGTGTGTGTGTGTGTGTGTGTGTGTGGTGTGTTCATACACAAATGGGGGCTGCATGTCTGTGCATCTGTGTGTGGTAGTTAGCGTTGACCTTTGGCATCTTTAGTGAACCCTTGGTATCATTACTCAGGTTCTTTCCATCTTGCTTTAAAAAAAAAAACAAATTGTTATTATCATATTGTGTATATAATGGGGGCATTTATATGTGTGTGCATAGCACACATGTAGAGGTCAGAGGACAGCACTGTGAATATTGTGTCCCTGCTTTTCAGCCTATGTGGGCTCTGAGACTAAACTCGGGTCCTGAGCTTTGGATGTTTTTACTCACTCAGCTAATTCACTAGTCCCTACATTGTCTAGAGACATCATCTCTTTCTGACCTGTAACTTACCAAGTAGACTATGCTGGCCAGGGGCCCCAAGGAATTGACCTGTTTCCACATGTGCAGATAACATACCATCTCACCAAGCTTTTTAACATATATTCTGGAGATACACTCAGGTCCTCATGCTTGCCTGGAAAGCACTTTGCAAAGAATCTCTCCACTCTAAGACATGCATTTCTTATTCTTCTAGACTTCTACAATCCAAATGTACATGATTTTCACCTATTTTTCTATCTTGCTATCCTTAAATCTTTTTTATCTAATAAAGCAGCTCCTTCTCCTTACCAAGCTTACCATGTACATAACAAGTGTTGGCTTATGCCACTCTTTCCACGTAAAGTGCCTTCTCCGTCATTTCTGCATTATTTATTTTTCAGATTAATTTACTTTTGACTGACATAATATTTGTACACATTTATGAGGCATAATATGATGTTTTGATTTATGTACACACTGGGTTATAATCAAATCAGGATAATTTGCATATTCATCTCCCTAAATTTTTTGATTATTTTTGTGTTGAAGATATTTAAGAACTTCTACCTATTTTGAGACATATGATTTGTTACTGTTAATTATGTTTACCCTACTGTATCAGAAAATATCAGAATTTATTCCTCCTACCTAACTGAAAGATTAGACTAATTTACTAATCCTTCTTCATTATTCCTCCTCTCAATTCCTTTCAGCCTCTAGAAACCAGATTCAACTTGCAAATGCTGTCAGATCAACTGTTTTAGACTCTACATATCAGGGAGGTCATCTAGTGTTTGTCTGTTTGAGCCCAGCTCAAACTTCATATAGTATAATATCCTCCGTGTCCATTCTATGTTGTAGCAAATGACAGGATTCTACACATTTTTAGAGGTATGGAGCATACCATCATGTATGTGTATATGTATGTATGTGTGTGTGCATTTCTGTATGTCTGTGTGTGTACGGTATTGACTTTATCAATCAAATACTGGTAGGTATTTGATTACATAACTCGGCTATTATAAGTAAGCTTCAAAAGACATTACTATTCAGGTGTCTCTCACACAGAGTGCCATCATTTCCTATGGTGTGAGTGTGCACTGTTGGGTAGATCTATTTCGGGTTTCATGTGGATTTGCCATATGGTTTTCTATAATGTCCGTACCAATTTATATTCCTTTACACAGTCTGCAAGCATTCCCTTTCTTTGAGTCTTCTCCAGCTATTATTATTATTATTATTATTATTATTATTATTATTATTATTTTATCTTTGCATGATAGCCCTTGGAATTGAAGCAAAGTCCTGTCTCATTGTGCATTTGATTTGCATTTCCCTATTGACTAATGATATTGATAATTGTTAAATACACCCTTTGTCCATTTCTATGTTTTCCTTCTATACAGATCTTTTGCTAATTTGATATGTCTTAGTTACTGAGTGGACATCTTCCAAATATGACAAGTATTAACTCCATTACTTCATTCCTGTCTCCTGGAGACACTAAATTGTTTCTACCTACATCTGCCTTGCTACATATTTTTTCCCACCACATTTGAAAATCAGATAGTAATAACATTCAGCTACAAAATATGTCAGTCATTCAATTGTGCAATATTCATTGTATTCTGGTATCCTTGAATAACTCCCCAAGCACTCAATAATTTTAATATTTTTTCCCAATAAAATTGGATTAGGTAAACAAAAGATTCTCAAGCCTGGCTTCACAGTGATTAATTTCTGTTATTGTAAGAATTTATAAAGTGAAAATATTAACTTAACTTTACAATTGTTTCCTTTTTGTATTAAAGAAAGCAAACAGATTGATTTACCCAGCAAGTAAGCATTAGTTCTGCTGAACTGAGTTGGAATAATTCAATTGTTCATTACAGGGTGAGAAAAGGCCTCTGATTCTCCTGTCACTGTCAAGGAAGGAAATAACACGCATGAACAAAACAGTCAAAATGCTTTATGGAGATGTTTGATCAGAACCCCTCTTCTCTGCCAAATACCATATTTCTACTATTCTAAAAAACTAAAAATCACAATACACTCTTTAGAAATGGCAAACACCAGTCAGGGAAAAGTTTTAGCAGTATTGCAATCAAAGGACTGCTCGTGACTTATCAGCTGGCAAAGAATGCACAAGCATGAGAGCGAAACCCTGTGGGTTGGCAGATTTGACCAGGGCCTTCCCAGGAATTCTGCATGGAGACTTAGAGGCAAAATCTATTTGCCTGGGCAGATTTTATTCATCAAATATATAAAGCTAATGGCCATGGATCAGAATTTACAATCACCTGGGTATTTCAGAACAGGTTTGCTAGGTGGTAAAAACCTGGTTTCTATTTTCAACCACATAGATCTTCAGATCCATTGCATAGAATTGAAAGAATTTATACTTCAATAATTGATTTTCTGTGAATGATTTGGATACAACAGATAAAAATACTGGATGTAATTTTCATGTAAATAATATCTTTATTTTCCTATCAACAAGATTTCAGGACTTTTAAGTTGCTTTCATCTCACATGAAAATCAAATATTTTATTCAATAAGTAGCAGGGAAACTTGGGGAGAAGTTATCCGGGAGTGTACGGAAGGAACAGAGCTCATTCCAAATCCTTGCTGACCCCTAGGAAAGCCTGAATTACCAGTTGCCACAAGACTTGCAGAATTAGACCTCAAACCCTTACAGCATAGGTGACAGTTATTTTCTTACACTTTAAATATATCATTGTCCCAAGTTATAGTCATCTTTTTTAGTAAATAAGTTTTAGTTTAGTTGTACTTTTTTCATGGGTATATTAATTTGGTAGGAAAAGTTTAATAAAGTGTCCTGATAATAGTTACCATATGTTAGTAATACATCAATGAAACCTCCCAAATGACTGTCCTGCAGGTTAAATGTCCCACATCTTTGTCTCTTATCACTGTTTTTGATAATTGCATATGGGTTTCAGATAACACTCTAAATGAATAATCATAATGATCTGTATGTTTATAAATCAAATAATTAGGCCATATGCTTGAAAAAGTTTTAGGAATATAGAAATGTAAGCACTGGTATCCGGAAGAAAGAGTGAAGATAACGTTAATGTGCTGTTCCTGTAGTGGGATATTACTCAACCCCAGAGAAGAACACAACCGTGGTGAACTGGAGATTACCATATCAGCTAACATAAGCAAGACCATGAGCGATACACAGTACATGTTTTCTATTGTATGCGTAATCTACAGAGAGCAAAATATCATGAAAGTAGAAGGGGGAATATTGGGAAGGAGGAGCAAATGAGCTGAGATGTGTGTGTGTGTGTGTGTGTGTGTGTGTGTGTGTGTGTGTGTGTGTAAATACAATGAAGGGTCAGGGAGATGGCTCAGCCAGAAAAACACTTGCTGCAAGCCTGACAACCTGAGTTCACCCTCTGGGACCCTCATCATGAAGGAGAAAACAAACTCCCACAAACTGTTCTCTGACCTCCACACACGCACATGTGCCCACAGACACTGAATAAATCAATACAAAACATACACGAAAATGTCAAGGTGAAAGCAATTCTTTTATACAATTAATATGTATTAATGAAATTCATGAAAATTGCCAAGGTAGAGTTATAGAGAGAATGATGTCATGAGGAAAATGCCAGTAACACGAAAGATGAATTTATCTGACTTAAAAATATCCTTTGAAAAAATAAAAGAAGAGAGGGATCCATTTGTAATATGCTGAAGCTTCACTTGCATTGGGTGAGAAATTGCAAGCCAGCAAAGTCTAATAACATGGGACACAGAATCACTGTGTTCAGTTCCCTGTAACTAGTGGGGCAGATGACACTCATACCAGCCTCTGGCTCATCAGAAGACAGCATGAAGGAGACTACAAAATTAAGCTTCTGAACAGTTATTTATCATCATGTGAATAATCCCAGCTTTGCCAGCTGTCAGACATGGCCACAAAAGAATGACCAGCCATTCATAGCAACACTTCCCTGACCATCTGAGTTAGAAACAACAGCTGTCATGCTTTCATTTGAGAGTCTTGTAAACACTTGAATAAAACTACAAAATCAAGTTGATGTCCAACCTAAGCTGGACTCCCACATGTTTATGCTCAGCTTCCTCTGAAATTCTACACTAATCATCCTGTCTGGATTCCCCTCTGTGGTCAAGGTGCAGGTCTGTGTCTTGAGCACCAGGTCCAGCGGTGCACTGCAGTTTTAAAATAACTAAGGCGTGGCTGAAGGTGGCCGACTCAGCACACACATTTACCACTTCTGTTTTCTCAAACCCCATCAAAATGACCAAGAGCAATAACCATTTAAAGGCATCCGGTTTCCTTTTAAAAGCATCAATAGCAGTTGTTTTTTTAAAAGCTTCAATATTTTGAAAGCCATATATCAGATAAAAGAGGTGCTAGCTCATTTAGGAGCACTGAGAAAGTGGGATCCTCAGCCAGACACGGGAAAGCCCAGAACAAGCCAATTTACACTGCAAAATTGTCAAAGATGCAGGGATTTGAAGCATCACTTCCTCTGCAGCAAAGGAAAGAGAAAAATGAGAATTTTAAAAGATGCCTGTTGATCCAGTTCTCCAAAAGGCAGCTAGAGCTCCAGGTGCAGCTGGGTTGCCTTAGTGAGGGGATTTTCTTTTTTGATGACTGTATTATGTTTCATTGTGTATATATCCAAATTTCTTTTATTTGTGTACTGGATGACCCTTGTCTAGGCTATTGTGAACAATGCTGCCATGAATATAGGCATGTCAACATCCCTATCAACACACCCATTTCAATTCCTTTGAATACATAGGCAGAGGAATGCAGGGGGAGCAGGCATATGATACTTATAGCTTCAGTATTATTTTGAGGTGCCACTCTATTTTATAAAATAGTGTTGTGACAACACACAACTTCTCTTGGGAGGCTGAGGCAGGAAAATTGTCCTGAGTTCTAAGCCAGCCTGGGCTACAGAATGAGACCCTCTCTCCAAAGAGGTAGCAGAGCTATACTAATGTCCCTACCCATATAGAAAGTCAATACTCTATGATGTTTTACATTGGATGTGAAACATTAGTTTCATAGAAAAATAGCATGATGGCTCCTAGAAGCTGAGGTGGGAGAATGTGGCACTCAATTTCAGTTACATATAAGGAACTGATTTTAATTTATTATGTAGCATGGTGACTACAGTCAATAATATATTGTGTATTTTAAAAATGCCCTTATCAAAAGGTGGTAACAGATCTATTACCTAGCTTGCTTTAATCTGTTCATAATGTATACACAAGCTGAAGAACAACTCTGTAGCCTACAAATATATACAATTACTCATCAAGTATATAAATCATCCATACTCAGAGTGGAAGAAGGATCTAAAGAAAGAATTCATATTCTCTCCTACTCCAAGTTGTAAGGAATTGAGATTTACTTTCAGGAAAGATAAAAATCAGGATTTTGGAAAGACATGCCTAGCTGAGCACAGCAACACTGAACTAAACACTGGGA
Source organism: Peromyscus leucopus (assembly GCF_004664715.2). Lineage (NCBI taxonomy): Eukaryota > Metazoa > Chordata > Mammalia > Rodentia > Cricetidae > Peromyscus > Peromyscus leucopus. The sequence continues at coordinate 93,900,104 of NC_051065.1, forward strand.
ATTGTGGGAAGGTTGACATACAAATACTGACTGCTATGGCTATGGCCCTTGCTACCCCTGCAAAGTGGATAGGTACTACCTAGAGATTTAGGCAATTGGAGTTTTTACCCTGGAAAGAAACCAGATTTAATTGTCTCATCCTTTCATACCATCTTCTTGACAACAGAGGCTGTTCTTTGCCCTCCCTGAGGAACTGGGACTGCTGCCCCATTAGAATGTGGTGTCTCCCTTCTTCTTGGACATGTCCTTGGGTCCGTCTGTTCTGGTGCTTGTATGCTTCCACAAAAGTAATGTAGAATCCACTAACTCTGGGAGAACAAATGAATCATGGCAGCCAAGGTAGCCAATAGACAATGTGGGGCATTAAATGGGCAAAGAATATAAAAGCTCAGTGATGTACCCAGATCTATTAAAATACAAAACAGGAATCAAAGGCAAACAGGGCAAAGAATCAAAATGGTACAATGAAAGAGCCCGAAGATCTGAGCTACAAATTTAACTCTAACTGGTCACGTGAGGTCAGAACCCCAAGAACCACTCACTTATCAGCAGATAGCCTGTTGCTCATGTTCATCTAAATGGCCTGAAATCAGAAACAGGGGCTTCAGGAAAATGGTTGTGTTATCCTTTAAGTAAAGAAGAGGCATTATATTATTGGTTTTATAAAGTGGGAAAATGAGGCAAACAGACCCAAGGAAGTAGTCAATGTCTGCAACAAGATGAAATTTAGGGAGAATTTATTTGTGTATAAATGGCTCTGTTGTAGAGAAAAGCATCTTTGCAAATGGTTTGGTGTGGTGATATTGTGTTCCCCACTCTATTGTGCACCCTAATAAACTTATCTGGGGTCAGATACAGACACTAGACAGACATAGAAGCCAGAAAATGGTGACATATACACCTTTAATCCTAGCATTCAGGAGGCAGAGATCCATCTGGATCTCTGTGAGTTCAAACATGTAAACAGCCAGGCATGGTGACATATGCCTTTAAACTCAGGAAGTGATGGCAGGAAGCAGAAAGGTATATAAGGTGTGAGGACCAAGAACTAGAGTCTGGTTAAGCTTTTAGGATTTTAGCAGTAGTTCAGCAGAGATTCATTCTGGATGAGGACTCAGAGGCTTCCAGTTTGAGGAAACAGGATTGGCTGAGAAGGTTGCAAGGTGAGGCTGTGGCTTGTTCTGTTTCTCTGATCTTTCAACATTCACCCAAATACCTGGCTCTGGTTTGTTTTCATTAATAAGGCCTTTTAAGATTCATGCTACAGTTTGGGTATCTTTTTGGAAGAGATTAAAATATATAAAATTAGATTCTGCCTACAGGTCCCTAACTGTTGACTTCTAACATCCAAATAGTGAAAATGTCAATGACAACTTTTTGTGTGTCTCCTTCTTTTGATTTATTTGAAGTGAAACTCAGAATATTCTAATGTCTTTTTGAGTCATTATTAAGGGGGGAGGGTTCCCCTGGGAAGGTCTCAAGTGGTTTGCTGGCTGGGGTGGAGCAGGATGATTTTCACAGAACAGAAAAGGGCAACTGTGGTGTTTATTTCCCAAAGGAACAATGATAAAGTAGGTTGGTCCACAATGCCTCTGTAGTCCAAGATGGTTAAGATGGTTAGTTTTGATTGTCAACTTGGCACAATCTAGAGTTACCTGGGAAGACAGTCTCAATGAGGATTTGTATCAAACAAGTTGGATTGTGGACATGTCTGTGTGGTGATACTTTTGATAATGTTGTTGGAGTGAGAAGACCTACCCACTGTGGATGGTGCTATTCACTAGGGAGCAAATTCCGAACTGTAAAAGGGTGGAAAAGCAAGCTGAGCACAGGCATGCATGCATTATCTCCTTTCTCTGGGCTCTTGATTATGAAACGTGACTATCTGCTTCAAATTCTGTGACTTTCCCTATTGTGGCTTGTAGCCTGGAATTATGAGTTAAAATAAACCCCTTCTTCCCTAAGTTGCTTCTGTCAGCATACTTTATCATAGCAACAAAATTGAAACTAAGACAGTGGGTAAGGGATGGAGACAGGAGAATTCCCTAGGGCATCTACTAAAAGGTATCTTCCCTGGCTCTGATATTAGAAATCTGTTGGTTTAGAACTGGCTTATGGTCCTATAAGATGTCTTTTCATCTCCTTCTGTAGATTTGACACCCAAAGTTCAAAATTTCTAGAACAGTCCATAAAGTTCTGCTTCTTCTGAGATACCTTGCTCTAGACTTGACAAAAAATAATATTGAATATGGCTGGTTTCATAGTTTAGTCTGTGAAGTCCAGTTTGATTTTCAAGCATGAGGACAATCCCGAAGGTTGCCTCCTGGTCCCCCTCCGCACACATGTACACCTTCCTGCACACCCAGAATCTGGAACCAAAACTCTGTTCAAGGTAAACTGGGTAGTGGGTTACTCTGGAGGAGGCTCTCAATCTTTCAGCTGCAACCAACATGGCAATTAGCAGAAAATGTAGACAGCAATGAAGCTGTTATGAATTGATTTTTGAAAAATCCACTTGACCAGGCATTTCAATTCTGGTGCTTATAAAGAGAGTCCAGCCTTTCAAGGATGGCAACTGTCTTCTTACAAATGGCAGAGTAGGTGTATAGGATGATGTATAGGAAGAGGTGTGTTTGGGGGCGGAAGGCTAGACAGTTGGAAGCTTTGAACAAACAGCTACCCTTCAATTAGCAGCTCATAGGGTGAGATGCTGGGACAGGCCTGCTTGTCTCTTCCTTATAGATTCAAAGAAGACATCAGCTGGCACCAGAGTTCCACTGATTTTGCATGCCTGGCTGGGTACGACAGCTCAACAATACTTTGCCAGATGTATTTTTCTTACTTAAAGAAAACAAAAAACAGTATGTATTCCCACTGACAAAAAGATGAAAGCCTGTTTTAAACCTTTGTTGAGTTAAATCAACATTTGATTTAATCCATTGTCTTATTTCATCCAGAGTTCCCTGCCTGAGCACAAGAATCATCTGGATGGGGCTGGAGAGAGAAAGAGATCGATTAATAAAGTGATTGCCATGTATAAGCAGGGGAATGCAAGTTCAGATCTCCAGATCCCACTTACTGCACAAGAAGATGGGCATAGTGGGGTGCACAGGTAACTTAGACCTCTGAGGCAGAGACAGAAGGATCTCTGGGGATTGCTGGCCAGACAGTCCAGCCAAATAAGTGAGCTTCAGTGAGAGACCCTGCTTGGAAATAAGTTGGAGAGTGAAAGACAACGGACACCTGGCATTGACCTCTGGTCTACACTTGTGCACAAATGTGATTGTACACCAGTACACATATACATATGTGATGTGGAAATCACTCTATATAAATAAAGCACTGATTGGCCAGTGACCAGGCAGGAAGAATAGGCAGGACAAGGAGAGAGGAGAATTGAGGAAGGAGGAAGGAAAGAGGAGACTGCCTGGAGCTGCTGCCAGGACAAGGAAGATGTAAAGTACTGGTAAGGCACGAGCCATGTGGCAAAGTAAAGATTAATAGAAATGGGCTAAATATAAGAGTAAGAGCTAGACAATGATAGGCCTGAGCTAATGGCCAAGCAGTTTAAATAATGTATGAGTCTGTGTGTTTATTTTGTAAGTGGGCTCTGGGACAGATGGGACTTGGCGGCGGGAGCTGGAGAAAAATTCTCCAGCAACACACATGCACACAAACGTTCACACACACAAACAGCAATACAATACAAATAAAAGAATGTCCTAAGTACTTGATCAAGTTAGCAATTAAAACCTCTCTTTGTGGGACACTGTGATTATGCAGACTGGGTGGGGACTCACAGAATGTCTCAGTGGTGAGTTCTACCTTCTGTAATGATTTATAGGTGTATAAAGAAACTCTTGATGTTTTCCAGGAAGCAATGAGTTAATAACTTTGGTGCCTATAGTATAGCCTGTAAAATACTTAGTTACTGGCAATGAAAGATGCACCTAGCTCTTGGGACTCATCCCTACGGACATGTCCAGACAGGCATGCTGTCCTAGCAAGGACAATGAGAAACTGCCCAGGGAAGATATCTGAACAGAAGATAAAGCAAATGATGTGTTTCCTTTTCAGTCTTGTGACACATGTAATCCTAGCAGGTGGGATCCTGAGGTAGGAAAACCAATGGTTCAAGTCCAGCCTTGGTAACATGTCGTGTTTGAGACCAGCCTAAGCTATAAGGCCATGCCTCAAACAATGACAACAACAAGACAATTACTGGGATCATTTCAAGATCTTCTAGAGAGATCTGATGAAGCCCTTTCCTAGGGCCTTAGGAAAGCTCCAACTATGGAGAAAGGCCTGAACACCACAACGTGAAGCAAAAAGAAACAAGCAGAGTTCATCTTAGCTTATTGATTGTTTCATCAACTGGCTGAGTAGGAGACAGGGAGGAACCACTGTCTCTAAATATGAAACTTAATGTACTAAAAACATGGGTTTTGCTTCCCCTTCTCCTCTCTCCCTCCTCGCTACTCCTTCTATCCTCATTATAATTTATTATTATTACGGAAGATGAAGAGAAAGGCATTTCTTCATCAAAAACTGTCTCTCTATAGCTTCCCCCGTGCCAGGCTAGTTGTTCTCAGTTCTGCTGATTGTGAACTACATTTGGTTCCTCTTCATAAGAAACAAGTTCTAACAGTGGAACGGAGAGTAGGGGAGTAACAGCTCAGAGAGGAGATGTCGCTTAGAAAGTGGCAGGTGTTACTATCAAATTAAATATGCTGATGCAATCAAGTGAACCTATTCAAGCTAAACTTTAGAGGTAAAGAAGCCATCCTCACAAGGTTTGAGAAAGAACATTGCAATCAAAGGGATACTGAGTACAAAGTCACAGAGAGAGTTTGTGTCCTGGATACAGAGATGTTACCACCAATGAAATATTTCTTCTGGTGTAATTACTTCCTAACTGAATCAGGAACAATTCTTTTCATTGTGGGACTGAGGCAGTGTCGGGCCCAAACAAAGAAGGCTTCAAAGCTTATCTTTGGAATAACCTACTGGGGAGTGAGAAGCCCTGTTCCAGGCATGCTGTGTACTTTGAAAAACTAGAGGAAAGGCTTATCTAGGATCATGTGTTTGATAAAAGAATATAGCATGCTGATCTCTCTGACAGTGTGGTGAGGTAAAGGTTCTCATGAGACAATCAATTGATAGATTGGTTTGTTCCTACTTCCTTAGCTATGACGATGAAATCTGATGACTTGGCAGGGCAGACTGTCAGCAAATCCTTTCATTTACAAAGCTAGAGACAACTCCTGACTATCCCATAATGCCTTGTGCTCTTCCTCATCAAATTGATTGACCTTGTATGATTCAAGGACACTCTAAGAGATTGATTTGTTCAGAAAAGAAACTAGTTAGAACGCTGAGTAATTTTGCTGTTGGGATATTTTTTTTTTGATTCCACTTTCTGCTTTAGTTGATCATGTTTCTTTCCTGTAAGGAGGAAGAAAGCCATGGTTAGCCGAGTGATGCCGAAGCTTGGGGTTACTGTTCTCAGCTCCCTAGAAACATCTGTGAGCATCATCCTTCTGCAAGGCAGAGACTGAGCACTCTCAGTTACTGTGCTTCTCCTCTTCACTAGTACAGGTCTAAGGTAGTGAAGAACCTCCTGCATACATCACACACTCTCCATCATCACAACTCAAAATCCTGCATTCAGTGTATGCCCTTGAAAGTCTGATAATCCTTTGATCCTTCAACATATTCCCAAATGCTACCATCGCTTTAAAAAAATACTCTATAATCATAATCTAGTAATTGCAGTCATTGTAGGTTCATTCTGTAATTAGTCATTCAGGTCAGTTTTTACTCATGATGGCTTGCTTGAATTTTTAGTGCTTCTAGAATCTAAACTAGGTTCTTTATAAATTCAGCTCTGGAAATACTTTGAGACAAATTTTTGAATGAGTTCCTTGCTATTGGCAATTGATGGTTGCTGCAGGAGGAAGTAGCATTCTTCTTTGAGGATGTAGTCTCTGGTAGATTAACTACACTCCAGTGGATGGCTGGACACTCATTTACATCTGGGCAGTACTATTGGACTTAATGGGATCTTTTTTAAGAGGACAGGAAATTAGGAGAAAGAAGTGATGAGTAGAATATATGGGGACTTGGAAGAGGAAATGGGATTTGTATATGCTATATTTCATTGTACACATATAAAATTCTCAACCAAAAAAAAATTTAAATGAACCTGAACTTCTTAAAAGTAAAATCTGAAAAAAAGTGAAAGAAGAACTTCTGGACTTAATGGTATTGACTTCTACGTGGTGTTTTGATCATCTACAACAGAAAGCCTTCAAAAGTAAATTCTGTCTCTAACTTGACATGTTGCAATTATTTGTTGTTGAGCCCTAGAAATAAATGACCTGGGGCTTGTGTTAAGTTCTTGAAGGAGGGGTAGTTTCTATCATGCCCTTTAACAGGTAAGACAGTATCTACTCTCATTTTTTTATTTTATAATTTGATTTAATTTTACATATCAGTCATGGATTCCCCTGTCCTCCCTCCTCCCCCTCCCCCCCAGCCCACCTCTCATTCCCATCTCCTCCACAGTAAGGACTCCCCTGGGGATTCAGCTCAACCTGGTAGACTCATTTGTACTTTTTGGAATTATATTTTATTTTCTTACACCATACTTGAATGTCATCACCATCTGGGGGAAAATAGGCCTTCTTCTAAGATCCTGGATTAGAGTCATCCAGCAGGGTCACCAAACTTTGTGTCTTATTCTCTGCCTGTATGTCCCACTTGAAACCCAAGCATAGGCCATGACAATTCCATAGGTCAGATCCAGTTTATTGCTTATCATTTCCCATTTCACAGCAATCACCTTGCACTCCTTGGAAGTCCATCTATGCATTCAAAAGAACATAGAGGAATTTCACCTGGCATATTGTTGGTAGAAAGAGAATCAAGAGCCAGGGAAGAAGACAGAAAGAGGTGACTGAGGGTATTAGAAGGGAAAAAAAGACAGACATGCTTTATCAGACTCTTGTTTCACTGGAAAGAAGTCAACTGTGAATCTCTGGAGTTAGGATACCGTAAGCTCAGAATTAATTTATCATAGGCAGACTGGGCCCTCATTCGTAAGACAATTTTGCTGTCCTTAACTCAAGAGCACTAGTCAGTGAGCATCTCCTTAGCTGTCTATAGGAACAGATTCATTACTAGATTCTTATCAACTACTAGCAGATACCAATAAAGAGAAATACTGTAACTTCGATCTCTCTGCCTACCATGGTGTTTGCCAGCCTTCTAAATATGTCTTGGGATGGCCACTCTGATCCATCCAAAATGAACCTAGATTTAAAACAAGTAACATTTGTCTGCCAAACAGACAAATCCTAAGACCCAAGACCTGTGCCAGAATACTTTAGAGGTATAAAAGAAGATCATGTTTGTGGTGGTATTGTGTTCCCCAAAATAGTGTACACCCTAATAGACTTATCTGGGATCAGAGACAGAATAGCCACTAGATACAAAGGCTAATAAATGGTGGCACTCACACCTTTAATCCTAGCATTCCAGAGACAGAAATCCCTCTGGATCTCTGTGAGTTCAAGGCCACATTGGAAACAGCCAGGCATGGTGACTCATGCCTTTAATCCCAGAAAGGGAGTGGTGGTAGAGAGCAGGTTTATAAGGCGTGAGGACCAGAAACTAGCAGCATTTGGCCTGGTTAAGCATTTTGGCTGGTTAAGCTTTCAGGCTTTTGAGCAGCACAGTTCAGCTGAGATCCATTGGGATGAGGACACAGAAGCTTCCAGTCTGAGGAAACATGACCAGCTGAGAAGGTGGCCAGGTGAGGTTAGCTGTGGCCTGTTCTGTATCTCTGATCTTCCAGCTTCACCTCAATACCTGATTCAGGTTTTATTTAATTAATAAGAACTTTTAAGATTCATGCTACACATGTTAGTTTAATACAATGGGAATTATCCCCATGCTTACATAAAATATCAGTCTATCTCCATTCACCATAGCAAATGGAATAGCTCTACTTGGCTACCTCTAGAAGCCATCAGGACCACGTTTCATGTCCTATTCAACCATGCCTATCTAAGTGACTGATTCTAAAACTCTGTGCCTTATTTCTGTGTGCAGAGGCCTGAGCCCTGTGTAGACCAGTCCAGTTTCCTAAGTCTTCCAGAAAGTTATCTACCAAAATCTTTTATAAGGGTTATTACATTCTTCCCTAGCCTTGTCAATAATTATGATTGTCCCTCATAGTGTTTGTTCCTTGAGACAGAAACACATAGCCCAGGACATCTATGGCTTGGGGAATAGAAAAGAAACAGATCTGGACTAGAAACATCCAAAGAGGCATTCTTTTGCAGCTGTTACCTCTTCTCTGGGAAATTCACAATGCCCTTGATAACATAGGGTTTATTATTTAAAGTTAGTAAAACCAAATAGGGTAATCAGAGCACTTGGAAGAAGACAGAAAATGAGTGCCCCTTGACACTGTGCCTTCTTCCTGCCCCCTTCTTACTCTATCCCCAAGTGCACCCCAGATAGTGTGAGTTCTGTTTGGGCCATTTTACTGCTGGGAAAGCTGCAGTTTAGGGATTTGTCAATCTAGTTTAAAAGAACTCCATTAAGAAGACATTAAGTAGGTTTTGATCCCAGGGTCTTTCCATACTAGGCAAGTACTTTATCAGCTAAGCTGCATCCCAGACACACTCTGCATCCACAAAAACAATTGCAACTACTGGCTCTTGTCCTTGCCCTCCCATAGGAAGAGAATGTGCCAGAGAAATAGTTCCTAGCCAACAATGTTACCTTTTTAGTGGCACTCCCTTGGTAGCTTTCCATCCTTCTATGGGACCTGACATCAAACCCTGACATTGGGCTTGCTCGTAGTTATATGGGCCCTTTTAGCTGTATGCTGATACAGAAGGCACAATGGAAACCTGATTTTTTCATATAAAACAAAATCAAATGTATATGCTAAAATCAATAATACACAGAAAAGTATATGCAAGGTAAGTTCAAGGAGATACTTTTTTGTCATGCATTTATTTATTAGAGGTGGGATTTCTTTCTCTGTGCTGCCAAGTTGCCCTTGAACAGAAAATCCTCATGCCTCAGGCTTCTGAGCTGCAGGCACAGCAGATGCATGCCACTACTGCACACATCTTTACACACAAGATGTTAATACTAAAGCTGAGGCATAAATATTACCTTGAGTTCAAGGACAACCTAGGCTCTCAGAGGAATTTAATTTTGTTCATGTGCAAATGTTTGATTGCATAAAACTTCCCAGGAGTGAAAAACCTTCTAAATTTCAAGTCTGTATTCACACCTCTCCTAAATCTTTTCCTTAGTCATGCTTTGGTTTTAAATCACACTATACTGCCCAGATAAATAGGCTTCTGTATCTGTCTTTTTCAACATCCATCTCTATATTCTTCACTATACCCAAAATGAATTGCTTCTAAGTCAGATATTACACAGTCATAAAATAAAATACTATTCAGCCAGGAAGCATATGTTTAGAGAATATTTATTTACATGGAAACATGTTCACAAAATACTGAGTAAAGAAAATAGATTACAAAATACCATTTACAAGGCAAGCTTATTATTTAAAAATCAAGTCATCTTACAAGCTTGTGTGTATTAGCACACATAGACTGCTTCTGAAAGCTTATAAACTTTAGAAAGGCACACACTCAACTTTTAACAGTAATTGCATATAGGAAACAGTATGTAATATTTTATGTATCTTTTATTGTTTACTTTTTATTCTTAACAATGACTGCACATGCTTACTATACTATAAAAAAGCAAAACAAAATAATAATAAAAAGGCCACGGTTTTCTGAGGTCCTGTGTCCCTGGATCTCACCTCACTTATATGCTATACAACTTTGAGGAAGAAGGGGTTTTTTTTTGTTTATGTTTTCTACAGATGTGTAAAATTATGCATGTATAAATAACATTTCAAGCAAATGGGGAGCTGTCAAGGGGACAAAAGAGGAATGTTGAAAGAGGAACAAGAAGAGGGAAGATGGGCTACAGGAGGGAATACACTCACATATAAGATATACTTGTATGGAAATGTAAAACTGAATCAATGAAACAATAAGGAAGCATTTGTTTAAAGCTGGCTGTGGTTTGACCCCAGGATCAGACTGTAAATAACCTCTGGGGACCTCACTGCATCCTCCAAGCCCCACACATGGGCTCTGTGAGGAAGGCCATTCACTGTGATCATTCGAATGAGTAATCTCCCAATAGACTGGTGTATTTTAACACTATATCCCCAGTTTGTTGTTGGGGGAAGCTATGGGATCTTCAGAGGGTGTCCCTTGCTGGAAGACCTCTATCACTGGAGCAGAGGGTGGAGCCATGACTGGGGAAGAGCTTAGCTTAGCCTCACTTCATCCCCACCCCCTGCTTCCTGTGTGCAAAAGAAATGGGATCTCTGCTTTCTGGGTGTCTTCTTACCTTCCCTACCAAGACGGACTTTACTTTTCCTGGAGCTGTTTGCTAAAACAAAACAAAAACTAAAAGAAAGCTTTTTCCTCTAACTTGTTTTTTGTCTTGAAATGTTTTCACAGCTACTGACATACCCACTTATACTACATTCTAGTGTGGAGCTAAGGCTGGGACAACGGCATCTCAGGCACTTAAGATATATGTGTATCACCTCACATCAGTGTTTTACTCTGTTCTTTAATTACCCAACTTTCAGTAGCAGTTTGTAAATTAAGGGCAGAGACCCACTGAGAGGCTTCAAAGGAGTTGAAAAGAAAATGGATCCATGTATTTCATGTGCAATTTTATGTTTTAAAAATACAAATAAAAAGTCCCCTGCTACAGTTGACAAAGCAGAGACTGTCAAGGCCCTCTTCCCAAAGGGATTTCTGCTCCACTGTGAAGATTCTCCTCTCTAATTGTGCGTGAGTGTGTGTGTGTGTGTGTGTGTGTGTGTGTGTGTGTGTGTGTATATACTATTGTGTTTTGACAGGCACGTGTGGAGGTCATCGGTTGAGTGTGGGATGGATGGCTCCCTCCAGTTTGGATAAATTAAATGGTAGCGATCCCTCAGGATCCCCTGTTTTTGTCCCTGGCTGTGGAAGGGTAATAGGCACATGTTGGCAAACCTGGCTTGCACATGGGTCCAAGGATAGCACTCAGGTTCCAATCTTGTACAGCAAGCACTTCAGCCACTGAGTCATCTCGCTAGCCCCACACATAGGGAAAGAAAACAGTTCATTAATTAAAAAGTAGAGAGAGAGGGGGGCTGCAAAGACGGCTTGGTGGTTCACAGTGCTTGCTGCTCTTGCAGATGCCAGTTCACTTTTCAGCATTCACCGTAGGTGGCTCACTGTCCCCTGTAATCCCAACTTTCTTCTGGCCTCTCTAGGCATCTGCACTCATGTGCAGATATACACATACATGTACATATACATACACATCAACAGTCAAGTATTCAGAGCTATACAGAGAGTGTATGGCTGTAGAACTGAACCAGGTTGCACAGCACACATGGTCCAGGCAATCACATTCCGTATTCTCACCAAGGCCCATCGGTGAATTGTGCATGAAGAAGGAAACAGCTCACTGCCTCTCAGTGTTGCACATTCACCGTTTTAGTACCTAGAATAAGGATTAAAGTTTTCTTATAGTTCTGAATTGTAGTTGAGTACTTAGGATGCATAATCTATTTTTTTAGTCTTCTATAAGAACGAGAAGCATACTTAGGCATTTTGGTGACAGAATTTTGAAACACAATTTTTCTCCTTAACTACCCATTCAAATACAATTTGTCTGGCAAAGTATGCAGGCACTGCCAAGTGAGCTATTTACAAATTGCTACTACATTGGAGTAAATCAAAATTTTCTGTGCAATTGAAATCAAATGAGGATTTCTGACATGTCTGTAAATGTTGTTCATGATGTCCGATGTCTATTTTACATTTATACAGCAGACATATTCTCCTCAGTTACTATGCTATATGAAATTTTTTTTATTACATTCACGGTCAGAATGTGGGCACTTTACTTCATTTCTACTATTGTAGACTGTCTAAGGAGACCATGCTAACATGGATTCTTACAGAACCCAGGATGTCTTGACTTTTTTGATGCCTGAATCAAGGCACTGTCTATTCTCAGATGTCCTCTACTCCCATTAGCATGACAGACATATCCTGTGTAATGATGCACAAGGCTCTGTGCAGATAAGAGCTTCATCTCCTCACAGATGTCCTGGTATACCAGATACCAAAGCCCTTGGAATTATTGCTTCATCACCCTAACGTGTTCTCTGTCCCCACACCTCCAGAAGAACTTTGATCTGTCATCCTTTCATATCCTTGTTTCCTCCATACTCACAGCTCTCCCTCCTTCCTCTTTCTTGGGGCTTTCTGTTTTGAATTTTGGCTTATCACTATATGAAATAGCTCTTGCTCAAAGCACTCATGTATGTGATATCCACCATCTCTCTTTGGAGCACAAGCACTGTGGAAGCTAAGGGCTTGGCTCTGTTCACTCCAGCATTGCGATGTCGATCACAAAAGAGTCATTTGTGCATTTGTTGAATGAATGTAAGTTTCAATCCATTATAAAATTCTTATCTGTAGAATACCATGTCCCCTCACATTTATCATGAAGCTCCCTTTTTCCTTCACAGATAAGCCAACTTTAATAGATATTTGAAATTACTTTTAATATTTTTAATGAAGAAAGTTTAATGTTCCCAAACTAAGATGTATAAAATAGCTTCCATTGGACAGTTATTAGTTCCTTATAATTGGGAACATTTTATATGGACAGCAACCAATCCCAATTTACATGTTCAGATCTCACATCTTTTTGGAAAAAGAGCTTCTACCCATTAGACCCCACATGTAAATTACAATGATAACCTATCAAAAGGTGGACAGTGTTAAGGAGCAGTTACTTTTATGGATGTGTCTGAAGCTGAATAGAACAATGCAAAGCCTTGCTAACTGAAGACTTTCCTAGGACCATTCTGAACTCCTTTCCCAATGCTAGCTGCTCTAAGATTCGAGTTTTTGTCTCTGGTGTCATTGCACACAGGTTTTTCTCTTATCAGCTTCTTTTTAAATTGCACATTTTTTTGCTGCATTTTCAAATCATACATGTGCAAATTCACCAAATCACATACATCTGTGAAAACCTCTAGCAAACAACGATCTCCTTCTGAGCTCCACATAACCCAAGTGGGCAAATCTCAACCAACGCCCCAGGAAGCCCACTCTCCTTCTATCAGTTAGTGCCCAACAGCCCTCTGCGATCTCCATCCACATTCCACACACTTGGGAAGTCCAGTGTCTTAAGGTTGCTTTTCATATCAATGGGGTATGATAAGTTGAATTTTCATCTGGGACTAACCAGGATATTTTTGGAATTCAGAAATGACTGTTTCCCCAAGACTTCAATCTCTAATTATTTGGGTTCGTGACCTCTTCATCTTAATGTCATTAACACATTTACACAAAATATGCATGTGATAATTGATGTATTTACTCCCACAGATTACAGAACAGAAAAAAAAGATGTATAGCTGGCTAGGAATAATGATCTGAGTCAGTGTTTACTGCTACAAACTTCTAAAGTAAGCCATGATATAACCCATCTCTTTAAGTTTATATGTGTCACATCAAAATAAGCATATTGATTTTGTAGAAGTAGTAATAAAGGAACCATGGTGGCATTTTGGCTGCATCAAGCTCTACCCTACAGTCACTAGTGTGATGTTCAACAGAACAGCACACAGTTTCAATGTGAACTCAAATGGGATATGTTTTGTTTCAGTCTTTGATGTGAATAAGATTTGTACGCTTGGAAATTTGAACATGATGGCCTTCTATGTATTCTTCAACTATGTGAGAAACCAGGATTTTAATGAAAGTACAAACCATTTCTGTATCACAAGATTCTGACCAAACTACAAATGACTGGAGTTCAATAAAATACAAAATGCACCAAACTCTGCTGTTCCATATGAGCTGACACTGAAACACACACACACACACACACACACACACACACGCACACGCACACGCACACGCACGCACATGCACACGCACATACATGCACACAACCAAACAAATAATAACCCACCTACATTGATAGTACCCTAGACAACAAATGAAAATCACATATCACATTAAAATTGCCTGTTCTTTTACCATAGCCCACAGCTTCTATTCATGATAATACACTTTATTCTTATTTATTCATATTAAGACTATAACCATCACTGTTTTTGTAACTCCCACTACCTTCTTCGGTAATAATTGTTCATTTATGGGAATCATAGTGTTCTGTAATATAAAGCTGAATTCTGCAGACATGTCATTAGCTACATGCTGTTCTGTTAAAAGCAACAGCAGGTAGAATTCCAGATCCTGTGAGTATCCCTTTTCTACAAATCTGCTATGCAAAAGATTTTCTCAGAGTAGCAGAGCCCTAGGCCTCCAATATCTCTAGCTGTGCCCTACAGAATATCCATGTAGCCGAATCACAGCATGTACTGGTCACAAAGGGTCCTATAGAGAAGTCCTCACAAATGCTTAGATACCATAGCAGATATCCACATTTTAATCTTTACTGAAAATAGACAAGTCTTCCAAAATTCAAATCATCTGAATGTTCATGGAAAGAAAAGTAATTTTTTTATTATATTTCTTCATTTATTTGGGGCAGGGCATATACACACGTGGAGATCAGAGGACAGCTTTCAGAAGTAGTTCTCTCCTTCCACCATTTGGATCCTGGAGATCCAATTCAGGTCTTTCAGCTTGGCTGCAAGCTCCTTTAACTGCTGAGTGAGTCATATCATTGGCCCAGGAAACAAATCTGGCAGTTTAGTTTCTGGGCTGTTCCCACTATACTTCCTTTTGCTTTTCAGATGACAGGAAAAAGACTGTTTCTGTCAATGCTGGCTCCTTGCTGAAGTTTATACGGCTGATTTACTAAGCTGCCTGAGTTTACTTAAATGATGAGAGTCACTGGGTACTTGGTTGGGGGATGATACTGTGTCGCAGCATTGTCTGGGAGTATTGCATCGGAATGCAGCATTGCCTGGGAGTATTGCATCGGAATGCAAAGATGCTTGCAGATTTTTCAGCATCTTTGTTAGCATACCTCAGTACCAGAAAGGCCATTCCAACAACATAGTATATTCCAAGCCCTGACTTGACTGACAGCCTTTTCCAGCTTGACCTTGATCCTCTCAAAGACAAGAATCCTGTACAGGGGGAACACTGCTAACGCACACATACAAACTCTGGGCACTTATCTAAAACAGTGCAGTAAATGAACACCACTATAATTTAGTGCCTTTCAAAGCAAAGAATACAGATTCAATCACCTTGCACACATACACAATTTATAAGAAGTGGGGAGAATGGTGTTGTCTGTGCCATCAACAGTGAGACTCCAGTTACACTTATTTGAAAATTCACTCACAAGAATTCTTCCCTGTAGAATAGGTCTAATATATTCCTCCACGTTTTTGGGCAGCTAGAACTTTTCCACTTTGTTGGACCAGCATGAACACTTTAAAACTTGCTGTGCTTGTTAATGCCTTTCACGGCTGAAGATTAGCATCTATTGTTATTCTTAGCCTTGAAAATGTACTTTGTAAAGAACCAGTTGGCACGGCATCCTTTGTTTCCATCAATCATCCACCTTCACCAACTTAAATCAAATTGCAACCACTGAAATGACCAAAATGACACCACTCAAGTAAACAACAGAGTTTCAGAGATTTTACACTCCACTCAATTCTTCCATCTTGAACAAGCATTTGGAAATGAAGTCAGAGCACAGGCTTCCCCCAAAGTGGTCCTTTGGTGAAACCTTACTCTCTTCCAGAACACCTGTCCTCATTCCTGCTATGCCTGATTTCATCGCAAGAGCATACAGTACAATCAATCCACTGAGATGAAAGGGCCTGGAGCCCAGCACTTACATTATTCATGTACTCGCTTAGCAGGTCCTGGAGGGCCTGGCGTACCGCATTGCACTCTGCCACAATCCGCTCGCGACGGTCATCACGTGTGCAGGAGGAGTCTGCCATGAGGGCAGCTCCACTGATGATGCTCTCCAGTCTCTCCTCCAGCGATGGCCGGAATCTGGCCTCACTGAACGTCATGGGATCCAGGATGATCTTATTCTGAAGGAATCAGAAGAAGAAAGTGAACAGGAGAGAGACAGCTGCCTTAGACGGCTTTCTGTGTGAAACTATCTGAAGCTAGGACAAAACAGCCCTCTCCTGGAGATAAGCCAGATACTGAGACAAATTCTGAAATATTTTTTAGAAAGTTTTTTTTTTTTCCTCCACTAAATGTAATCTACAGATTAGGAAGAGTAAGTCTTATCTGAAGAATGTGTTCTTGGTGAAGGCTGTCTGTGGGAAGGCATTTTCAAATGAGATAGTGACACTGGCTTTGTGGCCTTCAAGGAAAGCACAATGTAGCATGCAGAGGGAGGAGGAAGGTTTGAGTGCTAAGACATGATTTGTAATCAGTTCTACATAGGTGTGTACAGAACATCCTCCAGAGGAACAGCAGTCCCAGCCATCCTTACACCCCCAGGCAAAAGGCATCCAACAAGTTTATTTCCTACTAGGAACTAACACTTTTTAATGTTAAACCTAGGTTGTACAAAATATGACCCAGAATGTATGTGCTTTTGTGAGTTCCTTTAAAATTAATTATTAGTTTTTCTATCAAAGAATCTCCTTCCAGTGTACTATCTCTGTTTCATGCTTATAGTTTAAGATGTGAGCTCTCAACTGGCTGTTCCACTCCCCATGCTTTCTTGTTGCCATACTTCTCTGCCATGATGGAATCAACCCTCCTGAGCCATAGCTGAAATCAGTCCTTTCCTCTGTAAGTTACCTACCATGGTACTGGTGTTTCATCAGAGCAAAAGAAAAGTAAATAATGCAATACGCATCAGAGAAGGTCTGCTTTGCAGAGGATGGAGGTTAATATGAAGAACCACATTGTTCAAAGTGCAAAGGTTATATGACTATGGAGTGCTCAGCCCCAAATGGGAGATCTATGTCACACACACACACACACACACACACACACACACACACACACACACACACATGCACACAGAGCAGAGTTCAGGAAACATCATGGAAGAGGGAAGAGAAACATTTTAAAATTGGAGAGCAAGAAGACTGTTGACAAATAGTGTCTCCTGGACATGATGAGGCAACTGCATTCTTGAACTCACAGCAGCTTTGGCTGCCTGGAAAAGGTTTGCAAAAGATCTAGCCACCGTTCTGGTATGGATAGGGGAGGGCTCATGAGGGGCTCCTATGCTTAGCTGTGACACTACTAGCAGATGATGATGGCTAGAAGCAGGAAAGTTAGTTTTCTTTGGGGGTGAAGATCTGGTTGGTTTTCTAGGCTCAAGTGGATGGTCCTTTCATGCTCATATGCACAGCACTATTGTGTTCAGTGGGTTATAAAACTAAAGAAATTGGTGGGTGAACAAGAAAATGACAGGAATTTGAGGAGGCATTGTTTAGGAAGAAAGGGTCCAGAAGTAAGAGGAAAAAGAGTAAGGGGAAGACATAATCAAAGTATATTATATACATGTATGGAATTCTTAAAGAATAAATAAATTTAAAACATGAAAATTGTAACAGTACAGGGAGATCTGAGTCTGAGAATATTAAGGTCTTGAATGATCAATATAGAAAGACTCTCAATTTGAGAGGAAGAGGACAGCTCAGACTTCAAAGCCACATGAATCTCAGATTTTCAAGAAAATTATTCTTTGGTCAAAGCTCCCTCTTTCACTCACAAACTAAATTCCTGAAGTCTCTAAATGGTAGACAGATACTCTGCTTTTAAGCAAAGTGGCCTTTACATCTACCTTTTCTTCTAGCTTATGAGTGATAGGAAAGAAATGTTTACAATTCCCAAATATGCTTCTTGGAATCTGCCCACCATATCACACAGTATTGGGTATCATGGTTCAAATAGTGAAAGAAGTCAGGGGAGGCCCTGGTAGAGCCTACAGTTCTTTGCAGTCAACGTTTACAGGGGAAAGTTCCAGAAGGACCGTGACAGAGGAGGCAGGTGTTTCTGCTATGTCTTGCCCTGTGTGTCAGTACTGGTGCTGTGTCTGCAGTCAAATCCATCTGTCTCTTCTTTCCCCTCCTCTCCCCTTCTCTTTCACCCCTCCTTCCCCTTCTTTTATTCTCTAGGACTTTCTGTGTTGGCATAACATATATAATAAGGAAGCAAGAGACCCTGACATTCCAATTAAGAATACCTGGTCAAAATAGAATTACACTGCCTTCTTTATAGAGATTAGTGATTGATTTTCAAAGACCTTCTTTACATAAAGTCATATTAACATACATAAAATTACCATAAAATTTATTTATTCTTGGCCTAGGATAGATTTTTATCTTTTCCTTTTCACTAGAAACCTAAAGAAGTGTCAGATTTATGGAAATGTGCTGAGGTAAAACTTGATCTTCTCAAAAAACTATAAAGTAGTTTTTCGTTAGCACAAGGACAGTGCTATGCTCCATTGGAACACTGATTCCTAAAGTATTTCCCAGGGAACACTTGCCTTAGAGACACAATATCCCAATGCAAAAACAAGGATATGTGGCCAAAAGTGTTTTGGAAATACTGCCTGGCTCACAGCAAATTATCTGAAATGCTCTGAAGAGTCCTGCATTATCGGAGCTGTTCAGTGCAATAGTTTCAAAATCTACTTGAGCACAGAAAAAGCATCCTTTAAACCATGTACAGAGGGGCTGAAGATACGGCACAGCAGCTAAGAGTGCATACTGATCTTACAAATGATCAGCTTTGGCTCCCAGCTCCCACATCAAGGGCTCTCAGTGCCATCTGTATCTCCAGTTCCGGGGGATCTGACACCTCTGGTCTCCATGGGCACCTACACTCATGTACACATACCCAAACAGGACATAGAATCCAAAATGAGACAAATTTCTTTTATATATCCACATAATAATTTCTGAGAATCTAAAAGAAACAACTGGGAGCCAGTCGGTAGTGGCGCACACTTTTAATCCCAGCACTCTGGAGGCAGAGCCAGGGAAATCTCTGTGAGTTAAAGGCCAGCCTGGTCTACAGAGTGAGAAATCCAGGACAGGCACCAAAGTTACAAAGAAAAACCCAGTCTCAAAACAAAAAAACAACTGGGTAACACAGAGAGGAAGGCTTTGCACTGTCCGCTGATTGGGTGCTCTACCTCTCTCAGCCCAAGGCTGTCATGAGAGCAATGCAAAAGAACACTGAGCCTGACAAACTCTGCATAAAAGTTACACCATCCATTACTTTACTAATGGGATTATTCATCATTTATAGATCAGAGGGGGAAAGCTTTGAAAAAATTCTCCCTGGAAAAGAAACAATAAATTTACAAACTTCTAATCTGTACACAAGGTGTAGATGAGAATGGCCGAGGGGTGAAGCCACTCAGGGGAGAAAGGCATAAAGCACAGTGTGTGTGTGTGTGTGTGTGTGTGTGTGTGTGTGTGTGTGTGTGTGTGTGTGTGCGTCTGTGTCTGTGTGATTTTGAATGTGTGTGTGCATGTGTGAGTGTGCATGTAGCGTGCATGTGGATGTATGTGTGCTCATGTGTGTATGTGCACACAGGATAGGGTTCTGCTTGTGTCTCTGAAGGATAGGCATTGCTTGTATGTATAGATACCTGTAAATAAGGAATGGTATAAGGATTGTGTGAGAATGGGAACGTGTATATACAAGCAGAAGATGCTCGCCTTGGGTGAATGTGCTCAGAAGTATGTATAGGGTAGCAAATGTATTCTCTCTCTCTCTCTCTCTCTCTCTCTCTCTCTCTCTCTCTCTCTCTCTCTCTCTCCCTCTGTGTGTGTGTGAGCACGCGCACATGCGTGCGTACATGCATACATCTTTTTTTTCTGGGTAAGTACAGGCTTCATACACCGGCAGAGACAGGTATGTATGTGTTTAAGTTCAGACAACTCGATAAATCTTACCCAGTCTCTAGAACATGGGGAAAATAACAACAAAACTACAAAAATAAAAACAGAACTAAATGAGTTTAGAGGCTCAAAAGATTAAGTAGAAGAATCTTTCTATACCTCCAAAATAAATAAACAAACAAACAAAAAGTTGAGCTGAGTCCTGAGTGAGAAATCCCCAGAGAATGAAAGAGGATAGATACACAACACATTATTTGGAAATGATATAGGAAGGAAGGGAGGGAGCAAGGGAGGGAGGCAGTCAGGCAGACAAGCAAGCAGGCAGGCAGAGAGGGTGTGAGGATCTAAGTAAGCTATCTTTCCTAAAACACTTCACCATCCTTTACAATAAGGAAAATATCCTGGAAAACTGGAAACACTGTGAACCCTGCTCTACACTACTGCTCCCCACCCCTGCCCCCTGTTGCTCCCATTCTTCTGTGAGGCAGCCCTCTACCTTCTGGAAAAAGCATTTCCTTTTCATCCCCCCACCCCCAATCCTCCTCCAGGATCCTGTCCCCATTCCTTCTTCCTAGGCCAATGGGCAAAATGCCACCACCACCAAACAGTGACAGGGCCAGTCCAAGGCTGCTGTCTGACCATTTAAAGCAAAGATGTTCTTCCGTGGGAGGATTACATCTATTTCTCATTGTACTTTAAAAATCACGTCTGCATTCTGCAGGTCCTTTAGTCCCTTTCCTTGTTTGATTTTCTAGTGCTTCCCAGTATTTTCAGGCTTACTCATATGAAACAATTGTGAGTTTTAGCTCTTATTTTATCTTTTAAATTCTCCATCTTAGTTTAATATCTTCCCTTATTGCTTTTTTTTTCATTCTGATTATTAGGCTTGCATAGAATTTTTAATTAGTATCTTCCATTTAAAAATTAGTGTTCTCAGCAGTGTGGTAGTACATGCCTTGGATCCAAGAATTGGAAGGCAGAGGGAGGCAGCCTTTTCCATTTCTCTTGTCTTACTGGCCTGGCTAACAGTTCAGGCACCTCTCAAAATAGAAATACGAAGAGTGGACACATATCTTCTTTATGATGTTAATGGGGATGCTTTGAGCTTTTTTTTTCCATTTAGTGAGGAGCAATTGGGAATCCATAGGTGCTAGGGGAAGCAGAATCATTCTATTGGATAGACATGGCTACTGGTAGGTTGCCCACGGACAAGTAGATGGCCCCACACTCATTCACATGGTCCGTACTACATGGACTTAGTGGGTTATTTCTGAAAAGAGGAAAAGATCACAAGTCTCTGCATACCTGAGGATGATGACGAGCATTTACCTTAGTCAGGAGACTCCTTCTGAAAATACTTAGGAAGAAAACTCATGTTTATGCTTCCTGACATGCAAAGTTGTTGGAGCCATGCAAAGAACAGCTGAGTCACCTCAAATATATAGAATTTACAAAATGTCAAAAAAAAAAGACAATGAAAACCACATTTTGCTAACATGAAGAATGGACAGATTTAATAATCGGCTTATCCAGATCACAATTTTCAGGCACGGGAAAAAGTAAATGGCAGTGGTCATACCACCCTGTGGATTCTTTTCTTGTTAATGACACCCTGTAAAAATAAATGTATCCTGAAGTTTTACTGCCTCCACAGTTCAAGGTAGCAAGGGAAAAATAATGAACTGTGATGTTCTCTCTCATAAACACCAGACCTTCACCACCTGCTGTCCAGCAGAGCTATTCCAAGAGGAACAAGCAGAAGAAAAGAACAAATGTCAACACGCCCTCACAGTTACTCCCTTGTCATTATTTTAAAGATCCCAAACCAAAAATGCCCCACAGAAGAACTTCAGACCACTCAAACACATTCTTTTAGAGGACTTTTTTCTCTAGAATAGTCACTGGAACAGAGAAGCCCCCAAACTCCACCTAACAGTGTACATTCGAGTTAGGAAATATTTTTTTCCAAAGTTTCCTTGGGAATAAGAGAAAATGTGAGCATAGTTTTGGTTCCTTATCTGCATTTTTTTTTCTTCTCTCCATCTCTGTTTACCTTTGAATGTCAAATTAAACTAGTTTGTCTTGCTTTGTGTGTAAGGAACTGGGCAGGCTTTGAGATTCAAGGATCTCCCTTCTTCTTTCTCCCCAGTACAAAATTCAAGCCCTTCTGTTCTTTGGTATGTGAAGAAGGTACTTCAGAGATACATGGAGCCTTTGCTTCAGTGAAATTTTACTATTTGTGCATGGCAACAGAAAGACCTAAGCTGTAGTTTAGATATTAGATGCAGGTTCCCTGCTGCGCTGGCCTTTCAAAGACTGCCTAGGTCATGGCAGTCATAGAGACTCCAGTGAGATGAAGGTCTGAAAAAGTATTTGATTGTGTATTGAGTTATTTCCTGACACCAATACAAGCCATAGCAAAATTAATGTATCTAAAGTCTGTCAGCCCCTTTGAAGTACATGACTTATAACCCTCAGGCATCTTCTCCCTGTTTTATTACAATAGCTACAGAAAGACAAAAACAATTTTAAAAGGAAGTTTTATAACATTGAAAACTGAAAGTGAAAGTCCCCCACTGATAATGAGGGTCATCCTAATTCAGGCATGAATGCTTTAAATAGTTCTTTTAAAGACTGAAGTCTGGAATAAAAGCATAAATCAAGCTTGATATAATAAATTAACTGAGGTGTCCAAATCAAAAGCTCAGTTTTAAACATTCTCCCTGTGGTATGTAATAATTAGCATGATACATCTCCATCTTTTGTTATCCTGTGCTAAGCTCCCTCAGTGTGAATCTCCATCTTTACAGGAAAAGTTTCTCTTGACCTAATTGGAATAACATTTGGAATGAAAAATAATGAGTTGAAATCATCTATTTTCTGAAGTTGCAGAAAAATTCTAAATAGCATTTTAGATTTGCCTTAATTTTATAAAATTGCAAATTACCATATTGATAACATACTCTTTCTTTGGAAGCATATACTTAAAAACAAACTAATTATGCCACTTACCTACTTAAGATATTATTTGTAATTACACAGTTCAGTTTTTAATTGGAAATAAATGACAAAGATAATGACTTGGTAATTAAAGAGTATTTTTATCCATGTTTAATTCTTTAAAAAGGAGGCATCCACCAATGGCCACATTAATTTCACTTTAGAGACGGAAAGGTGATTTGGGAAAGCAGTTCCTTGTCAGGTTAGGGATAACCTGGGTGAAGGCCTTCAACTCTGATCATACTACCTGGACTATGAAATATGATAGAAGATAGTTGTACTTTCTGTAGCCAATCATGAGAATGTAGTGGATGACCATGGTGTCTTGAGCATATTCTCAAGCTTGGGATAAAGACAGTTTTACAATTAATCCTAGCAGAGCAAGACTGGCTTAAGAATCAAGCGATTCCATGAACAAGACCGATGCTAACTCAAGTTAGACAAAATCAGCATGGAGATAGTGGTGAGCAGGAAAGATCCCCTCTACCCCAGGATCTGGAGATAGGTAACTGCCTGAAGAGGGAGAGCTGGTTTCCTCTAAGGGTGTTGCCCCTGGAGGGTTGGCCATGTTTCACTGGATGTCTGCACACCCAGGAATCTATGGGCAACACCAGTGTATTTGATGGAAGAAAGAAAGAAGAGAGGACATAAAAGTTGGGTAGGTGAGGAAGGGGTCTTGGGTATGAGAGGAGTGTGAGAAAGGGATGAATATGATCAAAAGGCTTAGGACAAAATTATGAAAAAAGACCAATTAAAATCAGCAACAGAAAAAAAAATCCTAACCTTCAGTCTGTGGGTTGATCACCCAGTGTCCAAATGCACTTAATCAGATCAAGTCTTGTGAGCTTAACAAAGAGGAAAGGGTTTTGGTATTTTTCTGAGAAAGTGGTCACCTGACCTCTTCTCCTTCAATTCTCCACACTATTGACCACTTTTCTTACTTGGTTTCATACCCTGGTCACTGTGTCCTTATCACAATTTACTACCCAGTTCCTAAGGTAAATCTCCCTGTGCATCCCTCAATGGGGGACTCCAGAAACTCCCATTATTTCCTCACTTCTTCCCCCACCTACCCCAGTAAGCAGACAGACCTCAAGGTCTTGCTCTTTATCCTTTGTGGTTTTCTAAGAACTCTGAGAGCTCAACCACTCCCACCCCTTAGTTGACACCTGCTTATGAACAACACAAAGTTCCATGTCTGTCTCTGACCCTCTTGACACACCAGCTGTCACACCAGCCACTAGTCATTACTGAAGGGGTGATCTACCATCACCTGCAGGGCAGTGTGTAGCAAAATGTACTTGCCGTTCTCTGTCCTAACAGCACCCAAGACCCTGATTTCTGTGAAAGGAAACAAGAACCCATGGTCTCAATTGATTGCCCTGGAGTGTTCATGAGAACCTAGAAAAAGTGAGGTAGTCTCAACTAGCATATGAAGTAAGCAGTGCTCAGAAACCACAGATGGCTACCAGAAAGCTGCATGTTTTTGTTTGTTTGTTTGTTTGTTTGTTTCAAAAAATCCCTCACCTTAGGTTTTCTTTTGTCAGAAGACAGACATCAGTGTGATCTAGCTCTAGAACTCAGATTGTTTCAGATGTTAAGAACTGGGTGTGCTGTGGTCTAACAATGCCTATTCCAAACTTCAGATCTTTCCAATCTGATAATGTTATGAAGCAGCCCATCTAGGAAGTGATTAGGACCTTCTGGCCCCCTCACAGGTGACATGGCTTTGTAAAAGAGGCTTCCTATGTACTGCATTGCTTCCCTCCTCACCTACTGCTGTGTGGAAGTGGCATGCTCCCCTCCCCATAGGATGTAGCAATATGGGGCACCTTGTCAGCAGAAGGTAGCTACATACAAAAACATGGCAGCATCTCATTTAGACACCTTAGCCACTAGAACTATGAGAAGAACCAATTCTGTTGCTTAAAAGTTGCCCCATCTAGGCACTCTATTGGAGCTATGCAAGGATACCAGGACTCAAGTGGCTTAAATATGGAGTACTTTGGTCACCTAACGTGAAAAGAGGGATAACAGTCATATCTGGACTCCTAAGTTGTTAAGAAAATTAACTATACCTGAAATACAACTAATCACACCTAAAAGATTAAGCTGGTACATGGCACCCAGTAAACTATAAATATCAGTGATCAAACAGCTTGAAATAGCTCTTTCTTCTCATGCTTCAGATTTCTCGGGTCACTTTACATTATACATTAACTTCATAATCAGGGTTCCAAATCAGCCTTCTTACTTGTTCAACTACTTGTTTTCTAACACACCATTCTTAAAATTTGTTTATTCTATCTCTCTGTGTGGGGATGTTTTACATGTGTGTGAGCACATATGCATGAATGCATGCATGCATGCCTGTGGGGGAGCACATGTGTGGAGAGAGAGTTCATGTAAGAAATACCACCAAATAGGATGTTTTGTCTTCAATTTAGTATCTCATGCTGTCTGCTGAAATGTTCCCACATAAGCAATTCATGACTTTATGCTGATTAGCTGATTTAGGGTTTGAAAGTGAACACAACATGTGCAGACAGATGCAGATGAACAGTTAAATGTGTGCATTTCAGTATGCTCTGGTGTCGTTCTTGGCTCAGTGACCTTTAGATTTAGAGTTAATGAAAAGTAGCCTGTCCTGATGGCAGACATCATTCTGCTCACAGTGGGAGGGGAGTCTACCTGAGAGAGTCAGCTCCTCTTGTAGATAAATTTCCACTATCATGATTTATCTAGAAAGGTGGATTACTTTAAATTTTCATAATATTTGATCCTGACTCACCTAGAAAAGGAACTGCTTTAAAATTCCATGCATTGTAAACGAAACCCACAGGCATTGTGCCAGGGTGTGCACATGAGCATAGAGGGGAGCTCTATGTGAACAGGCAGCTCTCAGTGCAGCAGTAGTGGCACAGTAGCAAAATTTTATGACAATTTGGAAATCTCTCCTGAAGATTTGAGTTAATTAGTGTCTGCCAATGATGGCCTGACAAGACCTATTGTCTTTTTGTATGGTCTTTAAGCTAAGAATAAATTTTGAAACCTTATTTGTTTGTTTAATAATCTCATGTATTTAAAGCTACTTTCAAACTCATCATGGAGCTTAAAATGAACTTGTGCTTCTGATTGTCTAGCATCCACCTCCCTATGCTAGGATTATAGGTATGTGCCATCATGCCAATATTATTCTGTACTGAGATGGAATCCAAGGCTTCCTTCATGACAAGCAGTCTACCAACTGAGCAGCAGCCCAGACATCCTGAAATTTATCATTTCAAGTAGGTGAAAATCATAAGAATGCTGATATATTTCCACCTAAGAGCTTCTCCTTCCTCATATCCATATGCAATCAGAAGATAAACAGCCAGAGGGGAAAATGAAGAAATGCCACAGAGTAATTATCAATTGAATCATTCCTTACTGGATTATCAGTGCTTGGAAAATTTAAGTGTAATACTTGTAAAAACAAACTTCTTATCCCAGAAATCCATTACACCCTGCATCTGTGATTCAGAATCTTAAATTATCCACTTAGAAAGAAAGTCAATTTGTATTTCTCAGAAGCAATTGTGACTTAATTGCTGTTATCAACCTAATAAATTATGAGGTGATTTCCACAAACTGGTTATGCACTCAAATTTCATGTCTGATGAGAGAATAATTGTATCAATATTCTACAAATATGAAAGGGAAATTAGTTCACTGGCCATGGGGAAACACATACACCTTGAACATAAACTCATCTGTCTTTTTCTGTCTGTTTTTTAAGCAGGCAAATTAAGATGGGAAAGAAAGAGTTTGTATTCCCCATAATAATGTGCAATGTGTTAATTACTTATCAAGAAGCATCACTCAGTTTAGAAATATCCTTTTTGATTAATGAGAATGTCATATTCACTTTTGAACTTCAGAGTTTGATGCAAGTCTGTTTACAATACTTAAATTATATCCACTCTGTGCATTATTGGAAAACATATATCCCAAAAGGTTAAGCTGACCAAAATAATAATATATGCCCATTGAAACATACCAGAGTGTTTACAAAGGTCTGGATGACTACTGTGAAGTAGTTTGTAAAGCAATAGTTCAAACAGTTCAGACATTAATATGCATAAATCAAGTAGTCACTAAAATCAAGTTAACATACACATTTAAGCATTCATTTATCAGACATTTAGTTTCTGAATAAGATGACAGTTCAGATGAAAGGATTGATGAGCCTGAATAGCCATTGTTATAACACAAATTTGAAACACATTTGATTTTACTCCTCACGTAGCACTGTGTTGATATGGGGGGAAGTGGTTGAAGCAATCAGAAGAAAGATGGTTAATCTGGAGATTATACCCAGAGATGTCTAAGAAATCAGTAGGCATATCTCTGTGTATATTTAAGAAGGAATTGCCAGAAAGGATTTATGGAGGGCTCAGAGCTAATGTATGGTTTAACCCATTTATGGATTTAAAATTTCAAGAGATTGCTATAAAGTGGCAAAATCTCTAATTTAGGGTCTGCCATGCTAGGGCACACCTTTAATCCTGATAGTTTCCCTTCTCCCTATGTACCTGATATAAGGGTATATCCCTCTCCACCAGGAGGGTCAGAATTGAGAAATAAAGAAAGTCTCTCCTCAGGTGTTTAGGGAATTTAGAAAGGGTCTACACTTGTTTGTACCTTGATCTTGAAAGGGGAATGTCTTTTGCCTCTCCCCTTGCTAGTGTATAAAATCCCATTAGGAACAAACTTGAGGAGACTGGGTATTGACCCAGGACCCTCCCATAGCTATCCTGTGTCTCTATCTTTTTCTTTGTCTATGTCTATTTTTTTTTCCTGTCTAACATTTCTCAATTCCTCACTCCCCTGTTCAAGGACCCTTCACCCTTCGACATGTCAGGGCTGGACCCTGACACTCTCTCCCCCTGTTCTAACCTCCCTCATACTGTTCTTTCTGTACATGTCAGAGAGCTGGAGATAAAAGCTGGAAACAATAGAAGGGGAAGAATGCTTGTTAGAGCTGTCTCCATTACTGTCACTCCTGCCTCTGCCTCCCAATGCTGGGATTAAAGGTGTGCACTACCACTGTCCTGCAACTCTTACCCTTTCTTTATCCAAGTAGTGTCTTGATGGAGAAGATGGAGACTATCACAGAGATCTACAACTTGTCAAAGTATAAAGAATAAGGGGCTATGGGTTGCCCAATATCAACTGAGCACCTGCAACACAACCTTACATCTAAGGTTCAGGGAAAATCATCAAGGGAGAGTGTAATGCAGGTTATAGGAGACCAGGAGGCCTGACTTGGAATCATGACAAGGAAGTTGTGTTCATAAAATAACAACAATATGATTACATATCAAGACCTGCATGATGATGCTAGTTGATGAAACAGCAAAACCAGGGAAATTTCACAAGGTTCCACTCCTAGATGAAAAGATGCAGTTTCTGGCTGCTGAAAGAGAGAGAATTACTTTTCATCAGGAATGACAACAGTGATAGGTTATCCAAGGGGTCATTTCCAAACATGACTTATCCTACTGAGATTTATTAGAATTATGCATAATATATTTAAATGATAATAATTAAAGAAGTATATATATATATATATATATATATATGATCATAATTAAAAAATAGAGGTCATTAATTTAAAAATACTTGAAAGGGAGTTGTGGGTAGCTGGGAGGAGTTGGAGGGGAAAGAGGGAGAAGGGAAATGATGTAATTATAACACTCATGTTTAAAATTGTCCCCAAAATTAAAAAAATAATTCTAAAAAGTAACAAAAAAGAAAGAAAGAAAGTCTCTCCTCTTAACCTGTTTGCTCAGGGATAGTCCAAAGTGTTTTGTTTGTTTGTTTCTTAAAGACTAATATAGGAAGAGTCCTCAAATAAGCTATTTCTGTAAAGTATACGCTTAGCATTAAGAGAGGGAACTCTGCTGAGGAAAGACCATGATGGGCATTATGTGAATTAAAAGTGTGACCATAAATTTGAAGGACGATAAATGACTAGTTATGGAAGAATATAGGACGGGTGCAGAACTGAGGGTGTGAGATGAGATGTATACAAACCCTACTTAAATGATTTGATGCCATGGAGAAAATCTCAAAATCTATGCTTGCAAGTTTACCTTGTCCTCAGAATCACATTCAGAAGGCAGAGGGTGGCTGGGATGAGAATAGGACAGAGAGTGAGGGAGTTGGGATGAGCTGGGAGGACTGAGTGAGGCGTTGAATATACAGAGAAAACTTGCTAGTGAAGGCAGCTGGTGAGACTCAGCTTTTCACATCAACCTGATACATCCTCAAACGTAGTTTAATTATCTCTCTTACCCCCCCCCAGTGTGTGTGTGTGTGTGTGTGTGTGTGTGTGTGTGTGTGTGTGTGTGTGAAGAAAAGGTATTTGGGATCTGTTAAAGTCATCCATTGTAGTTAGAATAATTTAGAATGTCAAGTGACCCAGGAAGGAAGCAAGTGAACCCTTAGGCAAATGAGCCTGCAATCTTCAAGTTTTGGGAAATCCAGGAAAAAAAGTACAATGATTTTCACCTAACAACACCAAACATTCATAGGTTGCTTTTCTCATTTTTGCCAAGAGTTTTTATCCTCTCAATTACTTTTTTCCCCCTGAATGTGTTTCCCTGAAGTAAGAAAATCTTCTGATTCAAATAAATGACTGGTTCATCTTGCCTCATCTGGTCCCAAATGTTTATAGAGATCCTATTATATACCAGGTACAGTGAGGCATTAGAATTCAAAGTTGGCTGCCACAAAATGCATGGTTAAAGGAGATGCATTTCAAAGAATATGGACTAAAACTCACAAAAAACTTAGGCTTCTGCTGCCCCCCCCCCTTTTTTGCTATTCATGAAAACTCTTTTTGGAAAAATCATGGTTCAAGAGCTGAATGGAAGAGAGAAGACTTTCTATTTTTCAGAAATCTGCCATCTAAGAATGTGCAAGCCTGCTAGATTGCTGGCCTGAACCAGTGTTTTTTTGCCTATGTGTATAGCACATGTTAGCACAGGCAATTGCTTCTGCTCTCTTCTAGGCCCCTCTTGTCTTTTTCTTGTGGCATCAAGAGTCCCTTCTTTCTCTGTCCAACCTCAGTTCCCCTTCCACCTTCTTCTGTCATGGCTCCTACTCCCACTCCACTAGGGCAGCTTATGTAAGGCCTGCCTTACAGCTGGACAGGGCTGAACTGCATGAGTTCAAGCTAGTACCATTTATCTGGTCATGTCACAGATCTTTATTTCTAGAGTATTCTACTCTAGCCCAGCAGCAGTTAATTGTTGACAAAAATAGCCTTTCTTCCCTATAATTTATTACAGGTTGTGCTTAATTAAATGGAGCAAAAAGAAAGATACAAGGAATCCCAGTACTTAGGCCACAGATAATACCTGCACAGAGATACTGGTTTATACTTACTCCTTATATCAGGTTTAAACAGTAGTTACTAAGTGTGTCAGTTTGAATTTAATTGGCCCCCATAATCCCATCATCCCATAATCTCATAACGAGTGGCACTATTAGAAGGTGTGGCTTTGCTGGAGTGGGTGAGGGCTTGTTGGAGGAAGTGTGTCACTGTAAGGGTGGACTTTGAGGTTTCATATACTCAGAATACTGCCCAATGTGTGTATCAACTTCCTGTTGCCTGCAAGATGTAGGACACTCAGCTATTTCTCCAGCACCATGCCTGTTATGCTCCCCACCATGATGGACTGGACCTGTGAACTGTAAGCAAGCCCCCTCAATGAAATGTTTTTATAAGAGTTGCCGTGATCATGATGTCTCTTCACAGCCATAAAAACCCAAACTAAGACAGAAGTTGGTACCAAGGAGGGGTATTTCTGTGATAGACCTGACCATGCTTTTGTTTGGAGGAATTTGGACTTTGTTACTTTGGGTTTGGAAAACAATGGAATGCTTCACGCACTGCTTAATGGGGCGTGCTTGTAGGAGCATAGAAGACAAGGGTGCTGATAACGATTTGAAATTTTGGGAGCTGGCCCAAGAGGTTTCAGAGAAGAATTTTAGTATGTTGTCTAGAAATCTTTCTTGTGATATTTTGGTGAAGAGAGTGGCTGCCTTCTGTCCTATCTGAAGAGTCTGCCTGAGGCCAAAGTGAAACATATCACTCTCAGCTCCTACACCACTTCGGCCTTCATGGTGCCATGTTCCCCTTCATGATCATAATGGATTGAACCTCTGAAACCATAAATGATCCATCCTCAATTAAATGTTTTCTTTGTAAGAGTTGCCATGTTCATGATGTCTCTTCACAGCAGTAGAATCCTAACTAAGACACTAAGGTATGAATACACAACAGTTATTCTCATGAAAGTATTAACAACTGATATGTTCAAAGATTTACATCTAGTTTTAATTATGTGTATATGCATGTGTCAGTAAGTACGTTTGTAGGCGTGAGTTCAGTGCCTGTGGAAGCTAGAAAAGGGTGTCAAATCCCCTAGAGCTAAAGTTGTAAGTGGTTTCAAGTGTATGGGGGTGCAGCAGGCATGCTACAGTGTTTGTGTGCAGGTCAGAAAATGATGTATGGAAGTCAGTTCTTTCCATTCTCTATGTGAATCCCAGGATCAAACTCAAATCTTCAGAGTTGATGGCAAGTGCCTTTTTACTGACTGAGCCATCTTTCCAGCCTGACATCCATTTTCAAAAAGTACTATGGCTAGCATGTGTGTAGTTTTGTTTTTTTTTTTCAATCACATCACCATGTATTTTTGTTAATTATTAATTATCACAATAAGCCTAGGGGCCACATTAGCCCCATGATATTTATGAGAAAATGAAATCATAAACAAGGGATGGGGACCAGGTGCCCTGCAGGTGTGAGACAGGAACTTAGGAAGTTGAGATCCCTCTGCAGAGTCAGGTGCCCTCTGTTCAACAGACTGAGAAGTGAATCTACTGTAGTCAGGGGATTATGTGTAGACGTTTAAACTCCTTGAACAAGCAGAGCAGAAGAGAGGCAACTGTGTCTGTGTTTGAGAAAGACAACTTTACTGGCAGCATGAGAGAATGGGCTGAAAGAAGATGAAAAGATGAAAGATAAGCCACCAGACAGGGTGTCCTAAGACACAATGACATAGCCCAATCAGCCTTGTAGAACATACGTTAGTTTCTTCTGTGCCATGTGTGAAAACTGACCAACAGGGAGACTGCAATGGAATTCTCACAACCATGATTTGCCAGTCATATCTTGCAAATAAGTCTTCTCTCTAAGGCTGCCATAACTACAGCATAGGCTGATGATGGCAGACAGTGAGGTGCTTTAATAACAAATGTTAGGAATTTCCATATAAGAGAAGAGACTGCAATGGAATTCTCACAACCATGATTTGCCAGTCATATCTTGCAAATAAGTCTTCTCTCTAAGGCTGCCATAACTACAGCATAGGCTGATGATGGCAGACCAGTGAGGTGCTTTAATAACAAATGTTAGGAATTTCCATATAAGAGAAGGGAGACTGCAATGGAATTCTCACAACCATGATTTGCCAGTCATATCTTGCAAATAAGTCTTCTCTCTAAGGCTGCCATAACTACAGCATAGGCTGATGATGGCAGACCAGTGAGGTGCTTTAATAACAAATGTTAGGAATTTCCATATAAGAGAAAACTTCATTTGTAAGATATATAGCTTTTAACAATTAAAACCAAAAATTGAGCCCAATTATTTACACACACATGTGCACATACATAACACACACACACACACACACACACACACACACACACACACACACACACACCAATCTGTGAAGGAAGCAGGCCTTCCTGCCAGAAAAGCTCCAGTAGATAGTTCTGTTCATCCTGATTTTAACCTTAAGTACTGTGCTGATTGATTTTTTATCATCAAATTGGCAAAGCCTAGAATCACCTGGACACTTATTGACATCTGGTTAGCCTGTCAGTGTATCTGTGGGGGACTGTCTTGACTATAAACTGATATAGGCGGGTCTAATCCATAGCAGCAGAAATGAAATTAGAAAAAAATGATAATTAGTAAAAATGCAAAAAAGGGGAAAACAAAAGTCAACAAAAAACAGTATGAAACATATTCATATATAGAGATATACACATATTATGCACACATGTGTGTACACACAAACACACAGGTTAGCATCTTGATTAAGAGTTGTTTCTTTATCTACTCACTGTGGGATCATCTCATAGATGATGCAATAACATAATAAAGACCAGTCTTTGCCTTGTGTCACTTTCGGATTATTGTGTTGCCCCAGATTGCAACAGCTATTCTGGTCTGTAGTCAGAAAAGAATCAGAAGTGATAGCAGCATGTGTCCACCTGTCACAAGCTGTCACACCCTGGGTGCTGATGGCAGATCAAGGACATTAACTCTTCCTTGTAAATAAATCTCCACTCCTGAAGATCACTACAAATGTCATCTTTCTTCAAGTCTGTGATGACCTTTGTTTAAAAAAAAAAATCTTTGGAAAATGTCTTCCTGCTCAGTGATATTTCTCAGTCTCAATACTGTCTCAAATATAATACTACAGAAATGGGAACTACAAGGCTTGGAAATCTTTGTGTCACACATTCAAATTAACTAGTAAAAAAAAAGAAAAGAAAAACTTCACAATGATATGGTTCATAAGCATGTTACCTGAGAGTGCCAAACATGGTCTTGCTTTCAAACAAAGATGATTGCACACCTCTGTGCCCATCTGGTCAGCTTTTCCACTGAGGGGAAGTATTTTAAGAATCACACTGTGGTTCAAGCCAAAAATTGTGAATCAATATGGACCCTCATGTCCCATATATAAACATCTCTTAGAGTAAGTTAAGCCACCAAATGTGTGCTAGAGTTTCTATTTTGATATAGAAATAATGACACACATCTTATGAATTATTTATGCCCTACCCACAAGTTTATGTTGGGACAAAGGATGTGAAAGCTGGTTTGGGTGTAATTTAAGAAAATTTGGTTTCATTTTTGTTTTTGAGGCAGGGTTTTATTATGTAGCCTGACTTTGTCTCAAGCTAATGGTTCTTCCTAACTCAGCCTCCTGGGTGCTGGGATTATACACTTACACACAATGACTAGAAAACTGTTTAACACTGTCCCTCAAAGATCCACTGTGATTAGAATTTGGTCTCAGGATGGGACAGTTAAGAGTTGGGATGGAACTTCTGGGAGGCTGGTCACTGTGGAAGGTCTTAGAGACTAGAGGCACAAACTTGTTCACATGTGGCCTTGACAATTGTCATGCAACATCGTACGTTCTCATGAAAGGATTCTTAATTAAAACAAAACAAAACAACAACAACCCAGCAAGGCTGACCTGCTCTGTCTACTTCCTCCCAATGCCTCCTTCAAGATACAATCAACTGATGTTATGTGCGTCATATGTTGATACAGATAAAAAAAAAAACTTTCAAAGCAGATGCTGAGGGGAAGACAAAGAAATAAGAACAGAAAATTTTGTCAAGATAACCACCACTATAGTCTTCAATGTCTGGAGAAGTATGATTAAATTTGTAGGTGATCTCAAGACATTTTTTAAAACTGATGCAAATAATAATTTTCTTGATCTACTAATATGGGGAAAGTTCCATACATGGGACACAAAGCGTCATCTCTGGAACTCATTCTATAGACAGCACTAGACAGCCCTAGACAAAATAATCAGAACCTTTGTGAGTTGTTTATACTTTTACATTTTTAGAGACAGGTGCGGCTCCCAGGCTAGCCCCGACCCCCCTATGTAGAGAAGGATGACCTCAAACCTCTGATCTTCCTGCCTCTATTTCTCAGTGACTGGGTTGCAGGCATCAACCCTCAAGCCTAGTTTTATGGAGGACTGAGGACTGAAGCCAGGGCTTCATGCATATCAGGCAGGCACTCTACTGACTGAGTATTTCTCCAGGCCTACTAAGAGCCTCCCTGAAGCTCCATGTGTACAAACGGTACTTTGGTATTTTATTTTACCAACATGGCATCATGACTTGCTTGTTTTGGGGTATCTTCAGAGAGTTATACAAATTATGAGGTGGCACCTCTCTGTGCCATTCTTTCACTATACTACTGAAATTGTATAGTAGATGGAGAAACAAGATCATGAATGGAAAGATGCAGAGCAGGACTAAAAGACAAACCATACTGTGCTCTGCTCTTTAGCACTTGCTAGTATGACGAGGATAACCACGGTGGCCTACATTACAGAGCTATATTCCCAGTAATGGGGTGAGCCTACTGTTTATATGAGGACCTGGGCAGGGGGCAGGTTCTACAGCTTTAGGACAATGACTGATGAATTACCAAAAAATTTAGGAAATCAGAAATTTTGGAGAAATGAAGGGACTTGATAAGCAAAAATAAAATTTCCCTAATTCATTACTGAAAAAAAAAGTGTAAGAAGCATCTAAATGAATTTGATTGAAAAGAAATCGAAATAACAATTTTTGGAAACAAGAATATGAAAGTATGATGCGTGTGTATGTGTGCTGTGCCACTGAGCCAAATTAAATTTTAAAAGATGTAAATAACTACTTAACATAGTTACAGTATATTATTAGGGTAGTACACCTATCCCATAGCAAGAGCATAAAAAGGTTGATCCCTGGAATGCTCATCGAAGGTTAACACTTTCGGTAATGGAGAGATGGGTCACCAGTGACGAACACTTGCTCCTCTTCTAGAGGAGTTTGAACATCAGCACTCATTGTGGGTACCTCACAATTGCCTGTAACTCCAGGGGTTCTTATCCCTTTACTGAGTTCTGTGTGCTCATGATGCATATACAAACAAGCAGGCACACACATACATGTAAGTGAAAGTAAGTTTAAAACAATTAAAGGATCAGCACTAATAATGTAAGAGGTAAAATGACAAGTCCAAGACTGAATAACTGAGCTATTTAAACAGACCACATGGTTTTCCATAATCACTTCATTAGACAAAAGCTCTCATGTCGTTCCCAGTATTGAAACACAACTAATGAATCAGTGAAAATCAAAATTATACTGTTTTCCCATGTGGACAATCTTTAATACATTCATCAACTACATTAGCATTTGGGGTTTCATTTAGCACTAATTATTTGAAATAAAGTTGTACTAATGTCAAAAATTAAAACCTGCCAATCTTCTCAAAAGAGAAAATTAATTACTCATGAAACATACAGATTCTTACACCTTTCTCTGGTAAAAGGACAGAAGATTGGAAATATAATAGTTTTTTTGTAAAGCTTGAAAGGCAAGGAAACAAGGATTTAAGAGGTAATTATTAAAATACTATTTTAAATCTTATTTTTCTACTTGCTCAGTAATTCACATAATCCACTTTCAGGACTGAAATGTCCAAAATAAAATTAAATTACTCTGGAATATTTCCTTGGAGAAGAAAAATATTGACAGAAGAGTAAATAATGACAGAGCTGGAGATTGCTCAGTTGGTAAAATACTTGCCTCTCAAGTGTGAGAACACAAGCTTGGACTGTTAGGAATTCACATGACAAAAAGAAAATACATGCCTGTAATCCCAAAGATGGTAACATGGGAAATAGGTAGGTCCCTGGAGTTCAGGGCTCAGGTAGCATGAACTACTTGCTAAAGCTCCAGGCTAATGAAAGACTTTGTCCCAAACAAAAAAAAAATGAGAAGGTGGCTGAGAATCAACACTGGAAGCTATCCTCTATTCTCCACATGTATGCATGTATACCAAGACAGGCATGCATGAACATTCCACACACTCAAACATGCATGGACAAACATATGTGTGTGTGTGTGTGTGTGTGTGTGTGTGTGTGTGTGTGTGTGTGTGTGTGTGTGTATCTTCACCCTCTCTGCCGCATAGGAAAGTAAACACTTCTGTCATAACTTATGCTGAGGTGGATAAATCCTTAAAAGAAAAATCATTCAGAAGCAAGGTGAGAGGAGTCTGCCTCCCACAGCATAGCTTTTGGATTGTGGGTGATTGTACCTGGTGAGGGGGTCTAATGGAGAAAAGGCAGGGAAGAGGATTGTCTAATAAACTTGGTCGTCTGTGTCCCACAGCCACCCTCTGCTCCATCCAGGTTTCCATGAGTGGCTCTCCATTCAGAGCTACATCAATCTTAACTACTATTCCATGGCTCTAGACACTTACAGAAAGTATTAAGTACTTATATTTCATAATACTAATGTACAAAGCAGATCAAACACTTTCTGAGGCCAGTTCACAATGAGGTAGTATAGATACTTGCATCTCTGGGATTTGGACTTAAATCATGGTCTATATTGATAAGGATAAAAAGTACCACTGTAGTGTTTGGCCACCAGATGTCAGTGTACGATAAAGAATGCTAGAACATTGTTTAACTACATGGGATGTAGTGAGTAAGGAGGAGCAGGTAGATTGAGAAGCACTTCATCTAGAGAAGGCAAGCAACTGAAAATTGCTGAATCCTGCAGTAAGTTATTCATACTGGGTTTTCTTATTGTTTTTATTTATTTGTTTGGTTCTTTTTTTTCCCCCCGATGTTATGTAAGAACCAGGTTTGATGGCACATACCTGTAACCCCAGCACACAGAAGGTTCAAAGGAATGGGAATCCTGTCTGGGGTTATAGAGTGAGGCTCTATCTCAATCAAATATGGAAAGAATTTCTTTTAAAGATAAGTTGAAGGAGTACACCAGCACATTGAAGAAGCTCAAAGCAACAGCTTAGCCTAAATTAGAAAATCACAGATGTGGAATTTGTTATCAATTTTTAAATCATAGATCTGCATACATTTTTAGCCATTTGACAACAGTCCAAGGTTAAGGGGACTTGGTCTTACAGAACACCTTAGTTGAGATCCCTGCCCCTACATTAGACTGCTCACAAATACCTCTAAATCCTGCTCCAGGGAATTCAATCCACTCTTCTGCCTTCTGTGTGCTCCTAAATGCAACACATACATGCATGTGCGTGCATAGAGACACACACACACAAATAACTAAATATTTTCTTTTCAAAGTTTATTCTTAACCTTTGTTTATAGCTCATGATCATTTCCTTAAGGAATCCATCCACTATTCCACCTTTCCTTCACCACACTGCACACGCGTGCGCACATACACATACACACACAATTTAATAGCACATAATTCACCCAAATACATACAATGCATTAATGCTCTGCAGTAACTATCTCTACTAAGTAAGCATTTTCTCTTTTATGAACTGTACATCTTTGACGTTATATCTCATTTCTACCCTGTTCACTCTCTGTGAAAGATCTAAGCTATCTTACAGCTAAACTTTACACTAAGACTGAAGCACAAAATATGACACCTCAGTACCTGTGACCTAGAGCTTGGAGTAAGTCGCCAGGCTCCTGAATCCAAGGCCTGCACTTGCCCCAGGGTCCCAGAGCTCTTATGATGCCCATTCATTTTGATGGACAGATATCAGAGAGTGTGATTAAAAGCTATTGATAGATGTAATAAAGAAAAGCAGGTGTGGGAAGGGCAACAATGCATGTGTTGAATATTGGCACTACTCAGAGAGAAAATCCTTCACCCTGATGTCTAGGTAAAGATAGGTCAGGGGCTCACATCTATTACCTCAAAGATCTCTGATGAAGGATCCTAAAGATGCTAAGACTTTTTGAGTAGTACAATAAACCCCCTATTCCATTGTTTTACAGACTGGATAGATGTTCCTATGGATGCTCCAGTCCCTCAAAGAGCCAGGAGCCAAAGCTCTGGCTAGCTCAGGAATTCTCAAAGGCATGTACCAGGAACAGTTAAATTGTCCTAATGTAGGGCATGGTCCTAGGTTTGTTTACTGGCTTTCATTTTTATGCATTTGTCCTCTACTTTGCTAATTGCTTTCGAACAGTTATAGCTTGCATTTCCCTCATGAATACATTTATAGTATTTAGATAGGACCTTCTGTTCTCCTCTCTCTTCATTCTTATGTAGCTTAATTAGAATGAAACTAATTAAGGATCTTCACCACTTAATGTGGGGTTTCCCAGATGTTGTCCCAAGAATGATGTCAAAGGAGATATGTAGTGTGGAAGCCTCCTCGTAAAGAAACAATTTGGTTGCTATGACAAATGAAAGGATATAACAAAGAAGGGACTGGAAAAGGTGCTTATTGTAAAAGTTCTTATCTCTATGGAAATCCATTCATCTTTCCTTGTGGTTGCAGAAAACCAAAATCCAGAGATTCTGAGAATCCCTGATCTGTCCAGAGCTTTGGTTCACAGCTCCTAGGGGGACCAGAGTGCCCATATGACATCCACTTGGTCTTTGGAACAATGGAAAAGAGGATTACTTCATTACTCAAAAAGATCTTAACTTCTTCAGACTCTTTCAACAGAAATCATTGAGGTCATGTATCTAAACTCTTGACCTAACTTACCTAAAGAGAATTTCCATTCTCTACTGAAACTACCTTCTAACTCCAGGTCTCCAAAATCTAGTCTGGAGTTGAGAATAGTCATAGACATCCAGAACTCTCTTCTCTGTGTTCTGTAAGGGCACATTTCTTAAATGAGTTTCTGCAATTAGAAACCCTGTACTAAACCACATTTTTTTTTAGGATGGGGCTAGATAATAATCATGAGCACTGGAGAAGCCTAGAGAGGGGATAGTGTTTGGTCAGCACAATAATGCTCCCTGCTCACCCACCTACCCACCCACTCAAGCGACAGTAGCAGCATTATGGCCCAGGTTCCTGGTTCTGTTCAGGCATAGCTGCTTTTATCTTCCTGGTCTGTCTCTGTCGCTGATACTTAATCCCAAGCACTCATATCCATTGAACAACAAGGCAGAAACACTAATTACAATTTAATCAAGAATAAAAAAACATACTGAAAAAACACAAAAATAAAATGGAGAAGGAAAATCTAAAGGAGTAAAAATGGGTGTGAAAAAACAAGGACAAATTGTATGGACTTGGGATGTTTAGGTAACTGTTCAGTTCTGTGACTGAATACATTGTCTCAATTCTCCACTGCAGACTTGCAAGGCACAGCAGTAGTAAAAACAAAGCAAGATGCTGCATGGTCAGTACCAGTGTCCCTTCTCCCCAAGTGGAAGCATTAAAACTTTTGAAAGGCATGCACAAAGATTTAATGAGTGAAGATAGTGTTGGAAGCAATTTGGAACAGTGTCACAGGCTAGGAGCGGCCAGAGCAGAGGTGGTATACTGAAGCTTTGGGCTGTCAGGGGGCAGGGGAAGGGCCCAGAACCTACGGAACAAGCTTTGAAAGTGAAAGAAAAGAAATGGCAGATGATAGAATGCAGCCAAAACAAACAAACAAACAAAACCCAAAAAACAATCACAGGCTCATTTTTGTG
Source organism: Peromyscus leucopus (assembly GCF_004664715.2). NCBI lineage: Eukaryota > Metazoa > Chordata > Mammalia > Rodentia > Cricetidae > Peromyscus > Peromyscus leucopus. The sequence goes on from NC_051065.1 coordinate 93,940,398, forward strand.
TAGGCATGGAACACACAGCATGGAACAAGAAAAGAAGAATTGAAGCAGGTCAGAATGAGAGATTACCCATCAGACAAACGGAAAACAATGTCACGGAAAAAGCTAAGCATAGGGGAGGTCAATGACCCACTTGCGATTTTATTTAAAATAGTAAATATTTAAATATGTGAGTGACTGATTTCATTTTTTAGTTCACGTGTGTTTGCAGATGTGAGTGTAGATGCCTGTGGAGGCCAGAAGGTGTTAGATCTTCTGGGGCTGGGGTTACAGCAGTGGCAAGTCATGTGACATGGGGGCTGAGAATGGAATTCGGGTCTTCTGCAAGAACAGCAATCACTCTTAACTGCTGGGCCATGTCTCTGGCCCCTTTTACTTTAAGTAATTTGGTTATTTGACAGTTTCGTTTGAGGTGGGATGGTGATGTATCCTAGCACTAGGAAGGCTGAAGCAGGAGGGCTGTGAGGTTATGGTCAACCTATGTCACATAATGAGTTAAAGGCCAATGTAAAAAAAAAACATATTTTTAAAGAGAGAAATAGTTTTTTTATTTTAAATATGAATTTAAATCCATACTTAAATTTATGAATTCATGAAAATAAAATTCATGAATAGCATCAATGTTCATGTTCACAGTGATAACCTCTATAGATAAGGTGTTAAAGGATAAAGTTTCCCAAAGTATATTTATTTCATTTATTTACACAAAAGAATTACATAAAAACATCTGGAGTATTCTCTTCCACTCTCTTTTTTTTTAAAGTGAGATCTCACTCTATCTCTGGCTGACCTGGAAATTGAGCCATTCCCCTGTAACATGCAGGAGCATGGTCAACTTAATAAAAAATCCTGCATTACCTTCTAAGGTTATCTCCACTCTCACAAGTTTCCCAGCGATCAAAGCTGATCTTGTAATTTGACTTACACATGAGAAGTCATTACTTGTGAAAAATAATCTGCCCAGAATTCCTCAGTGGACACTGTCACAGGACTGAATTAACTTCCCCCAGTTTCCACGATCGAAACCCTGATGATTTTCCCATTGATCAGCAATCATTTTACTTTTGTGGCCACATGATTAGAGGCTCTCTTGGCAATTCCTAATTGTTACAATACTGGTTTTGGACCTTTGATTATTTTTCTCTGTCAATCACTGCATTGATTTTTTTCTTTTCTTTTCTTTCAATATATATATAAGCAGGCTCAGTGGTGACAGAAGACAGGTGGCCAAGCACTGAGCCCTAATTCTAACCTCCTTACAAACCAATCCTATGGTTTTTAAACAGATGGAGGTAAAAAATATCAACTTCCCCTGATTCCGAGTAACTATAAAGTTTGTGTATGTGTGCTCCCAGATGAGCATACATGTGTGTGTGTGCATATGTGCAGGCCAGGGGACAACATCTGGTATCTTCTTCAATCATTCTCTACCTTTCCATTTTTTTGTTTTTGAATTTTTGAGATAGGGTCTTCACTCAACATGGAGGTCCCTGAATTAGCTGGACCAGGTGGTCAGTAAGCTCTAAGACTCTTCCTGTGTCTACCCACAACTCCCTCAATAGCGCTAAGGCTCCAAGTGTACATTGTTGGTCTAGTCTCCTTACATGGATACTGGCTTTTGAATTCAGCTCTTCATGCTGGCACAATAAGCAGTTGACTAACTGAAATGGATCCCCAGACCTAACTATAAGACTTTAAGGCACATCTCCATCCACTCTCCCATGAAAGTTAAAATGGACATTCATAACTACTAGTACAGATTGCCTCTCTAATTCAAATTTAAGACAAGAGAAATATGGACTGGGAAAGTCTGTCTTGTATTCACACTGTTCTTCTCACTTCAGCATTGCAGAGATTTGACTATTTAAACTGTCACTGCATTCAGCAGCCATTAGGTCATTTATCAACATGGTTTATTACCAGGAAAGTCAGTAACAGGTGTTAGAGTTTTTCACTGAGTGAAATGCCATGGTTTAAGTGTCTGTGGTATGATTTGGATAGGTGTACTCTACAGACCATGTGTCTAGGTTTAGAGCCCCACCTGGGGTGCTGATGGGAGCTGGTGGGTATGACCTTGACGGGATATTGGGTCCTTGGTCTCTCCTCTCTCCTTTTCACTTACTTATGCTGAGGTGAACATCTTGTTCCATCATGTGCTCCTGCCATTCTTTACTGCCTCATCACAGGCTCCAACAAGAATCTAATTAGCCTGGCACTAGAACTTCTGAATATGGAGGCCAAAGCAATCGGTCTTTCCTTTTGTAAAATTATTAGTTTTCTTTTAACGTCTCTATCTTTATCTATAAGTCCAGAAGAGCATCAGGTCCCCTAGAGCTGGAGTTACAGGTACTGGTGAGCCACCTGACTTGGGTGCTGGGAACTACTAACTACGGTCATCTGAAAGAAAAGCAAGTACTCCTCACTACTGAGACATTTTGCTTACCCCAGACTTTCCTTTTTGGTGGAGATTATTTCAAGTATGTTGTTACAGCTGACTAACACATTCTGCAAACAGCATGGGGTTTTTAGAGAAAGTGCCTATAAATTCTAAATTGATTTCAAGTATGGAATACCTGGAGAATAACAAAGGCCAGACCAACTCTCATCCCATTTATAAGTGTTCCATAAAGAGAAGCAGTCTGTTGTTTTTAGTGAAAGAATTTCAAATATTAAGGGATCTAGGTTTATTGACATAAAAAATTACTGAAAATCTATGAGTAATTAGTTATACTGTATTCCTTTAAAAATTTAATAGTAACACTGGTACTGACCAGAAAGTTCTGAAAACAACTTTCATTTACCCGGGAGCAGCTGTTAGGCAGACACACAAATGTGGCTGCTGTTCTGGATTGCAGCTCAGACAGCTACACACATAAATTTTTGTTAACCTTTGAAAATAAAATGTGAAACATTGGATCATTGTTACATAATTTTCATTGCTTACAAACAAATAACCACTAATGATAAAGTACTGATGGGTGTGAGTCATTAATATAGTTCAAAGTTGTTTCATTAATACATAATGTACTTAGTTAACATTATGATCAATGAAATGAATTAATCCATAACTCATTGAACTAATGAAATTAAATCAACAGATTAATCAGTCTGCTGTACTAATTCCCCGAGGCCTTTTACCTCTAAATAAGAAGGTAACACTGTGGTAAATGAAAGGTGTTAAAGGTTCAAGGTGTGGACATACTTCACAATTTGAATCTTCCTAGATGATCTCAAATTTGATTTTATGAATCTGAACCCTTTTGCAAAATCACAGTGATGCTTCAAGTGGTATGCTTGTGGTGAAAGCTGAAGTTGACAATGGTCTGGAACCAGAAGGAAAGAAGGGGACCAGAGCCATCCCACTGCTGGACAGAAGGTGGCAGCAGCTGACAGCAGGCCTGCTGTGAGCCAGTTCCCTGTTCTCTTCCCACCACTTTTCCCTGCTTACTATTCAATCACAAAAGAAATGATTATGTAACAAAAAGGATGGGATCAAATTTGGCTAAGCAACAAATCCCTTCTTAACTAATTTTTCTTACTGCCCTATTTAAAAAAAAATATTTTTGCATTTTAGATTATTTGTGACTTTTTACTGTTTTAAAAGTGAGACATTTTTGTTTTAAGTTAAAGTAGCAATATACCGTGTATTAATGTCTGAATGCATCATCTACTCTTTTCCTTCTTAATATATTGTTTTATTCATTTTTCTTCCTCCAGAAAGAAAACTTTATCATCACTTTAATGAGCTTGAAAGATCAATCAGCATTTTTTATTGCTCTTGCCTGGATGGTACTGAAGGAGTCAATGTCTTCCTGTCCTGTATCACAGAGTTACTCACCACAGAGTGAAGTCTGACCGTCAATAGAGAAAATCTATTCTTTTTTTGGCACTGCACATCTATATTTGGTGTATTGTAGCACATGTGAGGAAATTAAAATAAGGAACAAAATAAAGTGAACATCTTTACTGATTTTCATGAAAGTTTTGCAAACATTATGTTAAACTTAATTCATTTTGAAAAATTGAGAGCTACCTGCTGAAGTGCTTCACATGGAATTAGATAGTGCTGAGTCCCCATTTCTGTGATAAATTCATTCAATTTATTATTAAATTCAGATTTAATTCTTACATAAAACCTGATAATGGACTGGAGAGATTGGTCAGGAGTTAAAAGCACATGCTGCACTTGTAGAGTACCTAAGCTTGGTTCCCAGCACTCATGTTGGGTGACCCAAGTGCCTGTAACTCCAGCTTCAGGGGATAGAGTTCCTCTGGCTTCTGTAGTCTCTTACACTCACATGCACATACTCACACAGAGACACACAAACATATACATAATTAAAAATAGCCCCTTTTAAAAAAATCCAATAAAGTCACTATTTGGTGTGAGTGAATATATATGTACTTATGAATATGAGTATATGTATAAGAATGTGTCCATCTACACACTCACAGAGACTGTTGAATTAAGAGAGAAGAAAAGATCTCAGAGCCTCCAGAATACACAGTATTACAATTATTTCTCAACAGTATTCTCCACTTCACACCTTGGGCACACACTGCTTTCCTCAGGATCCTCCCTTCTGACCACTAGCTAATGATTGTTTCCTGCCAAAAACTCATGTCCACTCCCCTAAGAGCAAGCCTCCATCTTTTTCAACAGCTTCTAACTAACAGAGTTTTTTTTTTCTCTTGTGAATTCTGCTCTATCCCTTTTTCTACCGCTCCCATGTCCACTGTGTAACAAAATACTCATGAATGCAGACCACGGGAATTTCCGGTCTCCATGCCTTTTTCAGTGTATGAGGATCACATGCTGGGGGATAAATGACTGCCCAGATGAGCCCATTCATGTCTGATCTTGGAAGTGTGTTTTCATCCTTGGCTGCTGATGACTACACCCTCTCATGCACTTACAAGCAAGGCCATGGTTCAGGCATGGGAAGTCTCCTGGGTCCCCTTCGAGGATATCCCATCAGCAAGAGCAAATGCAGTAGGTAGGTCTTTCATGGGATTTGCACCCAGCACTCCTGAGAGGAGGCATGCAAATAAAGCCTAGATTCCCATATAGGGTTTAGAGTAGTAGGGTTTGCTTGTCACTGACTTAAACTGAAGGTATTCAGGGCAATTTCCCACTGAGACAGAGTATAGATGCAGTCTAACGCCAGCAGCTTATAACATTTATCCCCTTTGTAATGAAATTGATTACCCAAATGACTTGGAGGTAAGGTATTCCTTCTACCTGGCAGTGATCAGATCTCTTAAACATGGTTGCTATATTCTATAAAGATTAGTCTACGATGTTCTCCAAATATTTTAGATTTCCAATAACAGCAACACACACCATACAGTTTATCTTCCTGTCAAAAAATTCTGAGAAGAAAATCAATATATAATATTATGTGCCTGTAACTTATGGTGTTCCTTAAATTATGTAAATTATGGTATCATTTTATGCACACATATGTATACTGTATATATAGTACATATAAGTGTGTGTGTGTGTGTGTGTGTGTGTGTGTGTGTGTGTGTGTGGTAGGGTAAGTGTACACTCTGTAGGTATCAGCCAGGTGCTTACATCAAACTCATTCAGGGCTGCAGCCAGCTCGCCAATCCCCGTATGGCCTTTGGCTTCATCGGTGGGTGAGGTGGCCTGAGCGGCACTGGAAATTCCAGCTATGGCCTCTTGGACTTGTTTGAATACATAATCTCGGTTGGCTCTGGTAGCAGCAACATCTGGGTGGCGGAGGAAGGCTTGGGAGGCTGTGTATAGCATGGTGGCATTCTTCTTCAGGGCTCCACGGGCAGCAGCCATTTCATCCCTACAGTGAGGGTCCTTCAGCTCCTGTGAAAAAGTGGAACATGCATAAGGCTTGTGTACAAGTGTTTGCAGGGATACTTGCAGCCTCAGGCACATGGACACATTGTGGGTTTTAGAAACACTCCTCTTCCTTGTGCAATTTGTAGCTGCCAGAGTGACTCAAAACTGCTCTTTCTTCGTGAAATGTCTAAGTCAGTGGCTGATTTAAAGCCAAGTTTTTTAAAACCAAGTTTTTAAAACCATGTTACTAACCAATCCATCAAGGTGTCTTCTTCCACAAGACCTGCATCCTTATCCTATCATCAGCGCTCATCAGACATTACTATAATGACTTTGTAAGCATGCATCGCTCCCACATAGTTTCTTTCATAGTGGGTCCTGTCTATCTTGATATTGCTGGCTCCTTAATCATCAGCACAGTGTCTGCCAGTTCAGAGATATTTAATACACAATATCACTGAAGGAATGCAAACCCCAGGAGACCACCAAGTTAAGTGGGCTTTCGACATCATAGGATTTGCTCTCAGCAAATGGAAAACCTGAAATCAGTCACCTAGGACCTGTTTGCTTCTGTTTAATTACATTTATAAAACAGGAAATCCAACATTATTCATGTATCCATTCCACTTCACTCTCACTTCCAGAAGTTTTCTAACTTAACTGTGGCAAGCAAGTTGATTCTTACAAGTAAAAACCATAAGATAAATGTTGACTGAGCCCTTGCCTAGAATGTGTGAGGCCTGATTTTGATTAAGACCATGGGGAAAAGATGAAACCAAATAATGAGGTGCACATGGTAACAATCATAGAGTTGCAGTGACTTTGTCAAAAGGAGGAGGAAAATGCCATATGCTGAAAAGTTAGCAATGCATTTTTGAGTGCACTTTATTTCTTTTTGCTAAATTTTACAGTAGAAGTCTGAATTAGTAGGTAATTAAAAAGAAGGCATTTTGGAGAAAAACCTGAGCTGTGTTATTAGATTTCTCATAGGAATGTCCATATCATCAGTGATCTGATACCAGCTCCTGACCAACAGTCTGCTTCAGTCTCAAGTCTGCTATTTCCCTTCTATCTGATACTTCAGTGGGGATGTTTTAAGCATCTCAAAGCCATGCCTGTAAATACCACATATTGAATTCTAACCATAATTAGGGCCTTTTCAATCTTCCGCATGCCAATCAAACTACTGCCTTCTACTTATTTGCTTACACCAGAACTTTGAAGGAAACTCGCTGCTGTCAGTCACGCACTTCTCACCTCTGAAGCAGAGACAGCTTTTCAAAATATATTTCATCCCCTATATCTTTCCCCCACTTTCATTGCTTCTCACTGATGGAGACCACCGTTGTCTACTATTGAGTCCACTCACACCCTTCTACTGTCTGTTTCTCTTCAACTCTGGTTCTTTTTCAGCAAAATATTGACAATGATGCTAATATGTAAAGCTTAGCCATGGATACTGGACTTGGAACCTGTTTACAATAAGATCTAAACACCCTGTAACAAGACCAGATACCATGGCCTGAATTTCTAACTTCCCTCTCCCCTGCCTTCCTATTGGTTCTCTGCTATCCAAGCACTGGAATGAGTTGTTTCACTGAGAGAAAGCCATCTAGCCACCAGCACCTGCTTCAACACACTTAAGAGCAATTACCCACTGGACAGACAGCAAGCAACGAAGATTTATATAGGTAAAACTAAAAATAACTACACAAACGAAAGTCCTGTTTAAGTGCCTGCTCCATACAGGACATTTGTCATTCCAGCATCACTTCAGCCAGGCATAGAGTGGATACTCATCTTTTATTGGGGATAAAACTTTTCAGTTGGTGGAAGATACTATAGTGTTCCTCCAAATGTGAGGAATTCTGGGAGCAGTGAGAGGACTGGTGGAGACGACAGTAACAGATGCTCCCAAGTACAGAGGTATTTCTCTGTGGGTTTGCTTTTTTTGTGTTTTAAAATATAATGATACTCTTTGGGAACAATGAACTCTTTGGATACTCTTCGGGAATTCAAAAGGCATCCCACAAACCGCTAAAACTAAGGGATCTAGGTCTCGACAGAGGGGTTATGGGGCAGATCCTAGGTCATCCATCACCATTGTTATGGCTACTTGTCACTGATGTCCTTTCTTCCCTCTTCTTTCTCTCTCCCACTTGCTCTTCCTTTCACTCTGTCCATGCTTCCTTCTCTTTTATGAATGTTTTGCTGCATGTGTGATGATGCATCCTGTGTATGCATCCTCTGGTTTACACAGAACTAAGAGATTCAGTTTGGGAGCAAACCATGACATCCAAGAGTATACAGCACCACATCTCAGTCTGCTTTCTTTTCATTTGACCTCAAGCACTGGACAGAAGGCTCAAGTGTGGTGGGACATGAAACCTGTTCTCATCACTGAGAACTGGTAGTCTGTGATCTATTCACAGGCAGTAACTGGACAGTACCCAGGGCACCATGTGGAGGCACTGATGGTCAAAGCAGGACACAGACTTTGTGATAGGTTCTTGGAGCATTTAGTCACAAGCAGAGGCAACGGGTCCATGTTTCAGGCCTACAGAGACACAGTCGCTTAGACTCAGCCGTCCCCAGCAACATTTCCAAACCTTCCCACCTGCTGTCGCCTCGCTGCCACATAGTTCAGTTTCACCATTTCTTTCCCAAACTCTTTAAAGCGGTTTGCAAGATCTTGCTCATTTGTAGCATTTTGACAGCTTCCAGAGCCTCCTCAACCTGAATTTAAAAAATACACAGCATATTAATTAGAAGATAGTACTTAAATATTAAACATGCTATAAACAGATAACTTGTAAAGAAACCATGAATATGTATTAACATTAAAACAGTAGGCAAAATCATACCTAATAGCTACCTATAGTCAGAATAGCATTCCCCCCCAAAATTTATAGAACAGGGGCCTAAGAGGTGAGTTGAGAGTAAAAAGCACATACTGCTCTCATAGAAAACCTGAGTTTTGTCCCCTGCACACACGCTGGGTAGCTCGCAACCACCTATAACTCCTGATTTGGTGGACCTGGCACCTCGGCAGCCACAGGTACCTGAATTCACATGCATGTACTCTCACACACACATATAAACATAACTAAAATATTTTATGTAAATAAAACTAGAGACTGAATTCCCAAAGCACACACAAATCCTCTCCATGGTGTATTTTACTGAATTATGATTGTGGTAAGAATATAGAATTCCAATATAAAGTAGAAACACTAAGGATACACACATATGGGAAAGGGGTATAGAAATTTAAGACAAATTCTTCTAGCTCTCCTAGGTTGCAGAAACCCCTGGGAAGCTGAAAAATTTGTAAAGACAGAATCTCCAGCCTCTCTTGTCAAGACCACTAAATCCGGGACTCAAGCTGAGTTACACAGTTTGGCATTGCCATGTCAAGAGGAGACAACACCCATCTGGAAGCAAGTGGAATTCTCAATGCTGCTGTCACTTGCAGGTGGCATCCAGCAGAGTGGAGTGACAGTCGGCAGAACGACCGCAGCCATGCCAACATAATGATGTGTGTGCCTCCAGATTCCCACAGCCTCCCTCGGCCAGGCTTTGTTTAGTCCCATTGGACCTAAACTATCAATTTCACCACAACTGTCTCAAATAATATGTGAAATATTTGGAGATACCAAAGTTTCCACATCTGTCAAACCACCTGAATTTTAATATGATGTGGACACAACTGGTAACAGTCTCCATGTGATCCCTGTGGACTGGATTAAAATGAAGTGCTGAGAATAGGTGACTATTGATTGCCTTGTTCTAAACAGGATATCTATATTACACTCCAAGGTCCAGACAACATTGGAGGAGATGGGGGAGAAAGAATGTAAGACATGAAGGATTGGGAGAAGAGCTGTTAAATAATGCTGCCCCCTAAACATGACATGGCTCACAGCATTTTTTGAAGTTATAGCCTTGCTTCTCAATGATCATGGAATCTTCAGTTATAATTTTTCTAATATGCTATCTCAATTAGTATATGATTATGATGCATTTTTTTTTTTTTTGTTTTTTTTTTTTTTTTTTTTGTTACCAGCATTATAGAGATGATTAGGACATGCTGAGTGCAGTTTGAGATGGTCTGACTTCTTGCTGATGGTCTTTTCTTTTTTTTTTCCTGATCTTGGCTAGCAGAGAGGGGGGGAGGGAGGGGAGCTGCAGCGGCAATGAGAGGCTGCAGCGGCCATGACAGAGCATTGAAGATGCGGTATGACGCCAGTGGGATAGATAGGAATGATTATTCTATCAAGTTACAATAGGCCAACATGTGTATATAATTCTGGTTGGGGGTCTGTTCAGAGTCAAAGTATGAGCTCGCTCTGGCACGGAATTCTCAATGCAGACGTCGTCTGAGACATGATGCTATTAATAAATGATGACATGTAGTAGAAGGGGCGAGGACAGTTTAGGCATTATGAATGATGTTGTTTTTCTCTGTGAGAAGTGTTCACAAGAGAAGGTAACAGAAGTAAATGTGATAAAGTATATTATATACATTTTATATATAATACCAAAAATTATCAGTAAATATTTTAAAACTTCAAGAATAATCCACAGAGCCATTGTCTGGTGATATCTTTGTAGAAATCAGCTAAAAACACGGCCCTGAGTGGATAGGACACAGGATAGTATCATTCTCAAAGTCAAAACTTTTTAAACATGAAAGGGATCTGATTGATTTTGTGTGAATTGAACATCTCCAGCTCCATATATTTTCTTGCAAATGTGATTTCATTCTTGTTCACAGCTGAGTAAAACTCTATTTTGGGCATGAACTGGATTTTCTTTATCTGTCCATCTGGGGATGGACATCTAGACTGCTTCTATATCTTTGCTCTTATGAACAGTGACACTGTGAACATGAGCATGTATCTCTGTAGGTGTTGTCTTAGAGTCTAGCGGTTATATACCCATGGAAGAATCCAGATAGAAAAGATAAAGAGCCCATATTTTACCGAATATTCGGGGCCTAGATTTAAATTTATAATTATACCTGTATAAATATGTATATGAAAGTTAGTAGGAGATCATGAGAGGAGGAAAAAGTCAAAAGGGGAGTGGGAAGGGGAAATAAGGAAGAATAATGGGATGTTTATGAGATGAATGCACAGAAAAGTTTGGTAAACAAAGGACAATGGTAGATGAGAACAAAGGATAATGATACACTGTATGAGTGAGTCATAATGAAATACATTGTCTTGTATACTAAGTAAAAAATAAATTTAAAAGCCCGGCGTGTGGCGCACACTTTAATCCAGCACTCGGAGCAGAGCAGGCGGAACTCTGTGAGTTCGAGCCAGCCTGGCTACCAGTGAGCTCCAGGAAAGCGCAAAGCTAGCAAGAAATGTTCGAAAAACAATAAATAAATAAATAAATAAATAAATAAATAAATAAATAAATAAATAAATTTAAAATATGTGAAAAGACAACTAGTGGGTGTGGAGCTCCATGGGACTAGACTAGGCCCTCTGAATACGGAAGACAGTTGTTTGGGTCAAACTGTTTGGGGGCACTCAGGCAGGGGGATCGGGATCAGTCCCTGGTACGTGGGCAAGCTTTTGGGAGCCCGGTGCTTGTGGTGTGACACCTTGCACAGCCTTGGTTCAGTGGGAAGGGGCTTGGACCTACCTAGGCTCAGTGTGCCGGGCTCTGCTGACTCCGCATGGGAGACTTTGATTTGGGGATGTGGGGATGTGGGGTGGCTAAGGAGGGAGGGCTGGAGGGTGGGAGATGGGAGGAGGGGGGATCTGTGGGTGGTATGTAGAGTGAGTAGAAAATTTCTTAATAAAGAAAAATGAAAAAAAGAAAAGTAACTAAAAAGAAAAGAAGAGTCAGATACAGAAGTCCTGGCAAATGCAGGCTTCTGAGAGAGGCATGTGGATTCTAAAAGACTGACATACAGAAAACATAGATCAGAATGCTAGTAGGCTGAAGGAATTTTTTTATAGTCAAGTCACAGTATACCTAATCAGGCTGTGTCTTTGTAATCTTGAGATTCAAATGAGCACACATATGTCTGGGGAAAGTAAGGTGTGCTCCATTCTGAATTCTGGGACTTCGGTTCTGTTTAAGACACTCTCACACAGGTGGCTAAGCACAGTGCTTATCAAGTGTCACTAGGTGAGGGAACAACACAGAGCACATAAGCCAGTGATAACAGATATCAACAAGCCTGTTATTCCAGAGGTGTGATGGAGCCTTTCAATTCACCCCACAGGCAACCTCATTCAGTAAGGAAAGCTTGGCAGGGGGGAAACCAATTTTCAATAATAATGAATGCATGGCAACTGGACTTCAGTCTGGAGTCTACAAAAAAAAATTCACTTTTATCTACAGAAATTCTACATAATCCCCTTCCTAATTATAAACATGTAAAATGGTAATTAAACTCATCAGAGTCACCGTTTTTTTTTCCATTCTGTCCAGGCTCTAACAACACACGAGGGAAAGAATGAAATACAGTTGAATGGAGGCCGCTGTGTGGGGTTTTCGTAGGCACTCAAACCAAATTGCATTTTATTGCACTGAATGGCCTGTTTAACATATTGGCATAGGTTAATGAGAGGCTCATGCCTTAAATCTATACAATAATGAACCAGCAATGCCTCTCCTTTCTAACAGATTTATAATAATTTAAATTTTGCCATCAATAGCACCATGGAGTGGACATTCTTGGCAGCTGTGATGTCCCTGCTGCTTATGTAAGATGTAAATCGTTTCTTGAGACATTAAAATCTGGTTCCAAGGATAGAAAAGAATAATTATCACAGAGGGTGTTAAATCCAGGAATGGTTTTCTAATACGATACCCCGGGATTCTTACCAGTTGTTAGTCAGCCCAATTTAGAATATTTATTTCACTTTGTTATACATAATTTTTCTTATTGTTTTTCTCTGAAGAATTCAGATGCCCTTTAGAATTATTAAACTTATAATTTAATGAAGTACTTTTGAGAAAAAAAAAAGCCACTAAAGTATTAATCGTGTGGTCTGTTCATGAACAGGTAGATTTAGTCATACTTTGTTTGAATCCTAGAAGGGTCTGGAATTTCAGCTAGCCAAAGTTTCATGGAGAAGCCCTGCTCAAAACATGTACCATATTCCATAAAAATAGAGGAAATGGGATGAAAGTCTGATCTGTGGGTCAGTCCATCAAAGTCAGTGATAAAAGAGGTAGGAAGGTAGGTTGATCAAACCATAGATCCATGGATAGGTGGATATATAGTCAGATGATAGGCAGACAGACAGATGATAGAGATAGATAGATAGATAGATAGATAGATAGATAGATAGATAGATAGATAGACAGATAGAGATAGATAGATGATAGATGATAGATAAATGTGCAGAAGAATTGAAAAAGAAGGGCAGAGACTAGGCATTTTTGTCAACTCAAAATTAATTTAAAAAACAAGTTTTTATTTTTGAAAAGAGCCAATTTTTTTTGGCATGACTAGGGAAAGGAAATTGGCTCCTAAGAACCAAATAAATGCCTTATTCTCAAATATTTACTGGCCACTGGGGATCTGAGGATACCAGCTGAGTAAAGGGCAATTCTTATACTGTAGAAGAGATGGGAATACTATCCAAATGCACCTGCCTAGAATTCAGGTGTGGAGAGGGCCATGGATGTGTGATCAAATTGATTTGGGTTTGAACCCATATTTTAAAGAAAGATTCCTCTTATCCAGGGATGTCTGCTGGTGAGGGGACCAGGAGGTAGAAAGGAAGCTGCGGAGAGCATACAGGTTTCTTAGGACTCCTCTGGAAAGGCTGGAATATTCATGGCCAGAGAGACCTTTGTACGGGGTACATTGGGAAGGAAATGTACTGTATTGGAAACTAGCTTCCAACAGGAGGACATGAAGATACCTAGCAGTAGCTGTCATTCTTCCTCATTAAAGGCCCCCATCATCTGGGGTATCACAGACATCCATTCCTCTCCTACAGCACAGATCAAAGTGAGAGCATCTAAGTCAAGTATTCCTTGTCCTTCATGGTTATAATCTGTGCAGAGATGATTGAAAAGACTGAAAGTTCTAGAGAGGGCATTAAAATCTGTTCAGTAATTGGTGTGTTTAGATGTTATTATCAGAGTTTTTCATTTAGAATTCTTCAAGGTCTCCTCTGTGGTTTTATAGCAACCAGGTGGTGTCATTCAGGCATATGATCTGCAATGGAGTTCCAGAACTAAAAGGGCATTGAGAAATAATACATCACCAGGCCACATTAAAAAGAGCATAGATAACACTAAGTTACACTGTGTTCTAGTTTTGTTTTTAATTGTGGTGATAAAACACTCTCCCAAACTCACAAGGGTTAATTTTTCCTTGCAAATTACAGTCCATCATCACAGAAAACTAGGGGAAGAACTGAAGGCAGAAGAAGCTTGAAACAGACCATAGAGCTACACTGCTTGCTGGCTTGCTTCCATGATCATTGTTAGCTGGCTTTCTTATACAGTCCAGGTCTACCTTCCTAGTTTTGGTACTGCCCTCAATGAGCTAGGCCTTCAAGCATTAATTATCAGTCATAAAAATGCACATGGACACATCCACAGGCCAGTCTGAAGGAACCAGTTCTTTACTTGAGGTTCCCCCTTCCAAGATGTGTCAAGTTGACAATCAATATTAGCCACCAGTCCATGTGTGTTGTCAATGTTCCCAAACTATGGGGCATCTGAATTCCCTCTGGCCCCCGGTAGTCAACAAGAAATTAAGACTCCCTTAAGAAACTGACCAAGTATTTACTGTTTTATAGTTCATTACTTTATTTTTGAGGAAGAAATTAACGGATAGCTAAGACCTTCATTTTAGAGAGACTGGATTGGGACTAGAGAGAAAGTGTTTGTTTTCCTGGAGTACATGTGTCTAGATGAGTTTATGTATAAGACTATCACTCATGCAAACAACGTGACAATATAATCTGATTACATTAACTCAGAGCCTCAAGGAAATTATTGCCCCTCGTCACCATCACTGATTAAAATCTGGGATTTCCTTTAAAATCCTGAAACGGTGAATATCAACATAGTGCACTGACAGTGTCAATTGACTTTATGACATACCAGGTGTCTGGGTGAGAAATGAGTCCCCAGCAACTTCAGCAGCAGAAGTGATTACTATCGCACAGTATTCTCAATAGTGTCTGATGAACAACTGATTAGCTTTGTTCGGCACATCCATTCCTCAAGTGAGTGTTAACTGAGCTTTGGAACTATGCCACCCACTGATTACAACTGCCCTTCTGAATCTGTGGTGGTGGCAGCAGCAGAAGAAGAACCTTTTGGCATTCCTGTGGATCTTTAACATAAACAGGAGGAGAGGGCTGTTCTAGAAAAGTGCATACAAGCATCTGCATGGGAGAATAGAGGCCTTACTAGGGACAACTCAAATGCCTGTACTTAAAGCCAAAGGATTCCTCAGTAGCCACATACACTACTCTATAGGGCAGCAGAATACTGTGCAATCTCTCAGAACCTCTAGGACTTCACTAATTTTTAGAGGCTTGCCTGGCATTTGCTCAAAACCACTCAATTTCCCAGTAATTACATATTTGGGTATGAAGCAGAAGATGATGTTGGGTGTTTTAGAAAAATAAATTAACGATCTTTCAGATACTTAGTGAATTATTCATGGAACAACATAACCAGGAGTTTCCGATGAGAGGCCAAATCCCTCTCAGTTCCTGTAAGTTACTAGGAAGGGAGAAGAATTCCTATCTGGAAAGGATGAACATCAACAAATTTTGGCACAGGGCCTAAAAGTAATGTGTAATGCTTGAGGTAAAATAGCCATTAGCAGGTAACACTGCAGGGGGTTTGTGGGTATTCTTCAGTTCTGAGCCAAGAGAACAATAGAATCACTTCTTGACTCTGATGAAAAAAACCACCTGTTGTGGCTCCAATGGGAGCTGTTCTCCTACAGGCTCCAGAGTTAGCACATTTGCTTCCCAGTTAATGATGGTGCTTTGGAAGGTGGTGGGACCTTTAGGAGGTGGGGCCTCATTGGTGGAAATGGTCACTAGGGAGTGGGCATGAGGTTTTATAGCCTGTCCCTAGTTCCTAACAACCCCATATTTCCTGTTCCAAGATGTGAGGTCAAGAGATCCAATGGCAGCTGCACATACTTGTTAATCATGGAGTCAAATGCAACTGTATCTTCCCCTCCGTGATGGACTGTATCCCCTCAAATTGTGAGCCAAAATAAGCCTTTCCTCCCTCAAGTGACTGCTTGCCAGTTACTTGGTCACATCATCATCATCAACAACAACAACAAGAGCAAGAAATACAGAACCTGACAGTCTTTTATCTGTGTTGTATTACTATGTGCTAAAGAGACTTGCTTATTTGGGGGAAAAAAGTGAAAAAGATTCAGACTGATAGTTTCTAACCCACTGCATTAACACATGCACCAACACTGCTGTTGTATTGTGGGTTTGTTTGTTCAGTTGTTGTTGGTTTTTTTTTTTTTCTTTTTCTATTGGTTGAGAAACTCCATACATGCATACAGTGTACTTTATCAAGTCTGCCGACCCTTTCCTTCCTCACCTTTCCCCCATAACCCTAATCCTTTCCATTTAATGTGGTCTTTGTTAAAACCCAGAGTCCACTTAGTGTGCACGGGTGTAGGATAATCTATTGGAAGGTTGCATCCATCAAGGAAACTTATGATTTCCTCTGGAAGCCACTGATTGCAAGATCTCCTCAGCAGGTGGTGAGACTTTATTTTCTCTCCCCACCCCCATACCCCTGTGTGGGGATTTTGGCTAGTTGATCTTGTACATACACTTTTGTGTTTAAATTTGTTTTGAGTCTTTGAGAATCTCACACATATTTAAAATAATTTTATCATATCTTTATCATATCTACACTCAACTCCTGCCTCTACCTCCTCCCAGACATTCCTCACTATGGAACCCTCTCCTATCTTCATGGCCTCTGGTTTTAAGCCACTTAGTCTAACTAGTGCTGCTTGTATGTGCATGGGTCTGGAGCCATGCAATGGAACATGGGCAATCTACCAGGATCTCCATCTGAAGAAAGTTGGCTTTTTCTCCCCCAGCAGTCATTAGCCAGCAGCTCTTTATGTTTTTAATCTTAAGTTTACAAAATAAATAGATGTTTGCAATATCTCAAGAGCCTATGCTTTTTTTATTTAAGAAAAATTTATTAATTTTACACACCGACCACAGATTCCCCCTCTCATCCCTTCTCCAGCTCCCCCCCAACACACCCTCCATCCCTTCTTCCAAAAGGGTAGGGGATCTCATGGGGAGTCAGCAAAGTTGAGGCAGGGCCAAGCCCCTCCCCCCTGCATCAAGGCTGAGCAAGGCATCCCACCATGGCTCCAAAAAGCCTGCTCATATACCAGGGATAGATCCTGATCCCACTGCCAGGGGCCCCTCAAACAGACCAAGCTACACAACTGTCTCCTGTATGCAGAGGGCCTAGTGCAGTCCCATGCAGCCTCCACAGCTGTTGGTTTATAGTTTGTAAGTCCCCCATGAGCTTGGTTCATTTGTCTCTGTAGATTTCCCCATTATAATTTTGACTCCCTTTGCTCATAGAATCCCTTTTCCCTCTCTTTGACTAGACTCCTGGAGACTGGTGCTTGGCCATGAATCTTTGCATCTGCTTCCATCATTTACTGGACGAAGGCTCTATGATGACAGTTAGGGTATTTACCAATCTGATTACCAGGGTAAGCCAGTTCAGGCACCTTCTCCACTATTGTTAGTAGTCTAAGCTGGGGTCATCCTTGTGGATTCCTGGAAATTTTCCTAGCACCAGAGGCTATGCTTTTTACTAGCAAAATATGAAGGAAAACACACATACACACACACACACCATGCTTATTTACAAGGATTTTTGTCCATATGTGCCAGCTTTTCCATGGGGGTTTGACTTGAGAGGGTAGTTCCATGCAATGACACCAGGCCTGATCTGAACTCAAGGTGGGACACGGCTCCCACCCTTGTACTAGCTCTAGATACTGCAGTTCTCTGTATATCCACAAGATGGAGACATTCCACTTTCTCTGTTACTGTGGTTTGAGAACAAATGCATTATCTAGTCCACGATCATTTTTAATTTTACTACTGACAGTCTGACAGACCTGCTTAACGTTGCTGGGCTGACCTTTGCATGATTTTGTGCTAAATCCTTTTCTTAACTTCCTTCACTGCTATGTGGAGGACAGAACGCAACTGACTTTACAATTGGCTGGAGAGGTGTCAGTCAACAGCAGTGGCCAAAAGAGCTGGAGGGAGAGAGGGAGAGAGGAGAGAGGGAAAGAAGGGTGGGGGGTCTGGAGTTGTAGACAGTGTCACAGACTTGGGTTTTTTTTTATTTAATTGTATTTCTTTATTTATCGTTTTATTTAGAGATAGAGTCTCCTGCATCCCAGGCTGGCCCCAAGCTTTAGATTTAGCTGACCTTGAATTTCTGATCCTAATGCTTTCCTAAGAGCTGAGTCCCATGCCAGTTTTATGTGGTGCTAGAGAGTAAACCCAGAGCATTGTGTACACTAGGTAAGCACTCTGTCAACTGAACCTCAGGCCCAATACATAGGCACGGAGATACTGATTGCTGGAGCAGTCATAGACTCCAGAGGGAAACCCATTAATTGACATTTTCTTCGACTAGTATAATTTCTAACTGCTTTCCACAGATCTACTCTTATAGCCACAGGTAAGTTTAACTCTTATCTTAATCAAAGAAAGTTCTTTTTCAACAGACAGAGAACATTACAGAGATGGACCACTGGGCAAAATGCAGAGAGTAAGTGACTGTGGGTTGCTCAGCACCAATTGCTACAGCTGCAGTCTCTATACCTAAGTTTCAGGGAAGATAAAGGGAAATTTAGGAGACTAAGAGACAGGATACTGCAGGATATTTCTAGAAAGGGGAGATTGGAAAAGTCAGAGGACCAGGTAAGGATGTCTGCTTAGCGTCAAATAGGGAAGTGGTACCCTTGAAATCACAAAAATATGGTTGCCTCAATGAGACCTGCATATTTCAAAAGACAGTGCCCTTAGATGTAGAAATTCATGAGATTGTGGCTGTTACAGGAGAATTGGTCTTCTCCAAGGACAAGCACCCTGACAGGTTATCCAATCCCAAGTGATCAGCGTATGTGCATGTGTATATAAACATGTACATATAAAAATGTGCATATAAATGACACTAAATGAACACAGTAGGTTATCTGCTGTCTATCTTTCTACCTATCCACACAAACATGTGTGTGTGTGTATGTGTGTGTGTGTGTGTGTGTGTGTGTGTGTGTGTGACAAAAATAATTGAAGAAAAGTCCATAAATTTAAAAAGTGGGGGTCAAGAGAGGATTTGGAATGTATAGAGGAAAGGGTAAAAATAATGTAAAGACAGTACTCATGTATCAAACATCATAAAATTTCCAGGCAAATGGATGGAACTAGAAAATATCATCCTGAGTGAGGTAACCAAGACTCAGAAGGACAAACATGGTATATACCCATCCATAAGTGGATACTAGAAGTAAAGGAAAGGATAACTAGACAACAATCCACAACTCCAGAGAAGCTAGCTAACAAGGAATATCCAAAGAGGGGCACATAAATCGTCCTGGGAAGGGGAAATAGATGAGATCTCCATTAGTGAACTGGGGAAGAGGGGTGGGCAATGGAGGGTAGAGCATGGAGGATGAGAACATAAGGTAATGGGATGGTCAAGCTGGAACAGGGATGGAATAGGAAAGCAATGAGATACCATGATATGGAGAGATATCACAGGGATAGAGAGAAACCTGGTGCTAGGGAATTTGCAAGGAATCCCCAAGGATGACTGCAGCTTGGACTATTAGAAATAGTAGACAGGGTGCCTGAACTGAACTGGCTTGCCCCAGTGATCAGATCAGTGAATACCCTAACTGTCATCAAAAAACTTTTCTCCAATGACTGATGGAGGCAGATGCAGAGATCCACAGCCTAACACCAGGCAGAGCTTCAAGAGTCCACTAGGAGAGAGAGAGGAGGGACTCTATGGGCAAGTACATCAGGATCATGATCAGGAAACCTGCGGAGACGACTAAACCAAACTAGAGGGAACTCATGAAAGTTGGATCAATTGCTGTGGAGCCTGCATGGGACTGGACTAGGCCCTCTGCACAGGGAGACAATTGTGTAGCGTGATCTGCTTGGGGTGACTGCTGGTGGTAGAATTAGAATTCATCCCTGCATGGTGGGAGAGGTTGGGAGCCCACTACCTATGATGGGACACCTCTTGCAGCCTTGAGGCGGGGGAAGGGCTTGGATTTGCCTCTGCTGGATGTGCCTCCCCATGGGAGGCCTTGCCTTTTGTGGGGGGAGGAGGATGAGTTGGGAGGAGGCTGTGGGGTGAGAGGAGGGAAGAGGGAGATCTTTGATTGGTGTGTAAAATAAATGAAAATATTTTCTTAATAAAAAAAAATCAAATTTTCAAAATATAAACAGCATGTTTCTCATGTGGACTGCCCACCATCATGCCCCCAAGAGATGGGGAACAGCATTGCTTAGAGTGAATATGGGGTACATCATTAATATATTTTCTTTCAGTCTCATTGACCCACTGTTGAGAAAGACTTCTGTCAGAACTGTATTTTTCTTAATGTTGCCTTTGAACTCTGAGTCATGTGTAAGGTAAAGATCATAAAGCCTTTTCTCCACCACAGTTCAGTACAAATTATTAGTATTATGAAAGGTTCATCTAACAGACAAGGGGCTGGAGGACTGCCAGCCAGTGCTGCATCTTACAAAGGCTCCAGGGACATCACCATGCATGGTCAGGCAGCATTTATGTTGGGCACCAAACAGATAGCAAGCTGAATGCACACACTTGGATTAAACCATGTTAGTTAGAATCCAGTGGCCAAACAGCTCATCTTAACATTGTATTGTTGCCCTAACTTTCTTTTCTTGAAAAGCTAGTTCTTTCTTGAATTGTATACCCCATGCAGTTTGCAACAGCCTTTCATAGCATTTGAGGGTCTATTCTTTGAGAAAAATTCAACAACCTGCCCCCAAGCACGTTCTGTTTTGTGTCCCTTGGCTTCTCGGGGACCTGAGAAAACATGAAATGTTTCACCCTATTTTGGGGTTGAAAATCACAGATTTCAAAGAGAAAACCAGAATTCAAGATTTTGGGGAAAAAAATTGAGGAGTTTGTGCATAAACTGAGAGTCTTGGGCCTTATGCTGGAATCTAATCTAGTAAATTCTATACATGATTTCTTGACAGGTAACACTTAGAACTTAAATATTATGATGTCTTGATCAGCTCCAGTTAAACAAGTCTGACACAGGTGAGGTGAGATGAGCTCTTATTACTCACCTTCTGTATCACTTTGCCCCATCACAACGTGTTCTTTTCATTGCCAAAGACTAGAAGACCCTAACAGAAGTAGGTAGGTCCAGGATGAGCTAGTATTTTCCAAGTATGAGGCCCAGCCTGCCAGCATATGGTTCCTGGGGAAACCCTGTGCTTTGTGCCTTATCAACTAAAGACTGGGAGAAAAATCCAGGGCTTGTGACAGTTGTCAGGGACTTCGGAGTCTCTGGAAAGAGATGTGAACTGGGCACTGTTTTATCACCAGACTACAATATATATATATATATATATATATATATATATATATATACATATATATATATATATATATTAACATGTGCACAAATGCATTAGCATATACCAGGCACTTTTCTTTTATGTACACTATGCCACGTACTCCACAAAGCAACAAATACAAGCTCTATGCTTAGAGGCAGGGAGATGACTCAGAGGAAATTTAGCTTTTTGAATGCTCTATAGGTTATAAATGAGCTATTAGAAAAATTTGGTGCTATACTAGGAAGCAAGTTTAATCAGGCAATCCACGAGCAGTGGAGCATGTCTAATCCTTCCCAGCTGTCCCCCCACCCAGAGGTTCTCATGAGGCCTACATACGTACAATTTTCAGATGAGATAAAAGTCTCATGACATCTGCCATATCAGCCAGGATTAGTAGGCGTGTCACAGCTGATAGCAGTGCCCGTGCTGCCCGCACCATGGTGCCACGCTTGACCGAAGAGCAAGGGTCATCAGCGAACTCGGAGGAGGCAATCCGCATTGTCTCACCTGCAAGACAAACACAGAGAGCCAGGTGGGTCATGAGGATGCTGAGAGCATAGTGAACTTAGGGATTTGTGGGTAGCCAATGCTGACCTCCAATACTGACCTAACTGCAAAGCTGGCATTTCTGAAATGCCAGTATTACCAGAGCTGGTGGACAAAGGAAGGTATTATTTCATACTACAGTGCAAAATCATGCTTTTAACACCAATAAGAAAGTCATTTAAGACATTTGATCTGACAGCTGGGATTAAATTACCCTAAACTTAACTCTTTTATCTCTTCATTTCCTTGGAGCCAGAGCCTATTCCTAGCAACTAGTTCAGGTGACTGACATCCAGATTTCGAAGTCAGCTGCTTTGTAG
Organism: Peromyscus leucopus; assembly: GCF_004664715.2. Lineage (NCBI taxonomy): Eukaryota > Metazoa > Chordata > Mammalia > Rodentia > Cricetidae > Peromyscus > Peromyscus leucopus. The sequence goes on from NC_051065.1 coordinate 93,962,735, forward strand.
GTTGCTTTCTGCTACTGCGATAAACACCATGACCATAAGCAACTTGGGGAAGGAAGGGATTTCTTTCACTTATATTCCCAGGACATAATCCATCATTCACAAAGATTAGGGCAAGAAACTCAAGCACCAACCAAATCAGAAACCATGAAGGAGGAACACAGCTTACTGGCTTATGTTCTCACTCATACTAAACTAGCTGTTTTATATAGCCTAGAACTATTGGTGTAGGGATGGTACAACTCACAGTTGGGCCAGACCACCCCACATCAATCATCAGTTATGAAGATCTCTCACAGACATGTCCACAGGTCAATCTGGTAGAGACAACTCTTCAATTAAGGTTCACTCACCCTACATGCCTCCAGGTTATGTTAAGTTGACAATAAACAGTACCCAGGGCAGCCATCCATGGAGGACTGACTCTTAAAACAATGAACTTTTTTTAAAGACTACTTGTATGAGGCTAAGGCAGGAAGAGAGCCGAAATTCTAGGCTAGGTAAGCCTGCATAGCAAGATCATCTCAAAAAAAAAAAAAAAGTGAAAAAGAAAGAAAATACTCATAAAAGATTAATCTTTTAACTGGGCTAACAAGAAAAAAATGAGTATACAGAAACCCAAGATCCATGCTTCCAACCTTCTCTGGAAGCTTCCTCTTTAATGTGGAGAACATTTAGAAAACGTGTCTGCATTTGACACTTGCCACATTCTGAAATGGGCTTTGGAATTTACACAGTATCTAGGAATATCCATCCCATCCTAAGGAGCTCACTCTCTCAGAGGAAAGCAGGCTTCTAAATACATAGCAGAGTCCAGTAATAATGTGTCAGATGCATGAGCAAGAATGAAGAGGTGATGGAGAGAAACTAATGATTTCCTCATTTAGAACAAGAGTGTTATGAGGGAAGAGGGCAGCCTTCTCTCCCGAGCTGTGACAAAAAAGGGCCCTCCCGCTGAGGGACAAAGATGTACACTGTTCGGAACTGAGACTGAGGCTGAAGATTGGGAACTGTGGAGGCATTGAAGGGTATGCTGGAAGGGAGCTGTGACACCACACCACACAAGAGATTTCCACTGCACCACTGTCAGAGAGAAAGTGACTCGAATAGCTTCTTAGTTTTGGAAGATATATTAGCCATAAGATGTAAAGTAAACTTGAGTTGGGCGGGGTGGGGGGGTGGGGGTTATGACCAGGAAAGATACACCAGGTAGCAGGACAAAGGCAGTCAGGAAGGTATAAATGGAACCATATGAAGAGGAGGAAGAAGTGTGACAGAGGTCTTTGAAATAACAGCCAGTAAATTTTGTAAAGAGAAGTTGGAGCTGATGATGACCATGACCAACGAAGACACAGGAGTCAGTTATACATGTGCTTAGAGGGATGCAAGAGGTGGACAACAAAGGGTGTGATTAGCTATGGTAAGCCTGATACTGTACTGGAGATGAACACCCAATGGGGGAGAAGGGCTGGTAGGAAGCATAAACAAAGCTTTGTATAGTAAAGCATACAAGATATAGAAGACCTTCAATAAACATGAGAAATGCAGTTGATAGAACCAACTGTTTGATTGGTAATGAAACAGGTTATTAAATAGTTTAATAGAAATGATTATGGTTCTCTTCTTAAGCAAAATCCAACCAATTTATATCAAACCAATGATAGTTTGAGTATGTCCATTCTGTCATTTGTGCTAAGACACAAGGGGAAGGAAACCAATAATTTTATAGGCAGGTCAAAATAGCCTGTAATTCTCTTAATTGGAAGTATAGCTCATTCATCCTTCATAGCAGTCTGATTTTCTATTGAGAGTGGGCATGCAGGAAATGTGGGCATGTAGGAAAATGTATTATATCATTGGGCCCTTGAAAGACTCTACATCACCTAAAAAAGTCCATTTTCCTACTTGTCTGCTTAGACTTTATTCACAGGTGCAAAATAAAACAACCAGTGATGTACAACAAGAACTTGGGAGAAACTTAAAATTTCATTTTTGTGTCAGTACAATGGTGAACTGCTAAGACACACAATCCTTGGAAATATAATATAAATTTCAATTAGAGGCGGCAATTATTAAATGCTTATTAAGTACACATGTCCCATGCTTCACACACACACACACACAGAGAGAGAGAGAGACAGACAGACAGACAGAGACACAGAGACAGAGACAGACATATGAAATTTCTTTCTTAGCCACCCTAAGTAAAAGTCATTGCAAAATACATATGTATCAGGGAGAAGAAAACCAACTTATATACACTCTTTTCGATGTAGTAGGAAAGACCACTATACCCCAATGCAAATCCAAAGAGGATGACCATATAGAAAGCTAGATAACTTTGTCTAAGTTATCAATGAGAAGCTACTTGCTGTGGAATAGGCTTTATTCTTCATAGAAAAGTAAGAATTCTCTCTCTCTCTCTCTCTCTCTCTCTCTCTCTCTTCCTCTCTCACTTTCTCTATTACACACACACACAAATACACACACACACACACACACAGAGAGAGAGAGAGAGAGAGAGAGAGAGAGAGAGAGAGAGAGAGAGAGAGAGAGAGAGAGAGAGAGAGCGCTAGGGAGCTATTTGGATGATTCTAATTTCTACAAGTTCAACTGGTGTGAGTGCTACCTTGGATAAGAGGAGACCACTAGGATAGGGTTATTCACAGAACAGATGACCTCCAAATGACAATTTAGTTCATCTCCTCTCAGCAATGCAGAGGGAGTGTAGTTAAATAAATTAGGCTCTCCAGTTCAGATATTCAAATAGTGGATCAGGGCAACCTTGTAACACCAGTCCACACACGTGCTGGCTACCGGGTGACCAATTGTGTGTCGAAGCCAATGGGTGACAGGGTGTCAGAATAGAGTTCCAGTCAATCAGCCTGTGGCCCACACAAGCACTATTGGTAAGGCAGGACGCCAGGGAGGACAGAGAGGGCTGTAAAGCCTCATGGGAAGGATTCAGAACTAACACATAAAAACAAACTCACAATGAGCAAAGCTGGAATTTTTCCATCTCCCCACAAAGGCTGACTAAAATGTACAGTGGCATTCCAGAGTGTCTGAAATCAACTTCTGGCTTATTATAATACTAACTGTGCAGATTAAATGTGCACAGGGTGGAGAAAATGACTAGTGTGAGAAAATAGGGAGCACGCCACAAAGGTCTAGGAGAAGGCCCAGACTCCAGCATATGCCTGCCTGTAAAGGAAGGTGGGAGGGAAGCCTGCCATCCTGAAAGGTTCAGGGGCACAAGGAGCCCTGGAGCCAAAACTGGTGGACAGAAGACAAAAAAATAAATAAATAAAAGAAAGAAAGAAAGAAGGAAGGAAGGAAGGAAGGAAGGAAGGAAGGAAGGAAGGAAGGAAGGAAGGAAGGAAGGAAAGGGGATTTAAGACAAAGCACTGAGACTATAGTTTAACTAATGATTGTTTGTCCGGCATACACAAGGTCCTGGTGTTGATTTCCAGCACTGCTAAATAAATACTTCTGATGTCAAGATGGCTCAGTGGGTAGAGGAGTTTGTCATGAAACCTGATGATCTGAGTTGGATTGCACATGATGGAAGGAACCAATTCCTGAAAGTCATCCTCTGACCTCCCTGTGTTTGCTATGGCACATGTACATGCACCTATTCCAATGCACTAAATGAATAAATTAAAAATATACTAATGGAGCATATGACCCACAAGGTTACTCACTGTAAAAGACAGAGTATGAGTGAGAAGGCCTATGCTATAACAATGATCTAAGAAAGCTAAAGTCACATAAAAGCCCTAACTTTTAGTGCAGCCTAGCCCTCAAGATGGTCAAGTATGTCCCTGCTCTGGACTGCTCCCCCTTGAAAGACTGCCTATGCTTCATGGACTGCCCATGCTTCTGTGTTAACTGTGGGTCTCTTTTCAAGTCCATGTGCAGAGGCACAAGAACCCGGAAGCTACCCTGAGATGCCCTACAAATCCCAGTCTTAGTCACTGTTACAGGCAGTGAAGAGTCTGATAGATGCTCAGTAGAGAAGACAGAGAAAAGAAAGGAGGAACAAAAAGAGACCGATACAGATAAGAAAGAGAGGGAGTAGTGAAAACAGACAGAAGAAAAACAGAAGCAGACGGGGAAAGAAGAAAGGGGAAGGACAGAGGGATGGTTAGAAGGAGGGAGGGAGAGGAGAGAGAGAGAGAGAGAGAGCACTCTCAAACGAGAAAATGTAAGTTTGCAAATGTAAATCTCAGGCTAAGTTCTAAGAGTACTCTGAGATAAATAGCAGGTAATTTCATTCAGTTTAAATTAAAAACTAAAAGCCCATTCTGAGCAGATACAAACGATCTCACGTTGTTAAAGATTCCAAAGGAAGGCCACTGTGAAGTCAGTGATAACACTAATGTGTCTTATATCCCTGTAGCATTAGGATTACTGGGACAAAACGGAAATCTATATTACAAAATGATAGGCAAGTTCATCACTATAAAATTAGCTATTTTCCCAGGGAACTGCTTTTCTATAAGAATGAAAGAATCAGCTGGGAAATGGCAGAGTGTTTAGCATAGCAAATGGGCACTGGAGAGAAGAAAACAGGGATCTCCTGGTTTTGTGTGTGTGTGTGTGTGTGTGTGTGTGTGTGTGTGTGTGTGTGTGTGTAAATGTTCAATCTCAGTTACTTGACTATAGATCTAACTGGAGCCATACTGCCTTGCAAAGTCTCTGATCTTCTGAAGCTCCCATCACCTGCTGGAAAGACAAGTAGCTGGAAAGACAAGTAGCATGAGTGATGGGTTAGAAGCAGCCAGTCACGTGTAGTTCTTTCCCATGAAAGATTATGACAGGAGTATCTATCTAAAACCTCCACATATTTTAACTCATGGATTACAGGTGAAAAGCCTTCACCTATAAGTACATCCCTGTGTATGTATGTGTGTAAGTTACAAGGTGGAATTTGCATATTCGAGAAAACAATCAAACATTTGTCTTTCTGAGTTTGAAACACCAAAATTAATAGTTTACTTTCTAGATCTGAGGACACCTGTGATATAAAAACAGGAAGGAAGCCAGGAAGGAAGAGGACTATAGGAGGGGGCCAAGAAAGAAGAGGAAATAGAGGAGGGTGCCAGGAAGTGAGGGGGAAGAAAATCAAGTAAAGTACATTAGTTTGAAAATGCCGTAATGGTGTGTAATAACCTGTACAATAATTTAAAAATAGAAACCGATTTGAAAAAAGAGAATGGAAGTTTAAAATCAGTAAGATCCAGGTTCTCACTCTAATGTTAAATACATGAGCTCAGTGTTCATAAGATTGTGTTGTTTACATCCCTCAACTACAAAATGAGGGTGAAAATATGTTAACTGTCTCACAGAGTGTTAGTAGGGTTATTAAAGATAATATACTCAAGACTCTGATGTAAGCACGTACCTGTAACGGGCTGCTGTGGTTTGAATGGGCCATGTCTGCCATGGGCTCATGTGCTTGAAGGGTTGGTGCATGCACAGCTGGAGGTACTATTTTGGAAGGTTGTGAAACCTTTAGAAGGTAGAGCCTGCATGGATGAAGTGGGTCACAAGGGGACAGGCCTTGAGTCTTTACAGCCTGGCCTCACTTCCTGCTCATACTGTCGCCTGACTGCAATTGCAATGTGGCCACAGAGCTTGCTGCTCCTGTGTCCTTGCCTTTACCGCCTGCTGCCATGTCTTCCCTGCCATGATGGACTGTATCTCTTTGGAACCACAAGACAACATAAACCTTTCTCTCTCTTAGGCTGCTGTTGATGGCTCATTTTTTTTTCACAGCAATATAAAGGTAACCAATATTTATGGCATGGTTATTATTATTATTATTATTATTATTATTAATGCAATTTCTAGCCCATTGTTTGATTTTCTCAATACATTAAAAGTAGTTGAAATGCTGGTTACAGACTAGGAAGCATATTTTTGGATGGTCTAGGTTAAAAGCAAGAAAATATCTGTCATTCTCCATGTTCTAGTAAATGGTTCCATACCTGTGTACATACAGGCAGCAGTAAATTGATTTGGAGAGTATTACTTTAAAGGTACTAAGTTAAAGGAAAGAAAAAGAGTTGGGAAGGAAAAGTGGGTGGGGGATGGGAAGGAATTGGAGAGGAGGGAATTAGGTAGATTTGGTCAAAATACACCTTATGCATGTATGAATATTACATACATTCATATATGGTGAAAGTATTTTTTGTTATAAGTCAGGATATATGTTTAAATGTTACTAGGCTTGAAAATAAAAGATGCTTACTTTGGAATTCAAACTACCCTGGAGGCATCAGGCTTTGTATGCACAACTGAGCATAATCTTGAGGTAATGTGCACTAACATTGAACAATGAACCAGAGTGATAATGCACAGAATGGGTAGGTAGTAAATCAAAATCCAAAATGGCCCAAGAACACGGCTCATTCTTTGGAGCGTGGTCTGCATGTAAAGAAGCACTTTTTAAATATTTGATCTCTGAACTACTGAAAAACTGTGAAGTGAGGCTCAGAAAGTACAAGACGATGGGATGGACAACACAGATGGTTGCCAGCCTGCCGCACTAAAGGTTTAACTCACAGTTTCTTTGTCTCCTCTTAGCAGTGGCATCCAAGGGTCTTACTCCCTAAATTCACACCAATGAAATGGAAATGAAGAAAAACTCAAGCTGCAGAGTAAATACTGCAAAACAACTAAAGTAACAGCCCACAATGAACCAGAAAGCCAAGGGGAGCGAGACATTCCAATGACCTTCATATGCTTGATGTGGTGACATGCATTGAAACTATTTTCATTACTATGTACACAGGTGGGCTATATGAGGACTGAAAACAAGACAATTCAAAGGAACCAAATATAACATCCATAGTTCTAACTTAAGACCAATCACCAGGGGACATCTGATGAATTGCCTTCTGGAAAGTTCTTTAAATCTGTATTTTTGCCAACAATTAAACTGTGTGAACATATCATGACCTTTGTCTAACTGCATAAAATATTGATAGTAAATAAAGTTTTTTTCTCCTTTTTCCAGCACAGAACTCCTAAATAAAGAAAAAAAGAAACAAAAGTCTCCATCTCCCATCATCTTAACTCTGTCTATCTGTCAGTGTTTCTTTCTGTCTGTCTCGCCCATCTCTCTGCTGTTATTTCCTGAGAAAGACTTTCCTGCATCTCAGACTGATGTAGGATTTGCTGCCAAGGAAAGGATGACTTTTTGAATGCTACATCCTCCTTTCCCCTTTCTAAGCACTGGGAATACAGGCGGGGTAGTCCTCCGGGGAGCTATTAGTTCCCTTTACATGATACACTATGAATCAAGTTTTACACATATTCTCTTTAAGGTACAACTCTCTAAGACTATTGAAAAATGAGTACTCTTTAGCCATGCAACAATCACAAACAATGTTGCTTTTGCAGAATAAAATAAGAAATAAGATTATACAGTTAAGTACTACACTACCAGTTTCTGTAAGCCTTGGCCAATTCAGCCATTTGAACTACATATTAGCATAGAGGAAAATATCTTCACTTGTGATAAAGCAAACTGAGATGAGTAAATGGCCAAGGTGGAGAAAAATACAGAAATTGCGAGGTTTCCCTAGTGGGATCTTACCACCTGATACCTGCCCTGCATCCTGTCTGGGGGTGAGTGGGGTCAATTCTCATTTCACAGGAAACATCCTGAGTTGGTTGATGATTTGAAAGGATCCATGGAGGAGGCATTGATTTAGCTGAGGACCTCTGAGTTAAGCAAATGCAAGGATATCTTTGTGAGAGGGTTCCATGAGTGGGAGCTGCTGCTGCCAGAAGGCTCATGATTTCTTCTGTTTTACAGACCCATTAGTTCCTGAGTATATAGACTTCATGACTCTTTCCATTTTAGGATCATTTGCATTTGTCTCAGTACTATAACACGGTTATAAGTGGTTCTCTCTCTGCCAATTATAAGAAATATTGTTCTTTTAAGAGGTCAAGATGTTCCAAGTTCTATTCAGAAAATTTTAGCTGTACCAATGCATGAATGCTGGGAAAACTCTGGTGGGGTAAGTACTCTCATGCCATCATTTATCCCGGAACAACCGAGGAGTGAAAGAGAAGCTTACTTGACCAAGGTCAACTGCATGGTAAGTGGCAGGGTGAGTGTTCAAAGCCAGCTAGCTCTAGAAAGAACCTTTAGTTTAAAAATAGCACTTAATATCTACTTGCTCCATTGAAGTATCTATTGGCATATTTCTGAGTGGCCTGAAATTAGAAGTTGAAGACCCATCTACATGTTTATTTGGCCAGTTGAGCATTGGAAAGTAGAAAAGAAAAAAAGGAGTAAGAAAGAGAAGAAAGGATAGGAAAAGAGATGGGAAGGGAGAGGAATAGAGGGAAGGAAGGAAGAAGAGATGAAAGCAGTAGGGAGAAAGGACCTAAGCAGGATTATTTCCAAAGATTATTCCCGGGCATGCTGCTTCCTTCTGTTACAGTAGGACTGAGTTGCGACTGCCTCTACCTTGCCCTAGCCTGGAAGTTGGCCAGTGTAGAAGCCATGATTGCAAGACAATACTTTCTCTGCCCCTGACATGAAGGCATTTTAGATGATGTGGTGATGCCTTATTATGAAACTATTTCTTCCATTCTAAGGGCCTGGAAATCTGGCTGGACCTCACGGCCAGAGTTAACAACACACCTTGAAGTAAGGAAGACTGTTTCTTTTTCTGTGTACTGAGTCTGTTTGTGTAACCTGCTTTTAAGAGAACAATTCAGCAACTCATCTTACTTCCCTTGCATTCCCCATGTAATCAACTTTTACAACCTTTGCTAATGCATAACTCTAATCTTAAATTATGTCCTCTCCCACGTCTCCAACCTGAACTAATACATGTGTGCTTGCATGTTATGATAGACAATGCGAAAATAACAAATAGGTTGAAAACAGCCTTATAAAATAAATACTGTACGTGTTGGATGTTACATGGATGTGAGTTTAGACATTTGTTTACAGTGGTGGCTGCAGTACTGTTTGTTATCTAGGCCAGTTGGGGGCAGATGCAATCAGGGAAGCTTCATCCCCTGTGAACCCTGTTAAAGGTTTCTATACAGGATCTCTCATGCCTTCCCACATGATACTTTCTGTGCTGTTAGAAGAAGAAGAAGAAGAAGAAGAAGAAGAAGAAGAAGAAGAAGAAGAAGAAGAAGAAGAAGAAGAAGAAGAAGAAGAAAACCCTTTTGCGGAGAACACAGACACACAGAAGACAGATCCAAGAGGCAGCATCTAGGTAGGCACAGATTCAGTTTCAGACAAAAGACAGACAGGGAAAGACAGAAGACACAGGCAGGGAGAGAGAAGTAGAAGATTCAAATATGAACTTGCTCTTTGTCAAATTACTCCAAGGTGAAGTTCTTTCAATTTTTCCCCTTAATGTGACACTGATACTTTATTGGCAACTCTAAGTTATCATTAATGCATTCAAACCAGAGCAAGATGAGGTATGCCTTTACTCAGCAAATGCTGGGACGAGGAAAGGAAAACTTGCCGAGGTTGCCTCTGAGCTACATAAAGTCATACTGAAGGGAGGGGAAAAGTTCAATGATGGTTCAAAATTTATTGAGCTTCATAATGGTATAATTTGATTTCCCCTTTTTATTTTTTATTTATTTTAAGTCAGTACACAAGTTCAGGAAGTACCATGAGACTGTAATATTTGAGAAAGGCAGGTGCCAGGGAAAGCAGTGGCTCCTTCCTTCTTTGTTTTGCCCACACAGAAAGTTGCTATAAAAGGAGAGAAACCTTAAAACATTTCTTTTTAAAACGGCAAAGAATATGAAAGGCAAGATATGCATTTCACTCCAGGGTGGTTATGATTCAAGTCCATGATTAGGGAAAAGGTCGGCAATTCACAATCAGATTTCCCTCTGAGGACCAGCAGTGGTTAAAGACAGTATTTTCTATGGCAAAAATCTACATTAAAATGAGCTTCCTCCATGAGCATTTCAAACACTGAACACCTACTGAGGCACTGGCACAGGTCACCTCCTGAGATCCACAGTCTCACAAGAACGCTTTCTTGGTTAAACTTAAAAATCAGAGATGGGCTAGGGAGATGGTTTGGTGGAGAATAGCAGAATTCAGATGCCAGAACCCATCTCAAGAGCTGGGTGCAGTCATGCTTGTACCTGTGTGTGTGTGTGTGTGTGTGTGTGTGTATGAGGGTGGATGGAGGTGGAGACAGGAGGATTGCTGGAGCTTGCTCGCTACCTGTCTAGCTTCCAGTTCAGTGATGGACTCATCTCCAGTGAAAGTGGTGGAAAGTGACAGGGGGTATTTAACATCCTCCTCTGTCCTTTACTCATAACACACACACACACACACACACACACACACACACACACACACACACATAGCCCTTTACCCAAACCACATCAAGACTAAATCAGTATTGCAAAGTAAGAAAGCTGCCTCTCCCTGTATCACTCCAGAAAAGGGAGTAGGCTGGCTCTGAGATCATTTGTTATTTTCCTTTTCTCAAGTAGCTCTCTGAGAACACAAGAAATTAGGTAGAAAGTCTCAGAGATCTGTTGGCATCAATGTCCTTGAAATGACTGTAAAACTGGGGAAGTTATGGTCCTGATGAGACTCCCCCACTATCATCTTTAGTCTAAGTGCAACTGAAGGGTGCCTGGTGTCTGGTGGAGGCCAGCATCCCAGTCTCTACTAGATGTGCCAATGGAAAGCTCTGGTCACTGTACTCCAGGCTGTGAAACCCACAATGTGTCAGCAACCAATAACAATAGTTTCACTAACAAAATGCCTATTCAGCCACATGACCGTTCTCCAGACTGGTTTGAGAGGCTCCAACATTCTAGTTCACATTTGGTCACCCCAGCACTCTTTAACAAGGGCTGATCATGGTTCCAAGGCTGTTCTCCCTCTCTGGAGACGCATTCAGTATGCAAGAACCACAACAAACGTCAGTAACTGATGATTAAGTGTATTGAGCGTTATGAGCTATTAAACATCGTTAGAAACGGTAATGCACCACCTTGCAGAAAGCACAGATCATTAAGCATATGGATTTTAATTATTTCAGCTATAGCCTTCTCCAGGGTTGGAAGGAGAGGGTGAAAGCTAATTTTACATTGTGGTAGCCAGTGAGACTATCAAGCTGCCATGTGGTACACTTCCCAAACGAGGCTTTTGCAAAGACCTGTTAAATATAGCAATTGCCACGTTCCATAAAAAGGAGATTATCATCTTGGGCTGGAGTGCAATAAAAGACCATAAACTTGGAGATGTTAAAAGTGATGTGCTAATCCTAGGAGAAAAATGGAATTCAGTGGATCATTAAATAAGTTGCACATTTTTTCATTGTATATACATGCACGTATGTGTGTATGAGTATCTTTGTGAGTAGATGCGTATGTATGTATCAGTGGTGCATGCCTGTGTAAGAGTTTGTGTGTGTTTTTAAATGTGAGGGGATGTAGAAACTAGAGGTCATCATGGAGTATGTTCTGCTGTTTTTCTCTGCCTTACTTTTGGAGATAAGCTCTGCCCTTGAAGGTGGACCTCACCAGTTATATCAGACTAGCTGGTGACCAAGTTCCATTGAGCCTCCTGTGTTTCAGACTAGCTGGTGGCCAAGCCCCATTGAGCCTCCTGTCTATGTCTATGGAGCACTAGGGTTACAGGATCATTCTGCAGGTCCCAACTACATATGTGAGTGCTTGGAATTGAACTCAGGTTCTTATACTTGCACTGCAAGAACTTTATCATCCGAGTCTTCTCCTCACCCAGTCAGTCAGCTTGTATTTTTATTAAATAAGGAGAAAATAAGTGACAGGTATATACAGTTGATTGTTAAATAAATGCATCCCTAGTAAGTACTCTAGCCTGTGTTTTATGTATTTTTACTGAAGATAATTTTTATTTTTATTTGTTAAATATATTCTGATCAGTTTCCCCTCTCCCCACTCCTCTCAGATTTTCTGCCCCTTTCTATCTATCCACATCCAAGCCCTCTCTTTCTCTCTCTTTAGAAAACAAACAGCTAAGTAAATAAACAAATAGGATTTTTAAAAAAGAGAGGAAAGAAAAAAGCATAGAAACACATGCATATGCTATAAATTAGTTTGCAAAGCTAGAAGTATAAAAAAATTAACATTTATATGACCTCAACATTTTAAACATCCAAAATATGTAAGGCAAGACTATCTATAAAGAGTATGTTGTTGTCTTATTTGTATTCTTGCCAATAAAGTATTCTCTGGCTCAGCTTTCTATTCTTCTCACAATCATGACACAAATCAAACCCATTAAAATGTCAGCACCCTGGTAACAGTGATCCATAGCTGCTAGAAGAAGTGTGCCTTCCAGACTCTTTGAATATGATGAAGAAAACAAGGAACCACACCATAGTTTGCAGCAGGAATACACAGGTAAATCAACATGATTATCAAAAATGCTACCAAAAATGCAAAAAACTTGAGTTTGATACCAAGGGACACATGACAGAAGGAGAGAACAGATTCTTACAAGTTGTTCTCTGACATCCACATACATGCTGAAGTATATATGTTTACACACACATACACATACACACACACACACAGATGCACACTCACAAAATGAATGTAATATATTTTTAAATGTTAGCTCTACATCTGACTGGGCTCAGACAGCATCCAGAATCAACAATCTCAACATGTAAATGCACGGGGCACTATGCTCACTCTTGCTGAAAAAGATATAGTTTGAGTCAGTGCAGAGTAGGAGGGTGGACTTCATGTTTACATTCTAGAATGTAAGCACACATGTACATGCCTGTTCCTATTGCAGAAAACCAACTTAACTTTACAAAATAAGACAAGATCTAAGCAGTTGCTCTCAGGCTTTCAGCTAATGGTGCTATAAAATTCCAGCTCAGTGGTCTGCAGGATATTGCTGTGTAGCAAAGTGCTTGCCATATTCCACAGCCAAACTAGTAGCAGAGGTCAAATCTAGCCATGACTTTTAGCACAGAAAAGCCTTCCTCTTCATGGGAATCATTCCAATTGGAAATCTAAGGTGTCAGCTTTCTGCTATTGTTCTTTGTGTTCTTTCTTTTTTTATATACTATTTGGTATTTATATGCCCCTTTAGAGCACATATAAAATTATAATCTACTTTATATTAGGATAGATCTCATGAGAAAATGTTTAATGTCCTGCTAAAAGGAGAGAAATGAATACTGATGGGGTGTTTCCCAGGAACTAATGAGCTCTGTGTTGGAAAAGGGGCCAGGAACAAAAAAAATGAAGAAATAGCTCCTCTAGAATTCTAGGTCTTCCGAGGCAACATTCAGGCTAAGATGATTGGTTTGCTTTTGCATGCCTTTGAGTCTTGAGCAAACTAATGTGTGATATAAAAGGTGTTCCTTGTTGGCTTTGGATGGACAAAGCTGGTTCCTGGCATGGTTACAGGATAATTGTAAGTCCCTCTGAGCAACTTCAGCATCTGAACTATGTCATGCATCTCTAAATCCTGACTGAGGGTATTGATGGACCCTAATCCCTCAATTTTACAAGACAACTCTGAGGACATTCAAGTTCAGTTTCACCCGGCTGACAAGGGGTGGGGTCTAGACCAGAGGCTGAGTCTCTCACCTTTGGCTTGAGATTCATGCATATTTCCACTGAATTTCTCTTGGGCTAAAGTCTACTATACTGTTGGAAAAAAAAAACTTTTTTCCCATATACTTTTTACAAATTCACAGCTACCTTTCACCAAGTCAGTTTTCATAATTGAAAACATTTCAGATCAGTTTAGATGCCTTGGTATTGTACTTATGTGGATGTATATTTCAGTTCCTATGGCATCAGTGTTGTCATTGGTAAAAATAAATAGCAGTTCTATCTCTGATCTCGTGTCTGCTGAAATATATATATAAAAGTAAATGGAAAGTATTCCAAAGCACATTACATAATTCACATTATACAAATTTCAGCAAGATAAACTAGGCTTGAAATTGCTATACAGGAAAAAACAAGTGAACTTAACTTTTTCCTAATGTTGTTGTCCTTGGCAAAGAAAATAAAACAGGAACAATTCCAAAAATGAGAAAGTTGGTTAAGGATAGAAAATTCTACCTTTCATTTCACATTTCAAAATTAGAAATAAAACAAAACAAGATCCAAGTAATTGCTCTCACAATCACCACTAACAAAAATTCCAAATCAAAGGCCAGCAGGATGGCTCCATGGTGGGGTAAAGCATTTACTATTCAAGCCTGACATCTGGAATTGGATTCCAGGACTCACATGGTGGAAGGACATATCCAGCTCTCAAGAGTTGTCTTCTGAACTCCACATTCATACTATCCACATGACAATAAAAATAAAATCCCAGCTTGGTTAATCTATATTTTAAAATGTAACATGGAAAAAATGATTTTATTCACTGGTTTCTTCTAGGATTACATTGTCATGGTCTCTGCTTTAATATATGATTGCCATTGAGTTCCCATCAATCATAGAAAAGGCAGTCTCTTCCATATGATTATAGTTATGTTCTCTTTACAGACATGACAGGAGGTGACTGTGATTAACATTCTGTTTCATATATATATATATATATATATATAATATATATATATAATATATATGTAATATCTACACCCACATTGGGATATCAACCATAAGACACATTATATACATATGTATATACATAGAGCAGTTGTTGCATGAACTATTAGGTCTTGTTAATAAAAACAAACTCATGGCCGGTTATTGGGGTGAATGCTGGAAGATCAGAGAAACAGAACAAGCCACAGCCAATTCCTCAGCTGATTCTGTTTCCTCAGACTGGAAGCTTCTGAGTCTTCATCCAAATGGATCTCAGCTGAACTGCTTCTTGAAGGCCTGAAGCTTAACCAGACTCTAGTTCCTCGTCCTCACGCCTTAAATACCTTTCTGCTTCCTGCCATCACTTCCTGGGATTAAAGGCTCTTGTTACCATGCCTAGCTGTTTCCAGTGTGGCTTTGAACTCACAGAGATCCAGATGGATCTCTTCCTTCAGAATGCTAGGTTTAAAGGTGTGAGTGCCACCATTTTCTGGCCTCTGTATCTAGCGGCTGTTCTATTTTCTGACCCTAGATAAGTTTATTAGGGTGCACAATATTTTGAGGAACACAATATTACCACAAGCAGTGGCTCCAGTAACTAGTAATGAAGAAGATCAATTTGAGGTAATGCAAAATCCTCAATCCAAAGCCACAAACAACCAAAAGTACTAATCATTGCTTGTATCATTTCCATGATGAATAATTCATCTCTTTGGTCATGATATGTCTCAAACAACCTTCCCTCCTTCCAAATCAAGAGGAATTTTTTTTTTAAATATGTCAAGTAGAAAAATAAACAAGAAACTTGGAAGAAAGAAAAAGGTCCTAACAAGGTGATGTAAGTGGAAGGAAAGTTATAGCCTTGGAGGTAGGGGCTGATCATCCTCTGCTATCTTGGTTTGCAGGGTTAAAGGAAACCATCATAAGACAGAGAGAAACTTAAAATTCATTGATTTTTGGTAGGAGGTATTCTTCATTTTTTTTATTCAACTTTTCTCCCTTTTCTTCTATTTCAGTCAACTTGTGTGATTTTAAAAATGAGGCTGTTTTATCTTTGGAAAACATAATGAAAAACAGAATAGGGTTTCACCCCTTTAGCATTATTCATTTGAGGCTTGCTATTAGGATTTAGTTAGAGCAACCTAACATCTAATCATTGATCGGGGTGGTTCAATATGCATTAAAGAGCTGCTTCGTGATGAAGAGTTGAGAATATAATCATATCTATAAATATGCAGTATGTGTAAAATATGAGAAGGGATGTATTATTTCATTTATCCTTCTGTGCTCATGTGTTAGGTATCAGCTATGTGGCAAACACTTATTAGGTCCAACATACTCAAGATGAAATTCCTATCTCTACAAGCTTGTAGCCTAATGGTTCTGAAAGATTCAGTAGAACAGAAACAAGGATCATCTGTAGAAAAATGGCCACTTAGTGAGTACTTGGAAATTGAAAAAAAATGAGTAAGTGAATTTAAAAAATTGGGAACCATAGTGTGTAAGGGTGTTTAGTCAGTTCAAATTCAACAGAAGGTAGGAGCAGACAAAAAGTACTTATAAATAATATATGTTAAGTTTAAAGTTTTTTTTTTTCCTTTTTTACTGCCAATATGACTTTCAGCTGTGACTTTGAAGCAGGGCAGGAGTCAGTCACTGGCTACTCCACACTCCCAGCTACACTGCCAGCAGCAGCATGCTGACAGAAATTTCCCAGACAGCACTCTTCATCACGAAGCAGCTCTTTAATGCATATTGAACCACCCCGATCAATGATTAGATGTTAGGTTGCTCTAACTAAATCCTAATAGCAAGCCTCAAATGAATAATGCTAAAGGGGTGAAACCCTATTCTGTTTTTCATTATGTTTTCCAAAGATAAAACAGCCTCATTTTTAAAATCACACAAGTTGACTGAAATAGAAGAAAAGGGAGAAAAGTTGAATGAAAAAAATGAAGAATACCTCCTACCAAAAATCAATGAATTTTAAGTTTCTCTCTGTCTTATGATGGTTTCCTTTAACCCTCTCCATCTTACCTCCCGAGACAGGGTCTGTTTATGAACCTGGAGCTAGGCTGGCAGCCAGCAAGTATCAGAGATCCCCTGCTTGTCCTTCTCCACCCCAACAGTACAGAAGTGATAGGTACACTTTTGACCATGCCCAGCTTTTTAAATGGGTTCTGAGATTTGAACTGAGACCTTCATGCTTATACCACATGCCCTCCTACCGACAGAGCCCTCTCACAAGTCCGTTTTCTCTCTTTCCAAAGGAAAAGTGACTCACTGTCTCAACCAAAATAAGATAAGGTATCTAAAATGTCAGAAATCATAGGAGAAAATTACTTCTTAAAACATCCACATCAGGTTTTCAAGAAATAAGCAAAATATTTTCCCACTGACCAGCTATTATTTACTTCAAATAAAGTACAACAAAGTTAAAGCAAGTGTCCAGATGTTAACTTTGATAGAACAAATAGCCCATCTGTTTCTTATGTGTAGACTTCTTAGATTCATTGTCAGATCACCTTGTGTCTGAGTCCTTTTCTTCTTTAAAGCTGCTTCCAATCAAAAGGGACTGCACTCATTTTGTTTCCTTTAGAGGAGAATATGAAAACACTGAAGGGCAGCTTGGAAACTGAATGCCACGTGCCTGTCAGTGAGAGGTGTATAGTCCCTAAGTAAACATTTTTCTTTCCGCAAATTAATTTGCTCACACTTGGAGGATAATTTACCTTCTCACACAGGTCTCCTTATGAGAGAATCAGATGCAGGCCATGGCCAAGTTTAAGAACTCAAAAGCTAGTGTAGGTTTTTCCAGCCCTGTACACCTGGTTCCTTAACACTCTCATTTATACATTATAGATTTCCAGTGACTTAGCAGCAGTTGCCTTGGGATCAGGTTGGCAGATGTCTGACTACAGGAAGTATAGAAGTGTGTATGAACATTAAACATGGGTTAATTTTTGCTCCTACTTTGGATAGCTAGTGACCTTTTTCACTCAAAGGAAGTGAAAGGCATGGATGAATCAGAAAAAAAATACCAAAGAAGATGTCAAGGTATTAGAGACCAGAGAACTGAAGCTATATTGAGCAATATCTGGGCCTATTAATGTGTCTTTAATCACTGCTCAGAGACATGTGGTATGAGTCAGACACTCCAGCAGTATTGACAAGGGACAAAAGCAGGCCAGGTAGAACCAGTCTAAGCCACTGTCCTGTCATACTAGTCCCAGGATAATACTAAGGTAAGAAAGTAGGCCAGGTCTGAATTCACCATACAACTATCACAGGTTCCCTAAATAAACAGTGGGAAGTCAACTATATTTAATTGTCATGCACAAATATAGGTTCAGTACATTTTACTCAATATCTCTGTTATCAACACAGAGTTCTGTAAAAAGTCCTGTTCAGTGTAAATGCATACAGTATGTGTTCATGCCACATAAATACTTCACCCAAGGGCACCCTGGCTATATTGTCCGCTCATGGCTTTGGCATTGGAAGTGAGAAAACACATGAAAATCCCATTTGTAGAACAGTGTCTAAGGGTCCCTTTTGCTTCATTGTGCTTTCCTTGGGAATTCCCAACCTCATATCTGTAATAATGCCAGATATGGCTACATACAATCTATAAAACAGCAGCATTGCAAAACCGATTTTGTTCTTTTTCATGTGGATCTCTTTCATTTTAACCAATACCAATCCCTCATCTCTAGTTACTTTTAGTACATTTGCTCTTCTCCAGACATTAGGAATAAGTGAACTGTCAACAATATAGCTGCATATTGTTGAAGAAGATGACCTACAGGATGACCACACTAACCAACATGGAGGAAAATGTTACAAGACCCCGTCCTTGGATGAAGAGTTATAGATATTCAGTGGCTGCTGAGAAAAATGGTTTACTACAAGGACAAGCCCTTGATTGTTTTTTCAACCCTTAGTGGTTAGCATGACCACACTGGAAACATTAATTGGACTCAGTAGTTTTGCAGGTACGTATGTGTGTGTGTGTGTGTGCGTGTGTGTGATTTATATAATAATTATAGAAGAAGCCATGAATTTAAGGGCAGTGATGGGGAAAAAGAAGAGAAATCAGAGTTGGAAAAGTGTGGGTGGAAAGAATGTAAACACAATGTACTCATGTGTGAAATTACAAAAAATTAAAATACAATATATATTTTAAAAGAATAAATTAATAGCCATCTCGATTATCCCTTCCCATTCTAATTTTAAAAAATAACTATAGCGGGAATGAGTGAGTTAGAGTGTACCATGCACAACGGAAAGCACTTTCCACATAAAAGCTCTCAGTAAGATAGAGACTATTGAGCTTCATTTCAAAGATTAAACAAAACAAATACTGCGGCTTAGTCAAGAAGATTAATCAGTGTGCCCAATGCCACACAGCTACTCAGCCTCACCCCTGAGACTGAGATCAAAGCTTGCTTGATCCAAAGCTGTGATTTCAGTAACAGACGAAAGGAGAAGCTCCATGTTGGTGGAAGAACCTAGAACAAAATGAAATAATGACGGTGGTGATAGGACAGTAAGGGTAACAATAGCAGCCAATCCTGACAGCATGTGTCTGTTCCAGAATCTGATACAAACATCGCATCTATTGATTGACCAGTCATAGAAACCCTATCAGGCAGATACTATTCTCATTTTGTTGATGAAGAAATTGAAGCATAGAAAGTTTAATAAATTTAAGAAAGGCTACAAAACATTAGATCAATGAATTATGGTTTCATTTTGGCAAGTTTAGCTATAGAATTTGGTCTTTAAACACTTTTAAGATAATACATGTAATTATACATTCACAACAATGAAATACAATAAAAATTAGTCAAGCCGGGCGGTGGTGGCACACGCCTTTAATCCCAGCACTTGGGAGGCAGAGCCAGGCGGATCTCTGTGAGTTCGAGGCCAGCCTGGGCTACCAAGTGAGCTCCAGGAAAGGCGCAAAGCTACGCAGAGAAACTCTGTCTCGAAAAACCAAAAAAAAAAAAAAAAATTAGTCAAAACATCAAAAGTAAATGTTCACATTTATAATAACTTTATGTCTATTTTTCAAAACAATCTTTTCATCACTTTTTATTCATTTATTTTATGTGTATGGATGTTTTGCTATCACATATGTCTGTGTAACCACATGAGTGCCTAGTGCCCATGGCGATCAGAAGAGGCATCAGATCCTCTGGAACTGGAGTCACAGATGGGTTGTGAGCCACCACATGGGCCTTGAAATTGAACCTAAATCCTCTGAGAGAGCATCAAGTTCTCTTAACTGCAAAAGCATCTATCCAGTCCTATAGCTAACATTTTAAATAAAATCTACACATTAGGAGCTGGAGAGGTGGTTTGTCAATTAAGGGTACATAGTATCCCTGAAGGGGACCTAAGTTTGGTTCCCAGCATCCGTATCAGATGCTTCACTCCTACTGATATCCACAACACCAGGAAATCTGACATCCTCCTCTGGCTTCTGTGCTCATCTGTATTCATGTGCAGGTGAACACACAGACACACATGCACATGATTAAAAATAAAAGTAATCTTTTAAAAAATACTAAAAATGTGTGCCATTACTATAGTCCCAGCCCTGCATTTTCCCCTTCCATCCTTCAGCCCTGTTCTGGGTTCTGTACTCAACATCCCTTCACTATTTTTTTTTTCATGGTCAACATTCTCTCCACTGACTTAAACTGCTTATGCATTTCTCTGATGTGTGGAAAGCCATGTTACAGTATTCTAGACACCACACAAAATAGAGTAATTAACTCATTTTGTTACACCTTAACATTCCTTAAAACCTCAAAGTTTAAAAAAATTTAAAAAGTATAATTTAATATTGAACACATATTCTTATTTTCTAATCCTTATGTAACAATAGCTTAATTACTAAATAAATTTAACTCTAAGAAGTCGAATGACTTTAAAAATAAATATCTATTTAAATATGTTTTGAAATTGTATTTACTTGTATTTTGTGTGTATGGGTGTTTTGCCTGCTTATATGTCTGTGTACTATGTGCAGTGCCCATGAAGACCCCAAAGAACGTGTTGGATCTCCAGAAAACAACTATAAGTGTGTTGGCAGTGGAACCCAGGTCCTCTGCAAGAGCAGCCAGTGCTCTTAACTGCTAAACCATCTCTCTAGTCTCATAAGTATCATTTTTTAAAGTGACTTGGATAGCAGAGAAAATAGCACTACAGAGAACTAAGCTCTGTATTATCACATTAAGTTTTTCTAATGAATGTTAACCATTACCATCTTAGGATATCACCTTTTATAACACTGCCATGTATTTCTTATACTGGAAAGTTTTCTAAAAAAGAAAATAAACTGTGTAGAAAAGTTACAAAAGTCTAAATAATAAAAGCAGAGATCATGTGGAAGAGCTGTCTTATTTCCTCATAGACTTAAAATTATCAGCTCTAATTCCAAACACTAACTCCTTAAACAACACTTTCTGATTTTTAACAATGTATAATAAACTGAGGTTATATGCTAGGCACTGAGGAGTAAAATATGAATGGGATAGAGGAGAAAAAAGTGGGTTTTCCCTGGCTGCAAAGTCCTATTCTCCAGTACCTATGAACATGATCATACCTAGAAATGGTCTTTTCTTACTCAATTAAATCAGAATGAAGTTTTATTCAACTGGGATGTGGCCTGATCCTATGTGACTGGTCTCACAAGAGAAGAAACCACTCATAGATACAAAAACATGAGACTATTAGGTGAAGATGAAGCAGAGGGTGACTTATTTGGGATTAAAGTCCAGGAACAATGCTGGCAGCAGATCACCAGCAGCTGAAAAGCATTGAGGAAGAATTACCACTACATGTTTTAGACAGAGTAATGTCCTGTCAGTACCTAGTTTGGGGAACTTAGGACCCTCAGAACTGAAAGAGTAAATTTTGGTTGTTTTTAAGTACCTTGCTGTATTGGTCTGTCGTTACAGCATCCCCAGAAGATAAATATCATGAGGCATACAAATACCCTATTTATGGAAAATGCTGCATTATACCTATATTATACCATTAAATGCTGCATATACCATGAACAATACATACACTGTCTGTCTGTCTGTGTGTCTGTGTGTCTGTCTGTCTGTCTCTCTCTCTCCCTCTCTCTCTCCATATATATATATATATATATACATATATACACACACATTTCTAAATTTAGTTTTATTAAAAAAACATGACTCTGCTATATTGTCTGTGACTACTTTTGTTAGACATAATTAAGAGTTACAACACAGACAATATGGCAAAAGTATTTTTATATACTTTTACTCTCAAGTTGCTAGGCACTGAAAAAAAAAAACACTCAACCACCAAGATGCATTATTAAGAATTTGAGAAAATGGCAATAAAATTGATACTAGGAAAAAATTTAGTGTGCCAAGGACCAACTTTCCAGAATGTTTGGTTTCTCTAATGACTCTTGACTTGAAATTACTAAGGAAAAAATGTAGCCAATTTAGTGAGAACAGAGGAAAAGAAGTATTCTTGAGTGCTGAAGGAGAGAGGGATGGATGGATGGATGGATGAATGGATAGAAGGATGGAAAGAGGGAGGGAACAGGGGGGAGATTGCTCAGAGGATCTGATGCTCCAAAGGTTAAACTGAATGGGTCTTAAGTGTTTGCCATGCTCTGATTGGCAGGAATTGTCTGTGAAGTATGTTTCCACTTAAGGAAAGAAAGAATACCAGAGAGGAAGGAGATCCACAGTGGTGCTGGCCAGCAAGTGGTAGATAACATGAGGTGCAAGTCATTGATGAGAGAAGAGAGGAAGGGGGAAGAAAATCAAACTAAGAAGTGTCAAGGAGCCTCTGGCCCTATTATCTAATAGGACCACCGAAGGCTTAGCACCAGCAGGATGACACACCTAGAAGCTGCTGAAATCCTAGCCACTTGGAAAACCAACATACACTAAGGGGACATCAAATATCCAGTGTCTTACTGCTTTGGGTAACTCTAGTCGTGAGTTCTAGAAGACTGAACATCAACTGAAATGCTCCATCATTTTCCTTTCTGTGGAGCTGGGTGATTCTAACTATAAATCTCAATGCTATTTTAAATATGAATAAAATCAAGTTATATTTCTGCTTTAATAAAATGTAAATAAAAATAAAAATACTATTCATTTTTTTTCCAGCCTAAAAGAGAAAACAAAAAGACAAATATTTAATTGCAAGCTGTTATCCTCGTCTCCCAAAATCAAGTTTCATCTTTTGAGGTGCAGTTGTTTTACATCTTTACTTTCAGGAATACAACCTGTGACAGTATCACAGGTGGTTCATGGAGTGAGGCTAGTCTGCCAGTTTTGGGAAAATGATGGAGCCCTTTATCAAATCCAGTACTAAGAAGTGACCTGGGGCTTGTAAGACAAGCCTGGATTCAAGCCTTCCATTTAGGAAGAAAACTCCAATTTAGTAAATAATATTTCTAATATAATATCATTAATGTAACTATCAAATTCTAAACAATGGGGCATATATACATATTAAATCAAAGGACTCAATGGCAAGACTGCCCTCTGATTCATTATTGCTTTCTGGCTGGTAATGAAAAGATGATTTGAGGTGCAGTAACATGAGAACACTGGCTTTTCTGGATGACAGTCAATCAAGAGCACCAGCTCAAACCTCAGTCACTGGAGGGATGGCCCCTCCCTCCCATCCCAAAAAGGTCACCTTTGCTCCCTGGGTTGATGCCAATCTCACTGTGCAAACCTTATTCTTGAAGTTTTTGAAGAATGTGTTGTCTGGAAAAGTTAACAATTTCTGAAATAAGTTCCTAATTTAAAAGATTCACTAAGATCTACAAAGAATGAGAGGGTGGATAACATACTGTGCTTGATCGCTCAAGGATTTTCACAAAGATGGGGATTCCTGTGTTGTGAGAGGGAAGGGAAAAAGGCATAGCTGGAGATGTAGAGAGCTAGATTTGCACATGTTAGGTTCCAGGTGGATGGGAGAAAGGAAGATAGGTGGGATGGAGGGAGGGAGGGATGGATGGCTGAAGGGAGGGAGGGAGGATAGGAAGGGAAGGAAGGAAAATAGAGAGAGAGAGAGAGAGAGAGAAGAGAGAGAGAGAGAGAGAGAGAGAGAGAGAAGTAAACTAAGGTCCTGGCTATTTAGAATATGAAACAGATAAGTTACCGTAAATAAAATTTCATTTCTGCAAAGGCAGAAATGAAGACAAGTGCCCTAAGAGACAAACTTTACATGTCATATGGAGCCCAGGCTGGCCTAAAACACACTATATAAGAAGACAACCTTGAACTCTTGACTCTTCTTGCCTCTGCTTCCTGAAATTGGCATTATAAAAATGGCCACTGTGATGGTAAATTTTAATTGTTAATGTAAAATAATCTAGAAGGATCTGTGAAGACAGTCTCAAAGAGAGGGTATCTAGGTCAGGTTGGGCTGTGGGCATATCTGTGGGCATTATCTTCATTGCATTTATTGAGATTGGAAGTCCAGCCCACTCCTGGTTTCACTGTTCCTAGAAGTCTAATAGATTTTGAACTGTATATGAGTGGAGAATCCAGCTGAGCATGGGGATTCATGCATCTGTTTCTCTCCTCTTCTGACTTTGTATGTAAGGAGATGGTTCTCCAAAGCCTCTGCTCAAGTGTCATCTCTGCTATAATTACAACCTGGAACCATACACTATAACTAATCCCTGCTGTGATGGACTGCAACCTGAAACTGTAGACTACAGTTAACCTCTTCTCCCCTAGGTTGCTTTCCTTGTGCAATTTTATCTCATCAGAAAATGAAGCTAACAAAGTCAGCATAAACAGTTTATGCAAGTGAGGATCGAAACCAATGTCTTATGCATCTTAGGCAAGAGCGCTCCCAATGAGTTCATATCTCCATGTTTCGACTTATCTTTTAGATGTAACCTCAATTATAGCTACAGTAAAAATTATGACAAATCAGTGGAATTGAGTTCAATGCTAAAGTTTGGAAAATTGCAACTTGTCAAATAATAGTTCCAATATGTTACCAGTAATATAAAACTTACCAAAATGCCACATAATTTGAATATACAAGTTTGTGGAATAATATGTCAAATTATAACATGGGAAGAAGATCCATTCTGTTTGTCTTTGTATTGGTGAGATTTTTAGTTGGCATACTTGTGAATATATTTAAAAATTCACCCATCTTAAGGTTCGGAAATATTGGGATAATGTGCGAATCAGGTTCATTTCTCCTGAACCAAGTAAGAAAAAAAAAATAATGGGAGGGATTTTAATTGGCAGCAAAAGAAAATAGGTAAAGTTTCAAATTTTCAAGGATAGCTAAAAGAAGATGTCTGGTGGCTCAATCTAGTATATACAGGGCCACATCTGGCACCTGGTCTTGTGCCTTACAGAAATGCTCCTTCCTGCTTAATATTCATTGTTTCAGGAGTGCATTGGAGTGGAGCTAAATGCTGCAAGCCTCTTCTTTTTTTATTTGTTTTGCTGTTGCTATTGTTGTTGTTGCTGTTGTTGAATGCGCATGAAGCAAAACAAAGCAAGGCACCTCCCCTACTGAGCAGATGGCCAGAAACCACACAGCAGAGAATTGCAAGGTATGGAAGGTAAAGATACAAGCCAGGCCATGTCAATGTAAGTAGCATAATGTTTATGACAGGAAGCATACGTATAATAAAATTACTGTAAGAAAATTAGATATGAAGGTGGACATTAAGAAAAAGCTCAGGAAGTTGTGTTAGTGGGAAGATTCTGCTAGGGAACAGAGGTTTCTGGATTAGGGCATGCTTTGTAAAGAACAATCAAGCCCTAGTCCAAAGCTAGAGTGTTCACCATGGAGGATTAGCCATGTATTGTTTCAGATAATAGCTACAGAACATTCTAGTCCCTCTGGGCAATGGAGGAGTTCTTCCACTCATGGTTTGACGCCTATCACACCTAGCCATGGGCAACACGGACCAATTATTTTAGAACTTTTCCAAGTGATAAATGAAGCTGAAACGGAGTATCTCTAAGTGTGAGTGAACAGGCAACCCAACTGAAAGGCTTAACAAGATGATGGCCAGAGGCAGCTCAGTTTACTGGCAGGAATTTAAGTCAAAGCCAAATAAATGCTTAAAATAATACATGAATTAGGCTTTGGTTTGGTGTCCCAAGAACATTGCTGAAGGAAACTGGAAATGTTGAGGTACCAAATAGAAAAACAAAACCCTCACAAATAGCAGAACTTGCTAGCGATGTATCCAAAACTGTTTGGAGTATTTGTCATGCATCGGAGGTCAAAATCGGCAAGGAGAGAGTTAAAGTGAGCTCTTGAATGCAAACACTTTTCAATTTCAGGGTAGAGAAAAGAAACTGCTCTGGTAATGATTTTCCTTTAAAAGAATGTCCACTCAATGAATACACACTGAGAACAGAAGAATCTGTCTAGGAAAATGACAGCTGCAGTTGACGACGACGAGGCACAGAAAACAGCAGAATTACCAATTACCTCCCAATAAGCATTATGAAGAAAAAGCTGGACCATTACCCAAACGAATTAGCATATTTCCTGATATGATTTCAGAATCAAATTGTATTAAGGAAAATGGTGAAGAGATTTAATGCTTTCCATGCTATGCAAAACACCGCAGCCAGAAGAAATACTTTGTTTGTGTAAAAATAAAAAAAAAAGTGTGGAGGTGTCTGCAAAGAAATCCTGAGCCATTCAAGTTAAGACCTGGAATGATTCAAGATATTAACATGAAAACATTGTAAATATGATTATGTTGCTGGTAGCGAAAAGAAGAGAAAAATGAAAATCAAGTTAAAAATACCTGAAGAAAAAAATATTCTCATTTTTCTCCTCAAACCAATATCACTCTATTTCTCAGTCTTAAGACTAAACACAAAGTAAAACAACTCTTATAAAAATATCTTAGGGCCAGAGAGATGGCTTGGTAGTTCAGAGTGCTTGCTGCTCTTGCAGAGAACCCAGGTTCAGTTCCCAGCAATGTCATCTGGTGGCTCACAGCATCTGGTAACTGTTGCTCCAGGGGATCTGACACTCTGTTCTTGCCTCTTTGAGCAGAAGTTCTCCCCACGACTCCATCTCTCATACGTGCACAATACACAAATAAAATGTTCAAAAACTTAAATTTACTGAGAGGTACTTGTAAATTTATTTAAGAAGTCAAAAATTATAATGATTTTTATCTCAAAAATTAAATCAAGTGGAATAATTTGGGCCATTGAAGTCCATATGAGTTACTGATGTATGATTTTTCAAAATCCTGCATTGAGATGAGAATAAAGGAAGGTAATGCTAGGTATTTTGTGACAGCTCATTACATTTGTAATTAAAAGCTGTCAAAGTCAAGCCATCTACACCAGCTCCTTTTCTACCCATCATGAATTAATATGCTAATATTTATGACACATCTTCTGCTTTGGCAGACCTTGCATTGGTTGTTTGGGGGCAGCTGCAAGACAGGAGGGTAGCTCTGAAGACTCCTGGGGAAACTCCGTGGGAAGCGTTGATACCCAGCAACAAGAATGGGCACCGTATCAAAACCATGCAGGTTGCATCTGATTCGTAGCCTCCATACACACCAGGGCCACCCTCTTTACAGCCAACATTTATCATTTTTAATGGAAGCCTAGAGCTCCAGTTTTCTGCTTCCGACATCTAGACCAGCTTGTCAGACACCTCAGGTGAGGAGCCATGTTACTTTCATTATCTTCCTGGGGTAGATCACAATGTCAAATACAGGTGAATGTTAAATAACTGCTCATGGATGACGAGTGCCAGCACTGTACCTGGGAAAAAAACTGTGGAACAAATGCTTCCATTTGGGAGGCTCAGGAGTGGCTCCCTTTAGATGTCTATTGTTTTGGGTTATAGAAGGCCATTTTGTGAAAATAAATAATATATTTTGAACATCTGTCCTCGATCCTCGTATAAGTACCCTTCCGATCAATTCCCTTAGTTCCCTTAGAAGATTTTGCTTCTATTTTCAGGTTTTCTGTGCATATGTGATTTTAAGACTCTCTTAAGCTTAAGATCTACAATTGACAGAAAATATGATGTTTGTCTTTCTGAGAATGACTTTATTTACTTAATGCAAATATCTCCAGTTGCATATATTGCCCTGAAAACAGCAGACATTCATTCTTCTATATGGATGAAAAAATAATATACTGTGAATATAAACCATGTTTTCTGTAACAACTCCTTACTTCCTGAACACCTAGGTTGTTTCCACAACATTAACCATGGCAAACAATGATGAAGTCAGCAAGTGTTTCTGGAATGCTGACTTGGACTCCTTTGGGTACATACCCAGGAGTGGTTTAGTCTGGTCATTTGTAGGTATTTGAGGAACCTCCACACCAATTTCCATAGTGACTAGACTAGGCTACATTCCGACAAGCAGTATATACCACGTTCCCTTTGGTTCAAGTCCAGAGCGTTTGTTTTCATGATGACTGCTGTTCTGACTGGGACCCGAAGGAATCTGAGTATAGTTCTAATTTGCATTAATATGATGGCCAGCACATCCACTCTCCTGCAGTTCCTATTCACCCTCACTCCCTTTACGACTTCCACCATGAAGCAGGTACTTTCATGCCCAACCCTTCATCTCACCCTGCATGGTATGGCCAAGGTCTTTTTCAGACACTCCTGCTATATCTATATCCTTCAAGTCCTCAATTATATCCAGGAATTATTGTTGTCACTCTACCCTTGCCTGTCTTTGTCTCCAGGGTCCCACTCAGGGTTTCCTAGGATCATGTTCTAACTGATGGACTTGTCCTAGAATTCTTGACCAGAATCAGCTTTCTGGGACACTGAAATAGGCTCCAGTCAAAATCGTGTTTTAGGAAGTAATAGATCCCTTAAACCACAGCATGTGTTTTACATCATGATTATGTATTTCTTAAGAATTAGCATTTTAAGCCCCAAGGGAATAGAAACTATCCTTTGGAAAGCAGGCATGAAGGGCTAGAGAAAACGTACAGCAGATAAGAGCACTTGCTGCTCTTGCAGAGAACCAGAATCCTTTTCCCATTACCTGCATGATGTCTCACAACTGTCTGCAACTTCTGCTCCATGTGAAACACAATGTCTGCCTCAACAAAGGATGGAAGTGTTATTAAATATTAACACATTCATTCAGGGTGACTGGATAAGGAGCTGGTATAGAAAGCTTGTTTTTGAATGCTTTTAACTAAAAATGTAATGAATTGATCCTCACCCTCTTTTATTCTTTTCTCTGTGTAGAAATTTGAAAGTCATTCATCAGTGTCATTTTAACTCACATAAAGTTCACAGACCAAAATTACTCTACTCGGCTTAATTATTTTATTTTTAAAAAAGAAATGATTCTATTTCCTCCTTGTAAACAAATGTGAAAATATCATCAGGCTTATCAGGATAAGATTTCAATCTGGCTGAAAGAATGCCACAATTCAGTATAAAGGAGATAATCAGGTCACATGCAGACTGAGGATGATGACTAGTCATCATTAGTCTATCATCACAGATGTTCACTGTAGTAAAGACAGCCACCCCTCCAAAGACATAGATACACATGTTTCAGACAATCCTGTATTTTTCTGAACATGGAAAACTGTGATTTTTAAAGTGCCATCATGGCTTTAAGACATTTCTCAAAAAACAGTTATTTATAACCTTATCATTTTTAAACAAAGGTAAATAATGAAGCAAGGCATTTTGATAAAAACAAAGTTCACTTGTTATAGAGATGGAAATGAGCAAGTGGTGTTATCTGTGACCTTCCAAGGCTTAGGGTAATTTAAGACAGCATGATGCCAACAGAAAAATTTGTCCAAAAAAGCAGTGGAACAGCACACAGTTCACAAAGAGGCTTGTGTCAAGGGCAATTTCTTTCCAAGTGCCTGAAAGTGGTCTCTGTGATTATATATATATATTACATATTATATTATATTTTATATATATATATATACATATATTATAACCTCAGGTGACATCCTTAAGAATGTTGATCATCTCCTTTGAAACAGCATGTCTCATTGGTTAGAAACTAGCCTAATGGTCTAAGCCAGCCTACCAATGAGCAATAGGGTTCCATTTGTCCACACTTGCCCAGCACTGGAGTCATGATCAGGAATCATCATGTCAGGTACTTTGATGTGGGTTGTGGGAATAGACTCAGGTACTTCTGCTTTTGAGGTAAGTGCTTTCCTGAATGAGCCATCCTCCCAGCTGAACATTGTATCTTTGGATATTCTAAGTTTCCTTAGATCCCAGAAGACCCAGGGATGGAAACCTATAGTGGCTACATGTGGTCTAGAAGCCTGTGAGTTTTTAGTGTGGTTGAGGCCAAATCTCTGAGATGTAGATTCTGGTATCTATCCATTATTCCAAGTGCTGGACAATGGCACTGTGGGGGATGCTAAGAAACTACTTTATGTAGCTTTAGCCTAAAACTGTTTTTGATATAATGCCTTCTGTTCGTTTTGCAATCTGGAGAGGAAGACTGCTCTGACCATGGTTCAGTTTCTATGGGCACAACTGAACCTCAGATTGTAACTGCCTCTGAAAGTAACATTTATGGAAGGAATACACTGCAGAGATGGTCCATGATTGAACGCCAGGGACTCAACCAGCAACTTTGTTTTTTTCTTCTTACTTTTATTGGTTATTACAGATATTCAGCTGTAGGAAAGGAAATGGACTAAACATATTTGACATCTTTTTTATTTGTAATATATATGCCATTTTATGTCTATGATGTATTTCATAATAACTCACTGCTCTTCATATTTTAGGAAAATAAGTTCAACGGATTCAAACAGTACTTTGCAAAGTGTAGCTCTTCCAGCACAGTACTTAGAGCATAACAAGCAATGATTTCCATCCCCGTGGTTTCACTCTCTATAGATTCAATTACTTGTGTTTAATCACAACTCCAAACTATTAAATGGAATGCTACAAGTAAAGAACTCACTATTTTAAAGATTTATTTTTGTTATCTTTTATTTATGGGTATGTATGTCCATGTGTTTATATGTGGCTGTGTATGTGTGTGGCTATGTGTATGAATGCACATACCTGTGGAGATCAGAAGCCTGCAGCAGATTCCTTAACTTGATCTCTTACTCCATCTACAGCAGACTTACATGATACACTAAAGCACACACACGTCTTCTTAAAAGCCTTCTTGCTCAGGATGTTTCCTCTGTCTACATGTGGTTCTGCCCTGTTCTTGCCATAGCTGGCTTCCTCAGTCTTGAGATTCCATGTTGAATCCACCTCTTACCTCCTGTCGTTGGCCATGCTCACAGGCAACTCTCTTCTTTTTCAAAGTTACAATTACTCCCTTCCTTTTCACCCCACGGATCACCCAATGTTGCTTACTTGTTCAACATCTGTCTCTGCTCAACCAGTTTCCAGCAGGGGCAGGGGAGGATCAATTTGTGTCACATTCATCAGTGTCACCCTTGCCAGGAGAATGTTCAACATACAGTAGACACTTGATAATAAAAATATCCAAGTAATGAGTATGAGGTGGTAATTACAGAATTATTAACATATTAGCATGTCTTAATGTAAAAAGCCTCTCTTAGTGCTTAGTGTATTTAATATACATATAATTTTATTATTAATTAAAGTCTGATCCAAATTTGCATGCTAATGAGATGGGCACTCTTATTTTTATATGAAGGATTAAATCTTGACTGAATGTTGAATACTATAGGACATAGAGCATCTTTAATGCTCTTCACAGTTGATCAACGTTTTCAATTTATAATCACTATTGCTGAGAATGTCACTTTACACAAATACATAGCACAAACTGGCAGAAATAGCATTAGGGCCATTTCAGAGACTGTTGGCAACTCTGTCCTAATCTCAAGTCAAACTTCATTTAATGATCTTTTAAAGGATATTCTTTTAGGAAATTAAAACAAAACCTTTCATAAGTAAGCATTCTAACAAAATGCCATCTGGACATAGTAACTTGAAGCAGACTGAGGAATAATGGGAGGCAGAAAATCTGTTTTCTGTAATTGAGCCATTATTTCTATGAAAGCAGAAAAGTTTTGTGTACAATAAAGACACTGTAGTTCATAACACAGAGCATGCTGGTATCTCATCATGGGTTTCATGCAGCCCCATCATTGGCATTGCATGACGTTAGGGTATGTGCAGAATCAAGTGCTCATGTTGTGAGTTCAGAAGTGAGGGGGCAGGGAAGTCACATGATGTAGCATGGTGAACAATGTCATAAGCATTTCAGATTCCTTATGTTTGGTTTTGAATTAACTTTTATTCGCTATACATCCAGAAACCTTTTACTGTTGACAACATATTTGAGCACTCAAACTCAGTGAATCATGTGGCATCATGGCCAACAATTTGAGAACCCAAGTCGCAGCCTCATAACCTCTGCTGCTAGTCATACTGCTTTGCAACACTTTAAACATAAAGGTGAATAAAATTAACAAATCCAAGGGTAGATTAAAACAAACAGGAAATCCAAATTCATAAAATACAAAACCAAACCTGAGTATAATAAAGAATCAATGACATGCAAAGGCAACTTTCAATGATAATAATTAAGGGAATTTTTTTTTTTAGTGATTTGTGAGGCATATCAGGGTCACATGCATCATCATGTTATCTTCATGTTTCATAATGTTCACTCAGCATACATTCAATAATAGATCATAGAATACATGTGTGCAGTCTCAATTGATCCTATGAAGCACAGTCAATAAATATACATGAGAACATTTAGATTAAGTTTTATTTTTACATAAATTGCAATGGTATAAAAAGTCACCTGCCTGGGGAAAAATGGGCCACGTTTAGATAAGATGGTGATGTTAGAAATAAAGAATGGCTTTCAGACTCATCTTGACCTGCAATCTGGAGATATGAGACACAAGTCTTACCATTTCCAAATTGTTGTCTCATCCTAGGTTTGATTGCTGCTTCTCTTAAAGTTATTCATGCAATAACACACAATACCTAGACATGAACGCTGTGAACTACAATAATGCCCAAACTGGCAAGACAGGCCCGTTAGTGCAACAGTGGTATAAATGTCATGGGGGAACCAGCCATTTTCTGATTGGATTTCAGACATTCCCCATTCCACAGGGGAACACGCAGGCCTCATACTATAAATCTGGCCAGGAAGCAGTGGCTGGGCAGTGCATAGGCACTAGGGAGAACCTACTAATGGCTTAAGGAACACTGTAAAAGCGTCATGGAGAGACTATAAGGGCAAAGGTTAGGAAGCACTGCTATAAAAGAATGCCTTCAGACCCATTGTACTTGTAAACCTACAGTTGCCTGCACAAGACATGGAAAAGATGAAGTCAGTCAAAATTCCAGGATAGGTGGGTTAAAGGGTTCATAAAGCCCTATTCCTAGCTGAGGAGCTATTGACCAATGGCTGACAAGGGAGGAAGAACCCGTTTTCTATAGAGGTGTGGCCAATGGTTGGTTGCTCATGCTCAAGGGGATGCTCCTATACTCGTGTGCATACAGGCAGCACTAATTGTACTGAATAGATTGTTTATAAAAAAAATAAAAAGACATGAATGTTGGAAGGGGATGTAGTGAGGGATCTGGAAAGAGCTGTAAAGGATGAGAAGGGAGTGGACATGATCAAAATACATTATTCTATATATGCATGAAATATATGTATATTATAGAAGAATAATGAATATATGGTTTTAAAAAATTCACGATTGATCCCCTTGAGAATACTAATTTACTGACTAAAGATACTACTAAACATTATTTCTAACTATGGTGACCCATGCTTAAGGCTGGGTCAAAATAAACTGACTGTGAAGTAAATTGAAAAAGAAAAAGAAGAAAGGAGTATGATACTTGGCTTGTGGGTATTTCTGAGAAACCATATCTGGCAGGAGACAAGTTGTGAAAACAGCATTTATCAGCATCAAAAGTAGACTCCAGGGGAGATCTGATATAGACACCATTATTTGGGCTCTCAGATGTTCAGAACTTGAAGCATAGTAGATTGCTATAAAAGATAAACGCTGGGATATGCCTCCTTTCATTTCCCCTACATGCTTTGGGGATCTTATCTAATTTCCTTTCTCTCTTTTAAGTAGGACTGTCTTGAATTTAGTGCTATTTGGCTTCTGAGAAGTCTTTATATTTAATCTGCAGGGACAAACAAACTTTCAAAATCCCTGCAAGAAAAAGTCTAAATATGAAATCTGGTCTTAAGGTTGTTATCAACCCAGAGCAATTGGTGACATTTGGAACATTGGGTCAGGAAGGTGATGGGAAAATGGCACTCAACTTTATTTCCTCTTTTTCTGTAACTGGTAATGTGCATGATTGCACCTCAGTATTGCTAAGATGATGAAAGTATAATGAATTTGTGGCTATATGGTGACTATTCAGGGTCAGTACTAAGCCTACATAACAGTGATTTGTTAACATACATGAAATTTAAGCTTTAATACTTTTGACTGTTGAAGAGATACACCATATAAACACTCCATGAGATGACTTGTCTGTCTCTTATGCAGTTCATGATCATAGCTTTATTATTTACATATTTAACGATATGTTTATATTATGTATGTAAGTAATTTGTTCACATGTATGTCTGTGCATAATATGTGTGTTTGATGCCTGTGAAATTCAGAGAGAGGGCTTCAGATACCCTGCTGCTGGAGTTACGTGCAGTTGTGAGCTACCATATGGGTGCTGGGAACATACCTTGTCTTCCGTAAGAACAAGTTCTCTTAACTTCTGTACCATCTCTCCATGCCCCTGAGTATAATTTTTAACAAATCATCTTCATAATTCAAAGGTATATCATATATTAATCAGTTACATATTATTCTTAAAACTAGTCCTTCACATAGGCATTAAAATAATACAGAAATAGTATATAGAGACATGGTTTATGTAGTCCTAGACCTCCCTATCTACTTAGGAAGGGAGATACATATGGATGGATAGATATATATGGTATAGATATGCACACATAAAATATGTAAGCAAAAAAAAAAAAAACCAAATTAATCCCATGAACTGTTCCAGACAAAGCTATACTACTACAAGACTCTAATAGTACAATCTAAGCCAGGTAGGGCTGTCAAGGAACACTTACAAGAGGAAATGACATCATATAGATGAGGAAAGGAAAACAACTAGCCAAAGACCAGCCTGTGGCAGGATGCAGTCTGTTAAGTCAGGTATGGACATTTTCTGAAATCATGATCTGAATGTTATCCTGTTGGATGAGGGGTAACTAGAGAGACCAGAAGGAGACAAGTCACACAGGGCCTTATGTTATAAACAGCAAGAACCACCTCTAATGTTTTCAACATGAGGGCCAGGTAATGTGATCTATGCTTTGGGAAGATCCTACCTGTGCAGTAGAGAGGAGCCTGAAGGGGTCAGAATGTATAGACACAGCCTGGGTAGAGTCTATTACAATTTCCTAGGGCACAAATGGGGTTTTAGACCAGGGAATATGAGAGTGGCCACTGGAAGAAGGGATTGAGGAATATTACTGTGGCAAAATGAACCAGATATGGGGAAAACTGAGAAGCAGGGGAGGAAGAGAGGGAGTGACAAGAGGTATCTTTCACACCATTCCATTTAAATTAAAAAAGGGAAATCATATTAGCACACAGAAAGGATGTAATTTGTTAGTTATTTGATCAAATAAAAAAGTTCAATGAATTCAGCTGGCATGAATGTGCTAGTTAGATTTTGTCAAATAGACACAAAAGTTACCAGGAAAGAGGGAACCTCAATTGAAGAACTGACCATATCACATTGGCCTGTGGACAAATACGTGGGGCATTTTCTTAATTGCCAATTGATGCATGAGGGCTCAGCCCACTGTGGGCAGTGCTATCCTTAGGCAAATATATATTATATACATACATATAATATATATAATATATAATATATATACATATAAAAAAAAAAAATAATATATATATAATATATATATATATATATATGTGATATGAGTGAGCAAGCAGCTTTTTTTCTGTGGGCTGTGCTTCAGTTCCTGTCTCCAAGTTCTTGCCTTGTGCTTCTGCCCTGGCTTCCCCAGACTGTAACCTGAATGCTGAAACAAAGCCTGTTCTCCTCCAGTTTTATTTGTCATAATATTCATCAATGCAACAGAGAAGCAAACCAGGACATGCATGGAAGCCAGCACACTTGTTTATAATAGCTCTGTGAAAAATGACAAGCACTGATGCTATTGTTTGAAATTGTAATATATATGGTGATGTTTTATTTGTGCTGAAATGTGATTTTTATTTGTATGTTAATAAATAAATTTGCCTAGGGATCAGAGTTAAAAGCAAGCCATTTAGCAGAAGTCTGGCGGTGGTGGCACACGCCCTTAATCTGATCACATGGCAGGCAGAATCTGTGTTGTCAAGGACACAGCCAAGTGGTGACATGAACTTTTAATCCCAGTACCAACCATAGAGACCTGGAGGTCTGTATAGACAGGCAGTGACCAGGAGGTCAGGTGGTTGGGTTTAGAGCTAATGAGAAGGTATAACAGAAAGGCAATAAAAAGACATTCACACAGGAAGAAGGTCTCTCTCAGGGGAAGGATGACAGTGACTGGTAAGCTAAAGGCAATTCGCTAGGTCTCTGATCACTTGGTCTTTTAACTCTGTATCTGGCTCTGTGCTTCTTATTTAATAAGACCATTTAGAATTTCACCTACAAATATAAGTTTCTTTAACAAAAGTTTTCCTTCAATCAATCAGTCACCAAGATAAATATCTTGGAATCAAATATCAACACCCAATCAACTGGCAAAAGGATTCTCATTAATGGAACTCAAATGTTCAAAAACAAAAGACAGGCAGAAATTCCTTTATGAAGTAAAAATATCCGAGTGGATAAAAATTAAAAATGTGTTCTTTCAGACAGAATAAATTATAATTGAAATAATTAGTGAAAAGTAACAAATCACTCAATTTCAAAAACTTAACCATTGATATGCTTTTCTTTTTTAAAGAAATTTATAAAGAATATTTTTCTTTTTCTTTATATGTACCAATGTGCCTGACCATGTTGCATGTGCACGTGTGCAGGTACTCACCAAGGCCAGAAGAGGGTATTGGATCCCCTAAGCTACAGTTAGTAGAGGTGAGTTTCTTCACATGGGTGCTGGAAGCTAAACTCAGGTTCTCTGAAAGGGCAAAAATGTTTCTTACCCAACAAGCCATCTCTCCAGCCCCTGTGAAACTTTCCTTAAGTTTTGAGACACTTATAAGACAGTATGGGTTGGTCCAGTCATTGCTGTGGGATATCGTTCTGTATGCTGTGAATGCATGTTACTTTGATTGGTTGGTAAATAAAATGCTGATTGGCCAGTAGCCAGGCAGCAAGTATAGGCTGGGTAAGTAGATGGGGAGAATTCTGGGAATAGAAAAGACTGAGTCAAGGGTCACCAGCCAGACACAGAGGAAGCAAGATGTTAAGGCAGAACCGAGAAAAGGTACCAAGCCACATGGCTAAACATAGATAAGAATTATATTTAAGTGTAAGAGCTAGTCAATAATAAGCCTGAGCTAATGGTCATATAGTTCGTAATTAATATAAGCCTCTGTGTGTTTATTTGGGTCTGAGTGGCTGCTGGCCTGTTCAGGACCAGACAAAACTTTCAGCTACAATACATCAAAGGTATGGTTTTTGTGGTGGCATCATTGGGAGGACATTTTGGAAATGGGACTTTGTAGGTAATCTTATGTGATTGAGGGTATGACCATGATGGAGGTTTGGGAATTCTGGTCCAAGTTTTCCCATTGCTTTGTGGCCATGAGGTTATCAATTTGTTCTGCAAGGTCATGCATCTGGAATCCCTACCATAGACTTAAGCAATAGGTACTCCCAATCTTGGACCAGTATCTTTATAACAAGGAGCAAGTGAGCATTTTCTAGTTATCATTGGTTATCTCAGTTCTCTTGTCAATGTGATGGAAATCTGACAAATGTAGATAAGTACAAGGCTCATTGTGAGTATCAGGGTAAACACATGGAAGGCAATCACCATCACCAATTTACCATTTGGAAAAAGCTCTTTCATATAATATTTCATTTGATAACAAGCAAAGAAAGATGAGATCAATTTTGAGCAAGAGACATGAGGTCATATGTTTAAATGATGACTCAGTGATTGTCAGTCAGTACTGTACATCATTTCTTTTGAGCCACTTCAAAGAAATGTAAAGAAACATGTTGTTTAGACATTTCCTCCAGGTTGGACACCACCATTTTTATCCTGAATCACAGAGGCTGTGATCACCCATACCAGATGGTCACAAAACCATTCCTTTGTGGAGAAAGGTTCCCAAGGGACTTCACACTTCCTGGACATTGCAGCTTTCTTTAAGTCACCCCAGTAAGCTCATTGGTGTAAATGGACAAATCTCTCCTGCCCGCCTGTTCCTGAATAACCAGTCAGAGTCATAGTACTAATAACCAACTGTTTGGTCTATTGTAGTGGGTAGCTATTCCAGCTTGGTTCTGGAAGTTCCAACCCCCATTGAGACTCTGGCAACTGTCACGCCTATGAGGCGGGGCCAAGGGAGGTGTCTGGAGACCCGAGACCTGGATGGGCAAGTGCTCTCTCTGTTCCTGGACCCTGGACGGTGGAGGTTGACTGAGCAGAGCTCCAGAGAACACCACTGGATTGCGATACACCTTCCCCCAGACCCCCGCAACCTATCTATTCCTTCATTTGTAAGTCATCCACTAAATAAATCTTCCTTTTAACTACGTGGAGTGGCCTTTATAATTTCCCCAATAGTCTATGGCTCAGGCTTCCTGCTAGCTAGCTCTTTCATCTTAAATTAACCCATTACTATTAAACTATGTTTAGCCATGTGGCCGTGGTGACTGGTCTGCTGGCACCTTGCTCCTTGGCTAGCTGGACAGTGTCTCCCTGACTCTGCCTTTATTCTCCCTGTATCTTTAATTGGATTTCCTGACTGGCTATAACATGTCTTGCTATAGGCCAGAGCAGCTTTTTTATTAACCAGTGGTAGCAACACATATTCACAGCATACAGAAAGACCATTCCACAGCACATTGGTTCACCACACTAGACATGGATGGAATCTTCAGTGATGAATCAGCACCCTCCGTATTGAATAAATAGATATTTTTACATCTCCTGAAGAAAAGTCTGGGAAAAAAAAGATTTTTTACAATAATATATTTTATAATAAGCACAGAGAGTTCTAAAACTTCCCTGCCTTTCTTTATCCTTGCCTTTATGATCAATTATGCAAACAATGGTATAATTCATTGATTATGTTAACATGTACACATTTGTTGTATGGCTTCTGTTTTCTCCAAACTGAAACAGTCTGTCCTGGAGGGATGAGGGGTATTCACAAGAGTCAGAAGGCTAACAAGACATACATGTCTCAAGAATCTCATAAAGTGACAAGCTTTACAGGGTCCATTCCCAAGGTTACAAAACTAGTAAACAGTCATCTGGAAGAGGAGCCTCATCAAAGGAGCTGACTATGAGCTGGGCAGGGAGTGGGAGGGATGAGTCTTTCCTGAGCTGTCACTCCCGTGGAGTGGGCTTTTCAATAGCTATTTCCAAGTCACTCATGCACATGTATGTGACCCCAGTAAATTCATTAATTCCCAAGGTAGACCCAGGTAGAATCATTTCATTGGTCTGTGAACAGTACCATATCTGGGGTGGAGAGACATAAATGTCTCATTGGGAAAAGTCACACAACAATATACCATCAGAAGTAAACACATCGTGTGAGACTTAGAGAAACCAGAGCTGGCTGGAGAGTCTGCATCCATTATGAGCTAACCGAAAGACAATCTCAAAGTGAAGATTCTGGCCAAGTGGGAAATCTTCAGCTTCCATCTGTCATTTCTAGTTCTATTTCTTACTACTGTCATGCTGTATCCTGGCAACTGAACTACCACTTTTGAAAATAAACCTTGACTTGAGCCCTACAATAATAGTTAATTGGAATGGAGATTCCAGAAATGCTGAGAAAAAGGAGGAAATAAAAAGAAAAAACATATGTGATAATATATGAATCAAATTTCTCAGTGAATTAAAAAAAGATGCACCAACATGGGAAATTCATAATGACAAAAATAGACTAAAGAGCCTTGCACTTGCCTAACCATTGTTCATTGTCATCCATACCAAGTAGCTAGAAATCATGTGGTTTCTCCATCATTTGCCAGTCACCATGCACTTTAATTTTATTTTTCACTTGAAACCATCTTAAAAAAAAAAAACATCAAAGCAAGTTGAAAAAGGAACCCCAGAAATTCAGTCACTATTTTCTTACTTGTGCCTTCAAAAGAGAAGAAACAGAAGAGACCCACTTATTTTCTAGCACCAGCTATCCCTAAAAACACTGTGCCAAAGTCATGGGAAAAGTCGTAATTTTCAATATTCTGTAAGTCCACCAAAAGTGGAGGAGATAAGCAAGCCAATGAGACATTGTGAACACTGTAGAACATAGTACACATGGAAAGTCAGTCTATAAAGAGAATTCTGCACTTCTACAAATGGAAGAGAAATAGCAGGCAGGATCTAAATTGAAGCCATGAATTCTACAGATGGGAAAAGGGGAACACATAAATCCTGGTTGGGGTTTTAATAGCTTTTGCCCCAGAAATAGGTAGCAAGTACCTATCTGCAACTTTTCATTCCTAAGAGTAAATTTTCATTTCCCCAAAAGTGGGGCACTTCTCCTATCCAATGGGTTTCTCTGCACCTGCTATTCAACAAAGAGCAGAGAGGATTGGTTAGAGATTCTAGTCCATTGTGAGCCACCAGATGTGTTCTGGGAACCGAACCCAGGTCCTCTTGAAGACCATCAAGCATTCTTAACCACTGAGACACCTCTCCAGTCCCAGATCACCATCATTATTTAAAGAAAGCTCATTGTATGGGTGTAAGGAAATAAATATGTGAATTTTAATATTCAGATACTATCTTTGACAGTACCAATTTATGAAAATAAATAATATGAAAATTAACAAAATGTGAAATTCTTAACTAAATCCATTGTATTCTGTTTAAATTACATAACCACAGTGTGG
This sequence comes from Peromyscus leucopus, assembly GCF_004664715.2. Taxonomy (NCBI): domain Eukaryota; kingdom Metazoa; phylum Chordata; class Mammalia; order Rodentia; family Cricetidae; genus Peromyscus; species Peromyscus leucopus. The sequence continues at coordinate 94,003,427 of NC_051065.1, forward strand.
CCATCATTTTTAAGTTAAGCAGTAATCTGAGAAACAAATACCTGAGAGCAGTTGAAAGCTATGTAAATAATCCTATAGCTAATGAGGCTTGTTTAAAACAGTAAACTGAAAATTGAAGCCAAATATACAAGAGGGCAAATAGAATTTCCACCGAGCAACATTAAGTTCTCCCTCACAAATCTTTATGCAGCTTCATTTAGAGGAAGAGAGGGAATGTTTGTAGCTGTCTGTGATGTAAGAGTGAGACAGTGAGACTCCAACATGATGTTGTGTCTCCTGTCTCTAAAATTCAACAACTGTCACCAGCCTCATTCTGTCATTACCAGGGTGCCCTTCATTCATGTTCCCTGCTTGTCTCCTGTTCAGAGAGCTTACAAGAGAAAGTTCCTGTGATATAGGTGTTAAGGCATTAAAAAAAGAAAAGAAAACATTACAGAGCAAAGGGGAAGGGTGCCATAGCACAGTCCCATGGGGATACAAGAGGGCTACTGACATAACTATGCATGAGGGAGCCTTGTGAAAGACAAGATGGGTACAGATGACAGCAATGCATGGCCACGGTCTGTAGAGAGCTGCTTGCAAATGCGCCTCAAAGATGGCGTTGGCTTCCGCCTTCCACCCTCCCGATGGTGAGCCCTCTCTGTGATAAACAACTCCTTATTTGGCTAAGGCTAAGGATTTGGCTTACTTCCACACACCTGGACCTATCTGCAGTACCCACGTGGCAGATTGGGGTTGGCTGCCCAGAAGCTATTTAGGTTGTGGGTTGGCTTTCCCCCGGGGTCAGAAGTCAGAAGATTGTTTCAAGGTTCCTGAATAAACTGCTTGGAGAAGAGCCTGGTGTTGCGTCTTCCTTGCTGGTCGAGGCAGATGCGACAATGGTCAGACTGCAGGAAGGAGTCTGATACATGGGCATTGACACATGGAAAATGAGTGGAAAAGACAAAAGAAAAACACACCATTATCTATTGTCTGGTTTGCTTATCAAAGAAACTAAGTCAAAATCAGAAAAATATGGCTTGGGGATGAGTCAATAGTTAAATGCTTGTTGGGAAACACTGAAGATTTGAGTTCAATGCCTAAAATCCATGTAGAAGAGCTAGGTGTTGTGGTATGTGCAGGTATCCCCCACTTTAAAAGGTGGAGATAGGTCGATCCCTAGGGCATGTTGGCCAGCCAGACTAAAAGGAAAGTTCCAGGCCAGTTAGTTAGACCCATCTTCAAAGTAAGATGGGCAGCTTCCTTAAGGAAAGACACATAGGGTTGTTGTCTGGTCTCTATACCCAGAAGCACATGTGTACATGCATGAGCACATACATGCACAGGCACCCCATGCCCATTGGGATTTACAATGTAGAGATTCATGTTTGATTAACAATCAAAATGCCAGTGATTTGATGAACTGTTTAATAATGAAATTAGTGAAATAGGAGATAATTTTTAAAAAAGAGAAAGAGTATATACATACATACATCAATGTGTGTGTGTGTGTGTGTGTGTGTGTGTGTGTGTGTGTATGTGTGTGTGTTTGTCTATCCAGACCTATTCTGAAGTCTAGAACTTAATGACAAGTGGGAATCTCCATTCACATTTGCCACACAGAACTGCAGACACGAGGAAATATCACCACCTTCCCATGTCATAAAAATTATGCCAATATTTGTTCAGGTGTTCAGCCCTAATACCAAGTTGGAGCCTGTAAAACATAATTCACTTCATCAGTAGTAAGTCTTGTCAGCAATATCTGCCTGCTTCCCTGCCTTCTCGCCTTGCTCCTGATACCCTAGGTCTGCCATACTCCATCTCTTGTGGAACAATGCACTTGCCTCTCTCATAGCCCTGTCTACTTCTCCCATTGCACTCCCAAGGAGAGGAGGTCAAGGCAGACATTCAAAGCAAAGAATCTACTCAAGAATGTGGAAAAGAGGAGGAGTGCAGGACTGTGTGGAGAGACAACTTAAGTCTGTGAAGATGACGGAGGAGAACAACTCACACTGAGTGGCTTAGGAATTTTCCTGTGAGCAATAAAGTCTCACAGCTTCAGATAAACTCGTATTGTATGTCACCTCAGCTTACATGCCTGATAAGAGGAACTAGTCAGATCAAGGTCAAAACTGACCCAATGAGACTCATGGTGTGGGACTCCTTTTTCAGAAATGGTCCTGTTGAACTGGGGTGGGAGAGGACTAAGTCTTTATAACCTGGAAGAGACTTATGGAGTGCTAGAGCAATGGCATGATTCTGTCAAAGGCAGACTTCTGGGTCAGAGGTTAATTCCTGGACACTGATATCCAGCTGTGCATCAAGGTGGAGAACAGGTCCTTCAGGCATCATGGGAAATTTGGGTGGATGATGACATCACTCAGTACAGGCATCATGTTTACATGAGAGCATGACACATCTGCAAAGAAATTCTTTGTTCAGAATAACTGAAGGTGCATGTACAGAACAAGAAATCTATAGGGTTGCATGCAGGAGTAAGGTGGGGTTTCTTCTGTACTAGGATAAAGAAAAGAAGGTTGACTCTGAAATGCTTATGGACCCATTCTTTCTTTCCCTATTACTACAATCTTTATGATGATTGTCATAAATGAAAAAAAATTATATTTAATTCTAGTACCCAACAAAGAGACAATAGCAGTCAATTTCCCAAGTTTGATGAAAGAATTTATGGCCAAACTGTAGCTAATAACTACATAAAGTAAATGACTAAATGCTCTCCCTAACTTCAGAAACACAAGAAGGAAAATCGCACGCACCACTCTCACCATTATTATACTGGAAACCAGAGCCAGGCATTGTGGTGCACACTTTTAATGCCAGCACTTGCTAGACAGAGACAGGCAGAGCTCTGTGATTTGAGGATAGGCTTTGATCTACACAGAGGGTTCCAGACCATCCAGAGCTACATAGTAAGATGTTTTCTCAAACATACACACACACACACACACACACACACACACACACACAAACACCACCACCAACAAACCAAAACCCAAATAATGAAAATTCTATGTAGTCAAACAAGAAAAAGAAAACAATATAGAATTTATTATATATAAAATAAATAAAACTATCTTTGTTCAAAGACAACATGGCAGTCAAAGATCACTGCTAAAATAATAATAATCTGCTAAAAATGACACATGAAATATATTAATAAATAAGTTTAGTGACAGATTACAAGAACAAGTCACTAGCACAAACAATTTTCCACAGAAAGCTAAAAATTATATTTGTGTGTAATACAAATGAAGAATTTTATAATTAAAAAATAATTAGAAGCAAGCAACAGTCTATGTCTTTTCAAGAAGTACTTAGGAAAAATGTCAGTAAAATACATCCAAAATATGCATGTTAAAAACAACAAAGTTGATCCAATAATTGAGATGATAAATGTTTCATTCATGAAATGTGTCTCAATGAATTTAATGTATCAGGTCTTCATCACTAGTTCCCGAGATTCCATATAATCCCAATCTCTGAGTCACAGGATCTTTCTTTATTCCTTTTGGAATTTACAATTGATGTAAAAATTCAAGTAGAAGATCAAAACAACTTGAAAACTAAAATAATTTTGAAAGAAGAACAATTCTGTTTCAGCATTTATTATATTGGTAAAATAATTAGTGCAGTGTGATATAAGCAAAAGCATAAGCGTCAAGATCAATTGATCAAAACAGATTTCAAAACAAAATTGTGTGTGTGTGTGTGTGTGTGTGTGTGTGTGTGTGTGATATTTAAAGATGAAAGGATGGTCTTTGTGGAACATTGCCTTCAAGACAAGACAAGGCTGTAGCACTCTTGAATTCTTCAGTAACTATGATGACTTTCACAGGAAGTACATAGGACTAGACCTTTCCATCATTCCCTCATGGAGTGGAGCTAGAGGACATGCAAGGTCTTGCCCACTCCTTATGTATCTGCAGGCAGTTAATGGCTGCTGGGTAGAGAGGGGCATTCTCTTCAGTGGTATAGTAGTAGTTTGAGTCAGTATCCCCCATACACTCAGATGTTTGATGGTGGTGCTTAGTTGGTAGTGCTGTTTGGAGGGGCTTGTTGGATAAAGGACATCACTGCATGTGGGCTTTTGGAGTTTAAATACGTGATCATGTCATTTCATTTCTTTTGTTTTCTCTCTGCTTTGTATTTGCAATTCAAGCTGTGAGCTCTCAGCATCCTGCCCTACCCCCCAACCCCGCCATGATGCTTATCCATTGCCTCTGACCTACCATTATGGACTTTAACTCTCTGGATCAAATAAAAAACAAACAAACTCTTCTCTAAGTTGTCTTTGGTCATAGTGCATTATCCCAGCAATAGAAAAGTAAGAAACATAGGCTATGTTTCCAATGTCCTGTCTAAATGCCTCACCACATCAATATGAGTTGACCTAATTAAACCCATTGGTTAAACATTTTAAAAGCCATGGAAATAGGTGAGGGTCACCTAGGAAGATCAGAAGGCAAATGTGATCAAATACAGTACATGCATGTATGAAAATATCATAAGAAACATAGTTATCTATAATTAATATATGCTACTAAAAGCTTTAAAAGAGGAAATAAATGATTCTGGCACAAACGCATAGACTGATGCCTTGAACCCTGTCTTTCTTGTAATAATTTAAATATTGGCTTAAAATGAATTAAAATGACAAACTGAAAGTTGTACAAATAAACCCATAGAACAAAACTGATGTTGCCTTGAGTTATGTAACTGTTTCTAAACACACAACCAAAATAATCAATAAAGTTAAAATTGATAAATAAAAACCTGTTTCCTTTGAAAACACAGTAAAAAAAAAAAAAAGCAAGATTAGGTGGCATTTTCTCCTTGCAGGTTCCTTGGGAGTCAGAATGGCTTCCAGACCAAAAACAGACTGTGCAAAAATAGTATAAGCCAGTGACTAACTTGCGGCCATTCGCGCTCAATGAATAATCCTCAAAAGGCAGTTTAGTACTGGAACTGCTACTGGCTTAGCCAAGTGCTATTCAAGGCTACACTACAGACAGTCCAAGGCCTTCATCATCCAGCATTTCCTGCCTCCAGTTTCTGCCCCTCCTCCCTATGCTCCTTCCCATTTCATACATTTAACCTCCAATAGGTGTTTTGAATATCTGCCTCCAGGGAACACAGTAGGTAATGACTCACTGCCTGTATGTTTGGGCAAGAATTTGCAGACACATTGCCTGTGAGAAAAATGTTCAGACGTACCTTAAATTATACCCATCAGCATTGCAATTGCAAACACAATGCTTTATATGTGAAGTGGCCAGTTAACTGTGCTTTCTATGAAAAAGCAAAGTTGATATCACAGAGTATAGTGAATCTCTAATGGGGTTGAGAGTGGCAAGCAACTACTTGAGAAATCTGAAAACTGTTTCAATGTTGCAAGTTTGCATTATCATCTTATAATCTTTGATAGCAAAAGAATGCTTTACAAATGTAGGAGCACAGGAAATACAGTCACCAGACTGGAGAGTGTAATTTCCTACTAATATTTTCAGCTTCCATTTTCACAGAACAATATTGTATTATTTAGAGTTCACATGGTAGCATTGTGCTTTTTAAAGCCAAGTGGGACAGCTGTTACTTCAATAAAAGATGTTAAAAGCATCAGCATTTTTCTTGTTTAAATATATAATGAAATCACTACTCATTCAATGTAAGCACTTTAATTTTTTTTTTAAGAAACTTTGCCAACTTTCAAGGAACTAATATACTGTTTGAACACAGACTAGTACTTAAATTCAATAAGCCTTAAAACAACTAATGATGCATGAAGACAGCTGAAATGTAGAAGTGTATGAATTCATTTGCTGGGAGCAACCTAAACTGTTTCCAAACAGAAAAAAAAAAGTTCAAAATTAAGATGAGGAAATATGTTTGAATATGTAAAAGTCGTGTATTTTGAGAAAAGAGTGATTTAACAAACAATTACAGGAAATCATAAATTTGACCTTAACTCACAATAAACATGACTTTTGTTCTTTCAGGAGATGGAAAGAGGGGTTAAATAAAATGTTTTTGTTGGAAGAGACAGATGAGAAAGTTAGAGGGTAAAATCACGAGTCTGAAGATAAGAGAAAAAAAAGGAAACAAGAGGAAAAGTATTCTAAGTCTTGTAGAATAAGAAAATCAAGACATATTTACATAAAGATTTCCTTGAGAAAAAATTTATTAGAATGATGACAAAAAAGAGCTGGCTTGGAGAGCTGAGGAAAGGTGACTGAGGAGATCTGAGGACAGACTGAAGACACACTAAGGAGCTAGTTTTGGAGGAGGAGAAGCAGAAGAAGTGGAGAATTGGGGTGGGGAAAATGGGAAAGATGAAGAGGAAGAAGAGGAAGGAGAGAAAGAAGAGGAAGAAAATGAAGGAGGAGGAGGACTACTATAAAATGTATACTTGGACTTGCAACCTGTTCAGAGCTAAGATACAGATAAGAGTGGTGAGGTAGATCATTGAATCTACTCTGAGAAAAAAGATAAAGTAATAGGATAAATGGGTAGATCATTGAATCTACTCTAAAAACAAAAAAGGGGAAGATATAGAAATGACAAAAGGTAGATTATTGAATCTATTATGAAAAGAAAAAAGAGAGAATATAGATATGGTAAGATCAAAGGGAGATTATTGAATATACTTTTAAAAAGGAACTACTTGTTTTACATAGGATAAGTAATGAAAATTTTTTGTCTGAGTTTGTCAAATGTTACTGGACTGGACATTGTTAATATACATATAATGGAGTTTTTGTCTGAATCTGTCTAATGATAATGAACTAGACATTGTTAATGTAATTCTTGACTGTATATATTGTATATACTTATTGGATCTAGTTTTCTTGTATTAGTTATAAGCTTTTTTAAATTTTAGACAATGAAGGGGAAATGTGGTGATATTGTGTTCCCAAAATATTGTGCACTCTAATAAACTTATCTGGGGTCAGAGAACAGAACAGTCACAATATTAAACATAGAGGTTAGACAGTGGTAGCACATGACTTTAATCCTAGCATTCCAGAGATCCACCTGGATCTCTGTGAGTTCAAAGCCACACTGGAAACAGCCAAGCATGGTGACTCACACCTTTAATCCCAGGAAGTGATGGCAGAAAGCAGAAAAGTATATAAGTCATGAAAACCAGGAACTAGAGCTGGTTAAGCTTTTAGGCTTTTGAGCAGCAGTTCAGCTGAGATCCATTTGGATGAGGATTTAGAGGCTTCTAGTCTGAGGAAACAGGATCAGCTGAGGAACTGGCAAGGTGAGGTAGCTTGTTTTGTTTCTTTGATCATTCAGCATTCACCACAATACCTAGCTCCACGTTTGTTCTTATTAATAAGACCATTTAAGATTCGTGCTACAGAGTGGCACTTGAGTTGATCCCATCTCAGAGTTTCACAGAATGTCTAGTATAACCTATCTACTGGGAAAAATAAACAAAATGTAATGTCAGTTCAAGAATACTTTTGTGACTAGGATACTAGAGATTTCAAGCAGGAGGAAGGGGTGAGATTTAGAAGTCACTTCTTCCATGACATGCATGATAATTTTCCAGAAAAGGACTCAGCTTGTTAAGAATAGGCAAAGCCAGAGGTAAGCTCAGAAAACTGGTCACAGGGTCTGGAGACACAGATGACATGGGATGATGTGTTGAACATGTAGTGTTCTGTTTGTTCAGAATATCAGGGAGGTTCAAGTCACTTGGGGAAGTATAGGACACCAGCAGAATTTAGCCTGCATTCATTCTTCCTCTCCTATTCTTTTTAGCAAATGTTCTAAATTATTTCCTCCCTCTTCATCTTCATCCTTTCACTTTTAGCAGTGAAAATCAAGTTTCCTGTGCATAATGCCTATATATATGCCTTCTGAAACATTGACCAACATCTCTCCTCCACGTACCCTGTTAATTGTTTCCAAACTTGGTATTTTCTTGAAATACAAACCCACTCCTTTCTTGTGTTCATTTAAAAGCTTTTCTGTGCACTCAAAAACATTTTCTCATGAAAAACAGAAATTCCAAATAGGTGCAACACTCTATTGCATAGCTTTAGCTTCCTCTGTGTCCATCAATAATTTAGAGTATTAACTCTATAACATGTCATCTGAAGCTACATTTAGGAATAGTCAGTCACATCTACCTAGCTAAAGAGGTTGATAGGAGCAGGAAGGAAGTTAATGTTAATACCACATGGACAACCTACATGAAAAAGGCATGCCTACATGATCATTTTAAACTCATTGTTCTTTGAAAACCATTGTCCATCTTAACTTATGCATACTCACCTCATTTTAGTTCTTAAGTATGCAGAAAGTAGTCAAATACAATCCTCTTTAAAATAATCTACCCCCATGAATTAAGTTAAACTGCAAATTCCATCATTTTGCTCTTTTCATCTCTCATTTAAATTGAATCACAAAAGAAAACCATTCATTGCTGTGGGAATTCAACTGTTCAGTGTACGAATGATACATTTTATTATGTTTCTAGGCCTTCTATCAAGCACCTTGTCTTTTTCAATAGAATGCAAAAAATACAGAAAAGAGAAGAACATAAAATCCACTCTGTGAGGGAAACAATATAAGAGAAATTTAATTACTTGAAAGTGGAAGATAAGTACAGGAATGTCCATAAAAACTGCACAAATAAGTGCAAATGAAATGGAACAAGAGAAGTGCCAGTAAATCACATATTTTATTGGTGCTTCATATGTAATATTAAATTTACACAGAATTTGTTTTCCTATAGCTCTTCTAAATGTTTCAAAGCCATTATCTCATTTCATTTCATTTTACTGGCATTAAAAGATAATTTCTGGTTTCCTTGTTTTGCACATTAAAAAGAGAAATAATCTTTTATTTTCTAACTATATTCTAAGTACTTACCCTCATACCCACAGATAAGTGCAGTTCTCGCCCCTTATCAAAGAAGCTTCTTTTTGCAATGGATGATGACATTACAGAAAGCAACAGTTTGTCCAGTTGTGGAAAACAACTAACTGTAGAATGAACAATTGATAATCTTCAATACAACCTCTATGTCTGTGATTCAGGGAACATTTTAGAGGGGGGAGCAGAAAGATTGTAAGGACACCAACCCAAGCTCTGGAGTTCCAGAGTGAATGCAAATGGGAGTGGAGCTAAGCACCAGTGTCTATCTTTTTCAGCCTCCTTGTTGAATATGTAATACAATTTGACCAGATGCTTCATCCCTTTGCTGCCATGATAGTCTTAGCCTTCAAAGTGTGAGCCAGAAGAGCCACTTCTTTCCTCAAGTGTTTTGTCAGGGATTTTGTAACAGCAATCAGAAAAACAACTAAGCTTTTCTCTGTATGACTTTTCCATGGCCTCCAAATGATCTAGTCCTGTGTGATCAGACCCAAACAAATGTTGGTCAATACCACATCATAAAATAATTAATAATAATAATACCCAGCACTCACCATTCATATTCTGTCTCCAATTAATCGTAATTTAGAATGGAAGAGTTTTCTTTCTTCTTTTTCTTTTTCTTTTTCTTTTTCTTTCTTTCTTTCTTTCTTTCTTTCTTTTTCTTTCTTTCTTTCTTTCTTTCTTTCTTTCTTTCTTTCTTTCTTTCTCTCTCTCTCTCTCTCTCTCTCTCTCTCTCTCTCTCTCTCTCTTTCTTTCCTTCCTTCCTTCCTTCTTTCTTTCTTTCTTTTTTCCTTTCTTTTCTTTTTTTTTGGGAGGGGAGCGTTCAAGACTGGGCTTCTCTATGTAGCTTTGTGCCTTTTCTGGATCTTGCTCTGTAGACCAGGCTGGCCTCCAACTCAGAAAGATCTGCCTGGCTCTGCCTCCTAGGTGCTGGGATTAAAGGCATGAGCCACCATCGCCCGGCATTATTTTTATTTTTAAATTAGCAGTTATCAGAATTTATAGAATTTACTACTTGATCTCTTGTTCTCCTGCCTAAGGTTCAGTGAGTTCAGTGAGCACCCATCAATATGCTTTGAAGAACTATAGTTGCTTCCTTTATGACATCCTACTTAGCTAATGGAATTCACTTGAGGATGGCCAACTCCTCCTAATCCCCAGAGACAGCAGTCTCATCCACAAGCAGGAATCCATTTCCAATATCATGGGAGCTGATACTTCAGAACAGCTTCTTATGTTTTCAATTTTAGAAACACTATTCTGACACTAGTAAGTAGAGGTCACACTTAGGGCAAATGAGATTCTGCAGAAGAAGCCAGTTTTTTTCTAAGAGTCACATCCTACCACAGTGGAAGTGCACATATCTAGAATATACTTGCCTGGACCTTAGAAAAGAGGTGAGGATAGGAGATTATGAGTCAGGAAGGCCCATTGTGAAAGTCTGCTTGATTCAAACCATGTGTTGGTCTGAATAAGAATGGTCTCCATAGACTCATATATTTGAATGCTTGATCACCGGGAATTTCTGAATGATAAGGAGTTATGGCCTTGATGGAGTAGGTGTAGCTTTGTTGGAGTAGGTGTGTCACTAGCAGTGGGCTTTGATGTTTTAAAAGACCATGCCAGGATCAAAAACTTTCTCTATGTCTTCTACCTGTGAATCAGGATGTAGCTCTAAGCTATTTTTTCTGCACCATGCCTGCCGGACTGCTGCCATGATCTCTGTCATGCTTCCCACCATGATGATAGTGAACTTACCTCTGAAACTGTAAGCAATTCCCAATTAAATGCTTTCTTTTATAAGAGTTGCCTTGGTCTTGTGTCTCTTCACAACAATACAATAGTGAATAAGACACTCCAAAAGAGAAAGGGCCATGCCATCTTTCACATGAGCACATTTCGGGCCCATGGTCAGGACAAGAGACCTTACAGCCTTTGTTTCTCTCATAATAATCAAGCCTCTCAACTTTATAAAACACTTGATACAAAACAGCATTCACTTTCTACATTTGCATGACAGTTACCACAGCCCACATCTTCAAGAGTTTTCTCTCAGGCTTTATTTGATGAAGTAAATGGCATTCAACAAAACCTGGACTGAACAAAAGATCCAGATTTGAATTTGTCTGTGCACATGCAACTACCTTGGAAAGAACTCCATGTGTTGTCCAAAAACACATATGGGCCATTTGTTCATTGAGATCACATGATCATTTCTCATTCAGTGCTCATGCTCATTCAATTCCACATCCTGAACTTATTCCTTCTAAGGAAAGCATGGTATTATTACGCTGTTCCACAGAGTGCATTTTTACCATGGCTATTGACCTCTATCTAAGATGTTGCTTGCTTCATGACATATGGAATAAAACACATTTTCATAATAATTACTACCATAACCCTGTGGAAAAATAACTTACATATAGTTTATAAAATGAAAAGGTATGCTAATGTGACATTAACACTGTGAATTTGAGGTTCCTTTTGGTTCAGTGATGCTAAACAATTTTAAGAAAAAAAAAGCCATATTAATAGTGATTTCACCTTCTCTGTCCTTATACTTTTTATTTGTCCCAAAGATATATCAACCTAATACCTCCAAATCTTTGTTATATTCAGTGTAATGATGGGAGATTAACATTTCTGTAGCCTTTAGGATAGCCTATATATTATTCAATTCTTCAATTCTATTTTTAATGGAGCTTACTATATGCCTTTCAGCACAAGGCAAGCATAGCTGTGGGGGAATCCTCCCACCCCCCCTGAGTGCAAGAAGAAGGTTCTTTTCCAATTTTCATTGGTATTCCAGGAAAGGGCTTGGTCTTTGTGATTAAAGGCAAGTCTTATATAAGATCACACATATATATACACACACACACACACACACACACACACACACACATATGTATGTGTGTGTGTGTTTTAGTGTGTTTATGTTTGAATGCATGTTTGTGTGTCTCTATATGTATACAGCATTTTAATACACACAAACATAAACCAGAAAAGAGGAAGCATATCTGGAATTTTATATTAAGCTATAAAATATTTTTAATATGTACATCTCAGAACAGACACACAGAGCATTGGCTGCGGTTTGCTAAAACCTGACCCAGGAGCTGTCTAGGAGAGCTCTCATTTCTTCTAATGTTCTAATCCTATGTGTCCAGGGTGTAAACATTAGTAACAAGAGACTGAGAATATACAGTAAAACTTAAATTTATCAACCTCTTTGAAGGATTAGTCTAACTACTTGTCTTATAGCTGAAAAGCTAAAGCTCCAAACCTTGAAGGGCTCAAACTCACCATGGACTCCAGTTACTGTCTCATCCCAGATTATCTGGGAGTTAAATTACATAGCAATCTTCATAGCAAGCCTTTTTAAATATTTTTGGTTGTTTGTTTTAGTTATTCATGATGGAGGTGGGATGGAGCTCAGAGTCCCACATAAGCTGAGAAAGTACTCCACTACTGAGCTAAATCCAAATCTACTTCATGAAAGTACTACTTCTTTGCTACTCAAGACTTGTATCCTTGGAGACCTTTCAGGGATTCTTGTCCAAGCTCTCACCATGTAGTTCACGTCAGAGATTCCAGTGTCCATCTGCTGTTCAGTCAGTGACACTGGCACCTTCCAAGCTGTCTTTGGGGCCTCAGTTTATTCCTTCATTTTTCTGTGCTTCATGGTATCTCACTCTTCCTTCTATGAGCTATTAAAAATAATTTGTATTATTGTAAAATGTAGGTGTTACAATAATGTGTTTCACCTGGGATATCAGTTCCTATACTGCATTTTACATTAAAAAAAAAAAACAAACCTCTAAATGTAGGGGATTTGGAAGATGAGTTATTAGGCAAATGTTTACCATGAAAGCCTGATGACTTGACTTCTGTTTTGAAGAACCCGTAAAAGTCAGACATTGTGCCACATGGACTGCTATGTGAAGATAGGAAGGTAGAGAAAAAAAAATCCTCCAGAGGCCTGTAGGCCAGCTAGCCTCCCACATTAGCTGTGAAATAACTAATAATAAATTCTTCCTGTAAATTAAGAAATTTAAATACAAGAAAATCAGAGGAAATATTTTTTTCTGGCAAGATGAGTTTCTCTTTACTAACATTTAAATTTTCCATTTAAACAAAAGAAATAAGAGAATATTATGACTTTAGGGAATCACTATGCCAGACTTTTGCTGATATAAACAACACATTCCACTCCATATTCCCCACCCTTCACTGGGATCTCCACACTGGACTCTTAGGCACTTTCTCTTCCCACTTTCTCTAAAATTGTGTGTGTGTATGTGTGAGGGGAGGGGATCAGTGATGAAAAGCCCAACTCCCCCCATTCTAGTACTAATAACTTGTATTGACTATGGTTTACAGTTTTGATATACTGTGTTTTAGACATTATCTAGTATCCTTAATGGGAATTTTGACAATGGAGCTAAAGGTAAGAGAAAAAAGAGAAAAAGGAGATCCTACTTTGGAAGGCTGTGCAAATCCCACCAAAAACTATCCGTTTCCATAATCCTTCCTCCTCCTCTCCCACAGAGACCCACATTCAAACACCCAATGCTTGGCTGTGGGCCTCTGCATCTGTTTCCATCAATTGCTGGGTAAAGTCTCTCTGATGAAATCTGTGCTAGCTAGGCAACAATCTACGAGTATAACAGAATGTCATTAGGCATCATTTCATTGACTTTCCCCCCTCCAATTGTGTTTGTTTCTATCTTAGATCTCTGGACTGTCCGGAATCTAGGTCCAGGTCTTCCAGGCAGTGTCAGGAGTGGGCTCCTTCTCATGGTGTGTGTCTCAAGCCTGACCAGTCATTGGTTGGCCACTCCCATAATTTCTACACCACCTTTACCTCAGTATATCTTGTAGGAAGGGTAAATTGTGGGTTAAAGGTTATGTGGCTGTGTTGGTGTCCCAGTTCCTCAACTGGAAGTCTTGCCTGGTTACAGGAGATGGCCAGTTTGGGCTCTGTATCTCCCACTACTAGGATTCTTAGCTAGGGGTCACCCTCATAGATTCTTGGGAGTTTCCATTGCCCTAGGTTTCTAGCTTATTCCAGAGATGCCCCTAGATTTCATACATCTCTTCCAGTATTCTCTCCCTCCATCTTCCCCCAACCTGATCCCTCCTTTCCCATGCACACTCTCCATCCAGACTCCTACCCCATCCACCTGTGACTTCTATTCTGTTTCCCCTTCACAGTGGTATTCATGCTTCTCCCCCACTCCCAGCCCTCCTTGCTTCTTAGCTTCTTCAGGTCTGTGGGTTGTAGCATGGTTATCTTTTACTTTACAGCTAATAGCCACCTATAAGTGAGTACATACCATGTTTGTCTTTCAGGGTCTGGGTTACATCACTCAGGATAATCTTTTATAGTTCCATCCATTTGTTGGCAAATTTCATGGCATCATTGTTTTTAATAGCTGAGTAATACTCCATTTTGTAAATTCATCACATTTTCTTTATCTATTCTTCAGCTGAGGGACATCTAGGTTGTTTCCAGTTTCTGGCTATTATGAATAAAGCTGTCATGAACATAGTTAAGCAAATGTCCTGTTATATGGTGGCTCATCCTTTGGGTATATTCCCAGGAGTGGTTTAGTGGCTTTTGAGGTAGGTCAAGTCCCAGTTTTCTGAGCAACTGCCATATTGATTTCCAAAGTGGCTGTAAAAGTTTGCACATCCATCAGCAATAAATAAGTGTTCATCTTGCTCCACATTCTCTCTAGCATGAGCTGTTACTTGTTTTTTTTTTTTTTATCTTAGCCATTTTGAAAGCTGTAAGATGGTATCTCAGAGTCATTTTTATTTGTTTCCCCAACTGAAAAAAAAAAAAAAAAACAACAAAAAAAAAAAACCAAAAAAAAACCTCACAGAATCAACTGACTTGGGTTCATTGGGTCTCAGAGAGACAGAACTCTCAACTAGGGAGCCTGCATGGGACTGACATAGGCCCTCTGCACATATGTTACAGTTGTGTAGCTTAGTCTCCTTGTGGGGATCCTAACAGCAGGTGCAGGGGCTGTCTCTGACTCTGTTAACTGCTTTTGGAACCCTTACCTCCTACTGGGTTTCCCTGTCTAACATTAGCAGGAGAGGAGGTGCCTAGTCTTACTACAACTTGATATGCCCTGGCTGGCTGATATACATGGGAGGACTGAGCTTTTCTGAAGAGAAAGGAGAAGTGAATGGGGGTGGGGTTGGGGGAAGGAATTTGGAGGAGAGGAGGGACGAGGGGAAACTGTGATCAGGCTGTGAAAAATTAATAAAAAAAAAGGAAGTGATCAGTTTCTTATGTAAAACTAGGCTGTAATCCTCATGAATCATGTATGTTCCATCCTCCTCACAGTCTGCATTTTACACAGTTCATCCTGAACTCCAAGATATGCGAGAACAGTTATTTAAGCTTCATTTGACTACGTGCTACCAGCCTATAGAGAAAAAATTCTGGATTTATATTCCTAGTAACATACTTGGACCACACTTCAGCTGTTTTTTTTTTTTAAGTGTTTCAGATTTTCTCACTTACTTAACACTATTTCCGGGCTTGGAACCCATTCCTGCAGAGGTCTACCATCAATAGACCACTCATCCTGCAAACATATATGCCTCCCCTGTGGGCTTGGTCCCTGCCTTGCCTGAGTCTTCTCAGTCTCTGTATCTGCCCTGCTTGTGCTCTTGCATCCTCCCCAAGTTTATTCCCGGGTTTTGTTTCTCTTTGCTGTTGGTTTTATAATGAAAAGGGAGCATTTCTTTATTAAGAAATTCTTCACCAACCTGGGAATAATTTAGATCTATTTTAAATTCTCCTCAAATGAATGATATCATCAAAAGCTTTTTTATGTTGCACAAAGTTTGCATTTCTAAGTGTCTTCCTGCTTTGCAAGGTTCACTTCTACTCAGAAAGTATTGAGAGGGGGCCTTTATACACAGCCTCAAGCACCTCACGTATAAAAATATAAACTCGAAACACCACCATTCATTTAGGATCTTGTGTCCAGTAGTATCACTATGAAGCCTGGGCCCTGAAATATGTACTGTGTGATGGCTGATATTAACTGTCAGAAAATTCTAGATCACGTAGGAGACAAAGTTCCAGATATGTCTTTGAAAGCATTTTTAGATTTGATTGACTGAAAGCAGAAGGTCCACTGTTGGTGTAGGTGGCACCATGCCATAGCCTGAGGTCCTGGTGAGTAAAAAGGAAGAAAGTGAGCTGGACACTAGCACACATCGCTCTCCTACCTGAACACAGATGCAATGTGATCAGTTACCTGACTGTCCAGTGATCAGCTACCCGATTGTCCTGTGATTGGCTACCTGACTGTCCTATGATTATCTACTTGACTGTCCTGTGATCAGCTACCTCACTGTCCTGTGGTCAGCTACCTGTGTAGCATGAATCTTAGAAGGTCTTATTAATAAAATCAAACCTGAGGCCAGTTATTGGAGTGAATGCTGGAAGATAAGAGAAACAGAACAAGCCACAGCTTCCTCACCTCGCCAGTTCCTCAGCTGATCCTGTTTCCTCAGACTGGAAGCCTCTGAGTCCTCATCCAGAATGAATCTCAGCTGAACTGTGCTGCTTGAAGCCTGAAAGCTTAACCAGCCAAATGCTTCTAGTTCCTGGTCCTCACACCTTATTTACTTTTCTGCTATCTGCCATCACTACTTGGGATTAAAGACATGAGTCACCATGCTTGTCTGTATCCTTGAACACATGGATTTCTGCCTCTGGAATGCTAGGATTAAAGGTGTGTGCTACTACTGCCTATCCTCTATGTCTGTCTAGTGGCTGTTCCATTCTCTGACCCCAGATAACTTTATTAGGGTGCACAATATTTTGGGGAACACAATACCACCACACTACCTTACTGTCCTGTGATCAGCTACCTGACTGTCTTGTGATCAGCTACCTCATTGTCTTGTGATCAGGTACCTCACTGTTCTTTGGCTATGCCTCCCCACCTTTATTGATGGTATACTCAACTCTTGAGCTATAATAACACCTTCCTTAACTCAAGTTGCTTTGCCACGTATTTTTTTTCACAAGGAGAAAAGTAAGCAATTTGTACTCAGGGTTAAGCTGTATTAGGTACCATATTTTCAAAAGAAAAGGTAATTCTTCAAGTATTAAGGTTGCTTTCATGTTGTTAGAAAGGTGTTTTTCCTGGGGCCTCAGAGACTTGAGGAGAAGGATTTATTTCACAGAAAAGAAATTAATTAATGTTCTTTCCCCCCAAGACTACAAAAAAGCAATATATTTCCTAGAGAAACACATTTTAAATAGAAAAGTATTTACTATTTTTGTTTTTCTTATTTTACACTGTGGTTCTCAATCTGTCTCAAAATACCATTATATTAACATCATTTGTATGTAAGGCAGGTGAATATAATGTTGAACAATTAATGGTAGTCTTAAATTTAAGTACATGTACATATGTTCACCCCAGTTTAGTATGCTATAGCTAGAGTTTTCCTGCCTTGCCCACAGTCAGGACAAATCTTTGTCACCCGCCAGTCCCACAGCTGCTCAGACCCGACCAAGTAAACACAGAGACTTATATTGCTTACAAACTGTATGGCCATGGCAGGCTTCTTGCTAACTGTTCTTATAGCTTAAATTAATCCATTTCCATAAATCTATACCTTGCCACATGGCTCGTGGCTTACTGGCATCTTCACATGCTGCTTGTCCTGGCGTCAGCTGGTAGTGACTCCTTCTGCCTTCCTGTTCTTTCTTTTCTCCTCTCTGTTAGTCCCGCCTATACTTCCTGCCTAGTCACTGGCCAATCAGTATTTTATTTATTGACCAATCAGAGCAACACATCTGCCATCCAGAACATCCCACAGCAGTATGTTATTATGTATTTTATTTTGGAAACATGAAGCTTTTCAAATCATGATTGCTATTAATTTCTTTTCATAAACCAATTTCACAGGCTTTAATTGAATTTGGAAAGCAAAACATTTTGTTATTATTTAAATGCAACTGATTTAACATTTTAATATTCATTAAATTTATTGTCCTCTAATTTTACAAGCACATTTAGAGTATCATGAAGAAAAGCAAATTTCTAAACATGTATTTGTAAAGTGTTTTCACTGTTTGCGAATAAATTGATCAGCTGACTTATTTATGTGGCAGTGAGGTTTAAAACCCTGGTTTTCAAATATTCTGAGCATATGCTTATTCTACAATCAAATCAAACACACAGTCCACTTTTCAGTTGGAATATAAAGCTCCTGTGGCTGGCTGTGCTATGAATGATAAAGGCCTTTATCTGGGACTTTCCTATCACCTACCAGCATCTCTGAAACTATAGCAAGTTCATCAAGTCATTGGGAAGTGCCATGCTACAAATTTTGCAGTTCTTCACACAAGTGTGGCATATTGCCTTATCAGTATCACAGTAAACACAGGAGCTACCCAGTCTCTGTATGCTTTACAAGATACTCATCCAGCTTAACATACTGAAGACATTTCACTGATATTTGTTAAGTCAAATAATAAATATATTAGAAGCAAGAAGATGTCATAAATAAATACATACTGCTCAAATTAGATCTAGTACAATATGTACTATGCAAACTTTGTTCTAGTACAATTCTAAGGCACCGTGATACATAAATATGACAAAATAACTGTATTTTACATACTTTATCATTGATAAGGATCTTTGGATTTTGTAAGTATGTCATTTATTTGAATATTTAGAGTCAACAGTGTCAAGAATATCACCAATTTTGTTTTGCAGATTAAGAATAAGAAGAGTTCCAAGAAAAGTGTTCTCCTAACACCACAAAACCAAGTGACAATCATTGTGATCTTGTAGTCCAGCATCTTTTCAATTTTTACAAACTTAATTATAAGTAAAAATAAAGGGTATGGTAACTCACTTCAAGGAAATCAGGACTGGGCAGTGTGGAATGTAAAGTGAGACCACATTTCAGCACCAGGCATTTCTACCTGGTATGTCATACCCTGAGGTTTCTACTGCACATGGCCTCACTGTAAACTGTATTCTGCTCATCAAGCTGCTTTGTGAAATGAGTAGTGTAAATCTGAATGTTAGGAGAATTGTTGTAACAAAGTATTTCATATCCACAGATTAGTACCATGCCCTTGAATTTAGCCTGGCTTTGAACTGTAGCCCTAAAATCTTCTACAGGACTTTATGTCATAAAGCTGATGGCAGTGAAATGAAAGGAGACATGCATATTTTACAACAGTGCCAATCCATAATAAATAATACATGTTATATATAATTATAATGACCACTGTATTACATTAATTAATTAATCTGCACTACAGGAGAGAAAATGTTCTCCAACCTGGCCCCCTTTGTGTTACCTCATGATACATTTAGTTTCTCAGCATCTAACCCTTGAACACAAGGTTACCATATGTATTTAATCATTCCTGAGTCTAACTTGTTTCTTAGCCGGTTCTTTTCTCACTGAGAAATGCCTGTCTTTCTTTTACAGGCTAAATGACCTATCAGATCCAGTCTTTTAACATGCCATGGTGTTATCTCCCACACCACCACTAATATTGTTGACAATATTGTTTCCACTATGACCAAAATCTCACTTTGACTACTTTGAATGAAACTGTGATCTCTGTGAATCATCCTTTCAATCATCCAGGCCACAAAACAATCATGGTCTTCCTTTGTATTCACTTGATCCTCAACCACATTTATTTTGCAATGCATTTTCATTTGTTCTGTCAAGATATAAACACACAAATGTAAGTCATAGATCAAATTGGCTTTTAGTTGTAATTAATAATTTGGGTAGTCTTTATTTTACAGGATAGAATGAGGGCTCTCTCAAAGCAGCAGTCATGGGTTTTGCAAAGTAGGAGCCAGAAGACAACACAATGGAAGGAAGGGGGGGGGGAATGCATTAGATTACTTCAGGTTGCTTTCTTGGAGGGAGCCAAGGAGCATTTGGTATCATACTGATTCAAGTACACTGGAATCTAAAGTGGGGGGCAAGGGAGTCTAAGTTTAGGTGCCTCTCTCCTTCCTAAAAGTTTCAGTTCTATTAGGTGACTTTAATAACGAATGATTGTTTTGTTTGGTCTGGTCTATTGAAGACTAATACAATGAGGCCAACCCAAAATAAAGGCTTCTTTGATTTTAACAGTTCTCATGTTTGATGACTTTTATCTAACTCCTTTTCTTGTCACAGTTTTTAAACAGAAGCAATGTTTTTTATTATTTTTTTAAACAAAAGCAATGTTTCTGACTCTCATAACACTGAAACTCTAAACAAATAAAATGGTATGAGTTCTGCAAAATATTTGTACACCATGAGTGGACAAGGAGTGGTAAAGATGAGCTTAGAAAGGTTGTTTCTGCTGTTCATAAAGGAAAAGAAAACTGTGCTCTCCAGAACAAACAAGGGGAGGCTTTCAAAGAGAAGTGACATATCCGGGGCTGAACACTGAAAGATTATTCAGGCTGTACTTTACCTGGAGTAGGGAAGAAGCCAGGCCAGAGAGCCAGGGCTGGACCACAGCAAAAGATCATTCAGTTTGGGCATGATGGCACATATAAGAAGTTCCAGCACTTGGGAGGTAGAAGCAAGATAATCTTACTATCCTTGACAGTAATTTGGAGGTCATCCTAGACTATGAGAAACCTGTCTCAAACAAACAAACCAAAATAAAATGATACAAAAATAAAAATCAAACCACTAAACAAAGAGATGATACATTCTGTGTCAGAGAGTGCAGGATATAGTCATGTTGTGTCACAGAGACATCGTGATGCAAAGGTACATTCACCCAAAGTGTACAGCTGGCACCATTTAAAAAAAAAAAAAAAAAAAAAAAAACAAAAAACAAAAAAACATCCCGCAAGCTCCTGCAGGATTATTTCTTTTCACTAACCTGTAAGGCCAACCCAACTTGTAACAGCATGGCATGGTCTGGCCTGATTTCATACTTCACAAAAATAAAAACACAGATTAATAATGTTTTTTTCTTCTTTTGCAGTGGTGTTTATAAGACTGTAATACATATTACCACTTGAAGCATACACAGATTGCTTCTCATCAATACAATAGTAACCAAATGCAGAAGCAGAACATTGTTTAAGTTTTGTGTATACTTTCAAAATAGAGCCCAATATTTTAAGACAGGGGGAGTCATAGTATGATGATTTGAAAGAAAAAAAATGTCTGCCCATAGGCTCAGGTATTAAACACTTGGTTCCCAACTGATAGTGCTGTTTGGAGGATTACTAAATATTTAGGATGGGATCATTGCAGGAGTTAGTGCATCACTGGAAATTGGCGTTGAGAATTTACTGTCTTGCCACACTTCCAGTTTGTTCTCTCTACTGTGTGTGGACGAGAGATGAAGTCTCAGCTTCCTGCTCCTGCCACCTCGCTGTTCCTGTCATTGTGGACAGCTAGTCTTTTGGAAGCACAAGCCAAATAGATTTTTCTTATATTGCTTTCAGTGATTTTATGATAGCAACAAAAAAGTAAGTTATGTAGTGAGTTATTGGAGATAAGAGACAGGTGTGAGTCTAACTAGGACCTGGGAAATTGGAGATGTGCAGATAATTGCAAGAGAGATTTGAGTTGTGAAACTAGAAATTTAAACATGTTGCGTTTGAGAGTTCCATAGGGTTCAATTGAATTGGTGAAACTTGGTGTGAAACGTAAGCCAATTACATAAATCTAAGAGTCTCAAGTGTAGCAGTGGTACAGAAAGATATGACATGAAAACAAGTACTTAGGAGGTTAGTTTCTCAGAATCCCCATGGTCACTGCTTTGCGCTGCATCTGGGGGCAAGGGACACACCAACTTTAACCTAGAAGCAGTGAAATTCACAGGTCACTAATCAAGTTCTATGTAGCAGAAACTTAGCCTGCAGAAATATGTAATATACAAGCAGCCTTTTATAGTAGCACAAGCTACTACTCAATGAATATTAAATGGAATGTTCTAAACATAATTTAGGAGGATTTAGTGGCAGCTGGTTTTAATACATGCAGACATTATAAGAAGATACAAGGAGTAATATCCTCTTAATGAGATACACACTTATGTTCCCCAGAAGTCTCTTCCTCAACAGACACTTGCATTGCTAACCATCCCTTTTTCCTAAGGTTTAACTCAGAAAGTTTAACTTTTATATTTGTCCTTTTTCTATTCCTACTTTCCAGACATCAATTCAAAGTTTTAAGTTTATTTGTACCAACCTCTGTCTGTGCATTCTCACGATCTCTGAAGACCCATCCTACTCAACTCTCTGAGAACCCTCCTTCCCCTCCTCTCTCCATCCCTCTCTCTTCCTCCACTCTGCTCTTCCACTCTCCCTCCCTTTCTCTCCCTTCCTCCTCCTCTCTTCTGCCTCCTCTCTTCCTCTCCTGCCTTTCTCCCCCCACCCCCTCCTCTAAGTTGCTGCTTGCTGACTTCCATTGCTGACCCTACCTGATTTCCTGACTTTTAACTCAAAAATGGTAACTACCACCCACCCTCCTCCAGTCTCCTCCTCCTGTAAGTTTCTGTAAAGATTGACAGTTGGCCTGTTCTACTTTTTTTACCTTGTCAGATTCCAATAAAATTGCCCTTGAGTTGCCTTCAAAGTCTGTTTTTAAGTTATTTTATTTGCAAGACTAAACCCTTTAAAGGGGACCCTGAGTTCTGGTAACAGTAAGATGTTAACTCTTAGAAAGATTGGCAGGATAGACCGTGGCACAGGATTGTCTTCTTGTCTTGACCACAGGACACAGGATTGTATTACAAAAGCACATCTGTAGTCATGCTGCCCTGTCTGTTCACAATCTACAAAGGGAAAACACAGAAAAGGTAAGAGGATAGATGAGGAATCCTTTACAGATCATTATGGAAACTCCTCCAGTTTTAGAATTTTCTTTGGTTTTCTCTCTTGTACATGAATCTTACCATTCTCCGTTAGTGATAACTTTGAGTTTCAGAACAATAGACGTCATGGGAAGAACAGAAGGATAGAAGTAGAGGGTCCAAAGTGCTGGATACCAGTGGGGCAGCAGTGATTAAATGTAAGAAATTATGAAGACACGTTGAGACTTGGGAGAGAACACAGCAAGCTGCTCTTCACACCATCCTCCCAAAGGGTTTAAGAGCAGGGAAGTTATACAGAAGTGTGTGACTCATTGGCAAGTGTATGGTTAAAGAAAGGCCAGCAAGTGCAGAGAAAATAAACTTCACTAGGAAAATGAGAGATTTTATGAGGGGCCTTTCAAACATGACCCTAGTAGAGATCTCAACTGTTAACCAGCCATGGCAGCAGAACCCTGACAGCCTGGCAACGTATGCCCAATTATTTCTTGCAATTGGCAGAGCTACAAAGGTCATGTGACCAAATCTAATTAACCAGAAAGCTCTGTGAGCCTGTGATTCTGTCCCTGGACACTCCTTGGCACAGGGTTTCCAGTCTCTGGCAGTCACCCCATTCCCTGGTTTTCTCTAAGCTCCTCTCTCTCCTTCAGTATCTTCCCTAATCCCCATCAGATTGTGTATGCAGAGGGGAGTTGAGATCAATTCTGAATATTCAAGGTATTATTATAGATGACAGCTGACTTGAAACTGAAAATTATGGAGCACAATAGCAAGCAATTGGGGAATTAACTATGAAAGTGAGAGAGACACTAGTAGCAGAAGAAAAAAAAAAAAAAAACCTAATCCTGTGAAGATCAGTGATGAGAGCAAGCCAGATATAGAAAAAAGGTGATGTGGATGACAGAGGAGGCCAATGGAGGCAAAGCCACGTTTGTAAAACAGTAAATGTGCCCTTGTCTGTGGACCACCATTCTTTCCTTCTTGGAAATGGAGATGCATCCTTTCTGTGCCAGACCCCAGCCTGCAGGGTAGCAGAGCTTATGCCTTTGACAGCTGCTCCCTGCTACCATGGAGGCAGCTTCATTTCACTGTCAGGGAAAATGATTCTCATGTAGAGATTGAACAATTAAGTACTTAGGCAGCCTGCCCAAGAAGGAAGGCAGCCAGTATGCCTATACTGAATTTGTGGGAGAAGAGAGGTATTTTTTTTTTCTGCAAAGTGAAAAGAAAACAAATATCTTGGACTTGAATGTACACTTAAGGAAGGCAGGAAGCAGACCTTGAAATTATCTAAGCTCTTCCAAAGAGCATTTATTCGTTTCCATTTTACATAGAGAATGAGACAAACAGAATGCAGAACACACATGCTAAGAAAGTTTAGAAATTTGGCAGGCAATTAAACCACTAAACCACAAAATAATTTGTCATTTTACTTCAAGCACTATAAATCCATGGACAAATGTGAAAGCAGATTTTCCATTTAAACTAAACAGAGGAGGTGGAAAAAGAAAAATTGGCAGGGGAGTTATGGTTATTTTTAGACTCTCATTAAAATAATATAGAATCAACAATAAAGAGAGTATTTTGTGATTTTTATGTGGACTTTAAATTATGTTTTGAATGATTTTTTTTTAAAAAAAAAACCTGATTTAGGTATGAGTGTAGACCACCTGTATCCAGTGCCCACAGGAGCCAGAAGAGGGCGATGGGCCACAGGCGCTGGAGTTACAGGCAACTCTGAGCCCCTTCACATGGGTGCTGGGAACTGAAATGCGGTCAAATACTGTTTGGGTCTTTAGGGAACAAGAACTGAACATGAGTTATTCACATGGCATTGTCTGCTGTGGGTTCCAGTGTGCCTTGGATTTTTTATATGCACTTGTCTGGGGAATAGAGTCCTTGGTTTTCTACAGAAGCCTGGATATGCTTCTGATTCCCACACAGGGGCTTTAAAAACCACGAGGTAGAGCTCTATGAGCTTTTTTATACACCCGACAGGCCAGAGGTCTGGGAGTTACACGTGATTGCCAGGTAAGGGTGTATTTTTATACTCACCATTCAGACAATTGTTACTGCACGGCTGTCATTTGATCATTGCCCCCTTTAGACAACACTCCCAAGATAATTACAGATGGACGTGGAGGCTTCAGACAAATCCAGTATGTTAAAACTTTCTGCCAGTAAAGTGACTACGTAGATTTCTGAGTGTGAAGTGACAGCATGACTTATAGGATATCAGAGTAGTAACATAATGTAGAAATGAATCACACAGGAAAGAATCAATAAATAATCGAGGACCAAATGATTGAATTTGATAATACTACATTCTCTTAGGAGCTTTAGGCAGACTCCTGATTGGTCTTGGCCATCTGCCCCTCCCACTGCTTACCTGTGCTGGTGGTCTGTTTGCTCAGTACAGCCCTCACTATCTCTTCCTGGCAGGAATCTCCAAGTGAAATGGGCCCTTGCAAAACCCCAGTCAGTTTTCAGTCTTGCACACCCCAAGAGACTCCCATTTACCCTGTATGTCATCAAATCATTTGAGAAATTTTCTTCCTAAAGAAGAGATACAAGTGCAAGATCATTTCCCTACTCTGGAAAAGTCATTCAAATTATAATTCAAACAAATGAAACTATAACTTCAGACATGTTTCACACCCACATATGTACAAAGTGAAATACATGCTATTATAAATACCTATCTCAATACAGCAGCCTGTGTTGGAATTAAACATCTAACTACATGGCCAGTGGAGCAAACCCAATTGTCACTTGTTTTTCTAGTATCTTAAGCTAAGAATGCTTTATATCATTGTTAGTGGCTGTGGTATATTGTGATCTCATTTATTCCTACCCTCCTGTAAACATTACATTATTTATATCTTTTTCTAGAAGTATAATTTGCTAGTGCTGAGATAGCTCAGTTGTAAATGAGTTGTAGATAGCTCAGTTGTAGATTCACATATACACATACATACTTATCAAGATACAACTATATCTAGGTCTTATTTGAGTGTCACTATGCAAGGAGAAAGTACAAGAATTATATTTCTGTAGAACAGCATGGATGAAACACCTTACATAAAATAGTAACATATAAATTCAGAGTATTAAATATATCTGTGCATATATAGTGAAAACACATGTGTGCACACACACATTTTCTTCATCACCAAGGAGAGTATTTTCCTCAGGAATTCTAGACTGACACAACATCAGAATATTTAGGAATGTTATTCTATACTGAGAGATTAAGTTAGAAACACTAGATCCTCACAGCAAAGGTAATTAGTGATAAAATAGAATGCAAATTGGTTTTTGAAAAGCTACAGTGGGAAGGATGGCACACATTGTTCTGATTCATAAAGGGGAGTAATCATAGATTTTTTGGTTTACTAGATGTTTAAAGAAACCATTGACTTATTCTTGTTTCTGGAAGAGAATGCACACAAATGGAATCAAATAACTATAACTGTATAACTGTGGTTGTTTGGCCACCCATACATTTTGTCTTTGCAGAAAGCTGTCTATCATGACCTCACTTTAGCTAGAGTAGTGCTGTGAGTTAGAAATAAAGGCATACTTCTTCAATTTACTTAAGGGGAAGACATCAAGCTAGCATTTTAGGACTCAATAGTTCTGGTTCTTTCCTTTTACTGTAGTTTTGGGAGCATGGCTCATATGATTGCATTTTATGCTGGGCCACCAAGTGCTCTCACAGCTAAGGGATGAGGCAACCACTATATTGTACAAAGATAAATGTTGTGGCTTGGTAGATCTTCCTTCCTTCAGAAAGAATCAGAAGTCAGAAGAAATCAGATGTCATTATTAACCACTGAGCCAGCTCTCTTACTCCCTAGTCAAGTATATAAACTATGTATAATGACAATATTTTACTCATGAATTAGTAGGAAAAAAATAAAACCACACCCTCACCAAACACACATGTTGCCTAACACTGGCTAAGAGTCTGATACACATAGGCTCATCTTTTATAGAAAAGTCACTAGGTTACATTCTCACATGACATCAGTTTACAGGTAGGGCAAATGAAGCTCAGCTGTTTTCAGATCACAACACACTGTCCACTAGCTCACAATGCTGCACTTCCTTCTCATCTGGCTTGTGTGTGCTTTGTGTGTTATATTTGAAGATAAAAATGATTTTTACTTTGTTGTATATATAAGCATCTACACAAACAATTTCCCCCAGTCCTGCAAACATTGCATTATTTCTATCTCTTCACAGAAGTACACTTTTGCTAGTGCTGAGATAGCTCAGGTATGAACACACACACATACATGCACACATACACACTCACGAAAACACAACCCTGTCTATATCTTATCTGAGTGGCACATGTCACTGTAAGAAAAAGATTTGGCTGCATTATCAAGAGCAGAGGTTGGATGGGAAAGCTCAGCCACTGAATCACAGGTGTGCTTAACCCCAGCTGGAGGCCAGGTAGGTTTCACATACCCAGCCAGGCCAACCTTCAACAATCAACCTCTGAGTTAACCCCACAAAGAACTTTCATTATTTATAGAGAGCTAATCACAGAAAATACTCCTCACTCCTCTGGGAGAAAAAAATTAAAATGTGACTAATCTCCTTAACAAACCCCATGTGGCTTTGGCTCAAGTAACTAAAAGGGTTGAAGATTAATGTTTTTATCTATTAGGATGCATAATCAGGAAATATATTATCGATAGAGTATAATCCAGCCATCTGTTCTCAATTAAAAAGTACATGATACTATTAAAAAGAATGGGATGCCACCATCTCAGTGCCTCTGAAATATGACCAGCAAAGCAGAAACAGAGAGATATTTAGCTGGGATTGGGAAGTTATGCTTAGTTATGTAGACTTGAATTTCTGAATGAAAAGATGTATTGGATAATGATTCTCTTCCAACTGAGTTGTTAATGGCTTTACTCTTAATTATACAAGTGATTGCATTTGTCTTATATGGTGATTTATCCCTGAATATTATGTACTTAACTTCACTTAGAATTTCCATAGCTTTTAGAATAATATAACTCTAAAAGTCCTTAATAATTACAAATCTGTTTTGTACCCATTGCCATGAAAATAGCTTTGGTGGAATCCACACCACTTTGCCAAGAAAAATAGTACATTTCCGATTTACTTTTCTAACCTGGATACTCACTATTCATTGTATAAAACTGCCAAGAATTTGGGTTTAGAAGGAATTTTTTAAGCACTCAGTTAATATACAAACTCAGAAATATATGCACCAAGTCAAACAGAAATCTTGTACCAGCCCTTAAGTAACCAAGTAGAGAGCATGTTTCATTCTACAAAGTAGTTAACAACTACAGAATGGTCAGTTATTTGAAGATACCACAGTTTGAAACTTCATGTAAATGGAAGTGTATTGATCTTCTTTGGTCTAAGTAGAATAATTTTCTGTTCAAATAAAATCTCATTTAGACCCCCATTCTCCACATCTGGAGTTGTACAGAAAAGAATGTAATTACAGGATATTAGCCTACTTAGTAGGGTAATTATGGGCAGATGGCTACTTTGATGAGTTCCCCCTTACCTCACACCCTTCTTGACCTTTTCTTACTTTTCATAGTACAAGACAGAATTTACCATATTTCTCTAGAAACTTTGGGAGCCACAATGAGAAAGAAAGTTACTCTTGCTTTTCTGGAGTTGCATTTGACAGTGGTGGTGTAGACATGACAGCAACCACACATTACATAAAGGTAATTGGGAAACCGGTTGACAAAGACAAAGATAAGAAGAGTAGAAACACCAGTTCCATTTTTTTTTTTTTTTTGCAAGCTTTGAAAATAACCTCAAGTCCCAGCTCTCTGTACACATTGTACCTCACAGGTTTCTTTCAGCAGGTCTCCATGTTCATTATATTCTAAAGGACTTGAATTATTTTTTATTAGGTGACTGTGTGTGTGTGTGTGTGTGTGTGTGTGTGTGTGTGTGTGTGTGTGTATGTGAAGGCAGGTACACACAAGTGCAGTTAGTGTAGATGCCAGAAGAGGGCATCAAATTCTATAGAGCTGAAGTTAATAGAGGGTTGTGAGCTGCTTAGCATGGATTATTGGAACCAAACTCTAATCTGCAACAACAGATTACATTGATTAAGCATTCTCTTAATCACGAGCCATCTCTCTGGCCCCCATGTTCATTGTTTTTAAACATGAGAATTTAGTTATGTCTTCCTTAAGTCCCCAACTCTATAAGCCTCTGTGCTTTCCAACTTTGAGTTGGAGATTACTATTTTTTTTTTTTTATGGAATTCTAATGCTAGTGACGTGAAAATGTAACAAATACTTTAAGTAGGTTGACATCATGGCTAGGAAAACATTACAAACAACATCAGTGAGATAACTTAATAGGTAAATGTGCCTGCCAACAAGCCAGATAAACCTGAGTTTAAAACCCAAGACTTATGCTGGGCGGTGGTGGTGCATGCCTTTAATCCCAGAACTTGGGAGGAAGAGGCAGGCAGATTTCTGTGAGTTCAAGTCCAGCCTGGTCTACAGAGCGAGTTCCAGGAAAGGTGCAAAACTACACAGAGAAACTCTGTCTTGAAAAACCAAAAACAAACAAACAAAAAAAACAAGACTTGCATGGTAAAATTAAAGCAAGTTGTCCTCTGACCTCTACCTACACTCAGAACACACACACACAAAACAAAACAAAACAAAACACATGCATAAAATAAGTAAAAATATAATAAAAAACATATAAAAAGAAAATCTGAAATGGCCATATAACTGCAAGTTCCACTGCCAGGGTACCACCAAAGTGCAGAATCTTGAAAACAAAACCTAGTAAGACTTAGGGCTTCAGGTGTTTTGTATAAAAACCTACTTCTAAATGCCATCCATGCCACATCAGCCATACCAAAGGAGGGAAACTCAACACTGCCCATTTGTACAAGCTGCTGACATTGTTAGGAGTTCTGTGCCTTCCCAAGCAGATCTCGAGCCAGATAAGTCTGAGAGTACTGAAGAGATAGTCCCAAATGGATGGCTGTGAAATATTCATTAGAGAGGTTTGACCCACAATGTCATTGATGCAACCCAGCATGTAGGACAATTTCATCTTCTAAAGTTACACATGTCAAAGTAAAAGAAAAAAAAAAAGATTTTCCAACACAACTAAGGCTTAAGAATCTGCCCTCTTGGTTAGTAAATAGGCTGTATTAGGGAGAGAGAAAGAGGGAGAGGTGAGGGGGAAGGCATTTAATCATCTATTTGAGAACAACTTTTAATATGGTGAAGGGTTTCCTTTTTTTTTTCTTTGAAAAATAATTTAATAGCTCTCTTTTGTGTATATGCAAAACTGAAATATGTGGTCGGTTCTACTGTTTGATTGTCTGTCATCTTACCTTCTCATAATACTTCCTGAAAACCTCTCACTAATGGAGACATTGACCGCTACATGAATACACACTGCTACCTAGGACATAGCCATATTCCAGTTACTCCAGTCCTAGACTGCAATGAGAAAAATGACAGAACAGTTGATTCTTGACAGACTAAAATTAAATCAGGGTGAGGATGTAGCTCAGTTGGAAGAGCGTTTGCCTAGCATGCTGACTGGGTTCAAAATCCAGTACTACATAAACATGGTGACACATTCTGGTAGTCCCAGCACTCAAAATATGGAGATGAGGATCAGAAGCTGAACACTGTCCTTGGCTACACTGCCAGTTTTAGACCAGCTTTGGATACTTGAGATCCTGTCTCAAGTTTCCAGATGTGTCTCAAAAAACAACACTTATGGAACTAACTAACTAAGGACCCAACCACTACCATTAACAACGAACATCCTTGCAAATTTCGTGGCCTAAAACCACAACAGAGAAAGTGGTGAGAGGGGAAGTTACGTTGGACTCACTCAGACGTGTGTGTCACACAGACTCACGTGAGTTCACTCATGGTTAGCAATTGGTGCTGGTGTTGGCTCTGCCTGGGGTATGTTAGAATATCTCCACTTCCTTACCTAATCTTTCAGGTTGAGTCTTTATGCCTCACTTACAGCAGAACAGTAACAAAAAATGATGCCTTCAGGCCTTGGTGAAAACCTCACTTGGGTCTATGGGTGAATCTGCTTGCCCAGACTGAAGGGGAAGGGAAATGGATTCATTTCTTGATGACAGAATCATATTGCACTGCACTGGAGGAGCTTTGGTGCTATTGTGGAAAACAACAAGATGCCGTCTCTACACGAGCAAATGAGCATCAAATTGGTTCTTTCACATATACTACCTCGTTTCATCTTAACCACATTATGCAGAAAGATGTTTGTAAAGATATACTAAAGATGAATTGGGTGTTTTTAATGAGGGATAACAAAAAGTTAACTCTGACCCACAAGCTTTAATTTGATTTTCTGATACCTACCAGAACTTAACTCTTATCATTACTCCTTTTAAGACAGATTAGCTTCCCACAGCACTCTAAGCAATCGTGCCTTGTTCCCATCTCAGGCTTTGGTCCATGTCTCTTCCTATCTTGGCAGACAGCATGTGAGCCTATATATCCTCCCTCCTCATTAGGCTGAGAATTCAGTGGGTGTTAACACTCCTGGGGTCATATTCTGATTTCAGGATAAGATAAAAAGAAGCTTAAGAAAATAAACTTTTTAAGATTCTAATCTAAAAGTTCTAGAAAACATGTCATAGCCAGCCACTTCTTTCCATTGTTTATGGATTACTGGGTCTCAGCCTGTTCTGTGACCTCCAAAGACTCAACCTACTTGTGAAGAAAGAATATATACATATATTACAGA
Organism: Peromyscus leucopus; assembly: GCF_004664715.2. Lineage (NCBI taxonomy): Eukaryota > Metazoa > Chordata > Mammalia > Rodentia > Cricetidae > Peromyscus > Peromyscus leucopus. The sequence goes on from NC_051065.1 coordinate 94,034,970, forward strand.
TGTGCTGTTCTCTGCACTACTTGAAGGGCTGGCCTAACTGGTGTGACAAGAAAATGACAAACATATGTACATAAAGACTGTCATCAGGTAGTATGCCCACTTTGATGAAGTCCACCAGCCTAGAACCTCAGCAAATTAATTTTTAAAATCTAAAAGACAGGGAGGCAGGTTTAGCTAATGTCACTGGGAGGTCTCTATACAGGAGCACCCTCAGACTGTAGTCATCAAGAAGGAAACTGTGGTTGATAGTTTTTGCACACACTGATCAATCGTCTATAAAACATTTGTACTTAAACAGAAGGAAGGCACTGGCATTTCTCTGAGCCTCACCTGGGGAAGGCTTTGCTACTCTCATGGTTCTGAGGAACTGGCTTCTTGACAGGGCTATGCCCATGACAACAATACATATTCACTCAGGTCTTCATCTGCTCCAGAAACATATGTAATATTATGAGTTTAATGTTCGTTGGGGATAAGGTCAAAATACAGCACAACATCTGAGTCAGCTGGCAAAATAAAAGTTAATTTCTTCTTGTCAGGATGTAAGGAGGGACACATGTGAGCTAAAGAGACCAGACAACATAAGGACTTCATGTCCTTTGCCATCTCGGGTTTCCACAGATTTATCCTCATCATTTAGCAGGGAAGGAAGAAGATGGAACATGCCATGTGTCATGTCCAGGGTTTCACCAGCTGCAGAGAAGGCTAGAGAATGGACCCTATATCAACCACGGAGAAAAATAAAATTGTTTTGATGGCAGATCCTACCATACACTGTAAATTTTATAGTTCCTACTGTGAGTTTTTATTATTAATCATTTTTTCTCCAGCTGCTTCATTACCAATTTCAACTTTTGTGCATTCATGCATCAGACATAATTTTTCAACACTATTTTAGCCTATTTTTCACATTACTAGAGTTTAGCCTATGTACTTGTATGTCTTAGAATCTTCTGTACACACCTACTGCTAATGTAGATACATAATTTATTGGTTGAATGATATTTGATTACTAATATTTTGGCTGTAGCTCAAAAGTTTTGAAATAATAGGAAACACACTGTTGAAATAAGTAAAATAAAACTACTGTGCTATCTTTAAATTTGGGAGATAGTATCCCAAAAATGAACTCTTCATTACTAAATCAAAGGTAATTCCATGATATTGCTACCTTAAATTGGCTCTAAGTTATTCCATTAATTCTGCTTCCATTTCAAAATCATCTCTGAGCTTTCCTTTCCATATAGTAATGTGAGAAATAGTGGAGAAAGTCACAGGGTCCTGCTCTTTTTCCTCTAAGACAGCATAATATACAATCTTCCTATACAACTGGGTCTACTTGAAGATGTCATAGGTCCATTTGTCCTTAAGCCACTTTTCTCAACGCTCAACATGAGAGTGGAGGCAAAGAGTGTATTGTTTCTTTAACCCAATTCCTAAAATGTTGCATGTGCCACAGAGATGGCCCAAACTTTTCAATATGGCCCAAGTGAATTTGGTGTTCAGATTAAATAATACTGAAGGTGGATTGTTATATTGTAGTACTGTTTTCCTTGAACGAGCTGTGAAAAATCTATTGAATGCATTCAAGGAGGCAGATACCTTAGATACAGAACCTTAGGACACAAGGTAACCTTTCAATTCCTTTTCTGATAGAAAAAAAATCATATGATTCTGTAGCTCTGACAAAGAAGAGAGATGGAATTGTTAGATGACATTAAGTGTGGAGATGAGTAAGGCAGAGATAAGAATAATCTTACTACCTAAAGATTTTAGAAAAAGCATATGAAAATAACAAGTTATGTTTTTAGGCCTACTCTATCTTTTCCCTTCCAATGCCCTCTGAGATAAAAGAGAGAGATGGGATATAAACCGACAATATTGATAGTCAGGGTAAAAAAAGTCACACAACTCATAATCACCCAAACTGTTATTTTCTGGATGGAAAAAGCAATGCAAGAAAAGCTGCAGAGAAAGGGGCTGGGATGAAAGTGTGCAATAAATCCAAACCAATTGCTGCCTCCCTCGTGAAAGAAAAATATCAGGGTCTGTGCAAGAAGAACATAAAGCTGAATTATTCAGCAAAACAGGAAAGATATATAACCACATGGATCTCATTTTATACCTGGAAAGCCAGGTGGAGCTTATAACTCCATTTTCACAGGGAGAAATGCAAATCAATGATTTTTTTAAAGACCCAAATGCTACATAGAAACTTGATAAATAACAATGTAGAAAACTGGAAGGGACCAAATTATAATGTCCACTGTTAATCACGAAAGCATCAAATAGCTGAGTTCTAAACATCTGCATGTAAAGAAATGACATAAGACCCCAAAGTTCTGATACTTCTAATTAATTATTGTCTAATCAAAAAGACATTTATCCTTATCCCTAAACACACCCCTAATGTATGTTGCTTCTCTTCAGATAGGAGATATTCATTACCAATTTGGAAGAGGCAACATAAAATTCTATTAGAGCATGTGCTTTGAGTAATGAAATACCACTAGAATTAAATTGAGAATCATTATTAAACTCATAAAACTGCAAGTTTCAGAGTGTGCAGTTTTCATGGCAGCTCCACATGAGAACAAAAGAGAGGAGGAATGTTCTCTAGTGCACAAGCGACTGCATTTATTTCAATCTAGGCATTACAAACCTAGACAAATGTGGAAAATGCCAATTTTAACTACACCCTGCTGGAAAAATAAAGGAAGTGAACATATTGCCCTTCAAACTGTGCTTTATAACTTTTCATCAGCGTACTTGATAAATTTTTATCCTTAATCCCTGGCATACTTGATAAAAAGAATATTTCTTTTGGAATTGCAAACAAAACTAATAAAAATCATGTGTTATCCACATACTGTCATTGGATTGAGACTCCTAAATAACATGATGGTCTGTTCTCAATGCTAATATAAAAAAAGCTGAGAGACCTCTCCAGAGGGAACTGCTCTTGTTTTGAAGATACCCTTGTGCTGATTGACAGCTTTTCCAGTGTCTTCCCCAGTCTCTTTAACTTACAATGAGAATGAAAACTTTGCAGGAGTCAAACTGTGTCCTGATTGATTATTCAAAACAATTCATCCACAGGGCTGAACACATTGTCAATTAAGAATTAACTTCCTTTTTAAAATTTTATTTTGCAGGAGAAGCAACTCATTTTAATTTTTTTATATAACACAAAATATTCTTTCCAGTGCTACTGTATTTTGAGGACTTATAATAAAGATAAGATGGAAAATATCAGGAATGTTTAAGGTCTTGAGAAAAGGTTGGAACTTATGCTACAGTGAGAGACTAGCGAGGAGGCATGGGTACAGCTTGAGCTCTGCTTAACTTTTCATCTTCATCTCCTTTATGAATACCCTAGGTATGCATCACCCAGAGACACGGGGCAGAGACTGCAAGCAGAAAGCTGAAACTGTTTATGCCCATTTGATGATAACCAGAATTTTCAGCAGGAGAACCTCTTGCTTTTACACATTGGCTATTTACTGGAGGTCAAGCCAAACTGACACCTTTGAGATCCCGGCTGGGGTGTGTTTTACCAATAAGCCTCCAGACTAAGTATTGGACTGTATTCATGGGGCAGCTTTGCATGCCCATGTCTAGATTTGGAAGCCAGTGAGGGATCTAAAAGGAAAATAAGGACAGGAAGGTAAGGGCAGAGGGCACATTTCTTCTCATTAAGCAAACTGAAAGTAGAAAACTGCAATCTTTAAATGTTACAGCTTAGGTATTTCATCAGACATGAAGACAACATCTGGGATTGTGAAAAAATGTGAATATTATCAGAATAAGAAAAGATACACTATCAACCCTAACTGCACCAAAACCCAAACTAAACCAAACCAAAATCAACCAAGCAAGCAAGCAAGCAAATAAGCCTAAACCTAAAACTAAATCGTGCCTGCAAGTTACAGAAGAAGGTTCATTGGAACAATTACCTAGTAACATCATAAATATCTCTCCTCTACTAAAACTTTGTATGGATGCCACTACAACGTTAGTTGTACTTCTACACAGATATCTGCCCAGCAGTGGTCAAATAAACTCCATTGATTCCAATCTTGTGATTTATTGTTGTAAACAAAAACTATTGTTTCAAAATATCTGATGTGACCTTCATTTTTGTCTTTTGGAGCATCCCCTCATCTTAATATCTTTGACTACACCCACATTTTATTAGGAGTTTCACATGCCCATTACAATGTCCTGCTACTCCCCAATAGATATCATTATTCTTTTGAGGATCTCCTTGTGTTTGGGCTTTAATAGACAGACAGGTACCTTCATAAAAACTGTAAATCTCACTCTAAGACTAAGTTCTGGTGTCTGCTGGTCCCATGGAGAAGAGGATGATATTCCTGCCTCTGACCTACCAAATGAAAATCACATGAACCTGGCTACCTGTCCTGCTCAATTCTAAGACTTTTTTTGTCACAAAATATTTGTAGTTAATTTGGATACCAGGGCTTCCCATTATGGACACATAACCTTGCTCTCCTGAGATTCACAGTGTGTGTCAGCAACTCAGGGATGGTGTCTTTAATACTGTAGAATTAAGGGTTGGGTTTAGCCTTTAGTATGTTTGGCAGCAGTGAAGGATTTCTCCAAATCCACAGCCCTGGCAAAATCCTCTCCATCAAAGGTCATGTTGGAGAGTTCCTCCTCTTCCTGGAATACAGGGTCCATGGCCTTACCAATTTTACCTGATCTATCCATAAACCCATAAAACTAAAGAAATAGTTAATACATAGCTTCCTGTAGCCAGCCACTTCTAGCATCCAAATAAATGTCTTTGCTACCATATTCCCCTAAGAAAGCATCAAATGTTCCTGGAATTACTTATCCTTCCTAGCTGAGAATCATCAGAAATGTAGCTATAGTGTACATCTTTAAAGAATGTATCTTTACAGATGAAAAATAGCCAATTTAAGTCTTTAAAGTCTGTAGCTGGAGTTTTCTCCAGTCCCACCCAGGCCCCCAGCTGCTCTAACCCAAATAAACACACAGATGCTTATATTAATTAAAACTGGCCTAATGGCTCAGGCTTCTTGCTAGCTAGATCTTACACTTAAATTAACTCATAATTCTTATTTATGTTTAGCCACCTGGCTTGGTACCTTTTCCCAGTTCTGCCTTCACATCTTGCTTCCTCTGTGTCTGACTGGCAACTCCTCACTCAGCCTTCCTGTTCCCAGAATTATTCTCTCTCTTTGTTCTACCTATACTTCCTGCCTGGCTACTGGCCAATCAGCACTTTATTTATTAACCAAACAGAGCAATACATTTACAGCATACCGAGCGATATCCACAGCAAAAATCAGTCCCCTCCATGCTAGAATTAGATTCTTCGAGACATTCTGATCCATATTTCTGTTGGCTCACCATCTAACCACAGGCCCCTCATGGTAGCTGGGAATCCCTGACATCTTCCCATGTCATTCCAAAAAGGTGAAGACTTCACCGTCTTTGTTATCCTTTGGAGACACAAGCTGCCCAACTCTCATCATATTCTTCTGACCTCACTTGCTGAGGAAGGGGCAAATGTGGTGGTTCTGAACCACTGTGTAACCACTACCACCCGCTACCCCCCCCAGATGTCTATCTATAAGTGCTACAGAAGTCCCAACTGATTGGTGTCTTCCATCCTTCTGATTCTATGGAGATACACTCTGGATGGCCACCTAGTTTACACATTATTGATATGATAATTCTTTTACCAAGATACAGACAAGAAACAAGAGAACATTGTTCAGCTGGACTGCAGATCTTTAAGAGTAAAAAGGGTGGACTGGAGAAATGACTCAGTCAGTACAATTCTTGCCTTGCACAAACAAAGATCAGAGTTTACTCCCTAGAATCTATACAAAAGTAAAAATATTCAAGCACTGATGAGGTAGACACAAGCAAATCTTTAGAAGTCTATAGACAGCCAGCTTAGTCCGTTCAGTGAGTTCCATATAGGTGATATGTCCTATCTCAGAAAAGGAAGGTAGACAACTTCTGAGGAATGACAACTGAGAATGTCTTCTGGCACTTATACTTAGAAGGTAGCTCTGTTGCCCTTTTTCTTCTTGAAACACACACACACACACACACACACAGCAAAGAAAAAACTAAAGAGATATTAGAGAACAATTAAAAATGTTTCTAGATGGGAAATTAAAAGTAAGGAAAAAGGGGTCTGGTTCAGAGAAAAACAGTCCAGTGTACGGTGAGGCCCCTGCTCGGTCTGTATCTACTGAAGGAGATAAACACATCATTTTGTAGCTCTCAGGATGTTAGTCTATAAAGAAGTGCATACCTGGTTATCTAGAGCCCTAGCCATGAGAAGGGGAAATTATAGTGATGATATGTTTCAATTTAAAGGCCATCCTTTAAATTTATTAGGTGACATTAGAGATGACTGCTACCATTTCAATGAAAGCCCATAGAGGAATAGGTCAATATTTTTAATTGTGACATTTAAGAAATTACCCAAGCAGTAAGTTCATAAAGTCTGTGATTGGAAATAAACCAATTAATTCCTCTCCCTTCTGTGTATACCAAAAGATCACATTCTAATGAATGTAAATATTCAATTCTTCTGACTTTCATCCCTATGAATCTATATTGGGGCTCTATAATAGAATTATTACAAGGAGCAACAATCAGCAGCACATTTCTAATACAGAACATGCTTTGGTTTTTTTAATGGCAATATTACTAAATATTTTTATGTTTTAAAAGGTTAGTGTATAATGTAGGGGCCTGGAGAGAAGGCTCAGTGGTTAAGAATGCGCCTACTGATCCTGCACAGGAGCTGAGTTCAATTTCCAGCACCCAGTTCAGGTGGTTCACAAGCCTCTGTAACTCCAACTCCAGAAGATATGATGCCCTCTTCTGGTTTCCACAGGTACCTGCACTCATATTTATGTACCTGCACAGAGTCACACAAATATACTCATAATGAAAAATACAGTAAATATTTTTAAAAGGGCAATGAAGGAGGCTTGGAAAGTAGCTCAGTTGGTAAAGCTCATGCTACCCAAGCATGAGTAACTGAGTTAGATCTGGCACGCCCATGTATAGTAACCAGTAGTGGCACTGTATGCCTATAATTCCAGTACTTCAGTTAGGTAAGGTTTTATATATATATATATATATATATATAATATATATATATATATATATATATATGCTTTTGCATACAACACAACTGGATACTTTTTGCACTGGAAACCTAATACTAAGGACACCATCTAAACAGTATTCTCTAAAGCACAGCATGAGAAAATGTCAAAAACACCAGTGTTAGGTCTGTTGATTGGGAGAAATACCATTTCTTTTTTCTGTTTAACCGAGGGAACAGGAAAATAAACATACATTGTCAGGAACTTCAAAAAGAGGCGAGTTTCCCTTCCAACTCCATCCCATCCTCCCTCCTTTCTTGTCTACCTGTTTCTTATCTATTTTATCTGGAAGCCCAGGATTAGCTTCTGAAGACAAAGACTTCTTCTCAGTCCTGCAAATCTGGAGTGGCTTCTCCATAAATTATTGTATTGACTCTATGTCGACGCAGACTGTGGGTCTTCTGGGACTTTGCATTCGAAAGCACTTAGCAGAACACAGAATGGTTTGAGGAGTATTCTTTCCCTTGTGTCATTTATTTTCTTACTAAAAGCAGTCTAATTTAGAAGCATGCTCACTAAAGTCTCCATTTCAAAGAGGGGAGCTAATGAAGACAGTCTGGCTTACATCAAGTCACTGACACAGATCATAATTAGGGAAGCATGAGTGGGCCAGCTTTATCTTGGAAACCACATCCCATTAGTCACAATATTATGCCAAATGCATTGTTTGACTGAAATACAGACTGAGCTTATTCAGAAAGCCCTGGATGATCAAATTTCTTTATGTGCTAATGCAGGTTGCTTTCTTTTATGCATCCAGGGATCAGATGGTTGGCTTATGGATGTTCCTTCAAGCAAAGTGAATTGCAAATGGAGCAAAAGTGTTTTGAGGATGGAAGTCCATGGATTATGCTTGCCTAGCATTTGTCAGGCTCTAGGTTCAATCCTCAGCACTACAAACAAACAAACAAACAAACACCCAAATTAAAAAAAATAATCAAATCAAAATGAAGTAACTGAATGAGTGATCTCCCTGAAATACTGAACGATTTTATCATGAAAAACATCCTCTGAACAAGGGTTACAAGAAATCCTGCAGAAAGAGTGGAGCCAGATCTAAATTCCCAATAATATCCAGAAGGACAGCAATGGTCAAATGGTGAAGGCCCTGCCACTGGATGTCTCAAGACTTCAATGTTCTGAGATCCCTTCGGTTGCTCTTCACCTAGCTTCTAAGGGTGTATGTAAAACTTGTGCACCATGCCAGGAAGTGATGGTGCCCACTTTTAATCCTAGCACTCGGGAGGCAGAACCAGGTGGGTCTCTGTGAGTTCAACGCCAGTCTGGTCTACAGAGCGAGATCCAGGACAGGCACTAAAACTTCACAGAGAAACTCTGTCTCAACAAAACCAAACAAAACAAAATAAGAAAACAAACAAGCAAAACAAACAAACAAACAAACAAACAAAAACCTATGCACCAGTGAGCTCCTAAAAACCCTAACTCAGAGCTCCCCAAGTCACACAGCTCAGGTGCCCTGGAAGCTGAAAGATCTGGAACGTGAAAAAGCCCCAGAGCAAAGCTGCCCATTCCGCTGCTACACTCCCGAGGACACATGGCTCTACAGAAGGCAACAGTCCTCTGATGTGTGTGACTTAAGCACTTTCCTGGTACCACCCAGTCTCTGATCTTGTTTTTTTCTACTGCTGTCCACAGACTTCTATCTTTCTTTGTTCTGTCTTTGAATATTCTTCTAAATCTCTCCTAGCTTTAACTTTTGTGTGTGTGTGTCAATAGAACATCTTTATTTAGACTGACAGTTTTGTATCTGAGTAAAGAGTGTTAGACTCTATCAGGGATATTCAAAGCTAGATTTCTGAGTTGTATCCATACAGATCTATAATTGACCACTTCATATCATGCATCACTCAAATAAGTCAGCTGCAGAATAAAAACTCATCAGTATTTGCTTTATTCTTGCCACTCTGTTAAGCATCTCACCCCGAAGTTAGTTACTATGTTTCTTTTTCTTGCTGCACTCAGTTCAAGTAAGGAGACATCAATACCGATTGATAAATTGTGACAATCAAACCTCAATGGTGCCAGGTATTAATAATGAGGAAAATGGGTATGATGTATAGAGTAACTTTTAGTATTGTATTTGCAAAATTTCTGCAATTATAAAATTATTCTAAGAAAGTTTATAGAACAATGGGACATGTGTAGGTAGTGTCATGTACATAAGCATTTGGAAATCAAGAAGTTAATATCCAGGGTTATAACACTTTTATGATTATGTTGATTTCCATAAATCTGCCAGTCCACGTTCAAGAAAACATGGGTATGTCCTCTCACAACCACCTGAGTGAGTTATCTGTCACTTCATATCTCTTCCAGCATGTGCGTTCACCTGTTTCAGAGATCTCAGTGACTGGTGAAGGAGTAAAGAAGTAAAATCTCGCTGTTTCCATCACTTTTCCTCAGTCACAAAAATGAAAGCGTTATTCGCTATGGTTCTTTCCCATCTGCACATCTTCTCTAGTGACGTTTCTGTTTCAATAATTCATTCAGTTTTTTAATTAGGTTGTTTTTTTTAATCATTGTTGAATTTTAAGAGTACTTTGGATATTACAAATGCAAGTCTTTCATCAGATCAGAGAAGTGGGGTACAGATCTTTTGTCTTAGACTGTGTTTTGTTTTAATTTTATTTGTATTTTCTATTGTACAGCACAGATTTTTTTCACTTTTTAAAAACATTATTACAATTGTGTGCATACATGATGTGTGCACGGGAGCTCGGGGGCGTGCATGCCATAGTTTCGTGGAACTGGCTCTCTCCTTCCACCATTAAGCGAGTCCCTGCTGATGCATCTTGTCTTCTCCTTTAATTTTTTATTTGGATAGCAGGCTCTACTTACCAATTTTTTGTTTTCTTTCATGTGTTAATTTTTTTTAATTTCTCAAACCATAGTTATACACTTGGAAATCACTAACGTCTATAGTTTTTCTTTTATTCATTTGTGTGTCTCACATCTGAGTGCAACATTGCTACAGGCAAGGCATGTCTGCTTTCTTTACTTTATATTCTCAGCACACAAAATAGGGCTTGTAAGGAGTGAACTCTTAAACACACTTTGTGTAATTATGCACGGGTGATCTATCAGAATACTGTTATTGGCTGAAGAATATGGACAGTACTCCTGGTAGCTAGCCAAATGACGGTGAGGCAACATACGCAGCGTCTGACTGACCAATGGCACAGCAGTAAACAAGCAGTAGTTGATGCTGACGTTGCTTTTGCTGCAACATTGCAACCTTCCCCAAAGCCAGGGGCTCCAGAGAGAGGAAGAAATGAAAGGATAATCAGGGGTTCTCTCCAACTCTCCTCCCACAAGGGCACTTTGTGGACCTGGAACACACCTGGGCCCTGAACTAAGTCAAAGTTGATATACAATGGGTTTTATTTAATAAAATATGCAGCAGTTAAAATCTGAGAAAATGTTAACATTTGCATTAAGATGAATCCAAAGGCATGTGGCATTTCCACAGGAACATGTCTCTCATGATATTTTGATGTCCATCCTCTTATCTGTCCAACATTGCATGCATATTTGTGTTTCTTTTTGAACTTCTGAGGTGAAAACTTCTGGAAAGCGATTTCCCTCTTTGGTATAGCAACCTGGATTGCTGAAATTTGATTTGTTTATATGCTTTTGAGAGGACACATCTTTCCACATGGGTGATTTAATCATCTTTGAAAAATTGGAGGTAGAATGACAGAGCCGTTTGACAGAGGGACCTCCCATACCAGGTTCTGAGCAGCTCCCAACTATGTGGACCACACTAGTGATATCAAGGGGAGTTTCACTTGAACTACAATCATTCCATGAACAACCCACGAACAAGAGGTGAGACCGAGTTATTAGGTGGTGAGTAGGCAACCTTACATCTTCTCGAGGGTATGAAGGGCTTCTTTCTCCCTTCTGCTGTTTTGTGTCTTATGATGACATCCATTTGTTAACAGTCATTAAATAGGTGTTGAATCGGTAAAAATAAAATAGATAGCTATTTGACATCGATCTCTCAGTTCATCTGTGAGGTTAGTTCAAACAAGAGAAAAGCCAAGGGCTTTGGCACAACTAATGAAATGCTGCACCATCACCTCGTTTTAGAAATTGGCTCCATGAAGACACCACTTTTTTTCACCTGCACCTCTGTCAAGTTGAAGCAAGATTTCACCATCAATGTGGGGGTCATAGTCACATATGACTTGCTATACACCCCCTTGATGTCAGAGAAATTTCTTAATGCTTTTTATTTGTAATTGCCCAAACAGGGAGTGGTTAATAAGAATGCTGAGGTGTGAATTGAAGCTAGGAAATCCAGGACACTGCTCCCTGGTTTCAGAGGAAGTGGAGATGTAATAATGGAAGGCCAAGGTGGAAGTCCTACTTTTCTAAATGCTGAGGCATAGGACAAGAGGCTGTGAGTGAATTTGGCATTGAAAAGAAAGATAAGAACAACTACCTTTACTATTCAAAGCACAGTTTTTGAGTCTACTTCAAATCTAAGAAAATTCTAGAACATGCTGTTACATAATGAAGAAACAAAGGATTCTTAGACTGATAGTTAAACCTGTTATAAATTGATCTTTTCTACTATGCCCAAGGGATCAATAGTAATATCAGCTCTTTTCAGTAAATTAAAACAAAAATGAAATCAGATGAGAGATTTAAAAAGTTGCCAATGGCAGACATGTCTATTAAACCTCTCCAAACAATAAGCATCTATGGCTTACTAAACCCATCTCTCTTACTGTTCAAAATAATTAGGTAATTTTATCTGATGAGTACAACTCATCTTTTCTATAAAACATTTGTGTGTATGTATGAGTTCACACTGATGTGTGTTTACATGTGGAAGTCAAAGACAAACCTCAGGTGTGGGTCTTTCCCATCTACCTTACTTGACATGGGGTCTCTCTTTTGATATGTGCCACTGCTCACACAGGCTACCTGGCTGGAGCCTCAGGGATTCTCCTGTCTGCTCTTGCCATCTTGCTGTAGGAGCTCTGAGGTAAGAGTGCCACTGAGTCCAGCTTTCTGTGTGCTGTGGATATCTACTGAGCTGCTTCCCCTGACTACCATAAAGCCTCTCTAGACTTGGTCTCTCCTTTTTATTTGGTTTTCATGTAAAGGCACATTTCTTTTTTTTTTTATTTTATTTTACAATACTATTCAGTTCTACATAATAGCCACAGATTCCCTTGTTCTCCCCCTTCCTGGCCCCCTCCCCTTCCCCCCAGCCCACCCCTCCCCCATTCCTACCTCCTCCAGAGCAGCGCCTCCCCTGAGAACTGAGATCAACCTCATAGACTCAGTCCAGGCAGGTCCAGTCCCCTCCTCCCAGAATGAGCCAAGCGTCCCTGCATAAGTCCCAGGTTTCAAACAGCTAACTCATGCAATGAGCCCAAGACCTGGTACCACTGAAAGGCACATTTCTTAATTAAGCATCTCATGTTGCTACCAGTTGAGCTCTTTCTCTTTCTGTTTACAGTTATGGCTTTCCTCTTTCTCTCTCTGATTTAGTCTATAAAACATAAACAAGCAAACAATTATACTCAACATTGTCTCTTAATGTTTCTCCATTATTCTTCTATTGCTTTCCTCCCATCCCTTGGTAATCAACCAATGCATCTACTAAATGCCACTGTGTGGAAGGCATTATGTTACTCTCCCCAAAGATACAGGGTAGTGCATAGTCACTCAGCTATGTCCCAAACTATCTACAGAGACAAAAAGAAACAAGTACAGTAAATGGTCCAAGAGTGATAAAGGCAGGTCTATAAAACTTTCTTGCCTAGCTCAATTATTATATTATCTACTGTAATTTTTCAGCATCTATCTCCTCCCCTGCCCACTTCACTACCCCCTGCTTCTGGCATTTCATTTGTATTTCATAGGGACATGTGTGTATGTATGTGCATTTGTATGCATATACATGTAGACACCCAAGGTCAATAGTGCCTTCCTTTACATGTCTCTCAGTGGTCCTTATGTTTACAGTTTATTTATTTGGCTAGGCTACCTCAGGCATCCCTGCTGTCCCATCCCCATGCCTTCTTTTTGACTATTGTCTTTGCCACTTTCTGAAAATTTAGTTTTAAATGTAATGATGCCACCTTTCTTGCAAAATCTAAAGTGTTCACGGTCTTCTGTGTCAGAAAAATTTGACATTCTGCCAGCATCCTAAGGGTGCAGATGGACCACTTTCTCCTTCATTAAAAGTCCGATTTCTTCATATTTTAGGATTCTACTGTTTCTCTTCACTTTCCATGGCAGCTTTCCCTTTCTAATTTATTTATATCCCAATCTCAATTCCAAATATGGGCTTTCTTCCCAAATTGTACATTCATCCCTTCTCTCTTCATCATCTAATACACTTACTCAAAGGAACATTATATCTCTGGGATATCCATTTATCAACTTCAGAGATTTGCAAATCTCCTTGTTTTGCAAATGTCCCATCCCCACAGCCTCACCATCTGCTAGGGAGGGCTCCTCATTTATCAATGTCCAAAATCAAACTAGTTTCAACTCTGGTCCTGCTGTCCCTTAAGACTTCCCAATCATGTAGCCTGTGGCCCATACAAGAGCAAATGTTCACTCTTATTTCCCTTCAATAAATTGGAATGGTATTGACTGACTCTTTTCTGCAATGCTTGTAACATTCAGTTTTTGTTTCTCTTCTCATGTCTACCCTCACAATCATGGGTTATGAAAGTACTGAGCTTTTGTTTAGCTTCATATGCTATGGTAACTACACATGAACCATGTGTCTGCACCAGGTGTTTTCTAATTCAGTCAGTTTTTCATAAACTTGTTGTATTGGCCAAAGTTCTATTGCTATGAAGATACACTCATTCTCCTGTAAGCAATACAACTGAACTCACTGCATCACCACAAAGAGAAAAAGAAAATCAGGCAGGAGAGCGAGCAATTTCCAAAGATACAGAGGAAGTCAACAAATCATAATGTACAAATCTATTGTGGCATTTAAGTCTTTCTCTTTCTCTCTTCTTTTTTTCTTTCTTTCTTCTTTTTTTTTCCGTGTGTGTGTGTGTGTGTGTGTGTGTGTGTGTGTGTGACTGTGTCTGTGTCTACTTGCACGCACCAAGGGACCAAGGTGTGCTTTTGGAGCTCCTTCTACGACGTGGGTCCCAGACCTGGTGGCAAGACCTTTCACATGCTGAGTCATCTCACCCAATAGGCACTTAGGTTTTGAAAATGCCCTTGACCTCTTTGAGTGAAAACAACCACCTAGGGTAAACACAGTCATTCTTTATATTTGGAAGTTGGAAACACCAACTCTTAACATACTTGGGAAAATTAGTCTACATCATCTAGTTATTTGCTAAAGTAATATTAGAATTTAAAATCTTGACTGAGCTTCTAAAGATCTAATGAGTTCCCTGGAAAGCTGTTGTGTAGCTTTGAATGAGCATGGCCCCAGTAGGCTCATATATTTGAATGTACCAGCTGCTGGATCTGTTTGAGACCTATCAGGAGGTGTGACCTTGTTGGAGGTGCTGTGTCACTGGGCGTGGGCTTTGAGGTTTCAAAAGCTAATACCAATGCCAGTGTCTCTCTTGGCTTTGTGCTTGTAGGTCAAGATGTAAGCTTTCAGCTACTCATCCAGCAACATGCAGACCTACCTACTGCCATGTTCCCCACCCATAATAGTCATGGACTAACCCTCTGGAACCATGAGCCCAAAACTAAACACTTCCTTTTATAAGTTGTCTTGATCATGGTGTTTTGTCACAGCACTTGAAAGGTAACCAGGACAGCTTCTGATCTCAAGATCACTCACTGTGAGTTAAAGCATCAAGCTCTTGGTTAGATAGACAGTGTTGTAATCACTGTGCCTATGCTGATAAAGTTCAAATCCAGCCTTGGAAGCTTATACACCTACTCAAGTATTTTATTTAAGATAAAAAAAGCAGACAGTTCACACACACACACACACACACACACACACACACACACACACACACACACACACACACGGAAATCTTATCTTCATCCAAGTATAAGTCAGCAGAGTTCCAGATTTTGAATACTGGAATATAAATTTTAAAAATATATTTTTGATACATGTTCCTCATGTATGCATCATCATATCCTTATTCAAAGAATCCTCTACAGGTTGTAATTTGAAAGTATAAATTTTCTGTAGAATACACTAGGGCTAAATGATAATAACTATCCATTCTGAGCACCTTTCATATCAGGCATGCATCCTAGATTTAAGAAGATAATAAGTTTTCAGGTGACAATAAATAAATTTAAACAAAACTAAATTTAACCATGCTAAGATGCAATAAACATATTTTAAATGCATAATTTTGTATAAGACGTCAAAAGATTAAATAATTAAAACTATGCACATCCAGGAGCTTTAAATAAACAAAGTGAAATGACTCCATTTAATACCAGAAATCTGAAATTGGGTATGTAAAACCCCTAGCTTCTCTTTATGCTGGAAAAAAAGTGGCAATGTTTTGAAGATTTTGTTTGAAAACACACAAAATAGGCTGAGGATGGAAGGTTAGAGGTAAATCACTTGTCTTGTTTGGGTAAAACCTTGGAACCAATGTCAGCACTAGGTAGAATGAAAGAGAAAGTGAAAAAGAAAGACAGGGAGAAGAAAGGGAGAGGGAGAAGAGGAAGAAACAGCATGAGTGAGAGAAGAAAAAGGGATGAGAATGAGGAAAGGCAGGCTGGATGCAGCCTGCCTTTCTATTTTTCTATGCAATAATAAGGCTGATAAATTTGTTCCATCTAGCTAGTATTAGATAAATAAGCCATGCATGGACCCTGAAGAAAACACTTTTAAAGAAACCAAATGTAAATGGTCCTATGATTTTTAACTTGTATGTTAACAAAAATATATGTGTGTATGATGGAAGCCATGATACTGTACTTTAAATGTTAAATAACTAAGTACTCCTGCCCTCATCTACACCTTTTTTTTCATGGGCTCCTTTCTTCTTGTCATTCTGAAAATCAGCTCAGGTTCTACATTGTGCATAAAAGCCAAAATAAAGAGTAATATGGAAATTGACTGAAGCCAGATGGGCTACAGAAATCACATGATGAAGAAAGAGCTGAATTGTCATTGGGGAAGGGGAGAAAGGAGACAAGAAAATCTGCAGGCACACTAGTGGAACAGGAGCTTGAGGACTCCATTGCTTGGAAAGAGTTGCATCTATGACAGCTGGTAAGCATCTAGAGTGTAAGGCAGATACCCCAGAGCAAGGACACTAAAAAGGGAGTTTTGAGCAAGCATTTTAGTAATTTGACTGTTAATTTACATGTGACACTGTTCAGAAAAAGGAACACATGGCCACAGGGTTTCATACAGGTTACCCACAAGCATCAATTCTGTAAAAGATGTACAGAGTACTCTTCAAATATTCTCAGAATATCAACCACTGTAAGCTGTCCTAAATTAGAATCTGGTTATCTCACATGACAAGGAAAATCTAGCCAATTGGTTATTCTATTGGAGCTACAGTAGATCATTTCATATAGGTTTCATGGCAACCAAACATCAAGTTCCAAAGACTGCAGCTAACTTAGAAGAAGAAGAAAAATGAAGGAAAACCTATGGGGTTGCTGCAGAAACTAAACAGGAAAATGTATTAGCTAAGAAGACAGATGCTTAAAGAGGTAGGTATATCAAAACTCTCCACTGTAAATATGCTCAGTACCTTGAGAACACTGAGGGCTTCACAGGTACAAGCGATTGGCAGACTGAGCACATCCTGTATTTTTTACATGTGCACATTAGTATACATAAGAAAACAACAGCAAAAAGTCATTATCCAGGGCACAGATGCATGAAGGCAAGCAGATGTCTAACCATACTTCAGGAAAACATCAACTTCCAAGTGCAGTTCAAAATTAAGGTATTCATACTTTCAGTACACATATACACTCATGCTCTGTTCACATAGGTGGAATATGGAACATTAAACATGTCCAGTAGAAGCAACAATTTGAGTCAGTATAATATAAATGAAGTTAACTTTTAGGAGGAAGGCAATAGAATAGTGGCATGAAGTATAGTCCAAATCTGGGAAGAAAGCTTGGTTAAAACTCTTACCACAAAATTGTGAGAACTAGGGTTCTGATCTCCAGAAAACCATGTAAATTTTGGGTGAGTGTGGTAGACTGTCTGTAATTGCAGCCTTAGAAACTGGAGACAAGGGTTCCACAGACTAAACCGTTAAGAAATATTGTCTATATTGGCACAACCCAAGTTTGATTGAGAGATCCTGTTTCATTGATTAAAGTGGAAAATCAATAGAGGATGATTTTTCACATCAAACTTGTGCCCCACAAACATAGAGACACCCGACACATGCAAAAAATATGCACATACATCTGTACATCATATACACAAAGAAATGAGGAAAATTTCTGTATCTGCATGAAAGGAAAGATGGATTTTAATTTAGAATACTAAACATTCATCCTTGAACTGCAAAAGACAGTAAGATGGCACCAAGAGTATAAATAGACCATTCATTCATCCAAAAATTATTTAATGACACAATCCTTTAGACATTACAAATCAGTGTTCAACAAGTAGTTTGGTATATGCCTTCATTAACTGAGAGTGTGGTCAGATAGAATGTCACTTCTACTTTGACACACTTCATGACATTTTGCCTAGGGAATGGTGCTGCTTCCAAAAGGCTTGATCCTTCCACATCCATTAACTCAGTTAAGACAATCCCCTACAGAGTGTCAAATGTATGCATTCCCTTTATTCTCTTTGTCTGGTTGATTTTAAGTTGTGTCAAATTGATCATTAAAGCTAACACACACACACACACACACACACACACACACACACACGCATGAATATATATATATATATATATATATATATATATATATATATATGTTCATTTATTTAAGCATAAGAAAATAGTAATTTTCTTCACAAGAGCAAAATAACAAAGTCCACTCCAAAGTCTGTGAACATATATATGATGGAATATTATTAGTCATGAACAGCTAACAGAATGGTATATGCTACAGAGTGCATGGTTGCTGAGGACATTGTACTTAATGAAATAAGCCAGATAGAAAAGGACATACTGCAGGATCCCACTTCTATGAAATAGCAAGAGTTGTCAAACAGATGAAGAGTGAGTCACAGAGACTTTGGGGAAAGGTATATGGATAGTTGAGTGAATGCATACAGTTTTATACAGTTTTACTTTTCTAAGAAGAAGAATTTCTAGTTTCTCAAAGATGTGCGTAGACTTACAACAATAAACTGTAAATGAACCTTAAAAATAATTCAAATAATATTTTTCTGTTTCATGTATTTTATTGCAAATAAAAAAAATGTTGAAATGCCAAACAAGCTCTATGTTAACTAGCTAGATGTGTGAGAATATAGACTAAAATGATAATTAAATGATAACATGGAACATTTGTTCTACATGGTTTTGCATCCTCCTTATAATATTGAGAATTTAGTCATTTTATAAGGATGGCATATTCCAAATCCATACTAAGATAAGTTTGACAGGAGAATTTGTTTTCATCTACCAAGAGCAAGGAATAGGAAGATTTCTAAGCAACAGCAAAATCATGGTGTTTGGAGCCATGTCCACATTTCAAACAGCAAAATATTTATGCAATTAATCCCAGCAAATATTGTAAACATCAGGTGCAGAGAGCAAACAAGGTGAACTATCCCTTTGATTCTAAAGAACAATGTCCTGCTCACACAGCAACCCTCAGTATCAGTACCATCCCATCCCACCTACCTTGCTTCCGCACATCCTCTACGGCAGCCACCAACTCTTCTTTGAGGTCTTGACTCTCCTTAGCAATCTGCTCACCCTTTTCCAGGAAGTTTTGAGTAGCTTGTTCTACGGATGCTGCCAGTACATGAGCTTTCTTTGACCTCCCTTTCTTTTTACCTGATGGCCCTTTGTTGCTTGTGTTGACAAGTGTCGTCACCTGAAACACAAAAGAAAAACTATAAACCCATTCTTTAAGACTTTCTGGAGATCACCTGTTGGTTTATAATGTCTAACTATCCATTAAGGCCAGGAAAAGGTGTTGGATCATTTAGAGCTATGGTTACAGGCAGTTGTGAGATTCCCAGTCTTTGTCCTAGGAGCTCAATATAGAACCCATGCAAAAATAAGTGCCCTTAACTGTGAAACCATAGCTCCAGCCCTAACTCCTTTCTGAATACTATAACTTGGACAATAAACTGTCAGTTTTCACTTATCACTATATACAGAAAACTACTTAATTTGTTAGTAAAGTTTTTCATATCTTTCAAACAACTTGTTAACCACTATAGACACCAGAACCTTTATTCTGTACCTGAGAGAAATCTGAAGGGGAGGAATAAATTCAGGTGTTCTACAACATGTCAGTAACTGTTGCTATTTCATTTTTACTATTGAACAAGGAACTTACCAGCTTCCTAAGAGGGAGAGTTTTATGATCTGTTTCAATTTGCACATATCATGCTAAGACCATTAAAGCTTTCTTTCAGTTTTTAAAGAAGCCAATCGAAAGAAAAGTTCTCTCAAATGGTACAGTCATAATGTTACTCCACATGGTGGAGTAGGCAAAGTTTTTGTTCAATGTCATGATCAATGTTCGCTTCCTTTTATGGCCATAGGCAACACCCAAGGAAGCAAAGCTTTAAATCAACATGTATTTTGATGGTCAGTATAGGTAGGATCACTTCAGAAGTGGTCAATACAGTGTTAGGAGCTACTATCTTCAGCTCTCTTTTGATTAATCAGACACAGTAAGTTATATAAACACAAGCACATTTCAGCATGAACATTAGATAAAAAGTAACACACACACACACACACACACACACACACACACACACAAAACCCTAATATCCTTAAAATTAGAATGCAGCCAGTGGCAGTTTTACTGCAAACTGTGCATGTAATGAGGGACACATTCCAGTCTTTTCAGTCCCAGCTATACAGAACAATCACCAAAAAAATGTGTACTTGTCACAGGGGTTGCTTTTGAAGACATAGTGAGTACAACAACATGCTATTCATCCAAGAAGATCAAGGTTCTAGAACAGTCCAATACCTGGGAACAGCATGCACCCCAAGCAAGCAACAAGGACCACTGGAAAAATCTCATTTGGTCTGTGTACTTTTCGCCAGAGGAAATATTTGCTATTTTCATTTAGTTGTAATGCATTCTCACCATATATGTAGTTCTGTGAATATTTGTGATCTATGTTGTTACACTTTTCAAATTAAAAAAGAATAGAATGGGGAAAGAAATGTTAATTTTAGATAGACTGACAGTTTTTAAGAACTGGTAGCTAATCCTGAAGCTACCAAAATAGCTGAATGTCTATATCACAGATTCATCTCTTGTAAAGGCAAATGAATGTCAACTCTTCTGCTATCTCAGTGCATTCCTGTATTAAGTACATTGAGAAAATACTCATAATAACAAAGATATCTTAGCTTCCTTCATGTTGCTCCTTAATGAGGGAGATTCTCCTCTAGGTTCTATGGCCTCACCAGACACACTTATTTGGCTAAGTCTGCAGTACTAACATGAATTCCCTCCTACTGAGCAGGAAGATAGAAGTGTCACTGTTGTACTTTGGGGGCTATCATGACATTTTGGTCACCTAAATAATGGCAATACCAGTTGACATTCCAATGTGGATGAAATAAATATCACAGCACTAAACCCTTCATGAAGACCTATAGGCAATTAATGACCATTGGGAGAGAATCAGGTTTCTCCAAGTCTAAGCTTCTAATTGGTTATCTAGTATCAAGTCATCAGTACTGAAAACATATACATATGAGCAACACTAAATCAACTCAGCATGTTATACACTTTGTGTGTGTGTGTGTGTGTGTGTGTGTGAGAGAGAGAGAGAGAGAGAGAGAGAGAGAGAGAGAGAGAGAGAGAGAGAGAGAGAGTGTGTGTATGTAAAAGTAGTGATTAAAGAAAAACTGAGATGAATCAACTGAGATGAATCTGGGGGACAAATAGGGGCTGGGGATGATTTAACGTGCTACACATACATGATTTTATTAAAATTTATTAAAAGACGATTCTTGAGAAAATGTGAAAAATATAAAAATAATTTGAATGTCTATAAGAACAAAGAGAAAGTTGATTTTAAATAATTGATAGAAAAACATTTTGAAAAAAGATCTAAGAATATAGCAGTAACCCACAGCCATGAGACAATTAACTAATACATCTGATGCACTCAAGGTTCTCATAATCTTGAGTCCATATTACCAGAGATTATCTCTAATATACGATGTCTAGTGTTACATGGAGAAAATGATAGCATTTAACAAAGAATACTTATGATAACCTACATAACTGACTATCCCCAACACTCCTGGAAGAACTCAAGATAGTAAAGATGTATATTTTTCCCAGCTTAGACTATAAGCAGCACATTCTAAATATATATAGTAAATTCGTAAGATGCTCCCGAAACCATGAGCTGGAATTAAGCCCTCCCCATCTATGCTGTTTCTGTCAGGGGTTTTGTCATACTGTGAGCAGGGTCATTCAAGGGTCTCATGTTAAACAGTCAACAGAGTATAGGAAAAACAAAAGCATTTCAAAGAGATTGTAACTTAGCCTTAGTGGACAGAGAAGAAAAGGAAATGATCCATCACTCACAAAGACAAGCAAGCAAGTAGACATAAAAAAAATTCTAATGATCAAGAACTAAATGCTCAACTATGTTCACAACAGCATTATTCATAATAGTCAGAACCTGGAAACAACCTAGATGCCCCTCAACTGAAAAATGGATAAAGAAAATGTGGTACATATACACCATGGAGTACAACTCAGCAATGAAAAACAATGGCATCATGAAATTTGAAAGCAAATAGATGGAAATAGAAAATATCATCCTGAGTGAGGTAACCCAGACTCAAAAGGACAAACATGGTATATACTCACTCATAAGTGGATACTAGATATAAAGCAAAGAATAATCAGACTATATAACCCATAGCTCCAGAGAAACTAGCTAATGAGGAGGACCCTAAGAGGGACACATGGATCACCCTGGGAAGGAGAAATAGATGAGATCTCCATGAGTAAACTGGGGGTAAGGAGGACAATGAAGGGTATGGGATGGTGGATGAGAACATAAGGGAACAGGATGGCCAAGCTGGAAAAGGAACAGAGTGGGAGAGCAAGGAAAGAGATACCATGACAGACATCATGAGAATAGGGAGAAACAGGGTGCTAGGGAAGTTCCCTGGAATCCACAAAGATGACCCCACCTTAGACTACTATCAATAGTGGAGAAGGTGCCTGAACTGGCTTACTCCAGTAATCAGATTAGTGAATACCCTAACTGTCATCATAGAGCCTTCATCCAGTAACTGATGGAAGCAGATGCAGAGATCCACAGCCAAGTACCAGGCCAAACTCCAGGAGTCCAGCTGATGAAAGAGAAGAGGGATTCTATGAGCAAGGGGCATCAAGATCATGATGGGGAAATGTACAGAGACAATCAAACCAAACTAGTGGGAAACTTATGAACTATGGCAAAATAGCTGTGGAGCCCCCATGGGACTGGACTAGGAGAGACTATGTTTGCAGAGGCAAGACAGTTGTTTATTTTGAACTGTTTAAGGGGCCCCCTGGCAGTGGGATCACTGGTGCATGAATGGGCTTTTTGGAGCCCAATGCCTATGGTGGGACACATTACACAGGCTTGGTGCACGGGGAGGAGCTTCGACCTGCCTCAACTGAATGTGCCAGGCTCTGCTGACTCCCCATGGGAGGCCTTGCCTTGGAGGAGGTAGGAACAGGGGGTGAGTTGGGGGTGGGGAAGCCTGGAGGAGTGGGAGGAGGGAGGAGAGGGAGATCTGTGGTTAGTATGTAAAATGAATAGAAAATTTCTTAATAATAAAAAAGAAAAAAAAAACCTAAAGAAGTATTGAAGAAGAAAAGCACCATTTAGCCCTAAAGATACAATCAGCACCTATCACGTAAGGGATTTTGAGATTTGCTAACTCTTGCAGTCAGCATCCCTATGGGAACATAGTTTGCTTCCAGAGGTCAGAGCAGCAAGGACATATTCTGATAAGAAAGTGGTAACATGGAGCTGATGCAGTCCCTGTGCACAGGGCAGGATATCCGGACTGGCTGGGCTTGGGTAAATGACACTTTCAGACATTGAAATGTCCAGTAACATCCGCTCACAGGATATCCTGGGGAGATTTTGTAGTAAAGACTATGCACGTCCTACTCCAAACAGGGATTCTCAAATTGACGCCCTAAATTTTCACCCTCTCCACACTGTCTATTCGTCTTTACCAAATATGCATGTTGTGAAAATAAAAACAGAAAAAAGCAGAGCCACAACAAGCGTCATAAAGAGTCAAAGTCTCACTGCTGGCACACAGGAAATGTCCTAGGATTTTCCACAGAAGTGTAAGGATGGGTCTTGAGAGTATTTTAACCTATGAAAAAACACAAGGAAAATCTGACTTTTCTGTCTTCTCCAATATGAATCATTTTTATGGTATATAGAAAATTTCTAGTTTTATTCATATTTATTAATGGTACACAAAAATGGTTTGTGTTGTGATGTTTTC
Source organism: Peromyscus leucopus (assembly GCF_004664715.2). Classification (NCBI taxonomy): domain Eukaryota; kingdom Metazoa; phylum Chordata; class Mammalia; order Rodentia; family Cricetidae; genus Peromyscus; species Peromyscus leucopus. The sequence goes on from NC_051065.1 coordinate 94,058,791, forward strand.
ATACAAATGTGTTTTGAAATGTGCCCTTATTGACTTGGTGTGTGACTCTGTTTTCAATGGGAGCATAGTGCGGGGATCTCGGTGTGGACCCTAAGCAGTTACTGATGAAATCATCTTCTCATTTCACATGGGGATTTCTATGATGATATTGCTAAAACATTGGTACTTCCTTAAAACAGGCTCAGTCTTATCTTTTGGCCACTAAATTTGTAATAATTATGATTTATCTTTATTATGACTTGAAAAATATTATGAATTTGTGGACACTACATATTAGTTTGTTTCTCCCATGCTACTGAACCCTCAGAACATCCAACTGAATGTTGGAAACTGCACCATGATGAACTGTTTATATCCAAATACATGGAAACAATGTTTTTTTAATGCAAATACTACTACAAATTGAAGTAACCTCAGTGAGCTGTAATGCCACCACAACAGCGCCTTCTGGCAGCATCATTCTTTCAGATCTTTTCTAATCTGTGGGACTTTGTGCCATACACAGTCAGTGCTAATCACAATGTCCTTTTGTGGCCCAAAGCAGCAATGTCTTTTTTTTTCAAAGCAAAGCAGCAAATGTTTTGAACCAGAAATGTAAAGTGAGTAGGAAGGCATTTGTCTTTTTAGAAATCTTAAGTTGTTTAGTCATCAGCACCCATGACAGGAAACCCATGCTGTCTAGAAAGTCCCTAAAATAATTAGGGAAAGATTCCACTCTATTCATGATTCACTGTTTTGCATTTACTAACTTTAAAGCAAAACAAAACCAGACTGTTCAAAGGAAGACTAGAAAGAAAGCTGAAACAAGTCTAAGTACAAAATGTTTTCCAATTAGCTCTAACTAAAGGACTCAGTTAAGCCAAGCCTGCCTTTTCCTAAAGGTCACCACAGGCCAGAGGAGATAGCTCCGTCTGTGGAGTGTTCACAGAACAAGCTGAAGGACCTGAGTTTCATCCCCAGACTCCACATAAAAGTGAGGAACAGACGAGATCAGGCACATTCAGGGCAGTTTGGCCGTAGACATTTTTTCAATTAATTTATTTATTATGTATGTAGTGTTCTGCCTACATGTATATCTGCACATCAGAGGAGGGCACCAGATCTCATGATAGATGGCTGTGAGCCACCATCTATGTGGTTGCTGGGAATTGAATTTAGGACTTCTGGAAGAGCAGCCTGTGCTCTTAATCTCTGAGCCATCTCCAGGCTTAGCTCTGTGTGTGTGTGTGTGCATGCGTGCGTATGTGCGTGCGTGCATGCGTGTGCATGTGCGTGTGTGCGTGCATGCGTGTGTCTGTGTGTGTGTGCGTGTGCGTGCGTGCGTGCATGCGTGTGTCTGTGTGTGTGTGCGTGTGTGTGCGTGCGTGTGTCTGTGCGTGTGCATGCATGCATGCGTGTGTGTGTGTGTGTGTGTGTGTGTGTGTGTGTGCGCGCGCGCGCGCGCGCGCCCGCGTGCCCGCCCACCATCAGATAACTTACCCTGTTGGAGGAGAGGATGAGTGGTGGGTTGCAGTGGGAAGGGGGAAAGGCTGTGGAGGGTGGCAGGGAGCTGGTGGAGGGATGAGAGGAGGATCTGTGATTGATATGTAAAGTGAATTTAAAAAAATTAAAAAAGTGAGGAACAGAGGCAAGCAACAGTAATCCCAGCACTGGGGAGGAGAAGGGGACATCACCGGGCCTTGTTTACCAGCCAGTCTAACTGAATATGGGGCTTTGCTAGCCTCACCTAGAGAAGATGTGGTTAATTAACAGACATTAGATAGTACAGTGTGCGGGCTCCTCCACTTAGGCTGTTATTGTCACCCTCCTGGCAGTCTTGGAGGGCAGCTAGTAAAGATAAAAATGCCAAAGTTAAAAGGAGACTAAGGTCCTGAAGTTTTCCTTGGAGGAGTATAAACCATAGATGAGAAAACCCGTGTGGACATTCTGCAATAAGAAGAAAATTGCTAATCTGCTGCAAGTGTGAGATTTTAATGAGCAACCTGACACTGTAGCTAATATTAACTGTATTCTCATATTATTGGTAGTTAATAAGTATCATCTTGAAAATTTTAAATCATTTAAGTCACCAAATGTCTACACATGGTGTATGAGGTATATAATGTTATATATTTGCTCAATAGCAAGCACATGTGCTATATACATAATACACAATGCATTTTGTTTATTTTGATGTTTTAGGTTAATATTTCAATATTTATATTTTAACCTATTTATATTTTAGGTTTGCTGGTAGCATTTCCTCTTTTCCTTATTAGACAATTTTAAATGATCATGACTGTTCATATACAGTAAAAGAAAACCATTTTTATCATAGTTCAATGGCCTAGGTATAACTTCATTGCTCCTGAAAAATGCTTCAAAAAGCAGGATGTGTTTCCACATCTACAGTGTGGAGACACTGATCAGAAATCTAAAGTCATTCAAGTCAGATGCAAGCTTTCTCTCAAGGCAAAGCTTGTATTACTGGATGTAAGAAACGTCAATTACAAAATTTTAAGGAAAACGATTAACAGGAGTGATGGCTGGCCTTGCAGATGACTCTAATTCAGTTCTTAGACCCACATGGCCCTTCATAATTGCCTCTAATTCTAGCTGTAAGGATCCTACACCTTTTTTTTTTTTTTTGCCTCCTTGGACATTCCCACACATACACATGGTGTGGTGGTTTCAATATGTATGGCCCCCAAAGACCCATGTGTTTCAGTGCTTGGCCCATATGGAGTGGCACTATCAGTGGCCTTGTTAGAGTAGGTGTGGCCTTGTTGGAGGAAGTATGTCACTGTGGAGGCCAGGCTTTGAGGTATTATATGCTCAAGCTAGGCCTAGTAATACTATCTCCTTCTGCTACCCGCAGATCAAGATGTAGAACTCTTAGCTGTTTCTCAGGTACCATGTCTACCTGTATGCCACCATGTTTCTCACCATGATGATAATGGCTGTAAGCCGGTGTCCATTAAATGTTTTCCTTTATAAGAGTTCTGTGTTCATGGTGTCTCTTCACAGCAATAGAAACCCTAATTAAGACACCTAGCATACACAGACACACCTACACATAAATAGAAATGATTGAAAAAAATCTGTGGTTGGAGAGATGGCTGAGCAGTTAAGAGCACTTACTGCCCTTGCTAGGACCTGAATTTCGTTCCCAGCACCTACACAATTAGGCACAACTGTCTATAATTCCAGTTATGGAGAATCCAATGCCCTCTTCTGGTCGCTATATATACTGCATGTATATTATCTTTCAGTATTTTTATCATCATTATGTGTTTTTTAAGGTATCTCCTGCAGCACATAGTGACACACTTATGTACATACAGACAAAATACACACATAAAATAAAAGTAAATAAATATTTAAAAAAATCAAGAATGTCTGTTATCATTTGTATTTTAAGTGTCCCTCAATCATCCACAGTTTGCAGGCCTGATCTCCAAGATGGACTTATAACTGTTGCAGCTGCTAAGAGATCCTGCCTAGTGAAATGTCATCAGGTCTTTAGGTGCATGTCGCCAGTGAGATCAGTGCCCTCAGTGAGATGGGGCAGTGAGTACCTTGTATCTTCCTTTTCTTTGCTCTTCCTCATTCTCGCTTGCACATTCTGGCCATGCGGGGAATGGCTGTGCTCAAAGAGACATGTCCTAATCCATGCCATATATCACTGGCAGCCACTGCTCACAAACAGAAACTGCCAATCTGTGCCACCGTGAAGCATCTTTCTTTAGAAGTTTTCTGTCTCATATACTCACTATAACAGAAGATTCATTAAGTAATATATTTTATAAGTGGTGACATTAGCATCGGTATTGTTAAGTGAATCTATAAAGATGGCCAGGCAGAATCATGTAAAGTTATGTGGTCTACCATGTTTATTATCTTTCTGTGTTTTTATTATTGTTGCTGGTTTGTTTTGAGATACCATCTCCTATAGTAAAGGCTGAACTCAAGCCCTTTTTGTATCTGAAAATGGGCTCAAACTCCTGATTCTCTTACCATCACCTCCCAGTAAACGCTAGGATTACAGCTGCATCAAAACACCTGGGTAAAATGGAAACACCTGTCTAAAATTTTCCTTAAGAAACTTAAAACATCTTACTCTTCACTGTGAAATAATTGTGATTTCTTCTAATTTCACAAACTGTATCTGAATCATCATTTCTGTACTTGATGAGATAAACTACACATTTGCGTTGTCATTCACTGCTTTGTCAGTTTGAGACATCAAGATTATGCTAGCAAATACTGCAAAATCTCCTAACATCAGGATATTTTCTTCAATACCACCAACCATAATGGGCCTGCCTCAGTACAAGTCACATTTGCCACACACTAGACACCAGGCAATACTGCCAATCATGTGTATGTTATTTCTGATCACTCCAAAGAGTGGGTAGGGAGGCTATAAAAGCTGGAAAAGAAGGAAAAGTGCTCTGAAATGCCATCTTCCCAACAATACATAGTTATTAATATCATGAACTTTCAACTACTACAGAGTATTACACTGTGCCTGTCCCCAAAATGAGCCTGTTAAGAGCAAGGAAAGGATGGAAGAGGACCTCATGGGGCCCTGCTTCTCGCTGTTGAACTATTTCCTGTGGATAGATTCAACAAAATGGGGAGTCACTGGCTACAGCTGTGTTCATACAGATTATCCTGATAAATGGTAATGGGTCATGTAACAAATGAAAAGTCATGAATTTGGGAAAGGAACAGTTAGGGAAGATGGGGGTGGGAGTTAGTAGGGCTGGAAGGGAAATAAGAGAAGATAGATGGGGAGAACAAATGGATTGCATTATATATATATATATATATATATATATATATATATATATATATATGAAAAGATCTATGAATTAATTAATAAAAATGAAAATATTCATATAACTAGCATTTATAAATAAAATCAAAGTTTTCTCTTGCAAAAAAATTAAAGTTGTCCCTTTCATTTGAACTAACATGATAAACAAAATTCCAAGGCTAACTGAACACGTGTCAGGAAGGAGTGGGAGATTTTTCATAAGCTTTCCTTGTCACTGAGACCTGCTGTGGAGAGGACTGCACACCAACCACTAATTACAATATAGATTAATGTGAACTTGAAAAATCAGAAAAGAAATTATTTAGGAACATGTCGAACGCATTATTGAAAGGTGATGAGAAAGATCAAGGATCCTGAGAATGGCACCACTAAGGAGCTGGTCTGTATCATCATCAAAGCCATGGTCACAACATGGGTGAAGGACATGCTTTCTTACTTGCCAGATTCACTGTTATCTCGTTTGTAAGCGAGAGATCATAGCTATTATATTTATCAAGTGGAGGCAACCTTCAAAAGTGGTCATCTCCAAAACAAAGAAACCTTCTAGTGATTGGACAAACAAAACTAGGTCTAATGTGAAATATCATGCTCATCTTGAGTTATAAAAACTCACCAGCTACTCCAAACCAAGAGTGCACAGGATTACCTCCCTTAATATTAGTAAATGTCTTAAGTGTATTAAGGAAGATATCAGCAGCATAGCACAAACATAAAAATCATTTTGACACGGGGCTGGAGAGATGGCAAGAACACTTGCTGCTGCTCCTCTAGAGGACCCTAGTTTGGCTCCCAGCATCCACATAGGATGGCTCACAATTGTGACTACAAATCCAGAGGAAATGACACCCTTTTCTGGCCTCTGTGTGCAACTGTACTCAAATGAACAATTGAAAGTAAACAAAAGCATCATCTCATTAGATAAAAGTAATGTACTCATTTTCTTACTTTAATAAAGACATCAAGTGGTTACTTTCTTTCTCTGTCTCATACTTCATAGAAATCTATGCCTGTAATTTTATGTCTCTGGGTGTGCCTGTGCCTTGACTTTTACAGCTTTGCTATTTGACATATTTCTTAAATATATTCTTTGTAAAATCCTGATAACTAGAATATATTGAAAAGCTAAATTTCAGGTTACCTTTTAGAGAGTCCAATGACTGATTTTTATATTATTAAATTCAGTAATAATAGCAAAATTAAAAATAAAACGAATATGTGCACACACACACACACATATAGTCAATTAGTATTTCTTGCATGGAGGCAACATCACTGTTCTCACATATAGTGTCTAGCACTTGAAAACTTACACACTTGAAAGGATTAGACAAAACCTACTAAGAGCTACAAAAATGTCATGTTTCCCCATCAGCACACATAGAAAGTTTCTCACAAAAACAACGAAGAGAAAAAATTCCAAAAATATCAACCTTTCAGTGAATGAAAGATTTTCAGTTCTAGATTTTCTCCTCAAGAATCAAACATATAATCTGAAATGATTAATAACGACACTTATTCTATTTTTAATGGAATTCAAATACGGAGCACTCTCTAGTTATTCCCAGCCCATTCATTACATGTAGTGTGTTCGTGAATTAGGAATCAAAAGTACTGTCCCTATTTCTAAGATAAGGTCTTAAATCCATTGAAAATCAATTGCATGTTAGTGGATGTTTGTACTACCTGCTCTGAGGCTTGGGGATCATTAAGGACACAGGGTAGAAAGAATTTAAGAATCAGAAGGAGGAGAGCAAGGCTATGAAATGCTATCTTATAGGCTTTGCACAGACAATACTTTCATGGCCTCAAAGCAGCTATGGCTATATATACAATAAATATACACAAGATTAAGTCTACTAACAGGCCACCACAGATCAGGGAAGGGCCCATTGGGTCTTAACTACTGGCTACTTACAGATTATGGGGGAGAGACAGTCATTGTATTCATCAGTTTTATACCCTCTGAGTCACCCACAAGGTTCCAATGAGCAGTTCTGAACCCATGATTATGCAGATAATCCCAACTAAACTCAGTGGCTATCAAACCAGAAATGAATGATTGAAAGGGCATTACATTATAGGGAGGTGCTTAACAGAAGTGAGAGGGAGACTAGCAATGAGGAGGGCAGTAATCAGAATGTAATGTATACATGAGTAGAACTGCAAAATTCAAAGAAAGTTTTTAAAAATGCACACGAGAGGTTTTAGGGCCTTTCAAAAACTAATACTTGAAGTTTTAATTTATCTAACAGGTGCAGTTTATCCTTTCAAACAATGGTGACTGTAGGTGTGTCTCATTTTGGTATCTTATATAAATTTCTGAAATGAAAATCAATTGTTCTTATGGGTAGCTAACCCGTGTGTCTGCAGAACTTCCTTAGAGTACACACAACAAACCCTGCTTTAAAGGAGTCCCTAGCTTTTCAAAGAGATAATTACATCATCTGCTGACATTTTCTAGATTTGCTATGTACGTGTGCATTATTGTTCTCCCATTAAACTGCAAGCTGCTGGTGAAATGCCAATAGCATGAGAAAAGACCACATTGACATTTACTGTGGGTCATCTTCACGGACAGAACACCCGCCTTCCACTTGAATGCCCTGCCCTGGTGTGCAGCCATGCTCCTGAAGCACTGCTCTCTGAAGATTCCTGGGAATTGTTGATGAAAGAAGGGGTAAATGAGCAGGATGTAATTATACTTGTCAAGATTCTTCTTGTGAACCTTTATTTGGACAATTTGTAAAAATTGGAGGCAGCTAATTTTCTAACTAAAGACATAATTTCTCTTTAAAACCATTAGTGCATGGAAATCGTAGCATGGGTCTTGGGTGATCAGGACTGAAGCATTCATCATTGCAGGGTGGAAAGACAGTAAATGGGAGAATTGTGAAGTAGGGCAGAAATCAAAAGCTATGGAGCCTGCCTTGTGTGTGTGTCTCTGTATGTGTATGTCAGTGTCTCTGTGGGTGTATGTGTATTTTTGTGTATGTGCATGTGTGTGCAAATGTATGATTGTGTGTGCATATATGTACATGTGTGCATATATGTACATGTGTGCATGTATGTACATGTGTGCATGTAAGTGTATAAGCATGTGTGTATCTGTATAAGCTCATGTATGTGTGTATGTCTCTCTGTGTATAATGTGTTCATGTATGTATGTGTAGATATATCATGCATGATGTCTGTAGAGGCCAACCACTAGGTACTTCCATAATTGCTCTCCACTTTATTTTTTGAGACAGAGTTTCTCACAGAACCTAGTTTTGACACAGTCATTCAACTGGACTGGTTGGTTACAAGCTCTGGGATTCCTCCTATCTCAACCTCCCCAGATCTGAGATAATAACCTCCCCAGATCTGAGATAATAACCACACACCAATATTCCTAGATTTATACACACACACACACACACACACACACACACACACACACATATATATATATATATATATATATATATATATACATATATATTTTTCCCCAATGGGTTTCAAACCAGAAATGAATGATTGAAAGGGAAATATGAGAAGGAGGGGCTTAACAAAGTAGGGGGAGACTAAAAAGTAGGGCAATAATCAGAGTACAATTTATACATGAATGGAATTGCCAAAGAATGTGTATATATATATATATATATATATATATATATATGATCAAATATATACCATCTTTAATACATAACATATCTTTGCATATATATTTTATAATCAATTTATATCTATATACATTGTATCTTGATCACATCCACACCCCACTTCCTCAGATCCCCCCACTAATAAGTGTCCTTTCAACTTTCATGTTTTATTTATTTTTACGTCTCTCAGTTATGGTTTCCTGCCTGAATACAGACAACCTGATAGTTGTACACAGAAACATAAAAGACTACGAAATAGCTATAATTAGTCGATGTCTTGTGCAGGTCTTGTTTAAGTAACCATAAAAGCAACATCAGTTCAGCAGCCATGTCTTGTCTAAGAGACAACATTTCACAGCACCCCTTCCCATCCCCCAGCCCTTAAATTCTTTCCAACTCTTCAGCAGTGTTTTCTGAGCCTTGCAGGGTAGCTTGTTATAAATGCCTTATTTAAGGACACTCAACAGTTACTTATTATCAGCACACTGACCAGTTCTTTCTCTCCACATCAGCTGCTATCTACTGCAAATAGGCGCTTCTGTGACCAAGGTTCAGAGCAGTATTAATCAACAGGTAAAAACATAAATATTTACAAGGCAGTTTAGCAGCATGTATGTGTCATGGAATAACAGTAGTAGATGTCCCCACAAGGCCCATCCATGGTCTTTGGGTCAGGTTTACCATACCAGGCAAAATATCCCTCCTTTGGAATAGGCCTCAAATCTAATTAGAAAACAGTTGGTTAGTCTACAAACTATCTTGCAACTATTACAGTTGTCAGTACACTACTAAACCTTCCTGACAGATCAGGGTTGTAGCATGCATGGTACACTGCTGGGTAAATCAACTGTAGCTTTTGCTCATGAGTAGCCCACAGAGCATCTTTGAGTGCTCTGAAATCTAGCCAGCACATCTGAGTTTTTAGATGAGTTTTGGAGAATCTACCCCAGGTCCTTAGCCATTTCTTCAGGTTATGGAGCCCTCTACTTCTTATTTGGGTGGAAAAAGACTGAGTCTAATATTAACTATTCCATTTTGAAATAATAATGGCATTGAATTCACAGGTAGGTTTTGAATTTTTAAATACAGCAGTTTATCTGAGATACATTAGCTCTGTAACTAAAGCGACATTGACTATACTATTGAACTTATAGTCAACAACCGTATGGGGCAAGATCCTGACATATAAGGTCATGGCTGGCAATACTTGGACGTGAGCTCTAACCAGCCATGCATTTTCTGTGTGTTATTTAGAACAATCAAACTCTTGGTGTGTCACTTTGGTTTTGCTAGCTGTGAAATAAAAAGAATCCCCAAGAATCTACAAACTCTTGCTTTTGGGAGGAGGAGGAGGGTACTAATGATGTTGTCTGTTTGTCTGCAGATTGGCTATCTGACTCTTGCTTCAGTGTCCCATTCTGTCATCAGTGGATATCAGCGGTTCCTGGTTTTGACTTTGGAGACTGAGTACACCTGGCCACTTGCTGAACAGGTCAAAGCTTTCTTGGCTGATCTATCTGTATTCTGGGCTGCTGCCCCTACGCCTGCCACAAACAATGCTGTTCCTGCACTGCTGTACTCCCAGGCAAGCATGAAGCCAAGGAAGAGTTGGAGGACTCAGATGAGGACATGGAATTTGGTCTCTTTGACTAATCCTCTCAAAGCAACCAACTAAGCCAGCTTAGTTTGAGAAACATGGAGACAGAGTCTTATTTTTCTTTAAAAGAAAAGAAAAAAATTGCAATTCACATATATTTTCTTTACATTTTTTTCATACAACATTCAGAGACTAGTTCTCCAAATTTTCAAATAAAATACTTTCACTTGGAAGTTATATTTTTAGCAGTGTGCTTGTGATGTTAAGAGTAGGGAGTTTTCAAAGCTAGGAAATCTTAGGCAGGTGTTTAATTGGACTAATTAGGCAACATGTAGTCACTTCCGGTTTCCTATGAGCTCTTTGTGGATGCAGATAAGCAACACAACTGATTGCCTAATTAGACTATTTAAAACTGACTTCTTTTTTTATATCCAAGATTTTTTTAAACTCACAATTACAAACCAAAGCATAATATGTGCTCTGAAGTCTTACATTTTCTTCTTGTTCTAATCAATGATTTATACATTAATCATTCAATCTATCCCTATTACTACTGTATAGAAAGAGATATAAATGCATACCTAAAGCTATACCAGTCTATATCTATTTCTACATAGATATAGATATAGATCTGATATAAAATTCACCAGAAGTTCATCTTAGTGTTTTCTCATCAAAAGAGTTAGAGTTACCTAGAACCAAAAATTAAAAGTTATTCTTTATAAACAACCACACAAAAAGTTATTCTTGGAGACCTACAAACTATTGACTAACTTTTAAATGGTCTATGCATGTATCACTAAACTTCTTTCTCTGTTTGGGACTCAAACAATGTTTATCTACCTATCTTCCTAAGGTCCTAAAAACAAACTGAGGTATGATTTGACCAAACTTCACTCTGGAGCACCAATGAATTCACAAGACATACAGAGCAATGGTTGAGGGGAGATAGGCAGGACTGTGAGTGGTCTTAAAGATATGGCACTAGAAGTCCTGAACCAGCATGGATTATGACACCTCCACAGCCACATAGATAGGTACACTTCCCTCAGATCTTTCTGGCCTATATATTCAAGCTCCACCACTGAAGTTTAATATAATTAGGATAGAACTCCATACAACTGGTTAAAGAAAGTGGCTAGATATGAGCTGAGGTCCAGTGACCCTCCTTGCCCCTCCTTCAGTGGAGGAACATCAACAGTCATCACGCCCAGTTGCAATGATCTTTCGCAAATCACACAGATGATCTGATGAAGATACTGTAGTTGTATGACAGCATGTTTTCCAAAATTAGCACAACCTTATGCTCCCATATTGAAAAGATACAAACCGATGGGTCCTCTGGCCTATAGGAGATGTGAGAGGTAACTGGGTATACATATACTTCATTAGCAACAAAATCCACTCATTCAGTGGCTTTGACTTGTTCTTCAGGGACACACATAGCAACTCAGGTATCATGGTTGGAAGAAGGACTGTGGAAGGTTCATATTAAATCTATGAGTAATAGATATTTTAATGGAAAGATTACAAAAGGCATTAAGGTGATAAGATGAAACAATTTGGCCATCCCATCACCAGAGTAGGTCAGTTCCGGCTGTCTCTCAACCATTGCCAGCAGTCTATTGTGGGGGTATCTTTGTGGATTTCTGTGGGCCTCTTTAGCACTTTGTTTCTTCCTTTTCTTATGTGGTCTTCATTTACCATGGTCTCCTATTCCTTGTTCTCCCTCTCTGTTCTTGTTCCACCTGGGATCTCCCACTCCCACAGGTTCTCTTTCCCTCGACCCTCACCCTTCATTACTCCCACTCATGTCCAGGTTGTTCATGTAGATCTCAGCCATTTCTCCATCATTGGGCGATCCCCATGTCTTTCTTGGGGTCCTGTTTTCCAGGTAGCCTACCTGGTGATGTAAGTAGCAGTCCAGTCATCCTTGTTCCACCTCTAGTATCCTTCTATGAGTGAGTACATACCATATTTGTCTTTCTGAGTCTGGGTTACCTCACTCAGGATGATTTTTTTCTAGATCCATCCATTTGCCTGCAAACCTCATGATGCCAAACACCCTAATAGTCGTGCCAGAAACCCATCCAAGGACTGAAGAATCTGGATGCAGAGATTCATGGCTAGGCCCCAGGTGGAGCGCCAGGAGTCTAATTAGCAAGAAAGAGGAGGGTTTATATGAACGAGAATTGTTGAAACCAAGGTTGGATAAAGCACAGGGACAAATAGCCAAACGAATGGAAACACATGAACTATGAACCAAAGGCTGAGGGGCCCCCAACTGGATCAGGCCCTCTGAATAGGTGAGACAGTTGATTGGCTTGATCTGTTTGGGAGGCATCTAGGCAGTGGTACCAGGTCCTGTGCTTATTGCATGAGTTGGCTGTTTGAAACCTGGGGCTTATGCAGGGATGCTTGGCTCAATCTGGGAGGAGGGGACTCGACCTGCTGGGACTGAGTCTACCAGGTTGATCTCAGTCCTTGGGGGAGGCTTTGCCCTGGAGGAGGTGGGAATGGGGGGGTGGCTGGGGGGAAGGGATGGGGGCAGGAGGGGGAGAACAAGGGAATCCGTGGCTGATGTGTAGAACTGAATGGTATTGTAAAATAAAGTAAAAGGAAAAAAGGTAAAAAAAAAAAAAAAGAAAAAGAAAAAACTTAATTAACATAATCCCAAAGCATAAGAAAAAAAAGATTAAACAATTTCAAACAGTGAATGGCTAAATTAAAAATGAGTGCTGAGTCTTCTCTATCTACCCATCCCAGGGAGGGTTCGAGACCAAACAACAACCGAAAATAAGTGAGCAAACAGACATCTCCAAGGATGTACAGAGCATCTAACCATAATGTAAATTTTAGGCTCCCTTCCTATGGTCTTTCTACTAAGATGTACTGACTATCACAGTATGAGCATTTGAACTAACACAAAACTCTGAGCTAAGTGAGGAGAGAACAGATAACAGAATCAGAAGGCCACATGGAGAGTGATGCTGGTGCTGTGCTGCCATAGGCCCTTCTGCACCATGACATTCCTGGTTGGGTTTTACAAGACCAAAATTAGTAATATCCCATGGACCAGGCTTGAGACGGAGGCCGAGATATTGCATGCTGCCAATGATGGCTCAGGCTAGGCAGCCATGCTGATACTGATGGTACAGGGCAAGCTGCCTGTCAGAAGTAATAGCCAGGCAACAAATAGCTGAAGGATATGGAGACAAGATTCAGATCTTTTGGCCTAGTAAGAAAAAACACAAACAGGAACAATGCACAGATTCAAACACAAGGTCCCTGAGTTTCAGTCTAAACTTCAGTACTATGAGCAGCTGTGGAAATGAGTTGAAAGCTTAGTCTTAAAGTCAAATCAGTGTAGTGGGAGCCCGCACTGCTAGAACACACATTCATTGTCATCAGAGAACATGGCAAGTAACCACCAGGCTCAGTTGGAGAACAGTAAGCAGAAAGCCTGTCTCAAAAATGCTTATTGCTCCTTGCATGACTGATGTGGAAGCCATGTATGAATTCACCCTTGAATCAGGCCAGCTGCAAACAAGCCTAGTCTTCACCAGAAAGCCAGAGCCATACCCACATACAACACACAAGGGGCTAGCCACTTGCTGACAGGTGAACTGTTGGGAGCTCATTTGGTAGAGAGTGTTCATGTATATGTCAATCACAATGTCAAAACAGGAAGAGAGTAAGATGTTAGCATCCTGACAATGTCTCACCAGCTGTCCGCTCTCAGGAGTAATACCAATGACAGTGAGACAAAAGCAGCAGACATCCAGCAGAGACGTGCGATAAACAAAGCAAATGAAAATCTTCACAAGACTAGGGAACGCCTGTAAATTTGTTTCAAGAGAGCCCTATTATGAATCCTTTCAATTTTTTTTTAAACTTCTATTTCTCCAGGATCAAAAGAGCTGGGAGAAGTAAAGGCGATGTAAAGTCAGAGGTAGAAGATGGATAGTCACCTGACTGCTTACTTCTCTAGTAGATAATGTTTATGTAAATGCCAAGAAAATTAAAAATTAACAAAGGAGGCTGGAGAGATACATATTGAGCATATATTGACCTTGAGAGGACCCAATTTCAGTCCCTAGGAGTCACATGGTACTGCTTGCAACCACCTCCATCTCCAGCTCCAAAGGATCCAAGGCCCTCTTCTGGCCTCTATGGTTACTGCCCTCATGGGAATATTCACCCACTACATACACACACATACATATATTTTTTTTAATTCTTAGAAAAAGGGAGAAGACAGGCCTCTGCAAAGACTACAAAACCAATTTGCCCATTTATTCTTGGACTTCCTTCTCTATTGTTTCTAATAATCCAAACTTTCTTTGAAACAGTCAGACCTCAATATCTATGAGTTTCACATACATGTATTCAACTTAGGTTTGAAAAAAATAATTTATCTGTACAAAACATGTGCAAACCTTATTTTACTGCTATTATTTCCTAAAAAATATAGTGTAGAAACTGTTTATATACACATTTATGTTATACTGGGTATTAGAAATAATTTATGATATCTTAACCATATTAGTAGTATATATATATTATATATATATAATACATATATATAATACACACATATCTTTTGGGAATTTTATAGGAAGGATTTTTATATCTTTTGGACAGTAAAGGACACAATGGATCCAATTTAGATACTAAGTGTGAAGTGAATTAATACATAATTTTCTTAGAAAATTTGTGGGTCAGAGAGCAGGCTCAGTCAATAAGGGAGATCTTTGATTGATATGTAAAATGAATAAAACATTTTCTTATTAAAAAAGAACATATATTGCCCTTGCATAAGACCCATGAATGAACTAGGTGGCTTACAATCACCTAAAAATCAGGGGACTATGTATTGGGAACCTACTCTATTTAAATAACCACCAATACGAGGGCAGTGATTATGCTCAAGCAAACAAGAAAAGGTGTTGTCTTTCAACTGACACTGTTAAGTTTAGAAAATGAGGGAGGGGAACGCTACCATTGTAAACCTCAGTAGATGATAACACCAATCTTAGCCAGTGTGAGAGGGAAACCCTGTCCTCTGGACAGGATGAAATTGTGGGATTCTTTAAAGGGAGGTCAGCAAAGAAGATAATTAGTTCAAGTATCTGAGAAGATAACAGACTCTACAAGCACCACTGAGCAGCACTCCAGACTGACAGCTCCTTTAGGTGTTTGAGGCTATTTCTTAACTCTACTGTATTTGTTAACCCTTCCATATGCTACATCAACATATCAGCTAATCACCTGGTCATATTATTCTCATGAACACTTCGAGATCATAATCATTCCCATTTTACTCCCCTCTCCTCCAACAACACAAGTACAAGTATTGCTTCTATAACAGCCAGTAAAATTCAGACTCGCTTGTATACTCACTCTACTAGTCCCTTTTAGACTTAAGTAGTTTAGTAAGCATTTCTAAAATCTCTCTCTCTCTCTCCTTCCCCCTCCCCCTCCCCCTCTCTCTGTGTACATGTGGATACATGCATGAGTGCTCATGTCATGACACATAACAGCATAGAGGTTCGAGGACAACCAGTAATGTAGGTCCTTACCTTCTACTTTGTCTGAAACAGAAAGTCTAGTAGCTTACACTACATAGGCTAGGCTAGCTTGGCCTATGAACTTCCAGGCCTTTCCTATGTCCATCGTCCATCTCTGAGTAGAGTTGGTTGGATTGCAGATATGTCCTACTGCATCCAGCTTTAAGTGGGTTGTGGGGGTTTAAGTTCAGTTCCTCCCGGCTTATGTGACAAGCACTTCACTCATCTAGCCTCATCTCCAACCCTTATCAAGCCTTTTAACTCATTGTGTCTCTTGATGAGCTCAAATCTCTTTGCTCATTACTATGTATCTAGTTACTTCACTCAGGGCATGGTCCACAGCAGGTACCCTAAACCTAGGAAAGAATAAATGGCACTATGTTTTTCTACTGTATATGGGTGTAATTTACTCTATATAAAGCTTTATACTTAAATCTTTATACTTAAAAAGCTTTATACTTAAATACTTAAAAGTATAAAGATTCATACTTAAATCAAATTTGTATTGAAGCAGCTTCAGAAAATTCATTTGAAAACTTTTATAAAGAAATACAGAAAATGTATCCAGTTATGCCAGCACCATTTGTTGAAGATGCTTTCTCAACGTGTAGAAGGCTGCAAATAGATCCATATCTGTCACCGTGCACAAAACTTAAGTCCAAGTGGATCAAAGACCTCAACATAAATCCAGCCACTCTAAACCTGCTAGAAGAGAAAGTAGGAAGTAATCTTGAACGCATTGGCATAGGAGATCACTTCCTAAATATAACACCAGTAGCGCAGACACTGAGACAAACAATCAATCAATGGGACCTCCTGAAACTGAGAAGCTTTTGTAGAGCAAAGGATACGGTCAACAAGGCAAAGCGACAGCCTACTGAATGGGAAAAGATCTTCACCAACCCCACAGGTGACAGAGGACTGATATCCAGAATATATAAGGAACTCAAGAAATTAGACATCAAAACGACCAACAGTCCAATTGAGAAATGGGCTTTAGAATTAAACAGAGAATTCTCAACAGAGGAAACCCAAATGGCTGAAAGACATTTAAGGAACTGCTCAACATCCCTAATCATCAGGGAAATGCAAATCAAAACAACTCTGAGATACCACCTTACGCCTGTCAGAATGGCTAAGATCAAAAACACTGAAGACACTTTATGCTGGAGAGGTTGTGGAGCTAGAGGAACTCTCCTCCACTGCTGGTGGGAATGCAAGCTTGTACAACCACTTTGGAAATCAATATGGCGCTTTCTTAGAAAATTGGGAATCAATCTCCCCAAGATTCAGCTATACCACTTTTGGGCATATACCCAAGAAATGCTCAATCATACCACAAGAGCACTTGCTCAGCTATGTTCATATCAGCATTGTTTGTAATAGCCAAAACCTGGAAACAACCTAGATGCCCTTCAACTGAAGAATGGATAAAGAAATTGTGGCACATATACACAATGGAATACTACTCAGCAGAGAAAAACAATGACATCATACGGTTTGCAGACAAATGGATGGATCTAGAAAAAATCATCCTGAGTGAGGTGACCCAGACTCAGAAAGACAAATATGGTATGTACCCACTCATAGGAAGATATTAGATGTGGAACAAGGATGACTGAACTGCTACTCACATCACCAGTGAGGCTACCTGGAAAACGGGACCCCAAAAAAGACATGGAGAAATGGATGAGATCTACATGAACAGCCTGGTCATGAGTGGGAACAATGAAGAGCGATGGTCGAGGGAAAGAGAGTGGGAGATCCTAGCTGGATCAAGAAAAGAGAGGGAGAACAACGAATAGGAGACCATGGTAAATGAAGACCACATGAGAAGGGGAGGAAGCAGAGAGCTAGGAAGGCCCACGGAGATCCACAAAGATACCGCCAGAAAAGACTGCTGGCAATGGACGAGAGACGGCAGGAACTGACCTACCCCGTGATGGATGGCCAGACACCCTGTTAGTTGTGCCATAAACCCCATCCAAGGAAGGTCTGAGGAATCTGGATGCAGACATCCATGGCTGGGCCCCTGGTGGAGCACTGGGAGTCTAATTAGTGAGAAAGAAGAGGGTTTATATGAGCGAGAATTGTTGAAGCCAGGGTTGGATAAAGCACAGGGACAAATAGCCAAACGAATGGAAGCACAGGATCTATGAACCAAAGGCTGAGGGGCCCCAACTGCATCAGGCCCCCTGAACGGGTGAGACAGTCATTTGGCTTGATCTGTTTGGGAGGCAGCCGTGTGTTGGTGCCGGGTCCTGGGCTTGTTGCATGAGTTGGCTGTTTGAATCCTGGGACATATGCAGGGACACTTGGCTCGGTCTGGGAGGGGGGACTGGTCCTGGCTGGACTGAGTCTACCAGGTCGATCCCGGTCCTCAGGGGAGACCTTGATCTGGAGGAGGTGGGAATGGGGGTGGGATGGGGGGAGGGGGAGGGGGGCGAGAGTAGGAGAACAGGGGAATCTGTGGCTATTATGTTGAACTAAATGATGTTGTAAAATAAATTTACTTAAAATAAAAAAAAAATAAAAAAAAAAGAAATACAGAAAATGTTTCTAAACAATTTATAACCATCTACACTCCCAATTTATTGGTGCTGACATGCTAAAACTAATGTCACTGCACTAATATATTATGGTAAAACATAAGACATTTTTTTCATTATATTACATCATACCTCCAAAACTAAGTTGGTATCCATTCACATCAAAGGTATTAGTTTGAAATAGGAAGGGTAAAATGATATTAGTATGCTTTCTGGCAGATAGACTCTGATTTGAGCACTAAGTTTGACATTCAGTAGATAAGTTACTACTCTAAAAAACACACCTTTGTGCATATGGGCAGCATTGATTATTTTCAAGGGGTTATTAATGAAAAAGTGAGAGGGTGTGATGTTAAGAAGGAATGAGGTGGGGCATTAGAAGGGGTTGTTAGGAATTAGTGACAAATGGGTGTGAACAAACAATTTTATATATGCTTGAAATTTTCAAATGATAAATAAAATTACTTTGAAAAGGAATAAAAGATTCACTTTTATAAAATATTAGCCTTCAAAATTATGTAGTACCTATTACAGAGCAGTGATTTTACTGGATAGTATTTAAGAAATAAATGTGTATGAGTTTACATACAGCTATCTGGTTCTCTTTATCTTTTCAGGCAATTTATAAATAAGACAAAGTAGACATGACACAGGAACTTAAACTTACCATTAGGGCACAGTTTTCTAGATACAGAATGGAGAAAGACAGACTCTAAACACCATAAGCTGAGTTTATTCATGGAGATAGTGGCTCCAATCAGAAGGATAATATGGTGAAAATTTTCCTTTTCTGGGCCAATAAGAGAATAAGTGAACAAATTTGTCTCTTAGGTCCCACAACAATTAATACATAAAATTATTATCATAAAACACATATGTGTTACTTGGATTTTCTTCCCTTTGTGTGTGTAAAGTATTAAACAAAGTAAATGGAAAATGCCCTAGCCCTTGCTATTCATTACTAGCATTTCTATGCACTAAAAAAGCCACTTAAAATAGTGATAGGGTCTTCTCATGAATGCATTTTTACATTATCATACTTTAATAATCCATTAAAGAACATCACGTAAGTTTTTTAAATATTTGCCTTTACTCATATGTATGACTCTGTGTGTGTGTGTGTGTGTGTGTGTGTGTGTGTGTGTGTGTGTGCACATGCGCGCGCGTGCACTACACATTTAGGGATACCCACAGAGGCAATAAAAGGGCATTGGATCCCCATGAGGCAACTTTAAGTGTCTGGATATTGGTGTTGTCATTAAACTCCATTCTTCTATAAGAGCAGCAAGTATTCTTAGACACTGCGTCATTTTCCAGTCCCTCCACGGTATTATTTAATGGATAAAATACATATTTTCTATACAACTGGGATCTATTTTTTTAAATAATTCATTCCTGAGGCTGAGGAAATGTGTTGGTAGGTAAAGTGTGAGGACCAGAGTTTGGATCCCAAGCACCAGTATAAATCCTAATTGGGACTGACAACTATGAGCAATCTCAGAACAAGTGAGAGCTATGGACTCAATATATAAGGTGAAGAGCAATTGAGGGAGGCACCCAATGACAGCCCTCCAAATGCACATGGACACATATACATGCATGCCCCCTAATACGTATCCTCTGCTCATTAATATACATGCATGGACACCACACATACAAGCATATACAATAAAAATAGAGAAAAAGAAATAAGTCATGCCAACTGCTTTATCCATGAGTCACAACCTGAGTTGTACAAGCTTTTATTCATGCATCAAAGTAATTGACTAATAGAACAAGAATTCTAAAGTGGGGAAGCATGGTTAATGATGGCCCCTCATCCTTGTCAGTTACCTGACCCAGGAGAGCTAAATTTTTAGAATTTATTAGCCAATTTCACGGATAGTTAAACTATGCATATTATCAGATTTTATTGTAGACTCATTGTAAGTAATATAAAAATATGTTGAACATGATCACTCCAGTCTCTTTCATGTTTTGTCATTAATAAAGGAGATGACTCTAAAATCAGGAAGCAAGGTCATATTTTAGTAGATTCACTTAGTAATTTCATCTGAAAAGCATCTGAAGACAAAGTTTTTGGATCATCAGCATTGCTCTGTAATATTAGAAGAAATTCTAAACTTCCCTGAATTAAAACTAGTTCTCAAAGATTGAGTTGATAATGTCACATGCAGAATTTTTTTGCAGATTAAATGAGACAGAATTATAAAATATTATCTGCAGAGTGACTCAAGTAGAGTCAATGCTTATACATGGTAGCTACTGTACATATTGTCAGACTTCCATGCCCACAGGTATGTTCTTTCTATCCTTTGCTTGATAAACCATAGCTGTTAAGCTACACAAAGCCATGGAAACCAAGAACAATATTGACTGCAAGTATTGGCTTTAAAAAAAAGTAAAAATAATAACTCCTAATGCGGGAATATTACACAGAATCCAAACATCCTTTGCTGGAAAGAGCTACATCCACATATTTACTCACTGTCTGTGGTTGTTTTTCAGGACACCAAAGTTGGGAAGTTAGACTAGAAATTTATTAGGCCAATGACTGGAAATATTGCCCAACCTCTGCCATGAAATTCAAGTGTTCTGATGAGTAGTGGTTCACCAGTCAGACCCTTGTTTCCCTTTCTGTCTTATTTGTACAGAACACATTTTACCATGTATAGGTAAAGAGATAAAGAAAATTTATGACAGAAGAGAGACTGAGCAGTGAGCTACCATTAGCATAAGTTATGGAGATCCTTATAGCTTCTTCCTCAGTATTTATTTATTTAATCTAAATTCATTCTTCCTTTGGCCTTGGGAAGGAGAGAGAAATTAGGCCAATAAAAGTCCAATAGATATCTACCTGATGCATTTCAGAAATCTACTTCTCTGACCTCCTTGACTATATCTGCAATCCAAACAGAGCAGCTGCAGAAAGAGACACAAGGCAACACCATTTAACTAAACTTATTGACTGTCAAGAACAGTCATCACACCACTTTGTGTTCAGTCCAGTCTCATTGCCCACTCGACAAAGAAATAATCAATCAAATCATACCCATTGAGAGACTGCCAAGATTTTCTTATTTCAAACAAAGGTGAAACTCAGCTAGACTTAGCATCCCACCAAGCAGTCACACAGGGGTAGCCAGGCCATGTGCCCTTGTTTAATACCTCTATAGAAACTGTATGAAGGCTTTCTTAGCTGACGTTCTATTCCTATGATGAGCACCAAGATCAAAAGCAACTTGGAGAAGAAAAGGTTTATTGCATATTACACTTCAAGTTAATAGTCCATCAATGAGGAAAGACAGGGCAGGAACTAAAGCGTGGCAGGAATTGAAGCAGAGATCATTCTGGAATGCTGCTTACTGGCTTGCTTCTCATGACTTGTTCAGCTTACTTTCTTATATAACCCAGGACCACTTGATCAGGGGTGGCACCATCCATAGTTGAGCTGAGCACTCCTACATCAATTATTAAGTCAAAAAATCCCTAACACTTGCCTCTAAAAGAATCCGATGAAGGCATTTTTTTTCTCAACTAAAGGTCCTTCCCAATGGCCAGCTTCTGTCAAGTTTACAAAAAATTAACCAGCACATAGCCTTTAAACTGAAAATAATAAATGAGAACATTGTAACAATCCTGCGTCTCTTTTCTTCCTGTATGGTAGAAACACCTGTACCATATGAATACAGAAAGGCATCTCACTACCACAGCGGCCTCAAGGTGCACACAGCCCACAGAGACTGTAGGTAAACAGTAGTCCAAATTAAAAGGTAAATAAAAATAATAGAAGTACTGGCATGGATCATATGGAAACACACACATATTGCCCCATTTTAGAACTCTTAATAGCTGCCATATTGGAATACTGCCTGTGTAGTGTCTGAAATAAATTTAAAAGCAGCCTTAACACTTCTATGGAATCTCTTATTGAAAGGGAACAAGAAGGCGAAAGAGAATTTAAGGGCTCTGACTAGATACAATGGGCCCTCCTGTCACTCAAAACACTACACACACACACACACACACACACACACACACACACACACACACATCCATTGGTGATGTCTCTGTGATGAGACAGGGTTAGGTTGTTTCCTAAGGGCAAAGGGAAGCTATATTAACTACTTTTCTCACTGGTGTGACAAAACGCCTGGACAAGAAGCTGTGTATGGAAGGGATGGCTTACACTAGCTTACAGTTTGAAGGGATATGGTTGGACATATGTGGTGTCTGGAGCATGAGAACACATAGGGTGGTGTTTTCATTCATGTTCTCACTTTCTTTCTTTTATTCCAACTCCACATTCTATCCCACCCTCATCCAGGTTTGAGTTTCTTTTTAACAACTGGCCAGGTTACTGCAACCAGCTTGTCACTCATTTCTACCTGTGTAAGCAATCCACATAGTTACTGAGCTTTAGAATAATATGGGATCACGGCTGCTCCAATACCCTCCTCAGATTTCCCCTGCCTGAAAAAGAAAGAAAATGCAACGTGCCTTATTCAGCAGCCAACTATTAGCAAAGATAAAGCCCATGAAGTCAGGCTCCTCTCTCCCCCTCCTCCCTCTTCTCTCCCTGTCCTTCCCCCTCCCTTCCCCCATCTCTTCTTTTCCTTTTTGAATTCCAGATACCTCATCCCATGAATCCTTATTCTGATAGTAGCAGCTCTTCGAGACTTGCATGAGCCCAATGTTCTTGTAAATAATAATTGGGTTTAGAAAACCATAGGAAGTTCCTTCCCACTGTGTCTTGAGGGTGAAATGCTATACAAGGTCTCACATTTTAACACTGGACATCCTGGGAATGGCACTATTTGGGAAATGTTCTAGAGTCTAGAACCTTAGAATCTTCAGGAAGTGAAGCCAGGCTGTGAGAACTGTATGGCTGGGAAGCTTGAGAATTTGTAGCCCAGCTCCACTCCTTGTTTGATCTTTCTGTTTCTGGATGGTAGAGACAATGTGACCAGCAGCTTCCTGCTTCTGCTGCCAAGCCTTTCCCACCACACTGGACTGCATCCCTTCAAACTACAAGTTTGAACAAACGGTCCCTTCCTTTAATTTCATCTTGTCAGGTACATTTGTCACAGCAATGAAAAAGTGGTGACATACCTTCCTTTTCTCCTTGGTCCCTGGCATATTTTTATGTTCTTAAATATTTTTCACAGAGCTATTTTCCCTTTTCCACACTTTTTTCCATTATAATGCTAAATCAGATAATACTACCTTTTTTGTTAAATTCTTCATCTTCAGATAGAATGGCCTTTGAATAACTATTAGAAACCTTTCCAAGTCAGGTTTTAATGTAAGAGCTGCCACCTTCTCCAGATGAGAATGCTCCTTATTTAAGAAAGAGATGGCAGTTCCCTCACTTACATGCTAATTAAAGGCCCCAGTTCTAGTATATAACAACCAATGAAGGGAATATAATTCATTTTACTTTTCAATTTTATTCCACTCAAGCAGTTTTGTTGAAATGGAAGTCCTCACATGAAACATTTAAAATGATAATAGGTCAAGAACGTCAAGGACTCTCTCCAAGCTCTTCACAGGTAAGACCATTCTGAACAGAGTTAAATAGCATATTATCCCTGCTGGTCAGGAAGATGGAAATAACTGTTAACACTGCCCCGAATCTCTAAAGAAAAGGTGAAATGATCAGAAACAACAGTATTTAGAAGTAGAAATATTTTTGCTACAATGAAGTACATAAATGCTAATTTATAAAAGTTGCTACCAAAATGACAGGTGGATGAAACTGTTTATTAAAACAATGTGATTTTCTGAAGATGATTTCTTACTGTTTGCAAAATTATTGTAGCATGGCCTTAAAATAAGAATTACAATACAGTGTCAAAATTTGAGTTGCATGAGCATCATCAAGGTATATACAACTTTTTAACTGTTCATTTTTGACACATTCTGTATGCTTTATCAACTTGAATATTTATGCATGAAGAGAATACATTTTATAATATGTAACACACATGAAACAGTGCAAAATATAAGAAACTAAGAAATCATCTTATTAAACCTAGCGATTAAATTCAGGAAGCAAGATGGCTTAGCAGATAAAGGCACTTTTATCACCAAGCATGATGACCCAAGTTCCATCCTTGGAACTCATAAGTTGGAAAGAGACAATGAAGTTTTTCACATTGCCCTCAGAATGCACACATACATACACAGAATAAACATTATCATACATAAACACACAAAAATATATATTAAGAAATATAGTAAGATGAAAATACTGGACGTTAAAGTCAAAACAGATAAGGTTGACTCAAAATAAAATAAAAAAGAATCATAAACATGATGAGGAGGAAAATTATTAGACAGAAGTTTTTACCTACCTATTGGTTGTGACTATTCAAGATGTTATCATCAAGAAATGAAACCTAGTATGCAAGATAGGTCTTACAACTTTCAGAAAAACAGTGCAAAGCAGTTTACAAGAGTAAAATGCTGAAATAAGCACAACCATTGTAAAAACCTGCTATGGAGATGGGAGGGTATAATGAAACCTGCAGCACAACCACATGATCAAATAATGGTTAGCAGACATTCCTGTAACCCTCACATTGCATTCCACAAATTCTATTATTACAGCATTGTACACAGATAATTTATCACTTAACAATTAACTCTGATTCAGCCACAAAAGACCTATTGATGTGATTTCTCTATTTCCTTTATAGTATTATCTTAATTTTGAGACATGACACAATATACAAAAACAGGTTGGCATTACAGACCTGAGCAGGTTCTTAGCACACAGTGAGCTCAAAAATGCTTGCTGAGTGTTAATAGACATACTAAACTCCCAGGAAGCTTTGTGGAGGCCCACAGAGATTATCTGAGCTTGCTTTACCTAGCAGGGCTGCATTAAAGGATTGCTTAACCCCATGTATGCTTCCCAGGTGATTGGAAAGGGTATGCATTTGGCTGTGCTAGGGGGAGATCTTTTGCTCCATCCCTTGGCATTCCTATAAAAGGCCTTTTAGAAGAGACAGAAGGGGCCGGTGGATAATGATCCAGGCCCTCCCAAGGCTATCCTGTGTTTCTATATGTTTCTCTCCATGCTATTCTTCTATCTAATATCTCTTATCCCTCACTCCTCAAGAGTACCCTGTCATAAAATGTGGGAGCTGGGCTCCCACAAAGCTTGAAGAAGTACACTTGCTTGCAAAACAATGACAGTTCTCTAGAGCTCAATGCCCTGGTATAAGGCAAGATGGCGTCCTCCCAGCCCATACAGGCTGGAAAGTCTCCATCACAATCACAAGGTCAAGCTCCTGTTTCTATGAGCCCAGGGTGTGGCTAGATGAAGGGCAGAGATAGCGCTGATTGTCTACAAATACCTAAAGGGAAAGGGCATGTTCATACAAAACATGTGATTTCTAAAGAGTGCTGAAGGCTGAAAAAAGAGAACAGACTGAAGTGATGTGGCTAGATTTATAATAAAGAATGATACAGTATATGACTATGTCAGTAGATAGAAATAGAGGCATACATGTGAGGGCACTGAAAGCCATTCTGAGATAATGGAACCTGTCCATGCAGTCTACATATAGACTGGGAGCTAGGAAGTGTTTAAACACCACCATCTTAATAAGATCTGTTCACAGAGTGATAATGGGTACAACTCCAGCCCTACTCTTTCTCCCACTAGATGTAATTACATTAACGGTCCATTACTAATCTGCTTCTCATTCCACTTTTTTCTCAACACAAATACATCAAGTAAAGTGGGATAAATGGATATGAAATGCAGCCACCCTCCCTTTCACCAAGCCAGCAGCCATGGCCATTAATTAGTCCCATAACAGTTTCCAGAGCAAGGAGAAAGCAGGGCTTTCTTACATGGTAGAGTGGGGGTTGGGGGGGGGAAGGGGAATGTCTTTTGCCTGATTCATAAAATATCCTAAATGAGCTAATGCCAGCTCAGGTTCTTGCTTGATAATATCTGAGTTAGCAACCCCTTTAGAGACACATGTCAAGGGTATATCTGTTTCACATTGTCTATGACGCATCATCTCTGTACAAGCAGGATAGATTAGCTGAGGGACCAGTCAAGATAAGTAGCATCCCTTATCACATTGTAAATGGCATTTACTCCTGTCAAGGCAACTAACTTTGGAAAAACAAAATCACAAAACAAGTATAATTATCATTCATCATCCCATAATTATTAAAAGGGTAGTAATGAAACTATACCAAACCTGCCCACTCAGAGTTCATATCAAGTAGGAACAAAGTGTGGTAGAGGCAAATGTCTTTCTTCCCCCCCAAATTTTCTTATTCTTTTATGTCCCTGGTGATGCCACTCTTCTCTGCCATCAGAGACCATTATCACTGTGAGAATTAGTTATTTTCATGAAAAGAAGTAGTTGTATATACACTGTTCTCTGAAGGTGCTTTAGAGTCTTGGTGCATCTAGACACATACTTCTCTTGCAATCATGGCAGGAAAAGGACTGTTTTTAAGCCAAAGAGAAATGATTTCCTGCAGTGAACTTTCAAATGTTGTAGCAAAGAAGTTTAAGTCATTATTGAAAAATAGCATTCTTTCTTAACTTGTGTTTTGACCTCAAATAATTCCAATGAGCAAATTACTACAATCTGTATTAATTATTTAATAACATATAAAACTTGTGCATATTTGTAAGGTTCAGTGTGATAATTTGACACATATATTCTATGCATAATGATCAATCAGGGTAATTAGCATTTCTATGTCTTTGAATATTTAGACTGTTCCAACTCTTCACATTCTTAGTAAGCTATAGTTACCCTACTGTTCTAGAAAACACTAACCACCAACCCACACTTCAAACTCCCCAGAGATCACTGTGCTAATTTGTGCTCTGAAAGCCCTTTTCTTACCGTCCTTGTGGGAATAAGAACATGTAACATCTGTTTTTCTGTGCCTGGCTTATTTCTCTTAATTCCATGTCTTCCAGTTCCATTTATGTTGCTGCAAATTACGAGATTTCTATTTTTTTTATTAAGTAGATCTATGCTTTGAAAATTTCATTATGTATATAATATATACTCATTACTCTCTTCCCCCACTCTCTCTCCATCCCATCCCACATACTACTTTCTACAATTAAATTAGTGGCTGAACAATATTCTCTTATGTGTATACACACAAATGTCACATTTTCTTCAACTGTCTCCCACACATGGACATCCTGGTTTACTCCATGCATTGTCTTCCATATGTCTGCTGCCTTACATAGGACTACAGATTTCCATTTCCACTTCCTAGAATTTGTGATGGTTGATTTTAATTGTCAGTTTGACACAACTTAGAATCAACTGGAAAGAGAGTCTCAACTGGAGGTATCCTAGACCAGATTGTTTTGTGCATATGTCTGTGGGGATTATCATGACTGTATTAACTGATGGAGAAAGACCCAGGCCACTGTGGGTGGCACCATTTCCTAGGCAGTTGAGCCTAGGTGGTATAAGAGCTGAGCTATAAGCATGTACACATTAACTTACTTCTCTTTGCTATTGTATGTGGATGTGACATGACAAGCTGCTTCAAGTTCCTGCCACCTTGGCATAAATGCAATAACAGACTAGAGCCTGAATTTGTGAACTAAAATAAGCCCTTTGTCCCTTAAGCCTCTTTGTCAGGATATTTTCCCAAAAACTGAAAATGAACCTAGGGCATGATGTATGTTCACTCGTGGACTACTAGATCATACTACAGAATGGTTCTCTTAATATGTACTTTCAATAGTTTTCATGAAGGCACGTTGATGCCCAGGGTGTAGCATACAATATTTTTACCTCTTTCCCATTTAGAAAATTTCCATTTGTTTTTTAAGTCCTTGATTATGTGTTACTAATTCTCTGTAGCTTAAAATTACATCCCCTATATCAGCTGTGGGCATAACCATTTCTCAATCCATCTGCATTTACAAATCATTTAAAAATATTTTACAGAGCTATTTATTGATTCGTATCTATTTATCTCTCAGTCTCCCCAGCTGTACAGCTCTTTGCAAACAGTATATTACATTTCAAGCTTTGTTACAGTGTTAGCTAGATCATTGAGAAATTTGTACTGCAATGAAGAATAAGGCATGTACTGTACGATGTTATTCTTTTTCATTTATGTTTTGGAGATATTATTATTATTATTATTTGTTAGGGATTCTTAGATAAACAACCAAGAACATAAAGCAAAGGCATTAGAAGACACTGGTTGACATAAAATAAACTGTGTCACAGGACAAATCTGCCTTTGTCATTGTGTACAGGTTCCTTATCTCTGAATTCAGCAACAGAGATTCTTACCTTTGGTACTATGGGTATGGTGGGACATATAACTGTGTTGAGGAGTGCAGGGATTGTCCAGCATATCCGGGGTGGCTAACAGAGTCCTTGGTCTCTAGAAGCCAGTAGTGCCCATATGGGTTAAAAAAAAAAAAAAACAAAACCTCTACATAATAACCAGTGTCTTTCATGGTGCTTCTGGTAAGCCTAGGCCTAATGGCAGGGGGTGAGGGGGTTTAGGGATACGGGCCATTGGTGAAAGTTCTTGCCACAAAAGTGTGAGTATCTGAGTTCAGGCCTCATCATCCATATAAAAGATAGGTATGGTGTCATATGCCTGCAAGTTCAATGCTGGAGAGGCAGAGACAAGTGGGTCGCTGGGGTTTGCTGGCCAGCTAGCCTAGCTGGGTCAGTAGGCCCCAGGTTCGATGAGAGACCCTGTCTCAAACAGTTATGTGAAGACTAGTTGAGGAGGATAACCAATGTTGTTCACTGATATGAGTGTGCTCACCCATGCATATGCAGGTACACATGTGCGCGCACGCGCGCGCGCACACACACACACACAAGCCTGCAGCATTCTTTACATAAATATATCTTCACACATAAAGATTTGCATGTGTATACAAGTGAATATACATGTGCACATAACATTGTCTCATGTGAGAACCACTGGACTTTTTAATTGAAGTTCTCCATATTTTGGAGTATTCAAATCCTTTTTTTTTTTTATAATAAATATCATCCATAAATACAGAAAAAGCACAGTGGTCTGCTTTTAAGAAGAGTGAGATCTACAGAAGCCCTCTCATTTTTATGACTCTCTGTGTTTTGTATATTCTCTGAACTATCTGGTAATTGATGCCAAGATTTGGAAAGATCAGTTAAAACTATGCATCCAAGTCTGTCATGTGGCCATACAACCATAGAAAGTGAAGATAAAACAGTTTTATTTTCATTAAGGAAGGAATTTTTCTGTTGCACTCACAATAAAGTAAGAAATTAAATGTGTTACCACCAACATCAAGAAAATGTTAAGAATTCCTACACATAATATCCAGAAGGCCAAGATCGTTTTAACAAGCAGACCCATGGACATGTCAACAAGATGGCTCAGAGACCAAAGGTACTTGCTACGAAGCTTAATGATCTGAGTTCAGTCACCAAGACCCACATGGTAGGAGAGAACCAATTTCCACAAGATGTCTTCTGATCCAGAGTCTGCCTGAGGGCCTAGCAACAGGTGCTGTCAGAGGTCAGTTAGCTAATATTTAAAAGTTGATTCCAAATTTAAAATCTTAGCCAGTATTCATACCCAATAAAATATTCAGTTCAAAGTTATTACATGCTTTGTAATTCTGATGAACTAGAATGAAAATTAACATAACACAGCATGGTTGGCAGATGCACCTAATCTATAGTCAGCAGATAAAAAATTCTGCAAGGAGAGTTCAGTTTAAAATTCTCGAGTAAAAGCAAAGAAAATATGAGTTAGTGTTCTGCCGAGAACCAGAGCAGATGAATACATTTGAAAGGGAAGGCATGTCTTTGCAAAGGGAAATAATGTAGCATGATATTAATGAGCTGAGGGAAGGATATGAAAGATCTCCTTCCTTAACTGATTACAATGACTTTACTCCAAATTTGAAACCAACTAATCACCAGTTATAATCTGCTATGATAGTGATAGCAAGGAATAGCATTTGAATCACTGCCTGTCTGTGTTCCCAACCAGATGTTTGCTCCCTGGGCAAGCAAAGTTTCAAAATAGACATGAGGGTTAAAACTCAGCCACCTGTCTAGTGCCACAGAAAATAGCCTCTCTGTTACTCTGCAGAAAGGATAATTGTCCTCCCACAGAGCTCTGACAGGCTCTCCACATTTCTCTTCTCTGATGTAGAGTCTAGGTGTCCAGACAGAGCAGTCCAAATCCAGGTCCCCGCTTTTACTTCACAAGTGCTTCTCATCAATGGATTTGTTTCTGTAGAGGTACCTGCAAGTATTCTTGAAGAGTGATATCAAAACTCTACTTTATGTGTGCAAGATGGGGATATTCCTCGGTAGACCTAGGGAATGGGAAGAAAGATTTGGATCTTTAAGGATTAACCAGTTCGCATCACAATTGCAAGCCTAGGAAAATGGCTAAGTTAATAGAGTTCTTGCCACACATGAGAACCTGTGTTACCTCAATACCCATGGAAAACACAGCAGGTGGCAGCATGAATGTGTAGTCCCAGTGCTGGGGAGGCAGAGGCAGGTGAAATCTCTGAGCCTTGTTGGCTACTTTCCCCAGCTTGCTTGGACAGCCTTAGGTCTCAGAGAGTGACAATCTTATAAAACAGGATGAATAGCTCTGGAGTTTGGCATTTGGCCTCTACACATATACACACATATACACAAACAAACAAGTACACACACACACACACACACACACACACACACACACTACAGGTGGTTATCTGGAAAAAGCAGATTACAGTAATTGATTCTAACCCCTTTCCAACAGGAAGCCTCCAATTTTCCTAAGTCCTAGATTATGAAAATGTACTTACTTACAGAACCATAGAAGCAGCCAAAGAATCATAGGATGATTGTAAATAAAAGAAGTTCTCCAAAGCATTAAATCAAGAACACATGACAGGAGAAAGTTAACAAAAGGTCCAGCAAGAATTTGATAAAATCAGAAACAGAACAGGGCTGTCCACTCTCTACATACCTATTCAATGTAGTACTTAAGGTTCTAGCTAGAGCAGTAAGACAACAAAAGGAGATCAAGGAGATATAAATTGGAATGGAAGACGTCAAATCATTGCTATCTGCTGATGATATGATAGTATACATAAATGACCCCAAATATACCACCTGGGAACTCCTACTACAGTTGATAAACACCATCAGCAATGTGGTAGGATACAAGATTAACACACACAAAAAAATCAGTAGCTCTCCTACATACAAACGATAAACGAGCGGAGAATGAAATGAGGGAAACATCACCCTTTACAATAGCCACAAATAATCTATAATATTTTGGAGTAACTCTAACCAAGGAAGCAAAAGACTTCTATGACAAGAACTTTAAGTTTTTGAAGAATGAAATTATAGAAGATATCAAAAGATGGAAAAATCTTCCATGTTCATTGATCTGTAGGATCAGCATAGTAAAAATCACACTCTTACCAAAAGCAATTTACAAATTTAATGCAATCCCTATCAAAATCCCAATACAATTCTTGAGAGAATTTGAAGAGCAATATTCAACTTCATCTGGAAAAACAAGAAACTCAGGATAGCTAAAACAATAGAGGAACTTCTGGAAGTATCATCATCCCTGATTTCAAACTCTACTACAGAGCTGTAGTAATAAAAGCAGCATGGATATTGGCATAAAAACAGACAAGGTAGATCAACTGAACTGAATAAAAGACCCGGGCATAAATCTACACACCTATGAACAACTAAATTTTGACAAAGAAGCCAAAATTATACAAGAAGAATGCAAATAGATGCATTTCTACTGCTCTGCATGAAACTCAAATCCAAGTGGATCAAAGACCTCAACAAAAATCCAGTTACACTGAACCTGATAGAAGAGAAAGTGGGAAGTAGCCTCAAATGCATTGGCACAGGAGACAACTTTCTGAATAAAAGATCAGAAGCACAAACACTGAGATGAACAATTAATAATGCAACCTCATGAAACTGAAAAACTTCCATAAGGCAAAGAACACTGTCAATAGGATAAAACAATAGCCTACAGAATGGGTAAAGTTCTCCACCTCCCCCACATCTGACAGATGGCTTATCTCCAAAACATATAAAGAACTCAAGAAACTGGACATCAAAAACCCTACCCAAATAATTCAATTAAAAAATGGAGTACAGATATAAACAAAGAATTCTCAACAGAAGAATCTCAAATAGCCAAAAGACACAAAGACTTATTCAACATTCTTTAGCCATCAAATGCAAATGAAAACAACTCTAAGATACCGTCTTACACCTATCAGAATGGCTATGATCAAAAACACTGATGGTAGCATATGTTTGAGAGGATATGGAGTAAGGGGAACACTCCTCCATTGCTGATAGGAGGAGTGCAAACTTATACAGCCACTTTGGAAATCAATATGGAAATTTCTCAGAAAACTGGGAATCACTTTACCTCAAGACCCAGCTATACCTATCTTGGGCATATACCCAAAGGATGCTCAATTGTACCATAAGGACACTTGATCAGCTATGCTCATCCAGCATTATTTGTAATAGCCAGAACCTAAAAACAACCTAGATGTTCCTCAACCAAAGAATGGATAAAGAAAATGTGGTACATTTACACAATGGAGTATTACTCAGCTGTTAAAAACAATGATATCAGGAAAATTGAAGGCAAATGGATGGAACTAGAAAAAAATCATCATGAGTGAGATAACCCAGACTCAGAAAGACAAACATGGTATGTACTCACTTATAAGTATTGAATAGCTGTAAAGTAAAGGATAAACATGCTACAGTCCACAGCACCAGAGAGGTTAGTTAACAAGGAAGGCCCCAATTTGAATAGGGACAACACAGTTTTCCCTGGGAAGAGTAAATAGAAGAAATCTCCTGGATAATCTAGGTGCAGGTGGGAATTGGAATATGAGGGATCAGGTTGGGAGAGGGCTAGATGGAAAAAGTAATGAGATGTCATGATGCGGGGGTGCATTTAGGAGTTAGGTTGAAAGCTAGTGCAAGGGAAACCCCACAAATCTGCAAGGATGCCCCCAGCTAAGACTCCTAGGAATAGTGGGTAGGTAGCCTGAACTAGCCTTCTCCTGTAATCAGATTGGTGACTACCCTAATTGTCATCATAGAACCTTCATCCAGTAACTGACAGAAGCAGATGTAAAAATCCACAGCCATGCACTGGGCTGAGCTCTGTGAATCCTGTTGATGAGAAGGAAGGATTGTACAAGTCAAGGGGGTCAAGGTCATTACAAGGACCCACAGTGAAAACTAACCTGGTCTCATAGGAGCTCACAGACACTGGAAGAGGTAAGAAGCCTGCATAGGACTGACCTAGACCCTCTACATATGTGTGACAGCTTGTTCTACTTGTGGAACTCCCAGCACTGGGAGCTGGGCCTGTTACCTGATATTTTGGCAGGCTTTTGGGAACTTATTCCTCGTGCTGGGTTACCTTACCAAGCCTTTGTTCATGGGAAGGAGCTTAATACTGCCATTTTATGAAAAGAAACAGAGGAGGAGTGGATTGGTTGGGGGTGGGGGCAGAGAGGAGGTAGGAAGAGGGAATGGGAAGAGAGGAGGGAGGAGGAACTGTGGTTGAGATGTAAACTAAATAAATGAATATGTTTAATTTAAAAAGTTTTTTAAAAAGTTGCCATGGTCATGGTGTCTCTTCACAGCAAATGAAACCCTGACTAAGACAATCTGCCAGGGCAGTGCCAATGTAGTTAGGAAATGTGGCACCGGGAAGAGAAAACAGATTTATCTGCAGATAAATAGTTTCATGGTGACTTTGATGCACAGGCAGAGGCTTGTGCATCAGGCTCCTCGTGTGGTAGCAGAATGCCCAGCTGACTGATAATTTAGAAAGAAAGTCTTAACCAAAGAGAGCAAGAGGCAGGCTGTTTCTCTCTCATGAAAGATGATTCCCCTGATCTATTATTTCAGTGTCCTGACTAGCTGAAATCAACAAGGCAGTGGCAGTCAGGAAGGATCAGGGACCACTTACATACTCATGTCTAACATGGTGACTCATAATCCTTCCAACTTTGTGCTCATTTTGTGACAATTCAACCCCTCTATGCTTCTGTCCATTCTGTGAAGGACAGATAGCAAGCCTTTGTCTATAGTATCCCTGTACCTGGGAAGGAAAATATTCATTGCAGGTATCAGGCAAGGCAATAGAAATGGTCAGAACAATATAACTGAACACTTTAAAGACCATCTCTTTCTGTAATACTATTATTTTTCTGTCCCAACTATCTTTCTTCTTGACTGAATAGAATAGTTTCACATCAAAAATGCTATGAAGCAAATCCTATGGTTCATTAGACTAGAGGAAAGAAAAATGAGATTCCTATTGCTAAAACGTTTAAATAAATTTCATGATGAGGCATGCATTAACCTAAAACACTATGATAATTATTGCATGTAAATGTTATATTCATAACCAGACACTCTGAAATTCTTACAAGCAAGATTAGGTAATTGCTACCATGGCAAATGGATATAAATTGGTGACTGATTACATTTGAATAATGTAATATGCCCAGGTCCTCAGCAAAGCCTTTGATCATACAATGCAACCAAAAAACTTACCAACTTCTAGAATATGTACAATATCATCTTTTTCCTCATTTGTCCTTCTCTTGTGTACATATGATATATGTATGTATACCTGTATATATATATTTGTTTCTATAATTTCATACCTTATACATATCAAATATGTATTCCTATATACATAACAAATATATATATATATATATATCATATAGCACATGTATAAATAATTAATGTTTCCTTGCAAAATACTTCCTGTCCTTTCTCTTAAGTTTCATATTGTTTTAGTCAGTTTCAAGAGCTAAAACAAGTTTCAGCCATTTGCTATAAAATGTCAATCTTCAAGGCACATTTTAATATTATAAAAATAAAAAAGGTTGATTTACAATTCCTTTTCTTTTTTTATTAAGGAATTTTTTATTCATTTTACATACCAATCACAAATCCCCCTCTTCTCCCTCTGCAAACCCCTCAGCCCCTCTCACCTTCCCCCCAAACCCACCCTCATTTCCTCTTCCAACAAGGCAAGGTCTCCTATGGGGAGTCTGCAGAGCCTGGTACATTCTGTAGAGGCAGGTCTAAGCCCCTTCTTCTGCCTCAAGGCTGTGCGAGGTATTCCACCATAGGTCGTGAGCTCCAAAAAGCCACCTCATGCACCAGGGATGGATACTGATCCTACTGCCAGGGGGCCCCTTAAGGAGATCAAGCTATACAACTGTCTCACTTATGCAGAGGGCCTAGTCCAGTCCTGTGGAGGCTCCAAAGCTGTTGGTCTAACCAAACTAGTGGGAACTCATGAACTTTAGATTTACACAATTTTTAAAAGACACTTCCCATCTTATTTTTATATTACATTTTCCCTACTCTATGTGCGTGTGTACGTGACTGTGCATGTCTGAGTGAGTATTTTTATACCATGGAATGTATGTGAGAGTCAGAGGAGAAACTGTTGCACTTCCAATAGTTGGGCTTGCAGGATCAAACTCAGATCAGCAACTTGGCAACAAGTGTCTTCATGACTGAGCAATCTTGTGAGCCTGCTAACTTGATTCAACATGGAAACATCCCACTTTCTGAAAAGTATGTTGTAAGTACAAATCTTTGTATAAATATTTCACCCTTAAGGAAAAGTAGGTTTTGATATTCATGACTATAAACTAATATCTATTAAACACTTACCACATACTACTATAATTATCAAAATGTCTATGTGTGTACTTCATTCCTTTGGTATATTTTTATTGTTCTTATCCATAAGGGACAGAAGCAGAGAAGTGAAGTACCTTCTAGTTACCAGAAGCACTCAATGTTGAGCCCTATTTCTCTTCACTAGTATTCCTGAGTATAATTTGTTTAATTGCTGATTGTGATTCTAGTGAATAAGGCATTAGAACTACTTTGTCAGCACCTATTGGAAAGATAGCATTTTTTTAAGTTTTTAGTAAGTATTCCAACAAATATAATCACTTTATGTTCTAACACAAAATTTGAGTTGCTAAGGCAAACCCCAGTCTTCCAAATAAGTGAAGAAAAAATATCAGTTTTAAAAGTTCCTACTCATTACTAAGCTTAGTTACATAGCAAGACAGAAATAGAATTAGAGGCTTTTTATTGAAGGTTTATAAATTCAGCAAATTGGACAGTCCAGTTAACAACTGCTTTTTGATACTGTACTACCAAAGCAGACATGGTCAGGGAAGCCACTAGGCCTGTCTGATCTTAGGTTCGTGACTCCAATATGAGAATCATGTTTATAAGGGCCAAAGTATAGGATAAGCTTCAGTTAGTTCAAGGTTACATGTACAAAACATACACACACACACACACACACACACACACACACACACACACACACTATTTTGGTGTTCAAATCTCTGGTTTCTTCAACCATTCTAAAAGAGAAGTATATACAAAGAAAATTAAACATGTTATTTTACTAATATTCTATAAAGAGCTGCTTCCAAATATGACCCAAGTCAAGCCTCTGACCCAAGTACTTTTGTAACATGCTTATTAAAAAGTTGTTATTTTTTTACCCAATGAAAGTGTATACCTTGCCATGCACCTGCTATTTTAAGTTCTGAACATAAGTACAAATCTAAGGATGGCAAATAATGAAAGAGTGTAGTGACCCAAGTCCAATTTCCTATTCTTTACAGTCCATCACCATTCCTATTGACTTTCAATTGTTTAAATGTAGGACTAGAGGGAATTACAGACTTTGGATCCAATTGCTACATCCTAAGAAGATATGAATAGTCCCAAGTTGCTAAGGACTATATTAGTTACTTTTCTGTGGTGATAAAACACTGAGACCAAGACAATTTATAAAAGAAAGTTTATCTGGGCTCACAGTTCCAAAGCGACAAGAATCTACCATGCTACATAAGCACAGTGCAAGGGGCATGCATGGCAACTTGAGTAGGAAGTTGGGAGCTCACATCCTGGAAGTGGCAAGAGGCTTTAAACTCTCAAAGCCTGACTACAGTGCCATACATACTTCCTTCAGAAAGTCCTAAGCTTCCTCAAACAGCACAATCAACCTGGATCAAATGTTCAAATACTCATGTCTATGGGGGTCTTCTTACTCAAACCACCATAAGGGCTTAACCTTAGGCTTGAAACAAACGTTTAATCTATGAGTCACACATAAAACTGAGAGTTATCCAAATACATTGTCCACAAAAAACTATAGTATCTAAAATCAAAAATGTGTTCACTTGAATCTTATAAACACACACACACACACACACACACACACTTATAATTCAATAAAAACCACAGCATCTTCTAAGAAAATTCATAGGGAAGGGCAATTTCTAGGCAATATTTGTTCTTACAGTTGTACCATTTCAATTAACACAAAGCTTATAGAAAGAAGATGGGGGCCAGGCAGTGGTAGCACATGCCTTTAATCCCAGCACTTGGGAGGCAGAGGCAGGCGAATCTCTGTGAGTTCGAGGCCAGCCTGGTCTACAAAGTGAGTTTCAGAACAGGCTCCAAAGTTACACAGAGAAATCCTGTCTTGAAAAAACACCACCACCACCACCACCACCACCACCAACAACAACAACAACAACAAAAGGAGATAAAATTTGATTTTATCATTGTTTTCAGATCTTCTCTATAGGGTACATCCCTATTATTGTTACCTATTTCAACTATCATGGTATGTTATAGTCCTGAAGAAATTTAGTTCTTGAATTTTGATAATAATAATAATAATAATAATAATAATAATAATATGTGCTGTTGTTTTGTAAATCTGTATAACAATACAGAAGGAATTGGTTTTTAAACAGTGTGTCATGGAGAAATGAAAGAACCTGTTCCAGGAGCCATAGCAATGGTTCAGTACTGATAAAGTTTCAAATACACTTGAGGAACTGAGAAAGTGCTTGCCAATGACGTCATGCCTGGCACAAGCGGCTTGAGGGAAACTATAAAGCCAGTGAAGGGGAATTGCAATGTGATGAAAACTTCACTCAAGCATTGAAGAATTACCTGGGTTTCCTTTGCAACACTTTCACAAAGACAACTCAGACACATACTGTCTAGTTGTATGTATCAGCTCCATAGCCAGAAAACTGCAAAACACAGAGATTGACAGGATGTGTTGACGGAGTGTTAGAACTGCAGGCAGCTTCAGGAGGAACATGTGGGAGGATAATATACAATAAATGGCGCTGCACACTAGATTCATTTACATGGGCTTTTAAACAGCAATGACAAGCTGGAGACTGTCTGTACAAAGTATCCTAGAGCCAGGTATATCATGACTGTAGGAGAAATATTTTCACACTTACTCTACCATTTGAGTGATTCTGGCTTTTTAAGATTAGATTTCCCATGAAATTTTCTAACTGATAATCATTTTAATGTATTCTCAGTATATATCTCATATTCTAAAAAGACTAACAGCTTAACTTATTGGGCACAAGACCTTGGGCAAACCAATTCACCTTGACCCACAGATTTCCTCATTTATAAAAATATGGGTTTAGACTCAACAATCTCAGATCTCTGTTCCCATAATTTTGAAATCTATATTCTTCATAATGAAATTACTTATGAGGTAGTAATTAAAATCTCTTGACTGCCTACTGTGAGGAAATCTGAGCTTCACTGCATACTACCTATTTTTATTTAGCTCAAATAATATACTGACTTGCTAACATGAAAGTGTACAGCAAATGGCTTTTGACAAAACATGATAGTGATTTGATTTGATTCTAGGATTATTTTAAATGGCACAGTTAGGTGCTGCACACAGTAAAGTGTGTTCAAGATAAAAACTCTGACCTGAGCCGGGCGGTGGTGGCGCACGCCTTTAATCCCAGCACTTGGGAGGCAGAGCCAGGCGGATCTCTGTGAGTTCGAGCCAGCCTGGGCTACAAGTGAGTTCAGAAAAGCGCAAGCTACACAGAGAAACCCTGTCTCGAAAAACCAAAAAAAAAAAAAAAACTCTGACCTGAGCCCAAGTACTTGTCCATGAATGTAAATGAATCCATGACCTTCAGAACATAATAGGATGTAGATTAGCAGTTGTTTAAATTCTAAGTGTGCTTAATACTTTTTCGATTGTGATTAAAGAAAAGACAATGTAAAAAGACCAATTTATCTTGGCCAAAATTACTAAAATAAGTAAGGTTTAGATTAATAAGGCCCTAGCGACTCTGCTAAAGGATGCTGCTTTTTTGTGTCTGTGAAGTCGGTCATGTTCCTTTAATAACAGTGCCTTGGGTTTTACTTCCTTGAGTTTGTTGTGAATCACTACAGAATTCAGATCAGTACAAATAAGAATGTGTCTTTTCTGTGCCTCCTCTTCATTGTTAATTCAGTTCTCACAGCTAGAAGAAACTGTAATGAAAACCATTTGTTCTCTGCATTCTATTACCCTCCACCCCACCATGGGCACATGATAGAATTTGAACAATAACATTTAAATCTATACAGAAGGAAAACAGAGAATCTTCCCCAAAGCCATCACTAACATATAACACTCAAGGAACTCATCATCCTGGTAAGAGAGTAAAAAATAAGCTGTCAGCTTTATGATTTGTTAATTTGAGGATGTAAAATATATGCAATAGGCTGGGCCATGGTGGCGTATGCCTTTAATTCCAGCACTTTGGAGGCAGAGCCGGACAGATCTCTGTGAGTTTGAGGCCAGCCTGGTCTACAAAGCGAAATCCAGGACAGGCACCAAAACTACACAGAGAAACCTATCTCAAAAAAACAAAACAAAACAAAAACAAACAAACACACAAAAACAAAACAAACAAGAAAAACCTATACCATATCTCAAAGAAAATATGAGACAACTAACTTTGATTCAAACATGGTGAAGAGAACCTGGGAATATGAGTTTAGGTTGCTCACAATGATATGCTCCAAATTGGGAGTGACTCTAGGAACATTCTACAGTCACGGAACATAAGAAAAACATAAATTGAGACATTTTTCAAAGGCATACATGGAAATATCTGGCAAATGGAGAAATCTTTGCCTCAGATGTGGTCTATTGATATTTTACAAAGGCATTCTCTGATGATAAACAGAAAGTTAGATATGATACAGAAGCGGACAATGAATGACTCACAACAGAATTAAAACTAGGTAAAGATAATTTAAGCTCAAGATCTGCAACATTCCAAATAAGGTAATCACGAAGTTTTAATCAGCAAATTTAATATTGCAGAATGTTCAACAAAGGCATTTCTATACACAAAAGCATACATACACATGTCAGAAACCTTAGCTCATACACACACACACACACACACACACACACATACACACACACACAATGACACACAGAAGCACACACACACACAGGTACATACATTCACATACTCATGAGCTCACACACACAATGACACACAGGCACACACACACACAATGACACACAGAGGCACTCACACAGGTACATACATTCACATACTCATGAGCACACACACACACACACACACACAATGGCTATGTAGCTCCTACTTCCTGTCATTCCCTGTTCACATATGAAATCATTTTCAAATGAAAGTGAACAAAACTGAAACCTAAACACAAGGCGTTGTGGCTTTCAGTGAATTTCAAATAGCTGGCCAAGCCTTATCCCGACTCAGTTAAAAACAATTTCTTCTAAAATAGTGTTTTGTTTAACATTTCTGAAGATAAATGGAGGTGACATGATTATAATCAAAATGCCTCCCAGACAAGCAAGGTCAGAGAATCAAATGGATAAATGTTCCCTTTCTCACTATGTGTTTTCTTTATTGTATAGTACAAACATATTTTTTTGCTTTTTTTTTTTTTTTTTTTTTGCTTTTTTGAACTTTATTTAGTTTAAATATACACTGAAAATAGGATTTCCCATTTTTTGGGCATTTAATGTCTTTCTAAAAATTGATATTTTTTTATTTAACATTTCTAACTTAGATGAGACAGCAATGTAAGAGTATGTAAGCTTATGGCTGTGAGGTCATCTAGGCTGGCAGAAGTGCTTGCCTATGTCCTTAAGCAAAATTCCCTGAAAGTGGTTATTATTAGTTTATTTAGATATGTGTGTACAAACTCTGAGTTGCAATGTCTGAAGTTACAATTCCCTCTTTTTTTCTAAAACATGTCATACTATCTGAAAACATAACCCCAAACATCAAAAAGGCTTTAAACATGACTTATTATCCTGTTCTCAGTATCTCACATCTTCCGATCATCCTCTATCTTCAATCCAATTCTAGTTTTGCCAAATTCACTTTTTTTTCTGGCTAGTTCATTGGAGTTTGTTTAATTTCTGGAGAAAACAGGAGTGATTAAAACACTTATGAATCCCACATCACTGCTGCCAATCTCTTGTGTATCAACCTAAATTTTTTCTGTCTCCTTGAATAACTGCTTTCCTGACAGACAACCTGAGTTCCTACATGTAGCTGGGAGGTAACATTGCTTTCTCACATGACTCCATCCAATCTTGACCAATTACTGCCCACTCTTAGAATCATGAAATAGGTTTTATTTTTCTCTTCTGAAGCATTCCTATGAGTGCAAAATTATGAATTCAACAACTTTGCACACATAATTTGAAAAACCATTAAGTAGGTATGAAAAACAACACAAACTAATTGATCTATTATAACACCAATACAGCAAAAGCTGTGGAAGTTTACAGGTAGCAACATGAACATCTAGGGTTAAGTTCTTTATAATGTTGAAAGCTTTTATACATTGTTATAAAAGATCCTAATTTCTCCCAACGACTAGAAAAAATAATTCATGCATTTTTATAGATCCCCTCATTTCTTAGTTACCCATCACCCCCGGAAAGAACTTTCTTCACATTTGAGTTGCATTACTTCATTATGAAAATTTTATATTAAAGCTGGATTGCATAGTGTTCTAGTTTTATTTCTGATGATGTGATAAATACTCTATCTAAAAGCAACTTTGGGGAAGAAAGGCTTATAATTACATCAGTGAGAGAAGTTAAGGCAGGAACCTGAAGGAAGGACCACTTGCTAGTCCACATAGCATTACCTATGACTACGAAACTCACTTCACAACCAAAGAAATGTGGTAGGAACCATGGAGGAAGTTGGTTGCTGGACAGTAGGAAGGCTTATGACCAGCTTGCTTTCATATACAATTCTGGGCAACCTGACTAGGAATTGGTACCACCAACAGCTCGTCCCTCGTGTATCAATTAACAACTAAGAAAATTCCTGAAAAACATGCAACAGGTCAACTTGTTCTAGACAGTTCCTCAGTTAATATCTTCTTTCCAGATAATATTAGTTGGGTCAAGCCAACAGTTAAAGCTAACTATGACATAAGGATTATAGTTACCAATATTTTCTGTTCAAACTTTCTGTACCAGTATAATTAAGGGATACTTGAAAAGTAGCATATAATTTTCCCTTTTTAACATATTCTGAACCTTTTGGATTGAAAAAAGATCTATGTTGTAATGATTATTTATACTATCTATGTGTTTCTATTTTTCTACATAAAAGACTGTGAATAATAATCTCTACACTGTTCACTAAGACAGTAAGGGAAGGATGCATAAAAACACAACATCACAGGGTATGACTGAATAAAAACAAATAAGCCAAAGAAAAACACTGGGAGAAGGAAAAATGAATAAAATTTAAAAACTGCTGTCTTGATCACATCTTGAACAATGGGAGAATTTTAATTTATTTCCATTACTGCTATTCCCACCCCCAGGACACACTGGTGTGTGTATATACATATGTGTGATGTGTGTGTGTGTGTGTGGTGTGTGTGTGTGTGATTGCACTGACATATTCTAATTCTTTTAAATCTACAAAATTTATTACACTTTTATATTTCAACATCCATTTGTGTTTGTGCACATATGGAGTCTTTTCTCTGCATTTTTTTCCTTTGTGCTTCTTTCCAATGTAATTTTTCCTTTGCACGAAGATGCTTCCAGTATTTCTTTCTTTGGAAGTCTGTTACTGCCAAATTTTAAGGTTTTATTCACATGGAAATGCTCTTATCACAATATAGTTTTGGAATAACATTGTGTGAGTAAAAGCATTGAAGAACAGTAGTTATTTTCTTTCATAACTCTGATTTATTTACTCCTTTAAAGCTTACTTTCATTTTTCTATTGAAAAGTGAGCAACATCAATAATTTTGACCAATTAAAAATATACTAGGGGTTAAATAATAAAAATACAAGGTATGCATGTATGGAATTCTCAAAGAATAAATTATATGTATTCTTTCTCCTTTCCAAATCAAACCACAAAAAAAGTGGACATGGGGCCTTCATATTTACACACACACACAGACACACAGACACACACAGACACACACACACACACACACACATACACACATTAGGAAAGCTTAGTTGGTAAAGTGTATGCCTTGTATGCAAGAGGTTCCAGCTTTTTATCCCCAGTAATAAAAAGAAAAACAACAACAACAATATAATGCTTTGGGTTGGGGCTTTAACTTAATTGTGGAAGAATTTGTGTTGAATGCAAGATATGACACTTGGTTCAATATTTAGTACGGAAAAATATGGACACAGTGTTGCCCACCACTGATTCTAGTACTCCAGATATGAAGGCGGGGGTGGAACCAGAAATTCATTGCTATCCTATGGAAGATGAGAAATATCAATGTTATTCTAAAATGGAGGAGCAGAGATGAAATGTCCTCTTAAGATGTAGAATTAGAAGTTTAATGTCATCCTTGGCAACACAGTGAATTCAAGGCCAGCCTTGACTGTAGGAGAGCCTGTCTGCATAAATCAACAAACAAACATCTTTTAGATGTTTTGGACTGTGGTCTCAAGTTTTGTGGGTTTTTTTAACCTGCAATCTTGTATGTTTCGCTTTTAAATACCTCCATGCAACTATTTTGTAGTGTACAACATTCTTGGATTTGTAGCT
Source organism: Peromyscus leucopus (assembly GCF_004664715.2). Lineage (NCBI taxonomy): Eukaryota > Metazoa > Chordata > Mammalia > Rodentia > Cricetidae > Peromyscus > Peromyscus leucopus. Next base: position 94,102,981 of record NC_051065.1, read on the forward strand.
CAGTGTCTTTCCTCAGTTTTTGCATATTTCAGCAATTTAGGTATTGACCATCTTATGTATTTCTCTATTCCTCTTCAGGGATTCTAAGAATAAATATGCTAAATGTACTAAATGATGGCCCATGTCTTATACTTTTTCCTATTTTCAATTGTTTTGTCTCTGTTTTACTGTATATATTGATTCAGAATTAACTTCCATTTTACTGTTTCTTTAGATCTGTTGTAAAAACATTTCATATGAATTATTCTAGTTATAACCTTCAATTCTAAAATACACATTTATTACTTATTGTTACTATTGTTTTTCCAGGCTGGGGCTAAAGTACAGGAACCCACTGATGCTAAGCAAATACTCAACCATTGAGCTCCACATCCAGACTTCCTCATCTATTTTATTATATTTTTCTGCCCTTGGTTAAAGTTAAGGCTCAGGGAACATCTTAGAAGAAGAGTTGAAGAATTCTAAGATACAGAGGACAGGGATATTGTCTGTGAGATAGTGTCTCCTACAAATAACAAGAAAGGTGCTCCCATGAAATCTCAAAATATGGTCATCTAAGCAAGACCTGAATGATAACAACAGGAGTTTACAAGCAGATTTTGTTGGGAGAAATATCAAAGCCTGCACTAATAGACAACGAGCTAAGATGGATGAAGAGCAGGCAATTGATTACAGAGAAAGGAGGAATCAGACTTTTCCAGGTAAAGACCTGTGATAGGCTATAATATACTAAGAGATCAATCCTAAAAACATAAATTAATAAGTAATAGTAATAATTACAGAAAATGAGGCAATAATTTGGGAGCGACTGTAGAAACATGTGACTTGGAGAAAAGCGAGTGAGGGTAGGAATGTAAATTCAGTACTCATACATGAAATTGTAATTTTTTTTTTAAAAAAAATACCATCTTATCATTTGATTTCTGTGGCACATATAAATATACCAAGACAATATTATATTAATTTATAGCATTTTGCTGGTCCTATCTGATCATTTCAATGTCTATATCTTGGAAGGATTACTTTTTTTGTTGTTTTGATATTTTCTTAAGCCAACTATTTTGCAGTATCTATTAGATTTGATTCAGTATCATATACAATATATTGACTTCTGAGTATATAGAACATGTAAGATTTTCTTCAAGGAAATGTGTGTTTTATAACCAGAATATCATGGTACAGATATACTATCTTGAGCTATTACATTAAGAGACTGAGATGATATAAAACTAGGATTTTAGTTTCTGTGAAGTCTGGCCCTACGTTTTAGCTATTCCAGAATCCAAGACACAAGGCTGAGTACTGTGTAACTTTATTTTTCAAATATGCATTTAACAACCTATGTACAATTCTCATGATTCTGCCCATGTCTTCTGGTGGTTTTATTGAACCGTCAAGAGAAATCCAGACATGACATTTCTAAGAATATACCAAAACAAACAAACAAACAAAAAAACACCATAAATTTCTTCTGTTTCCTCCAGCAATTTTAAAATTATATTTTATTTATAGTGTGTGTATGTGCACACACATGTGTGTGCACAATCACACATGTATTTAAAGGTCAGAGAATAATGTGGAGAGTCCTTTTCAGACCATCAGGCTTAGTGGCAAGTGCCTTTACCCACTGAGCATTCCATACGATGGTGATGCTTGAAATCCATTCACCATGATGAGACAAATCAAAGTAAGACAATTCAGAGATAATGAATGAAGACGACAGAAAAATTCCTGTATTGTGTTGAGGATGGCAGGTCTTTACAGACAGTATCAATCCTACAAAGATGGATTCAACTGAACAGTTCTCCAGATGATTTTAGACCTCAAAAGTCATGTTACTCAGAGCATTGCATTCTTATAGCAGAGACCTCAAAGTTCACGGAACAGAAAAACTTCTACCTTGCTGGGTAATGTGACCTCACTGAGTCCACAGATCTCAGAATCTCTGTTATGAAATCATTTATTTCAAAACACGACATTTGGGGCTCTTTGCATATATCAGTGGTAACTGATGTTTTCTAGGCACTTTGCTCATGAACTTCATTTTCTATTCTCCTAGATCAGGGAAGCTGCCCAAGACTTTCTGCAAATTCACACTGCCATGTTGACTGGTCTAATTTGGAAAATTCTATCTCTTGTGGATTGGTCCTCTTTTCTGAATCCAGTCCTTTAAAGATTTTGCTCACTTGCAATGTTTTCTTGGGACAGAGCTTCTAAGGTTTTCTCATTAATATTTTAGTTATTCTTGATTGAGAAAATTCATCCAACACAATTTACTTTTCCCATTTGGAAGCAGATTTACCTCATCCTTTTTAAATTTTTAATTTAAATCACTGTAGATATGTAGTGATTTACATACACAAATAATATATGTACTTAATTTCTAAGATTTATTTGGTTTAATTTTACTTATGTTTTGTTTTTAATATCTTTTTATTGCTAACATTTTATGGCTTCTCATAATTCCAAGACATAGCACCAAAATTATTATTTTACTTTTATGTCTTATAACTCCGATATCCATAGTTATCATGAGTGTGATTCTCCTGTGTATTTATATGTTCTATGGTGTTCACTTGTGGTAGTTATTGATTCTCTTTGCCGTATGCACGAATTTCTTAAAATCTATCTGTGGAAATTATTTAAGACCTTATATGAAGCTTCATACTGCCAGAAAATTATTTTCTACCATTGAATACTTCATTAACATCCTGGACCAATGATAAATTCCATTTTCCATTTAGAATTTGTTCATAGAACTAGCATGGACTTTGCTTGTCAGCCTATGCAGTACCAACTCAAAATTTATATGGAAACCCTCTGTTTGGTTTTATTTTGCTTTTTTTTCTCCACTTACATTCAAATTGTCAAAGGTAAGATGTTCTCACTTCCTGCTCATTGACACTTATATTTGCTCTTAGTGACTAATATACTCTTAGAGGAGTTTTCTATTTACTTCTCCTTTGAAAGCATAACCTAGATTTTAAGTCAGTTCCAGTCTGCGTTGTGCATTCTTCAATAATAGTTACACTAGTGTTTGCCATGAACCTTAAAAGAAGAGGCATGTTATGGCATCTAAATGGAAACTGACTGCTTTCCTTCAATTTGGCATTTGGGAATTTTTTATTTTCTAGATCACAACACACTCCCAGAGTGTTTCCACATCCCATACATCTCTTCCAGTTATTTCCAGTAAGAGCAATTCAGTCTACCAAGTGCTCTTCTGCTTAGCCAGGAACACCACAACACAAGCCCAGATTTATCTGATGTTCATGAGATATGGTGAGTGGTAAAAGGATTAAAAGGAAAATTGAAGAAAGAAGACTTAGTTCTGAGGAATGTCAGTCTGTGCCCTCTGGCCAGTGGACACAAAACTAAATTCTAGCAAGACAAGTTATCTCAGGATGCAAATATAGTGGCACCAAATTACATTATCTAGTTTCTTGATGCTGTCCAATACTGCAATTCTATGTTAATTTTAACCCAAAATCTGTTTTGCATATTTATAAGCTTTAGAGCCTAATGTGTCCCTAAGATGTGAGACATGAATAATACTTCAGTGAGTATGATTTTAGAAATCTGAACTCAAATTTAGTAAAGCAACTACCATTGAGATTTTATGTGAGGCAGGAGCATTATTCACTTAACACTCTTAATTGCTGGCTCACTAAGTGATTTCCTTACTCCAGCATAAGTTTGGCTATGAACAGAAAAGGCAAGGATCATTATGACATGCTGATTTTAGAGTGAGGAGATGACAGTGATTTCTCTCATTGAAGATATATTTGATTGTGATTTGGTTTTATGTTGCTTAACTAAGGAGCAATACAAGCTGATTAAGATAACAGGGACATTTTTACTGGGCATAACCACTGAAGTCTTCCAATTCATTAATGGAATACTACGCAAGATATTTTCCTATGTCATTTAAGCCTCTGTTAGACTTTTCTGTTATACAGCTGTTGATCAAATAAGTATTTATTTATTCTTTTGTGGAGTTATGAAATTAAGATAATAGGAAAGAGTATGTTTCAAGTTAAGAAATCATACTATAGAGTGCAGGGATAAAACAAAGTCTTATAGAAAATACTGGGCACCTCTCTGTCTTTAAGTCTTAACCATCAACATGAGCCACTTTCAATTTCATGCCATATGTGGTTTGACTATTTGTTTAATGGCAGCTTTTATTTTTGTTATCTTACCTGTGGATTTTGTGCACTGATCAGTATTCTGAGCAATTCCTGCAGTGGTCAACATTCTGCTCTTTCTTTGATGTGGTCAGTACTCACCACTTTACAGATATTTACATTACGATTCGTTAACAGCAGGAAAATTACAGTTATGAAATAGCAATGCAAGAATTTTATATTCAGGGGTTACCACAACATAAGACTTGTATTGAAGGGTTTCAGCATTAGGAAGGTTGAAAGCCACTTCTCTAGGACCATCAAGTAGAAGCAAATGAATATCTCTCATGTGAGTCAGTCAGCATAACCGGATCGCAGTGTGAAAGCACTCTAGCCAAACCAAGATGTCAATCTTCAAGAATATTGTTTTTGTAACTTTCACTTGGCAATAATATCTTAAAGTTAGACAGTTTATTACCATTTAATGGCATATAAGTTGATATATAAGTGAATGAGTTAAGCAATCTAAAATTATGTCTTCTCAATTTCCAATAGAATATCAAAATTTTCCAAAAACTCCTTTGCTAAGGAAAAATATCTTTAAGGAGTAAATTAACATACTTTAATTAGTTTCAGAATAACAAATATAACATCCAGGTTATTGCTTGTATGCATCCCATTGGTCCCAGCCCAAGAAACATATCACTCTCAGGCTGAAAACTTGGAGGAAAAGGAGGAAAGCAATGCATTTTGAGGAAGTTGTGCTCATTCTCCTCTGTCATTATTGATTTCATCCGCCTGTTCAGGTCAGCTCAGAGGGGAGAAGGAAATCAAAGAATTTAGAACTATCTGCAATAAACTTTCAAATATTCTAATAACATAAAGAAGGAGAACCATGTACCAATGAAATGTGAGCAATATTCTGTAGCTTGAAGTTTCCTGTGTCCTGCCCAGTCCTGCAGTCGCTCAGACCCCAGTAATCACACAGAGGCTTACATAAATTATGAACTGGATGGCCATGGCCTATGGCTCATTTTTTTTTTTTACTAATCAGTTCTTATAACTAAACTCAGCCCATTTTTATTTATCTATATGTCGCCATATGTTCTGTGACTTTACTTGTGTGACATTACATGCTGTTCTCTAGATGGTGGGATGGTGTCTCCTCTGCCTCTGCCTTACTTCTTCCTGTCTCTCTCCTGGATTTCCTGCCTGCCTCTGAGCTGCCTTGCCATAGGCCAAACAGCTTTATTTATCAACCAATCAGAGCAACTCATATCCACAGCATACAGAAAGACATCCAACAACAATATTCCATCATGAAATTTATCTAAAACAGTTATTTTATTTGCCAGAGTTATCATCATTATTATTTCTTCAGTGCTTTTCAAATAATCCAATATAGTACAGTAAACACCAAGACTAATAACTTCAGCTTCATAAATAAACATAAGAGCCTCAAATAAAAGATTTCATGTCATGTGAAAACTTCCATTAGTCCTCAACTATATTATTGTTCAAATATCTTCAATAAAATCAGGAATAAAACAATGATGCCCATACTCCCTATTGTTGTTCAATATAGTACTTAATGTCTTAGCTAAAGCAATTAAGTCAAATGAAGGACATAAAGAGGAGACAAGTAGGAAAGGAAAAATCAAAGTATCTTTATGTGCAGATGATATGATTTCATACATAAAGGACTCAAGACTTCATGAGAATAAAAGACTCCAAGAGAAAAATACCTATATCTGATAAACATATTCAGGAAAGTAGTAGAATAGAAAATTAATGCATAAAAATCAGTAGCCTTTCTATATGCAAAAGAAGGAAGGAAGGAAGGAAGGATAGAAGGAAGAAAAGAAGGAAGGAGAGAGGGAGAGAGAAAGAAAGAAAGAAAGAAAGAAAGAAAGAAAGAAAGAAAGAAAGAAAGAAAGAAAGAAGGAAGGAAGGAAGGAAGGAAGGAAGAAAGAAAGAAAGAAAGAAAGAAAGAAAGAAAGAAAGAAAGAAAGAAAGAAAGAAAGAAAAGAAAGAGAGAGAAAGAAGAAAAAGAAAGGAAAAAAGAGGATGAAATTAGGGAACGATACCATTCACAATCTCCTCAAATCTGTTTAAAAACAATACATTAGATCTCTTCTCTCAGGGTAGGCATGCATTATTATCATTCATGACTATATATAATCATAATGAAAATAAACTAATTTTTCTTTCAAGTGACATATAGCAAACTGTTAGTAGCTGCACTATTTAATCAATTGAAATCAGACATTATTTTGAACACTATATCATATAATTTATACAAGAACAGAGCGTGGCAAAAGAAGGAAAAGAAATTATTAGAAAGGTGGCATAGAAGCTGGACATGGTGATGCCTGCCTCTGATCCATCATATACAAAGCCAGTCTTGGGGGTTTATGTAGTGAATTTCCAGGAGAGCCTGAGGTACATAACTAGTTCCTTGAGCTACATAACAATGATTTATTGTCCTGAACAAACAAACAAACAAGACAGAGGGATGCCAAAAAGAGGGAAGGAAAGAAACAAAGGATGGCAGGCAGGAGGAAGGGAAAACTGGAGGGGGAGAGAAGAAAGCCAGGGAACTGGGGCTGCACAATATACACATGACTAACGCATCATTAGCATTTGTCTTGATTACACACAACCACGCATAAGTCCGTCAAGAAAATTTTGGAACTTTGCTATTGCAAAGTAGCCTTGATTTTGAAGTGCTCAGTTCCAGACTCAGTCAGTACACCGATTTTCTCATCAACCTGATGCCAAGTCCTCACACCATCCTGCTCAGCTTTGATTGCTACCCGGATTGCTAACTAGTGCATTCAGACTGTTCCTCCTCCTTGAGTGGTATGGAGGAAAGATTATCCCTGGGCCACAATGTTTTGCAAGATAACACTCCTGCAGTGGCAGCAGGTCCCATTCTCATGGACACCTTCTGTTTTCTGCAAAGTAGAAATGGGCCATTGAGTGACAGTTGAAAACCATCAAAGTACTTCTTAAATCCCAAGCCTGTGTCTTACACCATCAACTCTACCTAAGTGGCTTCTTTTTCATTCTGTATGTTTTGTCAGCTTGTTTCTCTAAGCACTAGATCTAGCTAGAACCTCTCTAGCCTGTATTTAATCCAACCCCTCTGCAGCTGACATGTGTAATGTCAGCCATTGGATGGAAATTGAGAGGGAAGCTGAGACAGCAAAAACAGGGCCTCTAGGAAGTAGAGACACTTAGCAATTTGGGATCAAGCATTTTGTGGCTAACATATACCAGTGTTTTTTTTTTTTTTTTTTTTTTTTTTTTTTTTTTTTTTTTTTTTACACATTAGGAAGAAAACTTAACATGCCATTCCCTGAAAGATCCCTGGGGAACCGTTAAACTTAATAAAAAAAATACCACTTCTAAGCAAAAGAAGATAGTATGTATCTCTTGTTAAGTTATCCTGGAACGTCAAAATATCATATGTTATATCCCAAAGATTAATTGTTGTACAGAAATTGAGGGAGGGCAAAATATGTTGCTATAATTTCTATAGACTTAAGTCATAACACTATAATGAAAACAGCAACATTTCATAGTATTTTTAACAAGAGTCTAAGAAGATAAATCTCCTCTTGGAATTACAGTTTCTCTGTAATTCCAATTTCTCTGGTCTACCAAGAGACCACCAAGATCAAAGTACCTGGATTAGGGATGATGGGGCTGTTCCCAAGATGGATAAGACATGTGCCTTAGGATCTAACTTCCCAAAGTTAGAATTATCCACTAAAATGCAGTGACGTAACAACACAATCTCTGAATGACAAAGAGCCTACAAGGTCATTCCAAATGTCACCAACTTTCAGAGACCTCAGTCTGATGTTTACACATCAATTCTTGCTTTTTATGCTGTTCAATATGATTTGAATAATATCTTCTAATAAGTATATGAGAGTTAAAAACAAGTAGTATAATGCCTTCATTTTTGCTGAAAACATTTCCTTTTCTATCAAACACAGACTTTTTCCCTTGAGGCTTAGGCACATACAGAGGCAGTGAAGACACTTTATGAAAATGCAAATCAGAAATCAAAAATCACAAAATACATTTTCCTATCTGTTCTTTATTATATTAAAGACAAACCCAAACCCAGAGGCACAGGGTTTGTAATCAATTGTAAAAATCATTTAACTCATCTCTAAGAGAATGCTATCAGGAGGATTCATATATGAATCTAAACAGGATTTTCTGCCTTGTACTTTGTGACTCATTTGTAAATCCAGATACTTGGAACATTGTTATATGTTTTATTTATGTTATGAGGTTTGTGGGCAGTTTTGAAATGATAAAAAGCTTACTACTGTCTTTTGCTCTGGCTTTATGTCTTCAGTCTTGCCACAAGAATGTAACAAAATCCAAACAAATTTAGGCTCAGAGTTTTCATATAAATTTTTAGCTCTAAATATTCAGCCTGCAAAGATTATCTTTAAAAAAAAATAAAAACCTATTTCATAAGACAAACAGCAAGTAGATAGGAACTGAGAGAAATCAATCCATTAAGCACTCTTCTTCACTTGAAGATATTCATCTTAGTCTTTTAAGGTATAATAGTGATTGCCTTTGTGTTCACATTATTAGCAAGTGAAACTCCAGAAGAAGCCATTCGAACAGGTTAGCTCCATACAAACATATGGGACAACTGTTTAAATAAATAGCCAGACAATTATCCCATGGTATGAGATTCCCCAAAGTATCCAATTTTTTACCCTCTGAAGAAATTCATTTTTTCCCATTCTGCACACCATGTTACTTGCACATAGTGGGTCTGCACATTGGCATACAAGCCATAATATATAATAATAAGTTCAGTGATTAAACAAAGGTTACAACATCATTACATCCTGAGAAAGCTTTCAAAAGAAGTAAACCAGAAGTTTGAGGCAAAGACTTTTTACATTTATTTATTTAGCAGTGGTGCAGTGTGGAGGTCAGAGGACAATTGACGGGAATCATTTCTCTCCCAGAGAAGAAACTCAGGTCATCAGGCAAGCACCTTAACTGCCTGAGCCATCTTGTCAGCCTTGAGGCAAAGAATTTTGTGTGTGAAGCTGACCTGTCCCAATTGTCTCCTGCACACTTTGTTTTGCTAATAATGTATTCATATTATTCATGAACATTCATCTAAAGACTCTGTTCTTTGTGTTTATCTCATTTGACTTTTACAAAACCCAAGGGTGTCAGCACTGTGACTGCCATCACTGTCCTGAAAAAACGGGGCAGGAAACTCTGATTATAGATGCAGAAATCCAGTGCTGAGAAAAAGCAGATGTTCCTATAATGCCCCAAACCTTGTATACATGCACTCTGCTGATGAGACCTAGCAGTCCCACTAATAATAATAAAAGCAAGTAAGACAATGTCACAGCATGGAAGTCCTCAGAATGGCATGCCCTTAAGGACTGTGGTTTGAGTCTAGGAGAAAGCAAAAAAAAAAAAAAAAAATACAAAATGATAAAAAGTATTCAAGGTGACATGCTAGGGAAGTAAACCTTGTTTTAAAGAACAATTTAATTTCCCAGTCTTCTGTTGTGTTCTGGAAGTCCCACAGAACCTGAAGGCCCAGATGTGCCCTAGGGCGGCCATTCATAAGAGAAGCTGAGTGTGCTACACTTGCAAACCCTTGCCCTGATTACAGACCAGTTTATCTACTTTCAGAGTTTCGTGGCGATCCTGGGTAGGTAGGTTAACACTGTCAGCTTGACAGGATGCAGAATCAGTGGCAAGATGAACCTCAGAGCTTGTCAGTAAAGGGTTTTTCAGTTAAGGTGGGAAGACTCCCTCTAGCTGAGGGTGGCACCACTCCCTAGGTGGAGGTCCCAGACTGCATAAAAGGAAAGCCCCCAGCTTTCCGACTGTGGATGCAACCTCACTCTGCTTTGCCCATGCCTTCGCTGCCATGGCGGACTGCAACACGTCAAAGAGTGGACTGAAACCAAATCTTCCTTTCTTAAGATGCTTTTGTCAGGGAATTAACTAATACAACAGGTGAAAAAGGAGGAGGAAGCAGAAGAAAACAGCATCTCTGCATTTCAAAAACATTTTTTTTTAGGGAAACTGCCTCTTCAGCAATGTCCTTTTATCAACTTCCCTGGAACTCTTCTGAGCCAGTAACATAAATTAGATGGCTCCTTCTCTGTGGACTTAGAAATGCCCAATGTTCTTTCTACTCATTCAGAATCACAAGGATGTTGAGGGAAAGGCCTATTTATTTATTTATTTATTTATTTACTTATTTATTTATTTACTTATTGGTTTTTTGAGACAGGGTTTCTCTGTGTAGCTTTGCTCCTTTCCTGGAACTCACTTGGTAGCCCAGGCTGGCCTTGAACTCACAGAGATCTGCCTGGCTCTGCCTCCCGAGTGCTGGGATTAAAGGTGTGCGCCACCACCACCCAGCTGGAAAGGCCCATTTATAAGAAGGTTAGAGTCCCAATAAAATGACAATACATTCAAGGAATTGTATTCACTTTATGTATACAGGCTATTTCTTTTTTTTTTTTTTTTTTTTGTGTGTGTGTGTGTGTGTGTATACACACATATGCATTACATGAATACTTTTTTTTCTTTGTGTGTATATGTGCTAATGTGACTACAGGTATCTGAGGAGTTCAAAAGCATATGAGAGTCTATAGAAGTGGAGTTACAGGTGATTGAGAGCTGTCCTGGCTACCTTTTATGTCAACTTGACACAAGCTAAAGTCATGTGAGAAGAGGGAAGCACCTTAGAAAAATGAGGATCCCCATAGGATCAGGCTGTAGGCAAGCCTAGAGGGTATATTCTTAACTAGTGATTGATGGTCCCAGCCCATTGTGGGTGTTGCCAGGCTGGGCTGATGATCCTAGTGTCTATAAGAAAGCAAGCTGAGCAAGCCATGAAGAGCAGGCTAGTAAGCAGCACTGCTTCATGGCCTCTGCATCAGCTTCTGCCTCCAGGTTCCTATCCTAACTTCCTTAGATGATGAACAGTGATGTGTAAGCATACACAAAATAAACCCTTTCTTCCCCAAGTTATTTTTGGTCATGGGGTTTCATCAGAGCAAAAGAAACACAAATCAAGAAACCATTTGAGCCAGGTGGTGGTGGTGCATGCCTTTAATCCCAGCACTCGGGAGGCAGAGACAGGCAGATCTCTGTGAGTTCGAGGCCAGCCTGGGCTACCAAGTAAGTTGTTCCAGGAAAGGCACAAAGCTACACAGGAAAAACCTGTCTCAAAAAACAAAAAAAAAAAAAAAAAAAAAAAAAAGAAAGAAAGAAAGAAAAAGAAACCATTTACCCTAAGTGTCAGGAACTTAAATCTGGTCCTCTGGTCCTCTGCAAGACCAGTACACACTGTTAACTACTGAGCTACCTCTTCAGCCCTCGTGATTTTCTTCCTTTCCATAAGCTCTTATACACATGGGAGTCAAGGTGTGCTAGTAATGTACTGTCCAAGGGACTGCCCCCTCCCTTCAAGGGAGGCCAATGGTGGAGCAGGAACATCTGTACCAGCAAGTGACTATGTTGATTGGCCTCAAACTAAAAATAACACCAGAAAAGCCTACCTCTTCAGTACAAAGGAATTAACAGGATCTAAAGTATAAATATTCATGAAGAAGAGCCATCCTGGGAGGGATAAGTCTTTAAATCCCTGAGATTTTCTGTTTCCTTCATGTGTTGTCTAGTTTAAACCAACAACAAAACCAGGAACTTCTACTCTAAAATTGTCTGCCAAATGCTAATAAGGGCCTCTCTAAAACTAAGAACAAAACTGAAGTTTCCAAAGGACAAATGCATTTTAGCGTTACATTTTCTTCTCTTCTTGCTGCTTATAGCCATCCCCAAATTGGTTGCAAAATATTTCAGGTTCCTGAGACGGTGTGTGCAGAAATAGCCCCATTTCCAGCATTAACCTGGATGGGACACCAGAGATGGGGGGTCTGAAGATAGTTTGTGCAATGAATCCTGGCTGGCTGGGAGGAGATATGGACAGCTGATCATATGGTCATCTGATGGATCTTTCTCAGAATGAGGACTCAGCATGCCCTCTCCCTTCCTGCCCACTGCCTGTTTTTTCATACAGTGGAACAAGCTGGCTGGTTAATTATACATTGATTTAGGAGGGAGAAACTTTGGGGACATGGGGGAAGCTTAACTTTTGGGAGAGCCAGAAGACATGTGTACAGCACATATTCACTCCAAAGTCCAGGCACTATTTGTTTCCATCAGCAGAAACAAAACTGACAAAGAAGATAGCCGTAGGATCACAGATTTTGGAAAGGAGTAAAGGGGCTATAGTTGCATGCTGAGGCAGGGGAAGGCTCCAGAGCAGGGCACATGAGTCACTGAGATTGGCCTATCAAAGAAAAGTTCTTGGGGACATTATAGGGAGGTAAAGAGCTGTAAACATCAGGGATGAAGGTCAGCTCACACATCAGTTGTGGTGGGGGTTGGGGATGGTTATTAACATACAACATCAGCACCATCTCTTAGCCAGCTACGGCCTGGGGACTGTGAGATCATCTGAACACAAACACTTTTATTACATTTTCCCAATACATTATTTTCTCGGTGTAAAACCAATCTTTTAGAGGAGGTTAAACTATATTTTAACACACCAGGGAAACATGGTGTTCAAAGTAAATTACGACAAATACTCCGAAGGCAAAGAAACATCATTTTATAATTCAAGTCATCATTTCCCAAATTATTTAGTTTATATGAGTGCATTGCCATGCCTTAATTATCTGCAAAGTAAGCCATGTAAGTGAAAGGATTACTATGCATGCCTGTCTCTACCTTTCTTTTTCTCTATAAATTAAACTGAGCCAAAGAAGAAGACAAAACAGAACAAAATCCAAGCAGTAGAAAGCGAGGCTGTGAAGGCGGTCAGGAAAATATTTCATTTATAGGAACAGAAAACCCTGTAGGGTGTGCTTCAGAGTTTGAAGAGGAAAAGAGCTCTCAGTTCTCATTGCACATGGCCTTTCAGAGTATGAAGAGAGACCAGTGGATATTTTCAAGAAGACTCAAAGACCCAAGAGAAATCATGTTTCCTGGGTATTTCAGAGAATGCTAAGCCAGAAAGATGGTGGTCATACTTTTGTCTTGGAAGATGCAAGCAAGTGACTATCAGAAAGAAGCCAGTGCCTCCCTCAGAGAGGAATCCATAGCCTGCATAAAGTAGAAATAGGAAAGTTTAGGGCTCTGGGAGTCGGACAGGGACACATCCCATCATTTGGGCTGTAAGGGGAAACATGAAGGAGAATGAGGGTTTCTACACTGGAGTGTGATGGAGGGATGCTTAAAAGTGGGAAGCCAGCCAACCAAGAGCTGTTGCTTTGCATCTATTTATTGCACAATGCAATGGCTTCCAGAGACAAATCTATATTTCTGTTTTGCATTCATTCTCCATTTCTATGACAAAAGACTTAGAGAAGCAAATTGAAATAAGGACTGACTTGTTTTGGCTCACAGACTCACTGACCTTTAGTCCAAGATCACTTGGCTTCATTGTTTCTGGGCCTGGCATGACACAGAGTGTTTGATGGAGCAAAGCTGCTCATCTCCAGATGGCCAGGAAGTGCAGAGAGAACCTCCTTGAATAAGGAATACCCTCCCTATCAAAGTGTAAGTCCATAGGTAGATTAAACCAATCAATATGGTGAAGCCTTTATCAGCTCATCCCCTAAAGCCCCACCTCTGGACACTGCACCATGGGGAATGGAGACTTTCTCACATGTTCCTTTTAAGAACATTTCAGATTCAAATCCTAACATTTATAGTCTGCTTTATAAAGAAAGTTTTATGTCCAGATCCCCAAACTCAGCACCATTATCACTATAGTAGGAAGAGCTACAGTGAGTGCAGTTATAAGTCACATTGTTATTTTGGGTTGGTTTATTACAGGCTGGTTTGCAGTGCCCCACCTCATCTAAGCTTGAAGAGTCATCATATGGGTTAGGACAATGACAGATACTTAGTTCTTTCTCCAGAAGGATACAAAAGTAATTGAGAGTCTTTTAAAAGAACATAATGCTAATTAGTGATATACTCCTCTCTGTCTCTCTCTCTGTCTCTCTGTCTCTCTGTCTCTCTCTCTCTCTCTCTCTCTGTGATCTCTGTGTGTGTGTGTGTGTGTGTGTGTGTGTGTGTGTGTGTCTGTCTGTCTGTCTGTCTGTCTACTCATCTATCAGTGTGAATGGCGTATGTGCAGGTGCATGCACTCATGAGTGTACTGTGGAAGCCTGAGGACATAGGGTGACCTGCTTTATCACCACCTTTTCCCCTTGAGGCAGGGTCTCTCCCTGAATCTGGAGCCAGGCTGGAGGTTAGCAAGCTTCAGTGATTCCCATTTCTGCTTCCCACTGCACTGTGGTTCCAGGCATGCACAATGTGTGGCTGGAGATCGGAATTCAGATACATGTGCTGACAGTATCACAGTAAGTTCACTTACCCATTGATCCATCTCTCCATCTTTGCCTATATGTTTAAATATGTGCTTGTGTGTGGATTAATTTTACCTTAGTGCTGACTTTCTTCAAATGTTTCTATATATTCTTCATTATGTACTCAAACTTAAATTTGCCCCCCCCCCCTTTTTTACTTTTTATACTGTTCACTTGTTGAGGCCTCCGCTGGCTTCTTAGTGAATTATTCACTGACAGAGGCAGAGTCTTGTTTCTGGCTATCACTCTCAGAGCTCATTATCTGGGTAGTGATACTTCACAGGCTGTAGATACTTATCCCTGCCCTCTCCTCCCCCATCCCACCCCGGTATCACCCTGCCTTGCTGAAACCAAGATCTCATATATGCTGCTCTCAACTGGACACAGGAAACCATAGCATGCTGGACAAGGGTAAGATGTGAGAGCTAGAGTGATAACTGGTCCCTACTCCCAAGAACCTGCGTCTTGTGTCCAACCAAAGCTGACCATCACAGATGCCCACAGAGCCTTAAACTGCAGTTTCTTTTTGTATTTCATTCCTGTTTTTTGAAGATTTTTCACAGTTACAGAATCTCTTTTTAAACTTACCTATTTAGACACATGCTCAACTACTTATTTTAAATATTTTTCATTCCTTTCTAAGACTTTGAGAAGGAGAATGAGCTTCAATGGTCCTTGGGGTGCTCACAGTGAAAAAGAAAGCCAATGAGCTCACTCAGGAGGAATCCACTTGCATGCCTGGAGCTTGTATCCTCCAGGCCAGTGGACCCTGGGAAGCTTCTACATATAAATCACTTTGAATTCAAGAAAATGTATCCAATGTTTGTTAATATATAAACTCCTGAGAGCATGGACACAATTCCAGTGGATTGCAAGGGGAAACTAGAATTGGGTAACAATATATTTCTTTTTCCCCAAAAGAATAATGATTCACAATAGAAGTCAAATTTAGTTAATAAAAAGAAATTATGCTCTATATATGTAAAAGTAAGGTCAGAAACAGCCATTCATTCTGAAAATTTCCCCTGAATATTTACTGCATGCTGAGCATTGTTCTAGGCTCTAAGGGTTACGTTATAAAAGACAGCCTTCCATTTCCTTCCTTCCCTAGGTTTGGATTGTTTAATTTTATATTTTAAAGGAGTGTTTTAATTGGCTTGTTTTCATTGTACACAGTACTGAGTTTTGTGAGGACATTTTAATGTAGAGATACAGTGCAAATTGAATATATTCACCTCCACAAACCCTCCTTCCTTACCTTCTTGGTTTTCCCTCAGTCTCTCCTTTATCTCTCCTAGAAAAAAACTTGTTTCTACTTTCATATTAAAGCACAAATGATTTTCTGTATCTATATAAAATGTAAGATCCAGAAATGAGAGAGAACATGCCATATCTGTCTTTCTGAAGCTTTTTTAATTCACTTAATATGATTATCTCCAACTGTATCCATCTGCCTGCAAACAACAGCAATTTAATTCTTTATAATTGAACAAAAATGCCCTCTGTAGCATTGATTGGAAGCATGTTGTTTTATATAATGTAACAGTATTTTGGTTAAAAGAAGATATGCTTGTTTCTATAAGACACACACACAGACACACACACAGCAGATGGTATATGTGTTTGGTAATCAGAAAACGTCACATATTTCCCCCTTTTTTTTTTATTTAATTGTGTGTGTGGGGGGGTGGTCTTTCTGTCCCATGACATTCCTATGGAGCTCAAGACATCTTGGGGTTGGGTCTCTCCTCTTACCATGTGGGTCTGCATATCAAGTCATCAGGTTTGGTGGCAAGCACCTTAAGTAGCTGGGCCATCTTGCTACCCAAACGCTTTCTCACTAGCTAGAGAACGAGGACATAACTCCTAAGCCCTAAGTCGCTCCCCAAGTCAGTAACAGCACATGTCTTTTCTAAAGAGAAGAAATGTTTTAATTTGCCGTAATCTACATGTTTTTGTCCTCTCTTGACTGACCAGAGCCCTGGGTCGATCCTTATTTTAAGAAGAAACATGCATTATCTTCTGCCATAAAATTAAGAACTATAGTTTTCTTACAGCCTGAATCACTATCAATTATGTTTATATTCCTATGACGACAATGGCTTCTGTGAAAATACTGAGCAAACCGTTCTCCTGTCTTTCTTCATTTGGAAGTAAATTGTAAAGAATCTCCTCTGTTTTGATACCTGAATTCATAACCCACCCCCACCCCCAACCCACCACCCACCCCCACCCATATTCCATCATATAACAGGAGTTCATTGCATCTAACCCAAGATAAATAACCCCAAACAAGTCACTGAAAAGTCTCAGTCAGGATTCTTAAACATCCAACTACTATCCTGTACAAGATACTCGAAGGTAAGGTAGTCAGAGTAAACTTGAATTATTCCAAAGTCAGCCCAGGAAACAAGTCCTGGGCTCTGGGTATGCTCTGTCTCAAGTGACCATTTCACCCAGAACCTGGAAAGCATTCCCAGCCTGGTGACTTTAGAGATAGAAGATCCTTCCCTGATTCCAGTTTGGGTCAATAACATCAGTGAAAACAGTTTAAGTGCTCAAGTCTTTTGATGCCCTTAGCAGATTTAAATCTTCCCCTTATAAGTGATTTCTGAAATTTAGACCAGTTTTCTTTTGTTGTTTTTGTTTGTTTGTTTGTTTGTTTTTCCTGTAGAAATGTGTTTCCTGATAACTGTTCTTAGGACCAAGATAATGAATACCTTAAAGATAGCTTCTACAGGGCTGTGGCTTTTGAGACTCCAGCCAGGAGTCAAAATGTCTGTTAACCTTCAATGATCAGAACTCTGGCCTTGATGATATCTATCAACATGTAAAACTTGATTTTGAGGCCAAGCGGTGGTGGCGCACGCCTTTAATCCCAGCAATCGGGAGGCAGAAGCAGGCGAATCTCTGTGAGTTCGAGGCCAGCCTGGGCTACCAAGTGAGTTCCAGGAAAGGCGCAAAGCTACACAAGAGAAACCCTGTCTCGAAAAAAACTTGATTTTGAAAAACAGTTTTATTTTGTAATAGAACATAGGTATTTGTTTAGTTAATAAAATGTATGTGTGTATATACATATATATGAAATGTATATATGTGTATATTTATATGTATCCAATTTTCTCTTTTGAGCTATAAGTTAATTTGCCTGTGTTGCGTTTATCTTCCATTCCCCATTTTTTTTTTTAATTTCCAGCGCTCACCTGCCTACCAACCCCTAATCTTTTTTTGGATAATAAAATAACCTGACATCCATGATCCATGAGATTTCATCCACAGTGGCTAGAAAAACAACAATCTAGAAATTAAACCTGCAAATATTTGGTGACATGTTGCCCTAGTCCACATTTACCCTGTTTATATTATAAATCCTGTGCAATTTATTTCCTAATAGTGTCAAAATGTGTTCAGGACTTACTGTGCACCAAGCTCTAGGAGTTTCCCAAGTATTATCTCATTTGCTTTCTACAGCATGTTCTGACATGTTAGAATTCATACCTTTTTAAAAATAAATGTTAAAACTTAATCATGCTTATTTACATCCTTCACAATTTTCCTTCCCTGCTTCTTTCTTCATTTATACATATATATTGTGCTTTATTCTTTGGCAATTCTTGTCATTTTAAAAGTTCTTTTCAGCTAGTCAGTGGTGGTACATGCCCTTAATGCCAGCACTTGGGAGGCAGAGCCAGGCAGATCTGTGAGTTCAAGGCCAGCCTGGTCTACAGAGCAAAATCCAAGACAGGCACCAAAACTACACAGAGAAACCCTGTCTCGAAAAACCAAAAAAGAAAAAAAAGTGCTTTTCCATGATGACAAAAGGGGTTTATTAGCAGGCTCCATTAGTGGAGTATATGAGATAAAAGACATAAGAACTTGAATGTGAAACAAGGCTGGATAACAGAATGCATTTATACACAGCCTCTCCCAAAGAAGGAATCCATTCCATTCTGTGTCTGCCAACTATTGAATTAAAATTATTTCATTTTTTTACATTATTATATAATTACATCATTCCCCCTTTCCTTTCCTTTCTCCAAACCCTCCAACATATCTCTCTTTGCTCTATTTCAAATGCATGACCTGTTTTTCCATTAATTGTTGTTACATACATAAATGTATATACAAATATATTCCTAAATATAAAAATACAGCCTGTACAGTCTATATAATGTTACTTCTATAAAAGTTTTCAGGGTTGACCAACTGGTACTGTATAACCCCAGAGAAACCCTTCTATGCAATACATGTAGAATAAAATAAGACCTTGACCAGCAGCAGCCCTCTCTTCCTAAGGAAGACCATTCAGCAAACATCTCCAGAGGTCTGTCTGATTTGCACACTGTACCACAGTGCACCAAGATCCCAGGTTGTGCAGCAGAAAGTTAACAGCAAAGTTTTTGCCTCTTTGAAGTGTGAGCAGAGGAGTGTATTTTACCACCACATACTTGAGTTTTCATCTTTTTATTCTATTGATAACAATTCTTAAAATGTGGTACAGAACAGGGGAGAAAAACTGCTTACAGCACTAATTTTGAGGGTAGAAAATGAAATATGAACTACAAATTACTACAAAAAATAAAATGAAACATCTCCAGACTGAAATTGATCTCCTAATTGTGCTAGCAAACAGAACATGAAAGAACCAGAATTGTTTGAAAGGCCAAAAAGATTAACCATGGAACTCAGAGTTAATCCCCCATGTTTAAATTTTCTAAAACCAAAAGTTTTGATGTTCTAAAAAGATAGATACTGGTATCTCTGTATGGAGGGGTTATCTGAACATGTATGTGCATTGGTGTCCATCCACCACTAGCCCTGGAAAGTGGTTAGTCAGCCATTTAGAGCAAGTCAGTCTACAAGTCATCGCAAAGGCGCACACACAGCCTTCAGTTACAGATGAGTGCCTTGCCTGGGCTAAATGATATATTCCAGGCCCATATACAACACTCTGATATTGAGAAGTGCTTCACAGTCTTGTTCATGCCCCACAGAGTGGCCCCCACTAAGCCATTCAGAAAGTAACAGGTAACTTATCAATCCTGCCATCCAAGCTAAGAAACCTATCTGGGTCAACCAGAGCAGGCCCACCCTTGTGGGGACTTTGGAAACCAAAGGATGCTTTATATCTACAGCTGGGGGCATGTTGCTTAGAGCTGTTGCTAAAGCTGCCTTATTAGGGGAGAACCACTACAAACTCCTGCTTTTCAGGTTAACGGAACATGCAGGGGCAGTGCCAGCATTGGTCACAGCTGAAGAAGATGTAGAAGTACTATGCTAAATCCAATGTAGCCACAAAATTGACACACATCAAAAATGGGAAACTGGTGACTCTCCTGAAAAATAATTCAAAATAAGATTTTTAATATAACCAAAATTAGTAAAGACAATTCACAATCTGAGTGAAAAATTGAACAAAGAGAGTTTTCAAAAGACTCAAAAACCTCTTGTAAGTGAGGAAATCAATAAACAAAATAAAAAACTACAATTTAACCCTCAGTACCAGGATTTCTAAGACTGAAAACAGCTATTTGAAATAACTTAAAAGGGAGAAGACAGAGATCAGAGGGGGAGAAAGACAAAGAGGGGTCAAAGCCTATTAAAACCATGGTATGCCATTAAGTAAACTAGTATCAGAATCTGGGAATTTTTAGAAGGGCAACAGAGGGAAGAACCTATCAAAAATTATTTAACAGATTAATAGTTGAAAAGATTCTAAATGTTGGAAACAATTCAGATTTGTAGGTTCAGAAATTGTATGGACCCAAAACAGTACTTTAAAGGCATATGCTAGTTAAATTTTCAAAGATCTAATACACAGAATTCTATAAACAGCAAGAGATAAATATCATGTGTCACATGACACTTAACAGCAGACTTCAGCTGAAATTTTATATATAAAAAAGAAATTAATATAAACATTAGATATAAAATCCAGAAGAGAAAAAGAAATGGGGGAATGATGAAAACACCATTTAAAAATTATCTTTCAAGGGCTGGAGAGGTGACTTTCAGTGATAAAGAACATGGACTGATCTTTCAGAGGACTCAAGTCCTGTTCCCAGTACCTATGGTGATATATTGTGTCCCCCGATATAGTGTGCACCCTAATAAAGCTTATCTGAGGATCAGAGGAAAAAAGCCAGCCACAATAGTAAACATAGAAGTCAGGCAGTGGTAGCACATGCCTTTAATCCTAGCGTTCTGGAGGCAGGGATCTTTCTGGATCTCTGTGAGTTCAAGGCCACACTGGGAACAGAGCCAATCACGGTGGCACATGCCTTAAATTCCAACACTAGTTAACCATAAAGTTCTGGATGTCTGTACAGACAGACTGAAAGTGGCAGAGTTGGCCAGAAAGAGGAAGTGATGTAGCTAGGCAGTGAGAGAAAGAGAGAGGGCAGATCAGAAGTCATATAGGCATGGGTATACAAAAAGTAGGTCCCTTTGGAAGTTGAGGAGTTGGTGAGGTTAGGTTGGCTGTGGCTTGTACTATTCCTCTGATCTCTCAATTTTCACAATATCTGGCTCCAGGTTTTTTTTTTTTTTATTAATAAGACTGTTTTTGCAATTTGTATTACAAGTATCCATATCAAGTAGCTCACAGCTGCCTGTAACACTAGATCCCTGGTATCTGATGCCCTCTTCTGTTCTCTGAGAGTACCTGCACACACATGAGTTTATACATACACAGTCTCTCCCTCTCTCTCTCTCTCTCTCTCTCTCTCTCTCTCTCTCTCTCTCTCTCTCACACACACACACACACACACACACACACACACACGTACACACACACACATATACATAAAAATTTATAGAATGATTATCCTTCAAAATTGGAGGAGAAATGAGGAGAGTATAAAAACAAGAAAACTCAGATAATTTCTCATCTCCAGATCAGCCTGAAAGGATGTCAGTAAGAATGCCCACAGCTTGAAGTGGGAAGGATGATGGCTACCATCATGAACTTGTATGAAGTATAAAAAAAGAAAAGAAGACATTGCTA
This sequence comes from Peromyscus leucopus, assembly GCF_004664715.2. Taxonomy (NCBI): domain Eukaryota; kingdom Metazoa; phylum Chordata; class Mammalia; order Rodentia; family Cricetidae; genus Peromyscus; species Peromyscus leucopus. The sequence continues at coordinate 94,124,586 of NC_051065.1, forward strand.
GTAGGGTAGACACATTAAAAGAGTCTCAGATATTCTGAACATACAAAATCACCAGCTCACACAATGCGTGTGAAAGAGGAGAATCAAGAGCATAATTCTGTGGCTAGGGCTGGAGAGATGGCTCAGAGGTTAAGAGCACTGACTGCTCTTCCAGAGGTCCTGAGTTCAATTCCCAGCAACCACATGGTGGCTCACAACCACCTGTAATGAGATCTGGTGCCCTCTTCTGGCCTGCAGTCATATATGCTGTATACATAATAAATAAATAAATCTTAAAAAAAAAAAAGAAAAAAAAGACAATTAAAAAAAATAATTCTGTGGCTAAATGTATTCATAAGTATTTTAGCTCTTTAAGTATTTTCAATGGGCTTTTTTTTTTGGAATTTCACTATTGGTGTAGAAAACTGTTGCTGGGTGTTAAGTATTTATTTCTATACTTGACTGAATTTGCTTAATACTTTCAAAAGATTTTGAGCTACTGCAATAAAACACTACTAAGGGAAACTAAAGAGGATAAAACCGAATGGAAAAAGATCTCATGTTGGTGGATTGCAAGAATTAGCATGCTTAAAATGTTCACATTACTCAAGGCCACATATGAATTCAAAGCAAAATAAAAATACCAATGGTATTTGGCACAGACATTCATTATTAAAATCTATAAACTCATATGGAAAAAGAAAAAACAACTCAAATAATTTTGATTTTTCAAAACATAGAAAACCGGAGTCATTACAACACCTGATAGCAAAATATCCCACAGCTATTGTCATCAAAGTTTACTGTGCTCATACAAAAATTGACTGCTAAAAGTCAAAATTCAGAAAGAGATTATGGGTAGCCTGTTTTCTACAAATATACAAAGACATACACAGAAGAAAGGGAAGACTCATCAACTAATTAAACCAAATACCCATAAGTATACACAGCTTAAAAGGAATCAAGTGATGACCTGAATTCAATCCTGGCATCCACATGGTGGAAGCCAAGAATGGACTTCTACAAGCCCTTCTCTGATATGTACACATTTGCATGTGTGCACACACATAATAATGTAAAAAATAAATGTTATAAAATATAAATATTAACAGAGCTTAAAAAACAGGAGTTCTAGCCAGCCTGGTCTACAGAGTAAGTTCCAAAACAGCCAGGGCTGCACAGAAAATCTCTGTCTTGGAAAAAAATAACAACAAACAAACAACAGCAAACAAAAATAAAAACAAAACAACCCAAAAACACAGGTTGTTGAAATGAATGACCCAATGAACTCACTCTCAATATCTTGACTCACAAAGATTTCAAATGTCAGTCTGGCTAAAAACAAACTGGGGAACACAACTCTCTTATTTACCCAAATGGCATGAAAGAGTACAGTATTTCAGAATATTGTACAGTTCATTAAAACACTACAAATCATGCTTTAAAATTCAATTCTCTCACTCAATAGTTTTCATGAAAGTGCTTAATTCTCTAAACTTGAATAGTTAATAAATGTCTTCTGGAAATAACTCAATACATATAACCATTCAGATTATGCTTCTATAGGAATAGCCAGCAATAAAATAACTTGCTGTTAATGTACAAATGTGAGATTTCTTTTCCTGTTACAGAATACTATGACAGAAATAGTCAACAGCAATTCTATTTTGAGAAGTTTATATGCATTTATATCATAAAGTTTCTAGTCTTAACCTGTTCCTGACAGAGAGATAGAGTCTAAATTATTTAAAAAGTCAACAGGCTCTCAATAAGTTAGAATTGGAGGCATGTGTTATCTGATGGTCTTCAAACAATCGTGACAGGAAAGGGGAGAGAGGCTCCTCTGGGAAAAGACAAAGTATCAGAAATTCATTTAAATCCATCAGTTGATCAAACTCTAAGCAGAACATAAAACAAAGCAGAAACAGAGAGAGAGAGAGAGAATGTCAGTATGCCTTGCCATAAGGATCTCCCACAGCATATTTGTTCTGATGGCCCATGAAGCAAGGCCCTAAACCATGGAAGCTGATGGAACAGTTGGTAAAATCTGAGCCACTCTACTGCATAAACTATAGGATAAACAGAATATACTTAGTTTATACTTAAGATCAATACAGTCATGGACTCCTGACAAAATTAATTCCAAGTTGTGGAGAAAAATCCTTTTAAAAAGAAGCCTAACCCTTATTAGTCTTTCAGGGTGTCATCTTTTTCTTCCAGACTACTTATTTAGATTTCTTCTTGATGATAAGGAAAAAAAAGTGAAGAAGAAGGAGGAGGAGGAAGAGGAGAAGAAGGTGAAGGAGAAGGAGAAGGAGAAGGAGGAGAAGGTCAGGTGGCGGTGGCGCACGCCTTTAACCCCAGCACTCGAGAGGCAGAGCCAGGCAGATCTCTATGAGTTTGAGGCCAGCCTGGTCTACAGATCGAGATCCAGGACAGGAACCAAAAACTACAAAGAGAAATTCTGTGTCAAAAAACTAAAAATAAAAAGAAGAAAAAAAAAGATTCAGAACTGAGGTCTCAGTTCTTTCCTCCATGTCTGAAAACTTCTATGGATCATTATGATGGATGAACAGCCATTATAATCTTCATGAGGAGCTGAGGCTCCAAACAGGAACTGAGGCATTCACCCCTGACCAGTCTCAGCTTCAGAGCTGACCCACATTCATATGAGCTAAGCATACTTCCAGAAAGATTTTCACAAATAAAATCGAAAAATTGTTTTAAACTTTCAATCCTGGTGATTTCACTTACCCATTATTTTCAAAGCTCCATGTGAACAAGAACAGAATTTATAGAGTTTAAAGGAGTATGTAAGTCAAATTAAGACCCCCAAAGATGAAGACTGACTAGAAGAGAGAAACGAAGATAAAAAAAAAATATATTTTGAAGCCTTCTCAATTCCTAGCCTTTCTATACCTTCATGAAAAATAACCACAATAAAAAGTTCATCTTTATGGCATAACATAATTTCGGGGCATACATTCAAAAATCCTTTCATATAACCTGGGTGCCACACAATGGTAAAGAATAGGATTTAGGTCATGCATGACTTTGTAGCTAAGATGTGTTGGTAGCTGTTCCAGTTTCATCCTGTTGCTGTGATAAAACACTTTGGCCAAAAGCAATTTCTAGTAGGAAGAAGCTCATTTGGCTTACACTTCAAGGTCACACTCCACCACTGAGAAAAGTCAGAGCAGAAACTCAATCAGAAACTGTGGAGGAATGCTGCTGGCTGTCTAGCCCACTGGCTCATGCTCAGATGGCTTTTAATGCAGTCCAGTACCACCTGCCTAAAAAATGGCACAGCCCACAGTGGGATGGATCTTCCTATGGCAATTAAGAAAACCAATAGTCCTTCACAGACGTGACCACAAAACAACCTAATACAGACAAATTACTCAGTTGTGACTGACTCTTTGAAGGTGATTCAAGGCTTTATGAAATTGATAGCTAAGGTTAACTGGGACAGTAGCCCTTCATGTATGCATGTGAACATACATGTATTTATCCATGTTTTTCCCCATGATTAAAACATTTTACATTGAAGATGACATTCTCTTATAAGTTTCATGCATATACATATGTTGGGGAATATTATTTTAATCTGTGTTGCTTTTGTTTATGTTGCATTTGTTTAACTCTGTGAAGTTGTGTCAATGTGCCTGTTTAGGACACCTGATGGTCTAATAAAAAACCAAGTGGCCAATAGTGAGGCAGGAGAAAAGATGGGCAGGGCTGGGAGGCAGAAAGAATTAATAGAAGGAGAAATCTGGGTGAGGGGAGATCTAGGAGTAAGGGGAGGATGAGGATATCTGGGACCAGCCACCCAGCTACACAACCAGCAATGGAGTAAGAAAGAAAGGTATAAAGAAATGGAAAAAGGTAAAAACTCAGAGGCAAAAAAAAAAAAAAAAAAAAAAACCAGATAGGTTAATTTAAAGTTAAGAAAAGCTGTCCAGAAACAAGCCAAGCTAAGGCCAGGCATTTATAAGTAAGAATAAATCTCTGTGTGTGATTTATGTGGGAGCTGTGTGGTGAGCCCCCAAAGAGACAGAGTAAGAAAATGACCAACATCAAATATACACAAAATACAGTCATAATCCCAATCAATAAAATGATTAAAATATCAATTATGTACTATGAACTTTTATCACTACACAAGAAGTGAGGCAGGGCTGGAGAGATGTCTTATTTGTTAATGTGCTTGATGTGCAAGCAAGAGGACCAGAATTAGGATTCTATGAATTTACAAAAATGCATACATATTGAGTGTGACACATTCCCCTTTATAATTTAACCCTTGGTAGGCAGTGACAGCATATTTGATAGACTCTGTTTCAATGAACAAGATAAAAGAATGATCAAAGATGACTCCTGATGTCAAGCTTGGGTCTTTATTCACTAGTATACATACATGCATACACACACACACACACACACACACACACACACAATATACATAAGTTCATGTATACACATACACAAATGCATATGCATCAATTCACATATATCCATTCACGAAGACCTCTCACACCTGAAAATGGGCAAAAACAAAAATAGCAAGGCTTACAAAACCACCAGAGAGCACAGAAAAAGTACAGCCTTGAAATCCCTTCCTGCTCTGAATCCAGGACCAAAAGAAATTTCTTTCACCTTCTTCTGTGTCAGATAGCACTTTATTTCTATCTGTCTCAGTTACATACACCACTTTCAAGTCCTTTAGAAATACCTATATAATGATTAATACAATTAAGTGAGAATCCATTGTTTTTTCAAACTTAGGAATCTAAATTTAAAGTATACAAAGGAAAAAGAACAGATATCATCCTAGGAGAAATCAATTTTAAGTCCTTCTTTCTAGTTTTATTTCTGTCCCTCTGATAAACACTATGAGCAAAATCTCTTTTGTGACAAAGGAGTTCTTATAGCCTACAGTTCACCCTGAAGGGAAGTTGGAGAAGGAACTCAAGAAAGGTACCTGGAGACAGGAACTGAAGCAAAGACCATGGAGGAATGCTATTAACTGCCTTGCTCCTCATGGATTCCTCAGTCTTTTGTTTTATACAACTCAAGACCCAACAACATGACATCTATCATTGATTAAGAAAATATCTCACAGACTTCCCTATAAGCCCAGCTGATAGAGATATTTTCTTAACTGAGATTTGCTCATCCCAATTGTCACTGACTTGAAAAAATCTAAAGAGGACAGTAGAAAAATTTATGATTCTCAGCAATGACAATAATTCCAGGAAGCAGACAAAAACAGCAATGATCAGATTTTCAGCAGTTTGGCAATCCAAATGAATAATGAAAAGCTGAAGGTGACTAGAATAAATGGAAAGAATAAAAGTGAGTATGTCCAAGAGTCCATTGACAAAATTATCAAGTATAGTGTCTGCTACATAACAGACAAGTATAGTGTCTGCATGTGAACACAGAGCAGCAATTAGCAAAGGAAAACAGGTGAAATTAGGTCTCTTTTAATAGCATCCTAACAAAGTGGTCTGATAGAAGCCATACTAAAGTAAAGAAAGACATTTTGCATGATTAAAATTTTAAGATTTTATAATGTTTAACTATTTTAATTGTTTGAAGAGTGTGTTTAATTACACAGCCTGTCTTTTCTGGGGAAATATGCCTATGTGAGAGAGAAAGCATTGGAAATTATTTAAAAATACACATGTTACCCAAATTATCCAAAATTTTAATAGTTGGGGGAACATTACATTTTTGCTATGCTTGAATAAGACAGCTAAAGAGATTTCTATCTCATCTCTTTATGAAATTTCCCCAGGGCATGAAAACAAGCTTGGGAAGTTTCAGTCAACAGTGTAAATTGGGAGTTCATGTTAAATAAGCCATTGAAAACTACAGTTTGGGATGAAATTACTGTCTCAGCCATTACCACAGGCACCATTATGCATTTGAAATAATAGCTATATTTTGTAATAGCATCATATTGAAGCTGTTCATACCTTTTTCTTTTTATAGCTAACTCCCATAGTATAGGAGAGTTTGAAAACCCAGCTACCTTATTTTCTGCCTTCCTCTTGTTATTGTGAGCTGAAGAAATAATACAGCAACATTATCAGATGTTCTGAGACTATAATGTACAAACAGCTGACCGATAGAGGTGACATCTTCCTAAGCTTAGCACTGTTTTAAGAAAACACTTTAACAGTATCATCCATGAAATCACGGCAAGTGGCTTGTTCTGGGAGGTTAGCTTTGCATAGCTTGGAGTCTTGCCTCATTGATGAAAGAGCCTGGGGATTTCCCTTTTCTTAGAGTCAGACACTCAGTGTGTCAGCCGAAAGCTCATTATTCCATTCAGTAGAAACTCCTAAAGTCATTCCATTCATGTTTAGTAAAGATTGAAGAGATGGCTCGGAGGTAAAAAGTTCTTGATTCTCTCCCAGATAATCCAAGTTCATTCCCAGGACTCACATCCAGCAGCTACAACCACATGCAACTCCAGTTCGAGGGGGACTGACATTCTCTTCTGGCTTCCATTGGCCTATATAGACATATTTACATGCACATAAATAAAAATAAAGTGAGTTTTTAAATAAAGAGAAGAAATTAAAGAGAATGGAATCCATAGTCATGTTAGAGAGAAACACATTACATACATAGTGAAACACGTGCATATACACACACAAACATACACCAGGAGTTACATAGTGTGGAATGATTTCAGACAGAGGAAGCACAAGGTAATCTGGGAGTAGGGTGAAAGTTGTGTCAAAAAGCTGGATGTCAGGCTGAAAGATGCTTTAGCAGTTAAGAGCACTTGCTGCTCTTGCGGAGAACCTGGGTTTGATTGACATTGCCCAGATGATGGGCTTTCATACACCAATAACTTCAGTTACCTTGAAACTAATGCCCTCTTCAAGACTACACAGATTCCAGGCACATACATGGCACACATCCATACATGTACACAAAATACTAAACCATAAAATAAAAAAATGAATCTTTAAAAAGCTGGAGACAGTGGCTAGTGAGGATGGGTATTTCTAAAGGACACGCAGGCACCAGCCAGCGTCAGGGACTAACAGAGTTCCTACCTGCATGTCAAATGAGACACCTCTGAGTTCCACATTGAAAGTTATTTTTACTAAGACTTAGAATCATGACAGAAATCACAAGAAAGAAAACCAATCAGGATTAGGAAAGGTGTTACAAAAGAATTTGAACTTTATTTAGAGTGGTCAAATTTCACTTTACTAATTTTTCATACACACAGCTTTCTGCACATCTGACCAGTGTTTACCACTGAATTGTATCTCCAGCAAGAAAATGATCTTGGAAAAAACAATACTGATATCTCTGCCTCTTCTTTTCAGTATTGCTAAAAACAGTCACATGAACTACAAAATTAAGCATATCTAGACGTGACAAATTTTCAATAAAATCAATAGTCATTTAGAGTTGGCATAACAATAGAAAACATTATAAGAATGAGTGTCTCAAATGTAGCATAATTCTGCTAGACAAGGTTTTGTTGTTTGTTTGAAATTCAACTTTATTTAGCTGTTCTGAACTTGTATTTATAGGTCTGGCAGCCATAGCCAGAAGGTAGAGAGGGTAAGATCTGTGTGGTTACTCAGCCAAGCAACTGATAAATGAAAACAGAGCAGGTACATTGCTCAGTGGGCAAGCTCTCGATCTGGAAGCTTGAGGACCTGAGTCTAGATCCACAAAACCCACATATATGCCAGGTGTGTGTGGTATCTTGCCTGTAACTCAAACCTCTGTTGAAAGAGATCCCCAGAGTGAGCTGGCTAGAAAGGTTAGTCAGATCAGTGAGCTTTGAGATTGACTGAGAGAGTCTGCCTCATTAGTAAGGTGGATGAGTGAATGAGGATAACCTGAAATCAATCTCAGGTCTCTGCATGGATGTACACCCATGCGCATGTACATCAACATACCTATGCTGATGCAAACATGCACATCACACATACACATATAAAATATGGGGGTGGGGGCACTGAAAATATCTGTGTGTGGAATAAGCACTTGAATGACAGTTTGATAAAAGGGAGTTTCATAATATTTTAATAAGCTTTAATGAAGACTACTGTACATATTATTTTTAAAGTTCATATACACCTTTAAACAGTTATTTTCAAAGAGGAAGCTTGCTTTTAAATTTTTAAAAATATTGATTTTATTTTATTTTATGTGTATGAGTGTTTCTCCTGCATGTATGTATGGGTACCATGTTGGTGCCTGATGCCTGCAGAAGTCAGAAGAGTGAATTAGATCTCCTGGAATTCAAGTTAGGGATGGTTGTGAGGCATATGTGGGTTCTGGGAACTAAACATGGTCCCTAAAGATGAAAAACTGCTCTCAATGCCTGATCCACCTCTCCAGATCCCCAAGCAAGCGTCCTTTTAAAAATAATAATAAGCAAATTTACTTATTATAAAGAAGATACAGATTATACACAGGAACTCTGAAAAGATTCTTCAATATTTTTTTGCATAGGCACAAAAACATGTTGTATATGTGTTTATATATGTATATATGTATATGTATATATATGTATATATGAGCTGTTTCAGGTGGGCTGAAATAGAACTCTTCTGTCAGCATACTTGTCTTGATGAAAACTTCAATGGAGAATAGAATCTGCAGGAAGGAAAATGGAGAAAGAGGAGAGGATTTCCAAGATGGAGCACCTGACATCAAGAACATAAAAGTGTTAGACAGAGAATCAAGGTTAACCAAAGAGGAAGGAGACACAGCCTCTGGTGTACATAGGAACCCCAGGAGGAGTCCCACTAGGTTTAGATAATGGCTTGGAGGCTAAAAGGGCTTGTTTGCTCCTTTCCTAGTAGAACTGAGTTGGGTTCCCTGTACTCATATCAGAAGGCTCACAAGCAGCAGAAACACTAGCTTCAAAGCATTTGACACCCTTTTCTGTCTTTTGCTGGCAACAGGTAACACACACACACACACACACACACACACACACACACACACACACACACACACACACACGCACACGCACACGCACAAACAGCAAAAATAAAAAATAAATCTTTTAAAAAGAGAGGACACCAAACTGGGATATCAGTGGCACTAGAATTGAGAGGTTTATTTTCAGAAAATATGTGGTTGTCCCTTTCCAGTGCTTTTACTGTCTTTCTCTCCTGAAACGTGTGAAAGCTGAATTTACATTTTATACTTTCAGCAGCAGCATGGGAAACAGGTAAGAGGCCAGCTGCCATGTCCTACTCCTTTGGTTCAAACACCTGACATGCTTTAATCAGGTTGCCAGTCTATGTCTTTCTGAGTGAAAGCAAGCATTCAGTAGGCATTTCTTTTTCTTTCTTTTCTTCTTTTTTGCCTCTAGTTCAGGTAAGGTTCCTATACCATTGGAATCAGAGTAATTTTGATTGCTAACCTCTCATAATTTGTTCCTTGAATTTACTAAATTAGTTCACATAGAACTTCATTAATGGTCTTATTTCAAACATATAAATCTTATTTTTCTTTGACATGACTTTCACTTACGAATTTATTTTTAAATTCTATTTTTCCCATTGAAAATACTCACTGAAGTACTGAAATTTAAAAAAAAATGAAGGAAAATAATTTTAATGGCTTGATTTTATTGTTAAACAGAATGAAAGAGGTTTTGCAAATTGGAGACATTCATACATACTAACCATTGGATAAGAGATAGATTTTTCCAATTAAACTTGTTCATTTGCACGGTGGGAAATGTGTTTATAAATGGATCAATATCAGCAAACAGCAGGCTTTACCAGAATTAGGTAACACAAACAAGAGAAGGTAGACCATTTTTCCCAAGTAAGAGCTTTACCACTGAGTTATAGCTTCCCTCTTGGTACTACTTTGATTGTGGAGTATGTTCTGCTGTCTCCATTCCCTCCCTCTCAGGTCCTAATTCTAACACCTACCCCCTCAATTTGCATGCTGGTCCTCCCCCATGACTGATACCCTCAGGACATCAGTATTTTCAGGGCATGTTTCAGCACAACTCATTTTAGCCCATCCTTGAGCTTCTTTTAATGCTGAAGTCTTGTTTTGCTCCAGTCTTGCTGCCAGATGCAGATACAATATTTCCTTTACTAACTCAGAAAATGAAGTAAATTAAAATGCCTAGAAGTCTCTAGGGTGGCATGAGACCCGGGAAAGCACAAGTATCTTTCTCCCTTTTCAGAGACTGTGGTGATCTGTGATTGGCTGCATCATATGTAGGGGAGTTTCTTATAAGATCAGAGCAGCAGGGACTTCACAACACGGAGAAGAGTCCAATGAAACCGAACCAGGACACTGAGTTCTGACCTGGGGCCAGGCCCTGTGAGGGCTTCACTTGGTAGAGAAATCATGACCAAGAGGTAGGGGGATGGTTCAGCTTGTAAAGGGCTGGGAGTACAAGCATGAAGAACTGGGTTTAGATCCCCAGCACGCACATAAAGGCTGGATACAGAGGACCACGTCTTGAGTCAAACTCTGGGGAGCTTCGTGGGTGGCCAATGGGACTGAGCAAGACACCCAGCATCTGCTTCTGACCTCCACATGTCCAAGCACACATGCATGCACACACAGAGAAGAACACACCCCACAACACACACATACACAGAGGAGGAAGAGGGAGAAAGAGAAAAGAGAGAGAGAATCAGAATTGAATCAGCTGATCCTCAGAAAAGCAGAAGAAAAACCCCCAGATACAGTCAAAGCATAAGAATTACTTAGTGAAGTGGTATATTAATTAAGCATATCCACATCACATTGCTTGAGACTTTAGATTTTTTAATTATATACATTTTAATTAAAATATAATTGCATCGCTTTCCTTAATCCTTTCCCCTTTTCCAGACCCTCCCAAGTTCCTTCCCTCCAAACCCTCCCCTTGTATGCCCCCACTCTCAATCTGACAGCACTTTTTTCTTTGGTTATTGTCACATATGTGTAAATATGCATGTATATATGTGTGTAAAAAGTATTCACAATACCTTCTGAATCCATTCACTATTACCTGTGTATATGATTTTGCACTGACCCCTTTGGACTGGATAACCATTTACAGGTTACATTAAAAGGTTCATCCCTGGGAGGGGCTAATTCATTCTCTATCTCAACAGTCATTAGTTGCCTATAGTTCTTTGTCTAGGGGTGAGACTTTTATTATGATTTTATTATCACAAAATATAATGATTGCATGTATTCTAGACATTGCAAATAAATATTCTAGTATAAGAGAATTCAGTTGTGCCATCATAAAGAGAGTTAGTTTGTAGTCTTAAACCATAATAATGGTTTCCTGATTGAGTCTGAATTTCCTAGGAAAGGCAATGGCAGATGGTGCCAGTTAACAGCAGGTATATATATATGCCAAGCACAGTGAAATTACACCACTGTGCTCTGGATAGCTGTGATTGAAAGCAGCTGTCTCCAACTGTGGGGAGAAGGAGGACTCCTATGGTACTTCTGGGTGGTATGTGTGTGTCAAACAACTAAGCTGGGCTACACTAACATATTTTATCATGGGTAATGATTTTTCTCTGAAAAATATCATCAGTGTAATTAATGCTGATTTTAACTAGTTTTTAATCTTTTATTTATTTTGCAAGAAATTTTTAATGGACAAACATATGCATTGCATAATTTCGCACCTTTAATAGTGTAAGTAAGTATCACTTTGAAATCTGTGTGTATGCGTGTGCGTGTGTGCATGTGCGTGTGTGTGTGTGTGTGTGTGTGTGTGTGTGTGTGGTTAAAAAGGGCTTTTATGTATTAATCAAGTTTCAAAACATGGCCAACACAGCTGGTCACATAACTGAAAGAGCATCACTCCATCTGGTCACAGACATTGCAATATTGAGCCTAATGCCCCAACAGAAATTAATCTGACTCCAAATTACATAGTCATCAATTAAATTCCTATTTCAGAAGTGGCTATCAATGACTGTCTCATAGTACACCATGTGACCTCAATTCAAAGAAGTATTTCAATAGGACCATCTGAAATGTATGTCATTTCCTGGGAAAACCTAGCAACTTGAGAACGGTTGACATTAAGAGGTAAAACTATTCATAAGCCACTAAAAGTATTATATAGTCATTCAGTCAAATCTTAATATAAGTGATAAAGATAACTCTCTAAATCATGACTAAGTTACCTGTATTCACGTCCTGCTGTTAGTTTCTATTTTATACAAACATGAACTTAAGAAGAAAAGTTACAGAAGTATCAAAAATTCTTAAGGAATTTTATGTGATTCAGGCACACACTACTTAAAAGCAGAAAACTAGCTTTTATGGACAAAAAAAATCATCCAAGAATGAAAGCATAACCTAATAAGAAAATACTTAGTAAACAAAAACTGGGTGAAATACTTGAAAACAGATTGACAAAAACTATACAGAAATCTATCACAAAATGAACTCTTTGAACAGACTCCTCCCTGATCATGTGCTGTTACTGCATCCCTTACCTTTTCCCCATTCAGTTCTTTGACAGAAATGCATGCACAGCTGCTTGTAACCTGTACTGTTGTCATAGAAACCACCCAATGTATTAATCTGTGAATCTCATAAATAAGTCATGAATAAAGACACTTATCAATGCTGATATTCTTTAAATAGATGGGAAAGGGTACAGAGCAAGGAGCAATGTGACCTCCTTGTTATCTTTTTAGTCAATTTATACATGAAGTATTAAATAGTGAAAAATGTTAAGACATAGTATGGTATAGGGGAAAAAAGGGAGAAGGAAGAGATGACTTGCTTCTTATAGCGACTTAGTTTCTTAATGTTGCTGGAACTGGGTGTGGTTCATAAGGCCCTGACTTGAAAATGAATCTCCCTTTTTTTTTTCATTGTAAATGCAACCAAGGGATGTAAGTACTGTTGGGTGTCAAAAAAGGATGGTGCCTTTGGCAAACAAATTACTATAGGAGATGGTTAAATATCAAGAACTTTTTCTGAAAGTGTAAGACAGACTTTGAAAATTTTAAAGTATATATATATATATATATATATATATATATATATATATAATCACTTAGCTTCTGACCTACTTATTAATATTATGAGTCAAACAAAATTAACTGTAGAATTCCCCAGAAAATAATGTCACAGGGCCCAGTGGACAATCCTCAAAATGACATGGAAAATGATCAAAGAGAACTTCTGCTTGGTGTCTTGCCTGTCAGGACAATCTAAAACAACTCATTAAACTTTTTTAAACACCAATTATGTCATGTTATTTGGTGCTCGGTATTATTTCTACAGGTTTAGATTAATTTTTCTATAAAGGAACGAAGACCAAAATTCCAGTAAATTCCATCCTATTCTTCTGGAATGACCTTTGGTTCATTAGCTTGCTAATGAGGGAAGCTGGATAAGTTTCTGCTTTCATAATATTTGATTAAATATGATAAGCAAATTATTCTTTTAATAAAGATGCATTAAGATAAAATGCTGACGGCATCTAAATGAATCCTGCATTAGATATTGCACGCATGATAGAAAGTAGAAAGCCACCACTATGAAGTAATGAAATGCAGACCTGGACTCCTGCAAACCTATGCCCTAGCTTCATTTCCGTTGCTGTGATAAAACACCCTAATGGAAGGTAACTTAGGGAAACAAAAAAAAAAGGGTTTATTTTAGCTCACAATACGAGGTCCATCACAACAGAGAAATCAAGGAGTCAGCACTCAGAAACCAGTCAGTGATGTCACATCCACAGTGACAGGCAGAGGGGAGTAAACACATACATGTCTACCTGCAGCTTACTTCCTCCTCTTTTATACAGTCCAGGATTAAAAATGGGAAATAGTGCCTATGGATTTTAGATTGGGTCTTCTCATCTCAATTAAGAAAAGACAATCTCCCACAGGCATGCCAATATCCAACCTGATTTAGATAATGACTCCCTGAGGCTATCCTCCCAGGGAAGGGAGTCTTGGTTGTCTTAGGTTGACAATTAAAACTAAACATCACAGCACAGTGTGATGAATTTTTACAGTCGCTCGAAAGCTCAGCCTCATTTATTCTTTGAACTGTTTATGAGACATAAACTTCTCTTCATTTGACATCTGAAGAGAGATAAAGGCACCAGTGTGATTAAGCCTTCCCGACTTCAAAGCTTGGACATAAATAGCCCCTGCCTCAATAGTGTAAAAACAGTAACAAAATGCTAAATAAAACAAACATGCGTTTCATATTAAAGGTGATTGAATTTACAGTTTTATTTTCAATTATGGAGAAAGTATTTTTTTCTCAAAACTTTATCTTCTTTAAACAGATAAAAGGCATGAATTTTATATATTAGTCATACACTTGGCCATTTTGTACCATTATCATATTCACCTTATTCACATTAAATCACAGCACAAAAAGGTTTTATCTATATCATTCCAAAATGTATATGATGAAGTCCTTTATTTCCAACATGTATTAAAAATCATTTTTATTTTATTGTTTTATTTTATTTAGGTTTTGAATCAGAGTCTCACTGTGTAGCCCTGTTAACCAGGCTGGTCTTGAACTCAGAGATCTTCCCACATCTGGCTCTCAAAAGCACTGGGACTGACGGTGTGCCCTTTTTTTTCAATATCTGAAAGCACAATCTGTTGATATGCTGATATTTTAACAGTTACTAAATAATTCAATATACATAATTATGTATACATGTAACATGTGTATATACAAATATACATATGTGCATATACATATAAATATATTTTATACATATTCTATACATATTCTATATATATATATATTCTATATAATATAAATATATTTTTTTTTCAAATATCATTCACCTTCAAGTTTTGAAGTAATGATGGAAGTTAGGGATTAATATTATAGATAAACCTAGAAATGAGACAGAATAGTGATTATCTTTCTATTTTACGAAAATTCTGAAAGTTCCTCACATTTTTAATACTAAGTTTGTTGTTTCTCCAAAAACTAATGAATTCTTCATGTATTTTCTCTCAGCAAAGTTCAGCAGCATTGAAATTACCAGTCCCTTAACATCTAGTAATATTCATCTAACATCCATCTGTTCTAATGCATTTTTGATAGCGCCGATCTTTAAACAGATTTCCCATGTTTACATGGCTTACCCCAGCATTCCACCTGTTTCTGGATGCCTTTGGGTAACTGTGATATTTCTTAACACACACCCTTCCCTCAGGGGTTCAGGCGTCTACAGGGAGGAGTGACAGGTGATGTTCTACTGTCTTTCTGTCATCTCTCTGCTTCCTTATGTTATTTCCTCTCTCTTCACTCTTAATTCATTCTTAGTTCCTTCCTTTTCATTGTTTGTCCCTTGAGAAAGGAGTTTCTTCACCACATTAAAGAAAAATCGAATTCTGAACTCATCATGGTCATTTTATTGTTGTATTATATTTTTGTGATTCTAGTTTTCACCGTCATTAAATTCTTTTTTCTTAGTTTTTTAAAACATTCCTTTTATTCTAATTCTTTAAAAAAGATACTCAAAGCCTTTTTAAAAACATCTTTTTAAATGTAATGGAGAGATCTGGAGAGGAGAATCAGTGCTGAAGAGTACTTGTTGCTCTTTCAGAGGATCTGACTTCAGTTCTCAGCATCCACATCAGGCGGCTCACAACTGCCAGTAACTCCAGCATCAAGTCATCTGACACCCTCTTCTGGCCTCCACAAGCACTGCACTCACATACCCACACACAGAATTATAACATACAGAGATAAAAATATTAATTAACAAAACAAAATAAAATAATTAATGCATTTAATACTAACACACTATACTAAATGTAGCTACTAATAGGTATGTATGACTTGCTGGAAAGGATAAAACTTTGGTATTAACTTATATATTGTTTGTAATTTTTTAAAAATTATCTAAAAGAGTCCTTTAATTCTGATTTACACATTGTGTACATATGCATGTACATGTACATTTGATTATTCTCATATAGTTACCAAAAAAGTATTTTTGATTCTTAATAGTACTTATTGTCACAGAATGTTGTCTATTCTAAATCCCCAGTCTTTCAATTTATATAAAGTTCAGGCCTCTTTTTCAATGAAAGAAGTTCACAAGGTGAATTCTCTCTTATCTTTAATTTCATTATTTTAATTATGCAAAATTTCTCCAAAAATAATCTTTCCATCTCAACATTGTCAGACAAATACATAACCTTCATATATATATCTTAATTAATATTGGGCAAAAATTACTAGAAAATTTAATTATTTATCAATAGTACATTCCAAATGTCATTCTTCTGATAATAGTGAATGGATTGACTCTGAACATACTGACTTCTACCTTTTGTTGTTATTTGTTTCACCCATTATCAAAGCTTTCAAGACAGTGTGAAGTGGTAAAGCATGTTCCCAGGACATTCAATTTTGCTATGAACAATATTTTATTCATGAGGTTGTGTGCATATGTATTTGATACAGTTGGTGCTGTGGTTCAATTTTTCTGTGTTCTACATTTTTCTTTAAATGCCAGTTATGAAATTTTTACCTAATATTTTATGTCCCTTTTGTTTTTCTTAAGTACCCCAAGAACCACCATTCCTATCAGCTGGAACGCTAAGGGTTCATTCCTGGGCTTGGTGTGCTTCTGTACATGACATCATGTAAAAAAAATCCAGATTAATAACAACATGAATGAAAATATTTTTATAACAATAGCACTATAGCATGCAAATTAAAGCTAGCAGATATTGGAGGTATTTGATGGATATTATGGTTAGTTGCAGAGCTAAATCCTCTGAAGTCAAACAGTGTTAAGTACCAAACATATTGCGATCTTTTCTGAAAAAAAATTGTTTTATTCACTTATTTTATTCAACAGAAAAACTTCAAATAGTTGGATCAAATGATATTAATGACCACTGTTTTAATTGTTATCTTGTGATGGTTTTGAAATAAACTAAGTTCAAGAGGCAAATACAAAGGTGGACATTTTAAAAACTGAAAATCATCAAAATTGTGCTTCTGTACAATATCACATAATTCCATACTTACCCATCATTGCTTTATAGCTAGTATGAAAATGAACATGCATATTTTTATTACCATAGGAAAAAGAGAAAACTTCATTCATTCACCATTTGGGTAATTCTAAGTACTATGTTTTAGTAGTTCATTACATTTAGTACAGAAGATAATTATTATACATATGTATATAATGAAGGGAACATTTAAGAGGCTAGGAGAAGGTACCCAGTCTTTACCTGCCTTCATGGAGGAACATATAAGATTAGTTTGCTCTTGTTCCTCAGATGTCTCCTAAAGTAGCCCTTTTACACATCCCTCCTACAAAAGATCAACTTCCCTTATTCTAATACCCACAAGCACCCTTTCATAAAACACAATGTAAAGAATAATTTACAATTGAAAAATGTAAATGCAAGCCCAAATTTGTATTTATATTTAAAAGACAAAATGACTCTATCAAGTGATTATAAAAATGTCTCATTGTTTAGTCTGCGCTTACTGTCATCCACTAACCAATATTTTATGGATAGACCCTCACTCACAGACCAAAACCTGAATAGGGACAGACTCAGCACACTATCAAAAGAGCTGACAGGAATCATAAACAAATTAAAAATACATATGAAACATTCGACCAATTACACGTAAAGGTAGAGCCATTATAATACCTTAAAATTGTGAATGCGTTACTGTAAGTGGGAAAACAGCTCTGCAGACGGTTAGTGCACCTAGGGGCATGCTCAAAGGCTTACTATGTTCACCAGAACCCCATACAATAGATGCAGGATTGAGGATCAGCTGAGGAGATGGGATCCTATGAACTGAGGTCAGAGGGAGTTATTTGGAGGGACAGGTGGCTGGCTCTGGAGATGAAGGGGGAGTGGCAAAGAAAGAAAATAGATAAATTCTACAACTAATAAATGTAAGACCTGGAGCCTCCATCATAGAGAATCCTCAGGAAATGCAGCCCTACACACCCTGATATAAGGACTCATCATCTCAGAATTTTAATGTGATATATCTGTAGTCTTTATGCTACAAAGTGTATGTAACAGTAGTAAATCATGAAAGCAGCAACCACAAACTAATGCAAAACCTGTCTTTGGAAAGCGGGACTTTGCTGTAATCTTCAGACGGATTAAAAGAAGATAATGAATGAAAGAAGCATGAGGAACGTGCATAATAATAATAAATAATAATAAATCTTCTAGGACCAGTGAGATGGATCTGCAGGTAAAGATACGTGGCACCAAGCCTGATGACCTGAATTATATCTTCAGGCCCCAGAAGGTAGAAGGAGAGGAATAACTTTCAAAAGTTGCCCCCTGACCTTCACACACCCACATACCATGAATGAATGTAATATTTTAATCACTGACTTCCTTACTTGACAGTTTTAAGGTTGTTTGGTTTTGTCTGTTTGAATTTTAATTATGTCTCCTAATCCCCCTGCTGGTGATAGCTCAGAATACTAGGAACATGGTGGGGACAAAATTTATAATCTTGGAGACTGACTCAAATTATCATAATATGATTGTCGAAGAATACATTAGCAGGAGCTCAGAAAAAAAATATAAGAAGCATGGTATTGGAAGGAAGAGGAAAAGAAAAGTTTGTTGGACAGTAACAGAAACTTCAGCTGAATTGTTCCCTCAATTATGTGGAAACTAGAACAGTGATGAGCATAGATATTTACCTGAAGATATTTCTAAGCAAAGCCATGAAGAGGTGGCTTCATTTCTCCTGGCTATTTGTTAAAAAACATGTCAGAGGAAAGAGGTAAACAGAAGGAAGAATTATTAAGGTTAAAAAAAGAAATGAGCCAGGAGGTGGTGGCTCATGCCTTTAATCCCAGCACTCGGGAGGCAGAGGCAGGTGGATCTTTGTGAGTTCGAGGCTAGCCTGGCCTACAAAGCAAGATCCAGGAAAGGCACAAAGCTACACAGATAAACCCTGTCTCAAAAATAACAAACAAAATAAAATAAAATAATAAAAAAATAAAAATAAAAAAATGGAAATTGATAATTTGGGAAATTCTCAGCTTCAAAGATTACAAAACATGTCCAAATTAAAATAATTGCTTTCAGGAAACCATGCTGGGGGATGTACAATCATTGCTTGCCTCTTTAAAATTCTGGTCACTCTAAAAGGTCACTCAAAGAGGGGAGATCTCACAGCCTGAAGAAATCAGGTGATACCCACCCAGCCCCCAGCCCATGGCTGGCAGCTAGATTAAGAGACTGTTTTGTTTCATTTCAGCTCCAAATTTATGGTTTTAAAAGATACCTGAATCCTCTATGATCTTTGCCACAAAGGTTATCCTTTGTTGAAGGATTTTATAAACTGAAGGTGCCCTCGTTCTTTTTATGGTAATCCCCTGTCTTTCTGAGGCTTTCACTTTAAACAAATGTTCTAGCCTTCCTTTTTTGTTATTCTTTTGTTTTGTTTTGTCTCTCATTACATACCCTGGGTGACCTGGAACTCACTACGTACATCTGGCCTGCCTCTGTCTTCTGAGTTCATGAATTAAAAGACATGAGCCACCATATCTGACCTCTTACTGAAGGTCCTCTTGAGGTTTTAATGGTAAGCCTCCCTTCCACTTTAAGGCCCTGTTAAGAGGCTTTTAATGCATTATTGTTTCTTTCTAACACTTTCTCAACTCAAGGCTCAAACAGAGATACAAGGGCCTTTCTCCTAGTAAACCTAATTCCTTAAGGGTTATTATGTTTCAACTCCATTATCAAACCATAAAGCTCTTCATTTACTAAGAAAGGCAGTCTATTGTATGACCTTATGGCCTTCTGCTAGTCCCTTCTATGAATATACACTTTAGAGTACTCAGTATGTGAAGAGCACTGGAAAGAGCCTAGTCCTGTGACATGGGGTTCCCTTGGCCATTGTAATAGAGGCAATGCCAGTACATGGGATATTGAAGAAACACTTTCTAGAGGAGATTCTTCACCAGAATGAATCATCACAGGTACAAACGAGAAACTAAGAGGTTCTTGAAATGGTTAAAAGCTTGGACTTAAAGGGCAGACTTCAATGGGATTACTGCACCCCCTCAAATTTGACCTGTAGAAACTATGGTCACATATGCACAACAGTGATATTATCAGTGTTCCATGGAAAACAAATAATTCAAGGGGCAGATTCTCAAGCCCCAGAGGGTTGCTCACAGGACTTGGAATCTAGTAACACCCAGAGGAAGCTCCACCCCTGAGGCTAGCAAAGTTTATTCTTATACTTCCTCACTTCTGGAATTGGAATATCTGTAACTAAGATTGTCTGTCTCTCCTACCAATTCATTTCAGAAGACCATGCCTTGCTCACTGGCATAGAACAACTTTGCTTGACTTATCCCAAAAGGGCTTACAAGAAATTGGGAGATTTTAAAGGCAATGAATTAAGTGAGATTTTGAAACCCAATTGAAGCTATAATGGTTGAGACTTTTGGTAACTTGGGGACTTAATGAAAATATTTCACACATGGGGAGGGTACAGAGGCTACCCCAAGTTATTGTGAATGATATACCCCAGTCCTCTCAAAACAGCTACCTTCT
Organism: Peromyscus leucopus; assembly: GCF_004664715.2. NCBI lineage: Eukaryota > Metazoa > Chordata > Mammalia > Rodentia > Cricetidae > Peromyscus > Peromyscus leucopus. Next base: position 94,145,132 of record NC_051065.1, read on the forward strand.
ATTCACAGAAACTTTAAGTATAATACATTAAACAGCCAAAGGACTTTAAAATGCAATTAGGTTAAAAATATGCAGATGTAGAGTATTTTCTGGTATATTTGAGGAGGCTCAACATAAGAGTCCTAAGAGGTTCAATCTCAGAGAGTGTACATGAATAAAGCAGAGACCAGGAAAAGAAATGCACACATTCTACAATGTTGATCTCAAATACATTAGAAGAGGCCACAGAAGGCAAGAGGCTTCTAGAAGCTTGAAAAAGCAAGGACACGACTTTCTGCTCAAGCATCCAATGAGAATGCTCCACTGCCAGTGCCTTGACATTAAAATTTCTGACCTCTAAAACCATCAAACAATAAATCTATGTTGCTTGAAGCCATTAACGTGATGGTAATTTGTTAAAGCATCCAGCACAAACCAATAAAAATAGCCTCAAGCTTCATGCGGTATAATGAATCTCTACAAATGCATCATAAAAAGTTCACATTTTCATATTGCAGAAACTTAAGGGTTTAGATCACAAAGGACGTGATTCATGAGACACTATGCATTAATTCTCAACACTTAAAATCCTGATGACATTCTGTGCTCTTGACAGTCACATCTTGGAAATGTATTAACCCCAAAATGGAGCAAGCCCCATTTTAACAGGATGAAGTTTGCTTCTGAAAGTGAATGAAGAACGGCTCATTTAGACAATCAATCCAGTGTTGCAAATGAGGGTCCCTTCAGCAAGGCCCCTCTCGTTAATTATCTCAACAATTTTATTTTCTAAAACCATCATATGAATAGTTTCCAAAAGCTACTTTAAATCATATAAGGCAATGAAACAGTCCACAGCTAGAAAAATAATACATACTTAGCAATCAGCATGATGATATGATACATCCTCTTTAAAGGCTTCTACAGTCCTCATAGGATCATGGAATTGACCCTGGAAACATATATGGTACCAAGCCCCTTACCTGTGTAACGAGAGGCTCCAACAGCCTTTCCACCGTGAGTGTCCGGATTTCCAAACTCTTGGGATCCCATTTTAAAATGATAGGTGAAGTTGCTGAAGTCATGCTCCCTGCAGAAACATATGGCATCCATTAGAAAGAATGTTCAAGGACATATGCTTTGACCATGGTATTCAAAAGGAGTACATCACCCAAACCTAGAAGATATTTGAAGATTTTTTTAGGTCCAACTCTGAAATTTTAAGGACAGGAAAACCAGAGCCAGTACTGTGTGTTGTGAAATTCTTGGATCTTAGCTATTTTGGAAGGTTCCTTAGCATTCTGGTATACATCAGGACATTACAGATGAGACCTTTAGGGAATGTAATGTTAGAATTCAAACCAGAATTCAGTTCAGACCACAGTACCTGCAGCAGACCTTCATTCACAAACACTGCCAGGTAGCCTACTCGGGCCATATCTATGAGTCTCTAGCTAAAAAGCTTCCAGGAATGGATACCTTATCTGCTGTTCTAGTTCACTTTCTATTGCAATGACTAAACACTATGACCAAAGACAACTTGAAAAAAAAAAGTATTTATAGTCTGTCATCAAAAGAAGTCAAGACAGGGATGCAAGGTGGGGCCTTGAAAGAGAAATAACAGAGGAATATTGCTTATGGGCTTGCTCTTGGTTGGTTTTTCACTAGCTTTCTTATATAGCTCAGGACCACCCTGGGGACAGCAACACCAAGAATGGGCTAGACTATGTCACATCAACTAAACATCAAGAAAATGCCCCAGAGACATGAACAGGGGTCTATCTGATAGGAACAAGTTTACAATTAAGATTTCCTCCTCCCAGGTGTATCATGGTGACAAACAAGATTAACTACCACAGCAGGGGATGTGAGAGGCCATCAAAGAGAATGGTTGTAGCCAAACATCCTACTTTTTCACCCTTTCCCTGCTTGCTGCTTGGGATTCAAAGAGCCTGGCTTCAGTCTCTTGTAATGAAACCACCTCTGTCCTTAGAGAGCCATAAGTAAAGGTCTATGCTTCTGCCTCATGGGATATGAGTCTCTTCTTCCTAGCCCCTACCATTCTGTCTGTCTCTGGTGCTGGGCCTTCAACTCTCTTCAGAGTCCCTGCCATGTTAGTGTCTGTGTCTGTCTGTCTATGATATGAATAACTCTTCTAATAAACTCTTTATCCACAACAATGTGTCTCAGTGTTCCTCTTGAACCACATCCAAGAAATTTTGAGACCCTGATACCACAGAAACATTCCATTCATTTAGTGTTTAGTATGTTCTTATCTGCTATCTGCAGATAAAGGCCTGGATCTTGACCTCAGGCAACTTCTGTTTTAAAACTAAAGATATCCAAGTCAGAGAATTATGGGTTGGTGTGACAAACATCAGGAGTACAAACGGAACTGGGAGAATCAAGAAAGTGACATTATAGCCAGAGAGAGACATACAAAGAAAAACTATGAATAAAGTGTATTTGTTATGATCACCAGATGCATGACCCCAAGGCATTACAACAGGTCACTTGGCTGTTATCTTCTTAATTGAAACCTTAAGATATCATACACTTTGGGGCAATAATTTCGATCAATTAAATAGGACAGGTATCTTATAAATGCAGTAAATTTTCATGGCTGAAAATTAGCAGCTATCTCTGGAATCATGGTAACCATCATGGTTATATATTTACCCCACAGAACGAGTGTCTGATAGGTCTATTCATCTCTAAGTCAACACACTTTCACTGAAGAACAACTGAGTCAGAGGTAGCCTCCTCTCCAGTCTCCGATAGGTGACCACGAAATATGACTCTGGCCTCAAAAATTAAATTATACATTCCATCTAGGGTGTGTTTCTCATCAAGAAATTGCTGAATATATTCTGACATATAAGCACCAGACAGGCAACCTTAGATTGTAGAAACTGAATCTGAATTATTTGCTGAATACCACCATAAATCAAACTGTTCATGGCTGCTTTCTTCTTTTGAATCAACATCGCAACTCAATTCCATCCTCATAAATCAATACAGATGATTATTTCTACTCAAATTAACAATGCAAAGAAGGTCTCCCCCAATAGGCACCATGATAAAGTACTTCTTCACCAGCCTTCCTTCCTACATCCTACAGCGAGCTAATTGTTCACCAAAAAGACCCAACCAATTTGCTCGAGAAAAATAAGAAAAGGCAAAGGCAGTGTGCTGGTATTTTCTCTCGCTCCAAATGCCATGTTCTAAATAAACTGAGCACAGGGATCCAAGTACACAGATTTAGAACTGGGTTCCTTTACAGCAATAATAGCTGGCATTCCCATGCTGCGGGTGCTCAGAAACGAGCAGACACTTTACAATTTCCCCATTCACACTGCAACTGCCACAGTTGTGGCAGTGCTGACAAGCAGGGAATTCTGCGGCTGGGCATGGGACTTCTCCTGCTGGAGTGTGGTAAGGATGCCAGAAGCTTCCTGCATATGTTTAATACCTTTTTGTTGCACTGATATCATTACCAAACTTGGTGACATAGCCTGTGCCACTAGAAGCCAAGTTCAGCCATCTGTCCTCAATCAAACACCCAAGTTAACAACATAAAATGGGGGGTGGGGGTGTGAGGGTGTGGGGGTGTGTGTGTGACTTGATCAGGGAAGTCATGTTAGAAAGAGGGACAAAGAGATCCACTGACCCTCTTAAGTCCATCTTAGGATTCTAGGGATTCTGAAGTGAGGCTAAATTGTAAGTAGAGAGCCATGGACATCCACATCTAAGCAGTCCAGGTGAAGGAGTGGTCCCACCCACCTTTGTCCATCATTGCCTGAACTTCAGTTTTATTCTGTAAGGCAGCCGGACAATTTGTTAGAACTCTGTGAAAACTTTTGCCAGGACTCTGACTGGTGACTTTCCTTCTCCCATCATGAAACTCCTGGAGAAATTCCCATTTTTTGGGGGTTCATTATCTCCATAGTCTGATTGTCAGATTTAGAGACACAAGAGTCTCCTTAAAATATGATAAGTGATTTTTTAAATCAGCAGTTAGCACCAAGTCCAATACCTGGAGAACTAGCCTGAAAACTGTTTTTCAAATTCTGACAGGACACTTAATGGCTAAGTTTTGTGAGAAAGCCAGATGAGTAGTGTTGAAGTCACTTTTATATGGTGCTGAAGTAACCATGAAAGACTAAGGATAGAGGCTGGGGTAAGTGCTCAGCCAGTAAAATGTTAACCACAAGAACTTAAGTTTGATACCCAGCAGCCATCTAAAAATTCAGGCATAATGACTTGAGTTTGTTATCTCAGAGCTAGTGGGGTGGAGGTATGTAGATCCTAGGGAATTGCTGGCCAGAAAACCTAGCTCCATTGACCAGCTCTAGGTAAAAGTAAGAGAACCTGCCTAAAAAATAAACAAGGTGTGTGGTGAAGTAGAGAAATGCTCAGATATTAAGTGTGTACTCCTCTTGCAGAGGACTGGAATTCACTTCCCGGCACCTACATCAGGCATTTTACAACAGCCTATAACTCCTGTTCTAGGAAATCTGAGGCCCTCTAGCACTTTTGAGCTCTTGCACATGCATAGTACATATAAACTAATGCACCTGCACACACATTCGCCTAAAAATAACATAAAACGTTAAAAAAAATAAACAGGATTGTAGCATCTGAGATAAATGTCAGGAAAGCTGTTCCCTAGCCTCCACACGCATGTGTACAAACACCTGAACACATGTCTGCACCCTCATCTATACACCCCCTGACCCACACAAACTAGATAGAGGATTTCCTTTGCAAGATGGGCATGCCAGTTATGTAAGTTGGCAGATGAAGGAAGGCACACAGAGTCCTTTAGGAGTGTTCCAATATAGAACTTTATAATGTAACACACAGGAAAAAAAGAACACTGGGGTAAGAAACAAAAATGCTGGCATAGTCACCTCAGAGCCACTAATGTGGTTTCAAATAAAAAAGAGAAATGCTCCTGAGCAGAACTCTAAGCTTTCTATGAGCCCAGAAGCAGAGCTAGTCACAGCCCAGTCCTGAAGGTCACAGGACTAGCATAAAAGGAGAGTTGCTTGTCAAATCACTCAATATATTCCCTTAGGGATAAACCTCAATCATTTCTCAGCCACACAGGTCATATTCAGTCACACACACACACACACAAACACACACACACACACACACACACACACACAAAAAAGTTTACATGTTATGAATTCATTAAAAAGGAACTGTAATGATGCTTTTCTCAAGCATGCTGTCATTACTGGAGAGGTTAGAGTTGAAGCCTGTCCTTGGTTGTCCTATCAAGCTGGGAGCAACCACCTGTCCTCAAAAGGCAAATTAAACACAAGCATTATAGAGAACACATAAAAGGGAAATGTATTCATTGTGATGAAACCAGGGTAAGGTGGTGGAGAACAAAGTGGCTGCTACCTCAGGTCCATCTGTGGTTTGCTATCATGAGAATTAGGTTCTAAAGAGGGGACAAGAAGTTTGCACCCCTAAATAGTTACAGTCAAAATGTGGTTCTGCCCATCAGCATTGTCTGGACTCCAATCTCGCCTGCAAGCTCTTTTGACAAGTTGTCAACACTGTGTGAAATCTCTTGTAGAAGGCAAGCTCCAGCTCTGGCTGGTACCTGGCTTCAGCTTATTGCTTCTCCCAACAGGAGAGTCCTGGAGAAATTCCAGTTCCATGGGGCACACTATCTCTTAGTCTGGTAGCCAAAGGGACAGGCAAGAGTGTCTCTGCAGAATATCTTCAGCACTGCCAAGATGCTTGCACTGTTTGCTATGAAGTTAAAAATCAAAAAGGAGGAAACCCATCTGTACACCACAATCTTCCCACCACTTGCCATATAAACATGTTTGGAAGTAGAGATAGAGCTGTGCTGTGGGATGTCTTTCTCTACGCTACAAATATGTTTTATTACAATTTGTTAATAATAATAAATAAAAAGCTTCTTTGGCCTATAAGAAGCCAGATAATAGACAGGCGGGAAATCTAAGCAGAGGTACAGGGAGAAGAGGGCAGAGTCAGAGAGATGCCAACAAGCCTCCCAAGAAGCAAGATGTAAAAGCACTGATAAGCCATCAGCCATGTGGAGATAAATAGATTAATAGAAATGGGTTAAGTTAAGATGTAATAACTAGCTAGTAATAAGCCTGAGCCATAGTCCAGACAGTTTATAATTAAAATTAAGCCTCTGAGTGATTATTTTAAAAGCAGCTACAGGACTGTGGGGCCAGAGTGGGACAGAGAAAAACATCCAGCTACAGAACTGGGTCCAGAATGTTACTATTTGAATTTCCATTGGGTTTGCTCTGAAGAGAACCTAGCAGAGTCAACCACTGAGCGTCTGATAAAGGTAAGAATTTTCTTCATCTTTAATACTGCTGTAACCCTGGCAATATGCAATTTCTATAATAAACATGTCTGCCTTGCTATTCTGAGTACCTTTGCTATTCTGAGTACCATTGCTTTATACAATATCTACTCTCCTTGTATTGAAACACTTGAAGAGAGACTGTATGGCCAGTTGAAATGCCACAAAACCATTAAAAAATTATAGGTTGGTGATCATGCCCATAGTCTTCTAGGTTCACCAATTGACCTCTGCCCCTAGAGTTCTAATGGGCTCAGAGAAAGACACAGAAAAAAAGGACTAAGCAGAAACACCCACCCTTTTGACATTGTATTATCTATAAAGTACCCATTCTAGAAATGCATAATGATGTAATCAAAGTTGACAGAAAAAAATCATGTTTCCATAAGTTAGTAAGTTTATGACTTAGTGTTGAACATTTTTATCCAGGGCAAATGGGACCTGGAGGCCATGGGTTGGGCATGCCTATAAAAAATTAGTATAGATAGTACATGGGAATTGACAACTGGGCATCTGGTCCATGACACATTCAATATGGCTGACTCCTGCTGAGGACATCATCCTACTGGGACATTCAATATTTATAATGTATCTGTCCTGGTTTCATTTTTCTGATGCAGTGAAAAACATCTGACAAAAAGCATTTTGTGAAGAAGATATTTTATGTGAGCTTACAGGTTATAGTCCATCATCAAAGGCTGCCAAGTCAGGAACTCAAGCCAAAAGCCTGAAGGAGAAACCACAGAGGCAGGCTGCTTACTGGCTGGCATCCAGACTCAAAGTCAGCTACACTTCTTATATAAGCCAGGTCTACTCCTCTATGAGCAAAAATACCTAAAATGAGTGGAGCCCTCATATATCAATTAGAAACCAAGAAAATGCCCCATAGACACAGCAACAGTCCAGACTCATGGTGGCAATTCTTCAGGTGAGATTCCTTCTCCCGGTGCATCATGTTGACAGCCATAATTGGACATCTGATAGGGAATCACAAATTTCAGTGTCTTTTAATGTAGACTGGATGTTGGGGCTTTGTTTTCAACTGTTATTTTATTTATTATTATTGCTATGTGTGGGATTGCAGGCACATGGCTGCCATACCACCTGTGTGGAAGTCAGAAAACAATTCTCAAAAGTTGGTTCTTCCTCCCACCCCAGGTTCCGAGTGTGGAACTCACATTATCAGCGCTTCATAGCCAACTGTCTACAGTAGTTTCCTAGCTGGAAATCCCCTATTGTACTGCTGCATTCAACCATGACAGTCAAGAAAGAAGGACCAGGGAAGTTGTGCCTCCAGCCAGGCTGCCATGCTTAGTTACAGCAAGCCTGAACAGGCAACCTCAGAACAATCATTGTGGTAAGATAAACCATACTTATTTTTATACATCACAAATCAGCAAGACTTTGTCATGGGTGATTATCCAGCAACTTGCTAACACAATGATGTCCATAGAATTTTTAAATTAATGCCCGGCAATAATTCATCTTGGGAATAATGTCCAATCATTTGTCTTTCCTTAGCCCCAGATTCCTCAAGTAAAAATCACAAACAATCACATGTATTTCATAAAATCGCTATTAAATAATTTAAGGGATAGGATGCATACCAATATTTCTGGAAACATTAGTTATTTTTTATTAATAATTATTTACCAAAAATATAATGTTTTTCATCACCAAAGGAATAGGAATATATATGTATATATATATTCAAAAGAGACTCATCTAGCAAGACCAGATCTCACAGTGTGGGGGGTAGAGCCCCAGCATCATATGCCTGTGAACATGATGTTCAATATATATGTTTGCTTAAGCATTTCTGTAGGTAAAACAATAGCATATACAATGAACATAAAGCTCTAAAATGTTTAAAAGTGAATATCAAGATGACAAGGCTACCTTCCTTCCTGTATTAGAATTATAGACGCCCAAGAGAAAGCAATCCATTTATTAATTGAGATGATTTTCTTCTTAACAAGTATCAAATTGTATATCCATAAATGGTGAACACATAGCCCATCTGGTAATCTTCTTGATAAATGTGGAGTATCTATAGTGGTAAGGAAGAGGCTTTCATCAGCAGTTCTTTGTCATTCACAATAGAAAATTAAAGCTTAAGAATAATTCAAAGGCAGAAGGAGAAGAAATTCCTGTCATCAGTGAGAGTCAAATACCTTGTTTCCACATTGGCAGTGAGGGCCATGTGCCTTGTTTCCATGGATGGAGTCCTAACCAGAAAAATCCATCTTGAAGTTAACTTCTCCAGGGTCTGCTTTCAAGTGTCCAATAGGTTAATGATATGCATCATTCCTTGTAGGTATCCACTTTATAAATCCTCCTGGAAATTACCCTTGAACCACTGCCTCCCTCCCTTTCTTCATCCTACTGTTCTTTTAATCAACTCACTGCTTCCTAATCATCTAAGTGCCTGCCCCAACTTGCTTTACAATATGTGCCTCTGTTCAGACTCAGATCATCAAGTCTTTCTGATCACCAATGCCAATAGTGAATTCCACAAAACTGTTTATAGGACAGGCTAGCATCTACTGATGTGTAAATTCAAATGAAAATAAAGACAGATACTATTTATTATTATCCTTATTAGACAGATATGACCATAAATATCTTCATAAATATTTTGAAGAGTGAGTTTATTACATTTAAGATTCAGGCTGTCATCTAGTAAACAAGGATAGTAACATTTTGTTGCAAATGGATTTGTTTTGAAAAATCAATGGAATCACTGTAGGTACAAAAATGATGTATTTTCTTCTTTGCAGTACTTGTAGGAATTTCATCTTAGTTATCAAGATATGTACTGGGATATGAGTGAAACTGGAAATTTTGCAAGACAAGAGCCTGAAAACTCAGACTTTAATGAAACATGGAAAAATATGTAAGACAACGGCTCTCAAAGTTTTCAGTTTTCTCCAGAAGCTGGAGAATGTATCATATAGGGTAATGTAGAGAATATTAACATATAAGTTAATATAGATAATGCAATGTATTTAGGTTAATGTAGTGAATGAAACATATAGTTTAATGAGATATTGGTGTTACTACCACACAATATGAAAAGGGAAACTGAGGCACAACACAGTTAAAGAAGTATCTCATGAGCATAAAATTTCAACCTTAAGTGACTTGATTTTACAGTTTATGTCCCTGAGCCCAGTATGTGGCCCTAGAGAAGAATCCGGAGCTGTTGACTTCCACTCTACCTGGTGCTACTTGAAAGATTTGGGGGTTCCTTCATCGTTGCCTAATAATACTGGAGAAACAGGTTCTTGGGTTCTTAGTCTCATCAATAAAAGAATGTAAGAACAAACTCGAGAGACACATGAGGACAAATTTACTAGAGTTAAAAACAAACTAAAAAAAACATAAACAAAAGCAGCAGACAAGCTGTAACTCTTGTCAGCTGTCTAGAGAAGAAAAGTGGAGAAGAAAAGAAGAAATGCAAACAAACAAAAAAACTAGTAGCTTCTGAAGGTAAGCCAGTGTGGAGGGTAGCTATATGGTGGACAAGAAGGGACACTTCTTCGGAGAGGGCAGCTCTAGAGAAACACTGAAAAACCCAAACTACTGGAGACACAGCATGCTTAGGCTCTGGCTAGTATCCAAAAGCAAAAGAGTAGGAAAAGGAAAAGCTACTCCTTCCTGAGTCAGGGCTCACAAAAGCAATAAGACCCAGCTAGGTATCATGGTATCTACAAAACTATGTGGATGCATGGGTGGGGGTTCTAGGGAGGAAGTTTACATTGTTTCATTGAAGGACTAATTATTGTTCCTATCTCTTTTACAATGTATTTTTGTGTATGGGTGTTTTGTGTGCATGCATGTCAGTCCACCACATGCCTGCTTTTAGCTCACTGAAGCCAGAATAAGGAATAGGACTCCCTGGAAGGGAAGTTACAGATGGGATGAACCATCATGTGGGTGCTGAGAATCAAACCTGGGTCTTCTGGAAGAGCAGCCAGTGCTCTTTACCACTGATCCATCTCTCCAACTTTCCTCACTTGTCTTTAGCATAGCTTAGCATAGCTGCCTTCCTGACAGTGGTCCCTTAGACAGATGACTGAACTGCTCATTTGGATTAACTCTTAAAGAGGAAGACATTGGCTTGTCTGCATCTATTGCTAGATTCCACGTTGCTATAACATTCTTCACTCTGAAGAAGTAACCCTCACATAGTTTAAGAGATGGTCGAAGTTGTGGCATAGATATAGCCCATTTTTAAAGAAAATATAAGAGACCTACATTCTAAAGCTGTTCACTAGAAGACGTTAATATCTGGACTGGAATTCTACTTGCCAGCATTAAGCATAGCCTCCAGACAGGGTGTTCACTTAGGAGGTAAGAAAACAGAGCTCCCTTCTAGCGTTTCTGGTAAGAGAACTAGGAGGATTTTGAAACTGCTGCTTTGGGGATTTCTGCCCTGAGCTGCCCATCTAGTCTGTCTTCTGTTCTCAACAATGGCTTGATATCTTGTGAGATCGGAGACTGTGAAGTTCCTAGGAAGAGATTCCAGTGAAATGCATCTGAGCCTTTGGCCTCAGTCAATAAGAGACAATAAATGTAGGTTCCTACTTGCTTTTTCCTTAAAACTCCCTTGGGGGAACATTCATACACAGATTGTTAGGACTCTTGAGTGTTTCTGATTCACTAAAGTTAGCTGGGTTTGAGCACTTGTGTTAAGCTTCCAGACCAGGTTCCACACCTGGCTAGAAACCATCATGAGTAATTAAGATAATATCATATCATCACCAGATTCCTTTGATATAACACCTTCTCTTATATAGGGACTATAAAAAGGGGTTTTCTAATTATACTATTCAGAATATTGTAATAGTTCTAATTTGTTAATAAAGGAAAGAATTTTTCATACTAAAGTATCTTTTTCAAAACGTTTTTGCTATAGGCGAGGCTAAGGTGGTAAAATGTACGCTGACCCTCAGCAGACACCTGTGTTATAGTGGCAGTTCATTTGAGTGGAAGCCAGAGAAGAAGGATGTCTGGCATTCTTCCTGATGGTACTCTGAGCTGGAGATGGTCAGATTCAGCACAGCATAGGGATGTCCCGCTTACTTTCCCCTGCAACCTCTGCTCATTTTAAACGGATGTCCTCTTACTTTGACAATAAAGTGTCCTTTGCATAAAAACCATCACAGTCCTCTACATAATAACCATTCAGAGCTCTGGATCAGTGAACTGAAAGGGACCTGAGAAGCAATTGGTTGCTGCAATTATAGGATCTGTCAACATGCCCATTCAAAATTGAAATAATGTGCAATTTCAAAGTATTCTTTGTTTTGTTGTGGGGGAAAGGAGGCAGGTAATCTGCTACTGTTAAAGTGAGATGTAACACTCCCCATTGCCCAGATAGCTAGGTGTCTGCAGGTCCTCTGTTAATGGCAAAGCCATAAGTCTTAACAAAATGCTAAAAGAATTCTACAACATAAAAATAACTTTCTATGTAATAGCATTTCATGTCAAAGCTTAAATGCATGCTAAGCAATGCCTTAATGACATGAAAAAAATGAGGTAAAAAGAATAGAATTATTGTATCTTCATTGGTGCCTCCTTTTTCTTCTCTTGAAGTAAAACGTCACTGTGAGAAAATCGGAGAAGAAAGCTACACACTCTTAAGCCTTTAATTGACAAGGTAAGACTAATAGTTTATAATCTAGAGTTTCATGATTCAAAGAAATACTTATGTGCTTACCTTGCTTAGGTGCCTTTCTAATGGGATGTTAGACTTAGAACAGTGTACTCAAAAATTCTGAAGTGATTTCTCAACTTAATAAAACTTTACTACCCCTAAGTATCCTAATAGAAAGACAGTAATCTGAAATTGAAAATGAATTCTACTATCAGTCTAGTTCATTTCCTGGCTTCTCATTACATTGAAAATCATATTTGTATTAATATTGGAAGCACAAACAAAATCTTTTCCTGTAATATGGCTTTCTTTCCATTTGTCTAGGAATGCATATGAAATACAGATAGTAGTCCAACACCTCACGTATGACAGAGATTATTATTATTATTGTTATTATTATTATTATTATTATTATTATTATTATTATTGGTTTTTCAAGACAGGGTTTCTTTGTGTAGCTTTGTGCCTTTCTTGGAATTCGCTTTGGAGACCAGGCTGGCCTCGAACTCACAGAGATCCGCCTGGTTCTGCCTCCTGAGTTCTGGAATTAAAGGCGTGCGCCACCACCACCCAGCCAGAGATTCTTATACCAAACCAATTGACTGATGGTTAACATGGGCCTTATCATGCAATTTAGGTCATACAACCAAAATTCCTATTACAAAACCAAAGTCAGAGATATTAGTATTCTAGATAACATATTTTGTGGAATTATATTTAAGGTCCAATAATAGCTTCAAATAAATTAATCAAAGCCTAACTTCTTTAGGAATTAACCTATTCACCTTCCATAAATTAGAATTCCATGTGCAGCAAATATACACTCTAATCTCCCACATTCATTTCAACGTAATCAGTTCAATATAATCACAGCATTCACATTTCAGAATACAGCAGAAAACCTGCCAAACGCCCCCTGTTATCTTTGGTTTCACTATATAATTCACACAAACTCATTGTCTGAAACGTTCCTTTAGAGAGAACTTAAAAGATTGCTTAATTCTCTTCTCCAACAAGGACTCTTTATAACTATGTCCACACTCCACTTTCTGACATGGAACAACTGGGTCATACTTCTTTTACATAGTTGTTGGTTCCAATTTGGATATGACAACATGATAACACATGGTTTCTGACTCTTTCCAATATTCCCAACTGGGACAGCTTCTGCCCCTTCACACAGACAATCATAGAGTTGATCATTAGTTAAAAAAAAAAAATGCTATGGGTATCGGGGAATCAGGTCTACTAAGTTAAGCCTTGGAGTTGATATGTAAATATTATGTCGTGTGTGTGTGTGTGTGTGTGTGTGTGTGTGTGTGTGTGTGTGCATGTTTGCACCCATGTAGATGCGTGAGTTCTCTTGCATGTGCACATGTAAAAAGAGTTAAAAAAGAATGACTCAATTCTTATGAATACAAGGTATATTTGACTCAATAGTATACTACAGATTTCACAGCCAGGTGGTGATGACACACACCTTTAATTCCAGAATTCAGGAAGCAGAGCCAGGTGGATCTCTGTGAATTTGAGGTCAACATGGGCTACAGAGTGAGTTCCAGAAAAGGTACCAAAGCTACACAGAGAGACCCTGTCTCGAAAAACACCAAAATAAATACATCAAACTGTAGATTTCACTTGTATGATAAAGTAAATTAATGAGTAAATAAGATTTTCAATACCAATGGCTTCCTGTTCTAAGCACATAAGTCCCATCCTATAACACATCACTTAAATATAAAGCCTTTTGACTCTTCCTTAGTTCCTTTATCTATACATTGTTGTTATATATTCATTCGGTACATATGTATTAACTACCCAAGGCAAGCAAAGCCCTATAAGGTTGTACTGGAAACATCAAGGTGAATTATACTCACATAGTTTTACCTGAGATTTGTTATCATCGGGTGTTTTGATGGCTGATATTCCCTGTCACCTTGAGAGGATTTAGAATTACTACTAGTAAGCAAACCTGTGAGGATGTCTGTGGTAAGGAGATTCCTACAGAGGTTGAACTGAGGTGGGAGGATGACCTTACATGTGAGTGACACCACTCTCTGGGCTGCAGTCTCAGAATGAATACAAAAGGAAATGCAAGCTGAGCACTGGCCTTCATTGACGTCAGCTTTCTAATGACAAATACCATGTGTGCAGTCACCTCAGTTTCCCCGTTTGTATCCAGGGCTTCCCTGCCATAATGGGCGGTCCTCTGACACTATATGCCCAAACAAGCTCTTTATTACATTTCTTTCATTGTATATTTTATCTCAGTAACAGAGAGATCAATTAATACCAGAGTAAAAGCAGAATCACTCGAGAGATGGGTTCTCACAGAGAGGGCATATCTAGGAACAGTCATCCCAGAACATACCCATCCTTATAGGCAAACAGTACATTTGGAGCAAACACAGGACAGTCAGTCAAAGGCATTTCCACATTTTGAAGATCTCTATGGAGCTATGTTGAGTAAGTTGTTAATACACTGCTTAACTAAGTAATTGATAAATAATAAATATCCCTTTGAGTTCCAGTCAGGAAAACGTTAAAAAATCAAAGAGATAACAGTATGAGAAAGTCTGTCAAATAGCTCCAGGGAAGAAAGTTTAAAGAACACAGTGATAATAAAGATACTATTATAGAAAAATGAAGATATTTCATTAGGACTTATATTGAATAGCAAAATGGTTATGAGGATATTTCATTAGTACATAATACCTTGCATTTTGAAGCAAGCCGAAGTGGATTATCATATTGTATTTTTTTAAATCATGGTTAAATCCACAGATATGCTGGTGACTTAATAAGGATTTAGTTTGCAGAAACTCACAGGGATACAATTTAAGCCTAATGCCCCTGCTTTCTGCAGTTTCTCCTGGCCTAAAGTAGCTTGTTTGCTGAATTGAATATAAACACATGGTCCTTCTCTACACAATGGCAAGCTATGACAAATGGCAACTAGTTTTCCTGAACAGGGCTAGCATTGACCCTTCCCATTGATTGACAGGAATTGAAAGGTCACAATACATTATGACAATTATATTTGTTTAGCAGTGTTTTACTGTGAGGATTGATATTTCAACACCGGCAGTGCTTGCATGCCCACTGCTAAATTGTCTTATTAATCTTGAGATTCTTGTGTTTAAAAGAGAAACAAATAATAATGTAAGTTTCCTTCTGGTCATCTGCAGCATTTATTTTAGTGTGCATAAACCAAAAAATGCCTCAGGAGATCACCTTCTGTAAATAGAAAACAAGATAGGTTTTGCTGCATATAGGAAATGTAAGAGTCTGTTATGGCTGTGCATTTTGAGGGAATTAACACTTTTCAATAAATTCACGATGTTTATATTTGGCAGTAATAGAGGATACATTGATGACTGCTCATGATTGACAAAGCTTATTATCCTTTCTAATAGGTGTACATGGTGTCATCAAATTCTGGTTGTGCTAGAGTTCAGCAGGAGCCCAGGATCTTCTTGAGTGACGTGTACACAAGATGGCAATGCATGGGAACTAGCAGGTGCATCTTGCTCTTTCCTGGGCAGTGACCCGATGCTTCTTTACAGGGGCTACATTATGTGGTCTTTTCATACTTCAAAGCCAATGTGACAGGACCCCAATTTTAATGAGAAGAAATAAAACTCATGATTTAGAGCCACTTATTTAAAGTCTAATAAAATTCAATGCAAATTTGCTCAAAATCTGTGTCTTTCCAGTACTTTTCTCAAAATGTAACCAAAAGTTCTAGCCAAATACTAATAATTTGAGGAGGAATATAGACCATTCTCTTAAGCTCCTCAAAAATAAGTGATTCTAAAATACTCAAAGTTACCTAAGGTAACTAAAGTTTGTGTACTTTTTCTAAACTTTTATCTTATTAAAGAAGCTAGACTTTCCAAAATAAAGATTTACTTATTTTTTTATTTTAAGTTTCTGAGTGTTTGCCTGTATTTATATGCACCATGTGTGCGCAGTTCCTGTAGTAGCCAGAAGAGGGAGGCAGATTCCCGTGGAACTGGATTCACATGATTGTGAGCTACTACATGAGTGCTAGGAACTGAGTCCTGGTCCTGTCCAAGAGCAACAAGAACTCTTACCCACTGAGCCCTCTCTCCTGCTCCTAGAGAAGACTAGACTTTCCTAACACCAATCCCTTGGTATTTCCTTAATTACCTAAGGGAAAACCTGCTAGGTCATATCTAATATAGAAGGCCTTTGTTTCATTCGAGGTATAAAAAATCTTCAACAAATAAGTCAAAACATGTGGGTATCATATCTTCATTCTTAGGTGACCAGAATCAACACAGAGAACACATCTGAGGAAAATTTATCAGCTTGTGTTTCTACCTTATCCTACTTTACAATTGTCTCTTGTAAGATCAGGCTTATTTCTTTATTTCTACAATTGATTCTCTCTTGCCTATGATGTTATTTCACAGATACATCTTCTTCCCTGTAGCCTCATTTTTTTCCCTCTGGATCTTTCCAATCTGTGAAAGTCAGAGGAAAAGACTAAAATGTGCACACACACACACACACACACACACACACACACACACACACACACTGCACTCTTCTTTTTATTCCTCTTTTGACATTCTCTGCTCTCTCTTCATAGCCTGCCTGCTGAGCAGCTAGTGTAATCCCTGTTCCATTTCCTCACTGCCTACTCATATTCCAGCCCACCACAATCTGGTTTCTGCCCTCCATTCCAAAAACATTATCCTTGCAGTGTTAAAAATGATCCCTAGTGGCTTGATTGAATGGGCCCTATGCAATTGCCAGCTCGGATACTAAAGTCAGATAATCTGTGGAGATTATCATGATCCCTGAGCAGGAGTGATAGGCAAATTCATGCAGCATTCCGTATTTTTACAGTATGAACTCATTTTGTTATATATAGAGATATATATTTTGATGCAGAGCATATATTTGCATATAGAAAAAGCCTGGAAAGATGTATCAAATTTGGACAGTAGTTATCCAGGGTGATGGGATTTGGAATGACAAATTACACACGTAATTTATATATATATATATATATATAATAATAGATAGATAATAGATAATAGATATAGATAGATAGATAGATATAGATATAGATATATTCATGCTACTTATGTAATGATTACACATTCCTTATCTAAATAAAAAGAAATCTGTCTCAAAATATCCAGGGTCCCCTTTCAGTTCTCATCTTATTTGCCCTCACAGAAGTGTTTTGACAATTTAGTTCTATCCTTAGTCTCAAGGACACCATATTCTCTTGGTATTCCTCCACCTTCTTAGCATATGGCTCTCAGTTCTCTTTGAGGCCTCATTTTCTTTATCTCTCTCCTTAAATTTACCACCCCACACTCCATCACTGTCCCTCTCTGATACCTATCCCTCAGATAGTCGCTTTCTCAACTCCTTCCTGTACATGGGTTACCTGATGTTCAAAATTCCCAAAGCTCTTTCTCTAGGCTCAGGTCTTCTGTCTCAATTCTAGCTGCCTATATTCAACCATTATCTAAGCTTTCACATGCTTAAAATTAACTCATTTTTTTTCCTACAAGCTGCGTCCTTATCTTATGATTGCACATCAACGGGTAGATTCATCTTTTTATGAAAATCAACTAAAAATGTGACAGCTGCCTTTGGTTCCTTTTTGTCACTTTCTACACCAAACAAATTGGTCACCCATCACAAATTCTAGGTATATATATATACTGTGATATATATCTATATATATCTTACAGTCCTAACTTTTCCCCATGATTTCCACATTAACCAAAGATTTCACCATTTCTTCTTTATTGAAACCATTCCTTGGCTACTCATGTCATATTCAGTCTTATCCATCCTGCCTCCTCTTTCTCTTCTCCAACAAGAATGGCTTTCCTAAATCACAAATTACATCACGGTGCTGTACTATTTATAAAGTCTCTTATGGCCCTTATTGTTTAAATATGTAGTTGAAGATCTTTTAGCTGTGCCCCCAGGACAGATTCCATAGAAATACTCATTTACCTTGTATCTTCAGTCTTCCTGAATGCCAGACCTAGTGACCTGCAAGCAGCTCTCCCAACATCAGTCTTCCTTGCCCATGAGCCATTTTTCATTAACCCTGCAAGGAAACTCCATCCATGTTTCTTTACTTGCCTCATTCTCTATCACCATTCAAGCCCCAAGTCTGCTCATTTCATGACCTGTCCAGGATCATCTTCTTTCACAAAGTACATCATGCTTCACATAGGGAGGGCATAAGTCACATCCTATTTTAGTTGTTGATTCTGTTCTCTTTCATACCTAAATCCTGGGGTCCATGAAGACAGGACTGTGTATTTAATTTGTTTGTAATAAACAGAAATGATGGTCATAAGGGTATCGGCCACTTCCAAGATCTGGAATTAAGGGGAGAAGTCAGAATACAATCACTTGAACAAATTTCCCCACAACATATTACAGGCCGACTCTTCTAAAGCAGTGATTCTCAACCTTCCTAATGCTGTGACCCCTTCATACAATTCCTAATGTTGTGATGACCCCAACCATAAAATTATTTTTGTTTCTACTTCACAATTGCAATTTTATTACTTTTATAAATCATAGTGCATGCTTTCTAATGGTCTTATGCAACTTCTGTGAAAGGATCATTCAACACCCAAAGGATTGTGACCCATAGGTGAGAATGCTACTCTAAGGAAACATAAGACACAGAGGTTCACCTAAGAATATTCGTTTAAATCTAATACTGTCAGCTTATGGAGCTCAAAGTTAAAAAGAAAATCTTCCCTTGGGGATCAGGGAAGAAATTTCAGAATTTGACTCAGAGCTATCCCTACTGAAAGCATGACTTCTTTTAAGCAGTCATTTTGCTATGGGAATGTCATGCTGTAAAGTAGATTACAATGTATACAGAGGTAGGAAAATCAGGTATTAGTTACATCTCTCTTTACCCATCACCCATGAGCTTGTATGGGCAAATCACCTGCCTATATGAAATCAGAGGGCAGAAGAATTTTGATCCTAGAAGTACTAGTTGATTTTCTAGATTCCTGTTAACATTAAAATAAACAATTTCATTATTTCAATGAAACTATTTTTCTACAAATTATCTTCAATAGTTATAATAAAAACCAGATGGATGTACACAGGATAGCATGCACACATGGATGGTGTACATACATGGATGTTATGCACACATATATGATTTCCTGGGACTTATTTGAGAGGTTCCTTATGGACCATTAAGGATTTTAAGTGCACTTTTCTTTCATGCACTAATAGTTATGATTTTAGCAGAGATGGGCACTGCTTATTTCTCCAATAATATTGACTGATGCCCTGTAATCAATGGATTGAATTTTGGTCCATGTTCTATTTCTGCCCACTAAATATTTGAATTAACAGGAATGTAGAGATGATTCAGTGTTTAAGAGCAATTGTTGTTCTTGAAGGGTACCAGGGTTCCATTCTCAATAACCATATGGTAGCTCACAACTTTTGTAACCCTAGTTCTAGGTGATCGACCAGGTCTGCACCTGATCCTAGGTAGACAAAAACAAGTTCATATGCACATTCAAAAATAAATAGCTTTAAAAGATATAAATTAATGAAAGAGTTCCTTACCTTATACAGAACAGAGGAAAACAAACCACATCTAATAACATCCACAATAGAATTATCATTCAAGCGTCACATGCTGTATCTCACAAACCCCTTCTTCCACTCCATTTCAATGCCTAGCCAATGCACTTTCTTATCTTTAAAAACAGATTGTGCTTTACTTCATTCAAATATTGGCTATTCTGTGGTCTAACTCTAAATCTGGGTCTGGATCACTCCAGCTCAAGAAAGATTGAAATCATTATTCTATGATAAATATATAGACTTTTTAAAAACCCTTTTTTTATCTCTTAACTTAGATTTGAAATGTTACTCAATGAGACCTGAGATAGCGTATATTGGGTAGTTTGAACAAATACATTATTTGAGAATATGTGCATATATTGTACTCTTGCACTACTGTAACTATGTATGACAGTATTGCATGTATATATGACAGAGGCAGTCATGACAATAGCTGAAGGTAATGAAATTTCCTAAGACAATAATAGATTTGATTAGCCATCATTGAAGCCACAGTGAGCCTTGAGTAACAATAGATATTATGTCTTATTATTTGTAGTTAAATCCCTTTAACAATTAGCACTTAATACTTATTTGTCAGTTTACATTGTTTGGGCTAAAATCAGTGGTTTTGTGTAACAATGAAAAGAACTGGTTGGTAGTTACATCTGCATGGTACTGTATCTTTAAAATATAAAGTTTTATTAGTACACAGCTACTCTTATTATGTGTATGCTGTCTCAAACTAAATTTTTACTTCCACAAGAGACTTATATATGTGACAGATCATAGCCTCCCTCCAAAGCTGATGATACTATCTATCCCTTTGCATTATCTTTGTATCTCTCCCTAATTTATGCCAGCAAATATCCACGGGGGGTAACATCACCCACTTTATTTTTCCTGGTGACCATCATGAATCCCTACAGGGCTAAAGCTACTCAAAGTCACCTTATCATAAAACAAAAATATCCATGCCTCAAACCAACACTGATACCACTGCAAAGTACCCATGCTCAATGCAATAATCCTTAACATAACTGCATGTCATATCTAAGGCATACTAATTCATTCACTGCACATAGCACCATTGCAACCAGTGGACTCAGAACTATAGATATAGCACTTCTCTGTCTGGTTCTGAGATGCCACAGAGTTAGCAAAAACAGTATCGTGGTATGGGAAAGCTACATAAAGAAGGAAGCTGATGTGGACAGGATATGCACTGTGGACTGGCTGGTCAGTATATGAGACATGTACTCTCAGCCAAACTCTTTATTGCTACAAATTAGCTATCTCTAGGAAGAGCACTCTGTCCAAGACTGGAAAGTTCTCAAGATATCAACACAAAATACAGAAAGTTCAAAACGTAATCTGACTAAGCAAGCCTCCGTTTTCAACCTCTCCTCCTGCTATTTTCCCTCAGTTCCATGAGACAGGTATGTTCAAATCATGCATACCTTCAGCACCTGCCTCCTATGCTTCCTCATCCCACCTGGGTTATTCACAGCAGTCTCAATGTCCTTGTGTCTGAACCATGTGATACCCTGTCTTTTCCAACATTCCCCTCAGCCACTAGCTATAGTAGCCAGATGCTACAGCCAGTAGGTAATCACCAGCAGCAGAGACACAGCAGTTTCCTCTGCATTCTAACACTCCATCTAGGAGGAAGGAGGAGACTTATGCCAGCAGGAGGTAAACAAAGGTTCACGTGTATGATAACAGTAACCTGCAATGTTCCCGAGTGTCCCCTACCCAATAGTATAAACTGGAGTCAACAGTGGCTGAGGGAGGAGACACTGATTATCTAATCCACAAACAAATCAGACCGTATTACTATCTGCAAGTTGTGGGAGAGAGCCCAAGGGCTGTGGTTTTCATGAGTAATCACCCATGAAGTGGGCTTCTCTGCCATTCAGTTGCTTTTTATGAGTCACCCTTTCTCCTTGTGAGTAACCCCTCACCCATGTTACCCTCCTTAATAACGTCAATAAGAACTCATTAGATCACCAAGAAGAACATTGTCTGTCATGGGCTTGCTTGCTGGTGTGTGTCTGTGTGTGTATTATATGTTGGTTCTCCCCAGAAACCCAGCAACCAATGCCACTTCCAGAAGGCAATGCTATGCTGCTAGAGGTCAAGGTTTTCAGAAATTAAAGCAAACAATTAATCAAATTAAAGTTAGGTCCTTATAATATTAAACAAAAACTGATACCCAGTAAAGGACCAACTTTAAAATGTCTGGAAGTAAAGGAAATACTTGCAAGAGCATCGACAGAGAAGTTTCTCATTTTTTCTCATAAATAGATGTTTTCAGCATAAGCTGGCACTGTGCCTTTTGAGTTATTTTTACATTTTTATTAAATATTTTAACGCTCATGCTTTTTGTATCAAAAAGCCTACTCAGAAATTTATCTTCTAGACAAAATTTATAGAAAAGAGAATTTTCATGGCATTCGAAAAACAGCCAGAAAGCCAATGTGGCTGGTGTATAGCAGAAAAGATAAGGAAGGATGGGACTGGAAAACTGGGAAGGTCGGGTATCAGAAGAGGTCACACAAAGTGCAGGCAGAAGTCAAGACTTTGTTCTCAATGAACTGTGAGAAAAACTATGTGCCTCTGAAGCATCAGGTGAGATGACTGGTAAAGTTACATTGGCTTTTATTATTTCTTTCACAGAAAGTATGGCTAGTCAGAGTTCTATTTCTGAAAGAAAACTCTTGAAGGAACAAGACCATGAAGAGTAGAAAAGAAGGTGAGGAGAAGCAAAGCTGTGGCCTAGGAGACAGTAATAAAAAAATAAAAAAAATTTAAAAAAAAACCTACTGGGGAGGAATAATGAGGAAACTTCTGAAGGTGAGAAGAAAAGCAAGAGTCTGAGGCCGTCCAAAAGCTATGGGAGAAAAATTCCACCAGGAGAAAAAGATCTTAACAACAGCCTGAAGGATCTCATGGTGGATCTCATGGTGGAAATGAGAAGACATTCTTGAACTAAAAGCATTTGGCCTACGCTGCTTTGACAAGCACTATTAGGGTTAGAGGTATAACTCAGTGGTACCAAGCTTGTACAGCATGGTCAAGGCCCTGGTTTCCATCTTCAACACTGGAAACTAAAAATAAAATAAAGGGAATTGTCACTGGTTCCTTAAAAATCATGTGTATTTACATTTTCATTACATTTTGGTAAAGAAAATATTTGTTTATAATTGTTAACTGAGTATTAGAGCAATTCACAATTTTTGATATAATTTGTTAATGGATATCAGGGAGTCAGGAAAAGAAAACAAGTCAAAATACAAAGAATTTTCCATTGGACTTCCTCAATATATGTTTTAAATCATAAATGTTCTATTTTAAAGTAGCTTACATAAAAGGAAAAATATAAATTCAGCCCATTGTCAAGAAATTTATCTTTATCTACTATATTACCCTTGTCCTTTATCACAGGGTCAGTACAAAAATGCAGATATAAAAATGCCTTTCTAAAACATGTAAGTATAAAGAACCTTGGACAATAAAAGTTAAGACTTTTGTAATATGTGACCAGTAAATATTCCCATCATCAATCATGGATGAAAAGCTTAACCTAGAACTTACACAGGTGAAAATTTTTGAAAACATTAGAAGCAACAAGGATTCACTGTCAATATATATTACAGTGGAATTTTAATTTAGTACTGACAACAGAATGTAGGAGTCAACAGTGAGATGCCAAAATATACAAAGGGAGGCAGAACACATATGTATGAAGGAAGAATTTAACTTGTGCTGTCTTCTGTTAGTATATAACCAGAGTCAGAAGAGTGAGCCAGCATTGTGTGGTTCCACCCGATCTGTCACACATGCTTGGAAATGTATTTACAGCAGAGAATCATTTCATAAACACTGCTTAAATCAGTGCTGAGGGAGAGGGGAGCTGCCTTACCAGTGACTACTCTTCCACAGCTCTTTTCTCACAGCTCTGGAAGCTTCCTCACTCCTTGTTTTCATGGCATGCTTTTATGGTTTATAGAAACACAAGCAGCCATTGCTGATATAATTAAGAACCATGAGTTTTTACGGTTTGAAGAAACTGGTATCTTTGGCGCAATGTTTTCTTTGACGGCAAAAAGCCATATACATCATTTGAAACAGAGTGGATAATCTTAGAAGACAAAGAGCCCCTGTCTGAGGAGAGCTACTCACTCAACAGTCCCCCTATTCCCAGGCCTAGTACAGATTCTACTAGAACTGAAGACATGGGGCCACCTCAGAAGGCTGCTTGCCAACTTATGTAAAATTCCACCTGAAGAATTGATCCCTGGCTTCACCCCCTGG
This sequence comes from Peromyscus leucopus, assembly GCF_004664715.2. Taxonomy (NCBI): domain Eukaryota; kingdom Metazoa; phylum Chordata; class Mammalia; order Rodentia; family Cricetidae; genus Peromyscus; species Peromyscus leucopus. Next base: position 94,169,071 of record NC_051065.1, read on the forward strand.
ATAAAAAAGGTTGCTGCTATTCCAGGACATCTGTCTTCCCACTATTGACACACCACTGCTAAAGCAGAGGGGAAATTCTTATGTCCCTCATAAAATGCACACATGCAAGCTCATTGCTTCTTTCCATTTAGACTGTGCAGAGAGAACATGGGTTTAATTCATGGAGCCCAGAACTCTTTGAAAACCTGACCAAGTGATAAAGGAATCTATGGTGGTTCCAAAACCTAGTAGCCTGGCTCCCCAGCTGTTTGGAATGGGACACCAGTACTCCAACTATTAATTCATGGAGAAGACAAGCAGTGTCCTCAGTACATGTGAATGCTGTCATTTGGGCTGAAGGCCAGGTAGGTGTCAGTACTACTGTGCAAGGGGCCAAGACACACGTTGTCATCCTGCAGACTCAGCTAGAAGACAATCAGGCAGTCAGCCTATGGTCTCTTCACTGCTACTCTCAGTTTCTTCTGAGTGTGTATGAATGCCTTGGAACGACCATCCCAGCACCTTCTCCACCTCTGATATCAACCCCCAGAAAGGCACCCATTTTCCAAGAGCTCACAGGTATACATCTAAATAGTTGGAACAACTGAATCTTTTTCAGATCCTTTATTGTATTTTATTCTATTTTTTTGTCAAGCTTCATGCAGCAATTTCATAGCTAACTAAGAAGGACCAGTGCACATCACCAATTACACAAACATTGCCATATTTTCAGATGTGGAATCATCTTATATAAAAGGCACCTACCTGCAGCCTAAGTTTCATCTCCAGGATCCACATGGTGGAAGGAGAGAACTATGTCAAGTCTTGTTTAAACCTCCACATAAGTACCATGGTATTCATGTCTACACACACACACACACACACACACACACACACACACACTCAAAATTAATCAATCAATAAATATTTTTTTTTGGTAGAAAGTCGTAATTTTCCAATTCTTAATTACTGCAAATACCACATCACCTTTCCTTACACATTAATCATACAAGTATTTGTTGGGCACCATTATGACTACAGGTTTCTTCATAAGCTCTTTCTACTCTTGAACATCTCATTTGAGAAGGTCCAACCACCAATCTTACTATCTAGGAAAACCAAAGCCCTTACCACCCTTGAACACTAGCATCAAAATAAGCATGGATTATCTCACCAAATACACCAGTCTGCACCATGATCTTCCTTCCTTCTAGACTTAGTTTTTACTTATTTTAAGAGCCCTCTGTGTCACAACTTGTGCATCTAGGGGTTCATAGTATGCTGTCAACCAAGCACACATACTACCCTGATAATGAGACTTTGTGCTTCACTGTAGCTTTTTGCATGCCCAGTTCCTAAGAGAAAAAAAAAGAGAACAAGACAGTAATACTAATGCTTCTCCCAGAATAGGGCAGAAGTCCTTTGCTCAGTCAAAAACACACATATCCACACTGGTCCACGATCCTCATCAAAATTCATGTAAATTTCATGCTGTGCTGACTGCCTCTTTTAGATTATAAACTAACAGCACAAAATACAGTATCCCCAGCAATAATTCAGGTCAGCTTCAGTGCAAAAGCCAAGTCGCGTTATTAATCAATAATGAATGAGTTAATTAAATCATACTAATGTTGGTGAATTAGTTTGCAAGTCTAGAGCCAGCAACACCTACTTGATTAAAATCTTCCCAACATTACAGTACCTAAAATATCTCACAACTATACCAGCTCCCTAAGTTGCCCTTCTTTCCACATTTTCTAAAGCCTTTTCCAAGTTCCTTTTAGCAACTTCCCTTACCTGGTAAACATTCTTCAATTTTAATTACATGCTTATTGTGGGTGAATCACAATTGAAGTAATTTTAGAAGGTGAGATATTTGCTAACTGTAGAAGGAAGAAAAAAGCCTAATGAAATTCAAATATCTTTCCCTGCTTATTATCCAAATGTACAGCTGTTTGCATAGCCTTACTTAACGAAGATAGCTATTTTCATATCCGGCTGAAACCCCAATCTCTTGTTCCCGTTTAAGATCGTTGATCCTCCCCCAGAAATCAGGGAGAAATCTTTTCCTTTTTTAAAACTAGTCTTGCACAGAGCTTTTCTTACATTTGCTATGAAAAAAGAAAAACATCTTTTGGGAGTTCCCCTGAAAAATAGTACAAAAAAAATGATCAAAATACAAGAAGAGAAAGAAAGCGGGAAGAAGAGCAAGGGCTTTTATTTGGCTCAAGAACTCTTTTAAAAAATGGCTGAAGTGTAATTTTGGAATCCTATTCAGAATAAGTCTGATGGACTAATTCAGTTATCTGTTGAAAGCCTAATTTATTTTCCTTTCATTTACTATAAAAAAAAAAGTGGCAGGGTTTGCTGGTCTCAAAGTCATGATACTCTTGCCTCAGTCTTCAGAGTGCTGGGATTGCAGGACATACCACCATGCATGGCCTAAATTCTATTTGTTATGTAAAAGCCATAGAAAACAATGATAGACATGTGATATCAGCTTGCACTGGATTTTTTTTTTTAACTAAGAAAATTTTTCATTCATTTTGCCTACCAACAAAGATCCCCCCTCTTCCTTCCTCCCACCACCCTAGCCTCCCTTCCCAGCACAACCCCCACTCCTCCAAGAAGGCAAGGGCCTCCCATGGGGAGGCACATCCAGTAGAGGCAAGTCCAAGCCCTTTTCCCTGCCTCAAGGCTGCAAGAGGTGTCCCATAATAGGTAGTAGGCTCCAAAAGCCAGCTCACACCAGATATTGATTCTGATTCTACCACCAGGGGGCCCCCCAAGCAGATCAAGCTACACAGTTGTCTTGCCATACAGAGGGCCTAGTCCAGTCCCATGTAGGCTCCACAGTCACTGATCCAACTTTCATGAGTTCCCACTAGTTTGGTTTGGTCATCTCTGCAGGTTTCCCCATCATGATCCTGATGCACTTGCTCATAGAATCCTTCTCTCTCTTTGACTGGACTCCTGGAGCTCTGCCTGGTGTTTAGCTGTGGATCTCTGCATTTGCTTCCATCAGTCACTGGAGAAAAGCTCTGTGATGACAGTTAGGGTATTCACCGATCTCATCACTGGGGTAAGCCAGTTCAGTTCAGGCACCCTCTCCACTATTTCTAGTACAGCTGCTTTGGAAATCAGTGTGGCTGTTTTTTTTAGAAAATTGGGAGTCAAACCTCCTCAAGACCCAGCTATACCACTCTTGGGCATATACACAAGGAATGCTAAGTCATACTCAGGGACTCATGCTCAACTATGTTCATAGCAGCATTATTTGTAATAGCTAGAACCTGGAAACAACCTAGATGCCCCTCAACTGAAGAATAAATTAAGTACATATACACAATGGAGTACTACTCAGCAGGGAAAAATAATGACATCATGAAATTTGCAGGCAAATGGATGGAACTAGAAAATATCATTCTGAGTGAGTAACCCAGACTAAGAAGGACAAACGTGGTATGTACCCACTCATAAGTGGATACCAGATATAAAGCAAAGGATAACCAGATAACAACCCACAACTCTGAGAAGCTAGTAAACTAGGAAGACACAAAGAGGGATGCATGGATCACCCTAGGAAGGGGATAGAGATAAGATCTCCATGAGTAAACGGGGGGGGGGGGGGTGAGAAGTGGGCAATGGAGGGTAGGGGATGGGGGATGAGAGCATAAGGGAATGAGATGATTGAGCTGGAACCGGGATGGAGTGGAAAAGCAATGAAAGAGATATCATGATTACTATGGGGATAGAGAGAAATCCAGTGCTAGGGAAGTTGCCAGGAATCCCCAAGGATAACCCCAGCTTGGACTACTAGAATAGTATACTTATACATTATAAAAATGTATAAGAGGGTGGAAAAGGGTTACTTAAGATTAAATGTCTGTAGTCTAAGAATGTAGATAATTTTCCCAGTCACTGTATTGGGTATCAAAGGCAGATGCATAAGGCCCCAATCCTGGTAAGGCATTTTGTGTCAACCTTATGTAAATTTCTTGTTCATTTTATTTTTGAAAGATAGGCTTATAGTAAGTCCTTGGAAAGATCAGTGCTGCTTACTGTTCAGGTCCCTATGCTGCCAGATAAAGTCTCCGAACTACTTGCTTCTGTAGGTGTGCATGTTCCAGTTCACAAGGTTTACCCTAACCAGCCTCCCAGGAAATTTAATAATCACAACAGCTTACAAGGTGTATCAGTATCCATGCCTCAGCAATGTATATACTGGGTAGAAAGGTTCAGTCTCCTCCCAGATACTAGCAAACATGTCATTATTAGCCCCAAGTAATTAAACAAAGGCTTATCATTGCAACAACAAAAATGTTGATAGACTGTGATTCATGAACAAGTATCAGATGCAGTCATCTTCTGGAAGGCTTGTTTTAGTTATTTCCCAACAAAAACAACCTAGTGAGGAAATTTTGTGAATTTTGCTGAACTCCTGTGTTAGTCATGGATCATAGTAAATTACTGATGAGTTATAGGATCCATGGTTAGTTAAAAGAGTTGCTATTCTCAGAAAAGAAAAAGCTTTCTCACTAATTACTTTTCTTCTATTTTTTCAAGACACTGTATTTGAGCCTTATGTGTGAGTGTGAGAATTAAAATCCAATGAAGAGCTAGCCCTTGAAAATCTCAATTATGGTCTCCAGTCACTCCACCCTGCCTCTGAATCTGGAGGGCTGGAAAGAAAGGGCATTAAGGTCACAGAACAGCTCAACCTTGAAAGAGGAGATATCTGTTCCTGAGTCACCCTGAACAGTTCTCTACATAAAAAAAGGCTGAGAACGCCTCTTGCACAGAAATAACCTGGAATGTGGAGGTGTTTGTTTGACATTCAGCTTGCTATAACTAGAGCACTGACTGCAACATAATGGTTTTTTACCCACTATCATTCGGTTGCCTTATCCACAGAGGAAAAAAAATTAAAAAGTTGATATCTGTAATTCCAGATCTAGGTGACTTGACACCCTCTTCTGGCCTCCACAGGTATTGCATACATATGGAACACAGACATAAATAGGCAAACACTCATACATATAACATGATCATTTAAAACATCTTTGAAGTACATACTTCAGACTCCTTGGCTTTATCCTAATGTCCTACTCATTACCAGATTCCATTCCAAAGTATCACATTATGTTTATTGTTCATGTCTCTTGAGGCACTTCCAGCACAAGAGCTACTTACTCTTTCCTTATTTTGGATGACCTTGACATAGTTGAAAGGTGCTGCAGAAGGTTGTAGTATGTCTCTGATATAAGATCAGTCTGATGTTTTCTCTTGACTAAACTAGGAGTATAGGGGATAGAAAGATGACTCAGAAGTTAAGAACTCTGGCTGCACTTCCACAGGACTTGGGTTCAACCACCCAGCACCCATATGGTGGCTCAAAACATCCTGTAACTCCAGTTCCAGAGTATCCAAAGTTGTCTTCTGCTCTCCCATGGTACCAGGCATGCATATGGTACACAGATACACAGGTAGGCAAAACACCCCCATACATATTAAATACATACATACATACGTACATACATACATACATACATATGTACATACATACATATATACACGCTGGGGGTGCTGGAGTTAGAGAGATTGCTCAATGGTTAAGAACACTCTGATCTTACAGAGATCAGAGTTTACTTCCGAGAATCCATGATGGGCAGCTCACAGTCATCTTGAACTCTAGCTCCAGGAGATCCATCACACTCTTCTGGCCTTCACTGATACCTGTGCACATAGCCCCCTACAGACACATAATGAAAATCTAAAATATATTCTAAAAATACCGATACATGATTCTGAGAAGAAAACTTTGGACATAAAGTGCCACTGTTATGATCAAAACGACTCTTACTGTACACATTCAACTTCAGTGTCTAGTGGATATTGAAAGAAAAGGTACAGCAACTGAATCTTTGCTCTCCACTCTCTACTGTGATCTTTAGAGAAATCTGCTCTTCTCAAACTAGTGAGGTTCACTACACAAACTAAAATTTTCCTTGCATGAGAAGTTTGTTCTCCTTCTGTGCCTATTTATTCAATCATGTTTTTTATGTTAGTCTGGATGTCTGGAGCCACATTTCAGGCTGTAACTCAAAACCATTTCATATTGCTACTCCACTTTGACCAGCTTTGTCTGCAGGAAACTCCTTCTGCTGGCATGTTCCAATTATGTCCCTTTGACACACATCCCTATGATTGTGTTTTCATGTGTGATCTCCCTTCTGGAATGACAAAATGTTTGAGACTGGGGTCATTAACTCCTGTCTCTGCCTTTAAACAGCCATTTCTCTAAGAGGCTTGTCTCCTTTAAGAGAAGAACTTTTAGAAACCACATTTGAGTGCTAGATGTGATCACTGTTACTAGATCCTTTCAGTTATTAGACAACTGAGAACTATGTCTATACACCAATGTGTATACACATAATTGTACCTATTTCTACAGGTATCCACCTGTATCATCATTAAGCCAATTATGAGTTCATATAAATTTAAATCCATCTATTGTCCTAAAGACCCTTCAGTAGGTGAATCACATAGCCCATTTATGTCCCTTGGCTTGCAATATCATACACAGGTGATATGTTTGGGTAGACACAGCCAGAAGAATTGTGACTCTATGACCTCATGTGGCTTTTTGTGGCCCTAGCCTTAAAAGTGGTTTAAGGTTGTACCAAACACAAAGCCATTAACTGAATTCAGCTGAGGCCATGCTGTCTGTCACTAGCAGCTTCAGACAGCCTTCCATCCTGTAGAGAGGATGCTACAAATGTCTTGCTGTTATAGCTACAGGATCAAGGCCTATAAGAGAGTGAGTTCTAAGCACACCACATTGAGACTCTTTCTTTTAATGGGTAAATAACAAATCACAAAGTGCAGAATCTCATTCACATTATGGGATACAGATGGCTGTCATTTAAATACCAGAAAAGCTTTAAAGTGAGTCATTAACAATAAAGAAAATCTTTAATACTTTTCTTTGTAGACCTCTTATCTGCAATGAGAAAAAACAAAAAAACAAAAACTCGTGTGTCTGGTTTTCGTAAAATCACTGAGTAAATTTCCAAGCTCTCACATGAGATATGCCCGGGTTTAAGTGAGAGAGATTGTGAGAGGCACTGCCTGTCTGATTCATTTAATGTGAACAGAGCAGCAATGGCAGAAGGAGTATTTTGTATGCCATACCTATTGAAATATGATGCTATATTCTAACACCGTCTTAATGACAGCCATTCACTAGCCCTATTAAGGAGCTTCAAGTCAGGTATTTTAAAATCTTGAGATTCAAACCTTATGTCAAAACAACTTGAAGTATGAAGTGAAAATCACAATTTGGAAATCAGGGAAGGAATAAAATTAGAAATCTGCAATAAATAATGTCAGCAGGGCCCAGTGTAGTCAAGGCTAAACAGTTTGTTCCTTAGTCACATGTCCAAGAAGGAGATGCAGGTCCCTCTGACAGTATTACTGCAGTGTGTTCCAGGATGGGCTGACTACCCAGGGGAGACCTTGCCTTGGAGGAGGTGGGAATGGGGGTGGATTGGGGGCGAGGGCTGGGGAGTGGGAGGAGGGAGGACGGGGGAATCCGTGGCTGATATGTGAAATTAAGTTAATTATAAAATAAAAAAAAATCACAGTGAATGAAAAAAACCATGCTGAAAGAAATTCAAACAAAATAGAAACTTCAGAAAAGGAGTTCTAAATGAGCATTCCACAGGCCTTGTTTATTGGTTTCCAGGGAGCATAATCCTGCTCACCAGGTCTCAGTGAGCATAGGAACCTAGCTTTGGCACACTGATTCAAGCCTACCTAAGACATGCTGATCTAGGTATGTGTATTTACTGGTGGACCTAGCTTTGATCAAATGGATATGAAGAGGGTTTTGTTTCCTGTAGCCTAGTTGAAAAAAAATCTCCTATTTTGAAAAATAAATTATTTTTCTGACTTCATCTTATTTAATATTTTTAACACAGCTTTCATATGATGTCAGAAGGAATTTGAGACATGCATTTTTTTATTTATGAATAGAAAATAAAATTTTCTGGAATGAAAAGGAGAGGCACAGGGGAATTCTAGGACCCTGACAGACTCATACAGATCCAAGACCATTTTGTTCCCCACCAGACTTCTTCTTAGTAACATTGTAGCACTAGAATATTTTCCTAAACTCTTATTATATGTACACAGATACAAATTTGTGTAAAATATGTTTAAAATCCTTGGGAATTCAAAGGTAGCAATGATGTTCATTAAATATAAAAACTATGAGTCAAAAACAACTGTATGTTAAACAAAACTAGAAATAAATCTTAAAATCCAAAAGGTCTCTTCATTCAGACTAAATAATCGACAAATGGGAAAAGTAGTAAATTGAACAGATACAGGGGGCAAAACTCATCCTTGAAACAACAGAAAAAGATCAAATATTAGAAACTGAGGAAGACAAATTGGAAGAAAATGAGTGGCTCTAACAGATACACAACAGGGTGTCCTTGACGACCAAATCACCAGTGAGACACTTCCTGAAGGCATAAGTGGCTGAAGATTTTACTCAATTTACAAAAGATGGAAGAACTGAAAATATTTTCTCTCGGAGGCAGAGGATTCTGGGAAGGCAAAGTATAGGAGATGAAAGGCAAACAATCATCGTGACTGGGAGAGGAGGAGAAAATAAGAACAGCAAAGACCAGAGCCACAGCTACAGATTACAGAGCAGGAGAAACCCTCCACTGAGAATTCTATTAGTGAGATAAATCTCATTCAAGAGCAGGAATGAACATAAACTCCTTTCAGAAATAATAACAGCAAGACTGAAAGATGCTCTGCAAAAAGGGAAGCAAATTAGGGGGAATGCAAAGGGCAATGAAATGAAGTTAGAAAAGTGAATAAGGAGGAGTGGGGGATGATGCCTGGAAGGTAAAGAAGAGGGGTCATGATTTTGCAGCAGAAAGCTCTAACTTGTTTTCACTGACCTAATTTAACTGCAAACATTCATAATGGCACTGCTCACTATGAGAACTTCAAACACTGAAAAGTGAACTAAAGGAGAGTGGCACATTTGACGCAACATCTATGACCAGTGACTGTTAATATGATGTTCTAATACTTTCCCAGATTAAGAATGCTCATTCAACCACAAAGGCTCAATCATTCAGGAATGGTGGGTTTTTACTAAACAAGCCAGAAACATTATTATTATTATTATTATTATTATTATTATTATTATTATTATCAAAGACACATATCAAAGACACATTTAGAAATCACGTAATACAGTTCTGTTTTATTGAATTTACATATGTATTTTTTTATTTGTGGTATATGCCATTCATTTATTGGGTATGCATGGCGATGCCCATGTGGAAGATAGGAAAGGACATTAAAGATTCAGCTCTATTTCACTCTGCTTTATTTCCTGAGACAGAATCTCTTACTGAATCTGGAGCTAGGCTAACAACCAATAAGCCCCAGTGATGTTTGTGTGTCTACTTTACTGTGTGCTGGAATTACAGGTGAGCATGCAGCCATGTTCAGCTTTTTATGTTGGTACTGTGTAGGACTAAACCATCTCCCCATCCATGTCTCATGATTTTTAATTCAGGTATGAACACTACAGAGGGAGTCACCTAATATGCTCTGTGAAGAGGAAGATGGGAAATATTTTCAGGATATAAAAAAAACAAAAACTCTTGATCCCAGTTCTGATGTACAGCATTGATGCAGCCACAGGGGGCTACCTTAATAGCATATCAGATTATGACAAGGCCAAAGAAACTGAATATAAAGGGAAGCAAAGTTGGCATGTGTTTACAGGGTATTATGGGAATTTTGTAACTGCTATTGAACAATTATTAAACAACCAACCAAGCACCACACACACCCACATGCACACACACACACACACACACACACGCACACGCACACGCACACGCACACACACATGCACACACACATTCACATGTAGACACACAGCTTCATGGTACAGCAACGGCTTCCAGGAATTCTTCTTCTACTCTCTTGATGAACTCATCTGGTGCTATAACTAAGTGATAGGCACACGTGGGTATGCCCTACAAAAGCATACATATAGACGATTGAAAGAAAATTTGAAGTGCAGAAAGCCAGAGCATGGTCTGGAGAAAATTTCACAAATATCAAATGCAAAAAAAAAAAAAATGCCGTATACATTGGGACAGTTTTCATTGCCCAATACTCAAAAGTCACTCCCCTCTGAGGAGTCTCCAGCAAAAGCCAGCATGTGACTACACATGCATGCTAGATTACACTATTTCCTGACAGAAACAAAATAATAAATCTCAATCATTCTCTTGTAAATTAAATTGTGGAATGGTGTGATACAAAAAGAGAGGCAATATAGACTCCCAATTAGTCTATGAAGAAGGGTCAAACTTTGCTAACAATACTTAAATCTAATTTTTCCAAAACTCAAAGAAATTCTGGGAGAAAAATTAATGGGTATGCAACATAATAAATATGAATAACAAAATCAGAAGGAGAAAAATCAGACTGACATTTAGAAATGAATTATATCAAATTTGTTTACAATCACACAAAAGCTGAATTTATGACTGTCTTAAAAAAGTACTTGATTACTCAATAATCTAATGAAAGAAGAGGGTTTGGTAATATGAATAGCATGAAAAAACATCAAATTTCATCATGATTTTGTACCGAACATTGGCTTCAAAAAATATCATGAAAAATACATTTGCTTTCTTATTGAAGCAACTGATACATAGATGCAGTGTGTGGATGAGTAGTCACTGTCCAGGAAAAACTTAAAATTAACAGTTTACATATGAAAGGAACTTCAGAAGCTTGCTCAAAATTGAAAACAACTTCATAAAATTTACATACATTATTAATAATGCCATGCAGATAGATTTTTTTTCTAAACAAGTAATGTTTATGTGCACAGACATCATACTCAGTTCTTAGTTAACCATGTCAGAGTTAAGACTGGAGTGCCATTCATCATTCCACTGTTTTCCTAGAGAAAATATTAAATGTTGAATATAAAGAGATGATTCAAGGATTTGCATAGACGAAATTAAAAGGCTAGGAGATGGTCCAAGGGGTACAAGTTCTGTGTGCAAGCACAAGGATCTGAGTTTGGACCACAGAACTCGCATTAATTCAAGCACTGTAGCATGCATCTGGAATCTCAACCCTCCTATGAATAGAAGAGAAAGCAGAGAGAGGATCCCTGAAAGATCATCGATCAGCTAGTTTGGCCTGTACAGCAGTAAACAGAAAAGTAAAAACATGGTGAAAGGAGAGAAAAAAGATCCAAGATTGTTCTCTGACTTCCATTTGTAGATGTGGCACATGCACATCTTTTCTCCCACTCACCATCTCTCACACATGTGCACACATAAAGTAGCAAGGACCATTATGAGGAAGTTAGGTAATGAATACTATTCACTTTCCTGAATTTCAGACACTGTAGTCTAACCAACTTAAAAAATTGCAATTGTATGATTTTTTTGTAAACCTATATTGGCACTCAAGCCTATTTTTTTTCATTATTTAGAGAATACTTTATTAGTTTTTGTAATCAAACAAAAGTATCCCAGTTTACCGTGTTGAATTGGCATTGTACAGAAATTAACAACTATTTTGTTATTTTTTAAATTCCTACTCATTTTTCTGAGGAATGCCCCAAGTTGAGAATCATTCAGATCCCATCTAATTCCTAGCAGGAAAGCCTTCAAATATTGAAGCAGAATTATTATATCTTCATATCTAAGACTTTAATGATATCTTGAAACAATAAAAACATATAGGATAATGCAAAGCGTTTTTATCAATATTTGGCTCAGTTAATAAAACAAGCTGAAATTCCTGTGAGAGTCACAGCTGTTTTCCAATTTTCCAACACCGTTCTCCTTCCACTGTAAGCAGAAATGATGTAACTCATAAAAGAGTAGAGGATAAACACCTTTAATGTTGAGCTTGCTTATTTTTTATTTATTTATTTTTATTTTTTATTTTTTGGTTTTTGTTTTTTTGAGACAAGGTTTCTCTGTGTAGCTTTGCACCTTTCCAGGCTGGCCTCAAACTCACAGAGATCCACCTGCCTCTGCTTCCTGAGTGCTGGGATTAAAGGTGTGCACCACCACTGCCCAGTGAGTTTGCTTATTAATGCATATATAACATTTGTACAACTACATAACTGTGTATTTTATTCACAACCTTAGTTCATTTCATCTTTGGCCATATCTTTTGGAAGAAACCCCTAATTTGGTATAATATTTTCAAAAAGAATACTGCCTGCTTAAATCAAATTTAGTATTTCTCTGTGCTGTTTACAATAATTTTCATGAAGTTTCAGTAAGAAGAGTTCTGTATTCCCTAAGTATAAAATAAAAAAGAAAGAAAGAAAGAAAGAGTCGGGCGGTGGTCATGCACGCCTTTAATCCCAGCACTCAAGAGGCAGAGGCAGGCAGATCTCTGTGAGCTCAAGGCCAGTCTGGTCTACAAAGCGAGTTCCAGGAAAGGCACAACGCTACACAGAGAAACCCTGTTTCAAAAAAAAAAAAATAATATGCTGAAAGTGGTATTTGTTCTATATATTGCTACCAGCTCATTACTTTTACATTGAAATAGGATGTTTTCTAAAGTTCGGTGTATTTCTAAAATAGACACCTCAGTTTGATAAATATTGAAGCAGGGTAAAAGTCAAGCTGTTGGTGAAGAGCAAGAGGCCCCGACTTTCAGAGTGCAGGCTGTGGAATCCCAGAGTCCGTTCTCATTTTCACTGAACTCTGAATAAGTCAGCATGCTGACTCAGGGAAGCCAATTGACCAGACTGTGTCTCACTGTCCAACTCTACAGCAAGCACAACAATAGAGGTGACCTCATGAGTTAGTTATGGGCATCAAATGAGGTAGTCTATGGATACGGCTTAAAAAGAATGTGCCAGGGCTGGCGAGATAGCTCAGTCAGCAAAGTCTGAGTTTGAGTCCCAGAACTCATGTTTTTAAAAAGCCAGGCAAGGAGGGGGGGGGGTGGCTGGAGAGGTGGTGGTTAAGATCACTGACTGTTCTTCCAGAGGACCTGGTTTCAATTCCTAGCACCCACACAGCAGCTCACAACTTTCTGAATCTCCAAGATCTGACACCCTCACACAGACATACATGCAGGCAAAGCATCAATGCACATAAAATAAAAATAAATTATTAGGCTGGGAGGTGGTGGCACACGCCTTTATTTCCAGCACTCTGGAGGTAGAGCCAGGCAGATCTCTGTGAGTTCGAGGCAAGCCTGATCTACAGAGCAAGATCCAGGACAGGCATCAAAACTACACAGAGAAACCTTGTCTAGAAAACAACAACAACAACAACAAAAGCCAGGCATGATGGTACATGCTATTTCATTAATGTTAATTATGCTCATTCTTTGAAACTTCATACATGTATACAATTAATAATGATAACTCCCTCACACATGTTTTCTTATCTCATTTGCATCCTAATCAATACCCTCTCCACCCAACTAGTCCCTTTCCCAGATTCACAACTTTTGAGTTTCTTTTGTGACCCATTTAGTTTAAACAGGACCATCTGTGTGACCACTGGATTGTATCTTTTCATTGAAGCCTAGGGGTTTCATCCATGGGTATGGAACAGAAGACAATTCATGACTCTTCTCTGTTAGTAACAAACAGCTTAGGCCTCCTGAACTTATCTGCCAGCCATGCCTATCCCAGTCTTATGCAGATCCAGAGCAGCTACCCACAGTTGCTGTGAGTTCATGAATCATGGCTATGTCTTGCCCAAAGGATTTCATTTCATAGTACTTCTCCCTGTATTCTGGATCTTACATCTTATTCACAATGTCTTTCTCAACGTCATTCTTGATCAATGATACCAGAAGCTGTATTTTGTTTGTTACATATATGTGTACACATACATATGTGCATTCACAAAAATATGTGCCAATGTATACACACATACACACACACACATACATACACACACACACAGAGTATGGTATATAGTGAAGCCTCACTAAATCCAATTACTATCAGTGATAATTTCTATCTATCATTTTGTCTTTAGTTGCTATCTGAAACATTTGACATAGAAGCCCAAGCTCAAGATACATTTCCTGAAGGACAGTAACAAACATAAGGTGTTTGCTTTGTGCAGTTTATCTGATTCAACCATTATTGTTTTATTATTATGTTCAAACATTTTCCATCACAGGCTCTTTACAGAGAGTAACGGGCACCTTTCTGAACTGTGCTCAAAAACAAAAAGGAATCTTGACATCTCAGATAACAACAAAACTATACCCACATTCTCAGAGTTTAGAAATAGTGTAACTGAAATAAGCACAGTGATAAACATAGAAATGGTGTAACTGAACTCAGCATGGTGATAAACATTCCTGGAACAGCCTTTCTGAGGTTGAATCTGACTGCATTTCACCACTCTTTAGGAAACAAGAAGTAGTATCCAATGTCTTCTTTCCTTTTTGAGTTGTCCTTGTTTAGTATTATCCCAAGTTGTATAGTAGAATACCTCAAACAGTTTGATAATATCTGTGTATTCATTGGGTATAGATACTGGTGTCTTCTTTAAATAAAACATTAAATAGAGACTCATGATTTGTCCAAGTGCTGAGAGTAAGTGACTGCGAGTGTTCTTCCATTGATGGGACATCTGTATGAAGAATCTCCTCCATCTCAATGTTCACAGAACTTGATGGAAGAGGAGGAAGAAATATTATAAGAGTTGGAGGATGGGAATGCATGCTACAAAATGCTGTCTTTGAGACATGACCTAACTGTTGCACACAAGAACTCAAAGTTGCTGTGGTTAACTGAACAAGACCAGCACAAGATCAAGCCAGTTAAAATTCCAGCATGGAGGCAGATGGTTGATAGAGTGGAGTCACTTTTCCTTAGGGGTGTAGCCCCAGGTAGGAAGTTTATACCCCAGCAGTCAACCTCATACCCATGTGCATACATACAGGTAGCCATAACTAGACTCAGTGGGTTACATGAGAGAACAAGAGAAAGAGAGAGAGAGAATCAACCATAGAAAAATCTCCCTGCTGCAGTATTGTTCATTCACATTCTCATCCTTGCTCCTCGCTTGTCAGGCAATCTCTCATGCATTTTCTATCATGAATCTCTTTCACTGAAATTCTATATAAATGGAAGGAAATAGTAGGTATTTTTCTCTATCTTCTTTCTCCCTGAAAAACTGTCAGGAGAATCATCCATGCTGCGTTTACCAGCAGTATTCTCCTTTAAATTTAGAGAATCTTGTGGTGTGGCATACGCACTTATTCATTTAATGCATCTGTTGATTAACTTTAGAATTAATTCTACTATTTGACTATGATAAACAAAGTTGCTATAAATATTCATATTAAAGTCTTTGTATGAACATATATATTTTTAAATTATTAAGAAACTAACCAACTGTTCTCAAAGTGTTTTACCATGTTACATCCCAAGCACTTTATATGGCTCTCATTGTTTGAAGAACTCACAGAAACTTTGTGTTATAAACAGTGTTTTGGTATTAACCATTTAGACAGTGTGTGTCATACTGTGATTCTAATTTTCATATAATATTGAAATAAATTTGATGAACTTACTTACCGTAGATGTCTGTTTTTTGATATGAGGAGGATACATTTTAATAGGTTTCATGAAGACATTTTCACATATGTATATTGTGTACTTTAATCAAATTCATTCCCTTTCACCTGCTTTCCTCTAATCAGCTCCCACAATAGTCCCTTTCTACTGTCATGTCTTTAACAGTGTTTGAGATTCTATGAGACAACAGGTACTACTTATCTTTCTAGGACTGACACATTTCTTTTAATATGATGACCAATAACATCCATTTTCTTGAAAATGACACAATTTCATGTCTATTTTTCATAAATGTATTTCTCAGTGGACATACTATCATTTTGTAAACATGCACATGCTAATAGGCACATAGGTTGATTACATAACTTGGCTTTGTAAATACAGTTGCAGTGGACACAGTGTACAGGAACATGTATTATATGCTAACTTGGAATCTACAGATATATAACAAAGGTACAGTAAAATATTATGACAGATCTACAATTAGTTTTCTGAGACGTCTCCATTCTGATTTCCACAAGGGCTGGACTACTTGACAGTCTTGTCAATAGTGCATAAGGTGTCTCCCCAATCCACACATCCCACATCCTGACCACCATTGGCTGTTTTCCAGAAGATAATCCTTCTGAATCAGGTGAGATGGGACCTGATAAGTGACTTTCATTTCCTAAGACTGAAGGGATGTTGAACTTACGTTAAGTACTGATGTCAGTGGCAGAGTATTTAGACCAGATCTCCAGGCTCAGATCCAAAAACCTTTGAGGGATATCCTCTCCTGGATGATTTTCGACACTGGCCATCCTCTAAGTTTCTTTCTTTTGTCAATGACTCAAATAACAGTCCTTTAATGAATCCTATGCCTATCAAATTCTCACCTTAAAAGATCTCCATGAGTAAATTGCAGATGCAGGGGCAGTGGAGGGTAGGGGATGGGGGATGAGAACATAAGGGAACGGGATGATTGAGCTGGAACAGGGATGGAATGGGAGAGCAATGAAAGAGATACCATGATACAGGGAGACATCACAGGGATAGGGAGAAACCGGGTGCTCGGGAAGTTCCCAGGAATCCACAAATATGACCTCAGCTTAGACTACTATCAATAGTGAAGAGGGTGCCTGAACTGGCTTACTCCAGTAATCAGATCAGTGAATACCCTAAATGTCATCACAGAGCCTTTCTCCAGTAACTGATGGAAACAGATGCAGAGATCCACAGCCAAACACCAGACTGAGCTCCAGGAGTCCAGTCAAAGAGAGAGAAGGTTTATATGAGCAAGGGGCATTAAGATCACGATGGGGAAACATACAGAGACAACCTAACCAAGCTAGTGGGGACTCATGAACTTTGGACCAACAGCTGTGGAGCCTTCATGAGACTGGATTAGGCCCTCTGCATAAGTGAGACAGTTGTGTAGCTTGATCTACTTAAGGGGCCACTTGGCAGTAGGATCAGGATCCATCCCTGGTGCATGAGCTGGCTTTTTGGAGCCCACTACCGATGGTGGGACACCTTGCACAGGCTTGAGGCAGGGGAAGGGGCTTTTGAGCTGCCTCTACTTAATGTACTAGGCTCTGCTGACTCCCCATGGGAGACCTATCTTCTTGCAGGAAGAAATGGAGGAGGGGAAGTTTAAAGGGTTAGGAGGAAGAAAGAGGGGGATTGGTATGTAAAATGAATAAAATATTTCTTAATTACAAAAAGAAAAAGACCTCATTTTAAGGACCGATACCAGGAAGGCAACCAAAACAAACCTCATAGGTATACATGTATATCACCTTGTAATAAAAGTCAATCTTATTTTTGGCAGATTTCTTCAAATGACAAGTTATAAATTCATGTTTCTATAAGTGATGGGGCCTACTATATCCTTATCTGCTGTGTATATCATTTTGTATGCTGTCAATGTGTTGCTCTGATTAGGTTAATAAATAGAATGCTGTTTGGCCAGTAGCCAGGTAGGAAGTATAGTATAGGCAGGATAAGCAGAGAGGAGAATTCTGGGTAGTGGAATGCTGAGTAAGGAGACACTGGCAGTGGCCACCACAATGAGAAGCAAGATATAATATAACAATAAGCTAGGAGCCACATGGCAAGGTATAGATTTATAGAAATGGGTTAATTCAAGATATAAGATCTAGCTAGCAAGAAGCCTGAGCCATTAGGCCATATAGTTTAGTTAATATAAGCCTCTGTGTGTTTACTTGGATCTGAGCAGCTGAGGGCCTGATTAAGACTGGAAAACTCCAGCTACACTTATCCTCTAACATTGGAGTATTGTACATGTTTATATATAGGCATACATGCTAACATTTAAATTGACTGAATGTATCACCATAAAATTCTAATTCCACTGTGAGGCAGGACCAATGTAGGTGACTGTCTCTTTATTATTTATTATCTCTCTTTGTTATTTCTCTCCTTTTTCCCATGGAGATACAATGCGCATTGGCAAGCCAAGATGTGTCTTTACTGGAAAATGAATCTTCTAATGTCTTAGTCTTGCATTTTCCAGCTTCTAGGCCTTTTTGAAATCATTCTGTGATGGTGAAACCATGTAATCTATGACATTCTATTATAGCAGTCAAATTAATAAATATGCCTCATTTAACTTCTCTTAATTAAAAGTCTTAAATGGCATGTAATTGTTATTTATATTTATTTCAACACTAGTCAAGTTTAATTTGTACATTTGTAGCTCTGTATGTTTGGTGAACCCTTCATCTATTATATAAATACCCTCCATATAACTTTTTACATATACACTGTTAATTACCAGGTATTCTGAACCCACTTCCTCTTGTATACAACTCCCTCTAAAATGTGGAGAACTGTACACAATTAACTCAAAAGCAATAAATTTCTGGGCATCGGTGGCATACACCTTTAATCCCAGCACTTGGGAGGCAGAGTCAGGTGGATCCCTGTGAGTTTGAGGCCAGCCTTGTCTACAGAGCAAGATCCAGGACAGGCACCAAAACTACACAGAGAAACCCTGTCTCAAAAAAAGCAATAAATTAATACATGCATGTTCAACTAGATCATTCCACTTTAAATAATCCAGAGTCTCCTACTTAGGAAATCATTCCACCAACAGTGGGCAGGTCTTCGAACATTAATTAGAATAATCAAGATACTATTCCACAGACCAACCAGGATAATTCCTCATTGAATCTCTCTTTTTATATGATTTTAGACTGCCTCAAGTTGACAACTAAACTAACCATCATAGAGTTAGAGTTACTTCTTGTAAGATATATGTTAAGATTTGGTCAATACCCCTGAAAACCCTGCTTAGCTTGACATGTACTGCTTAAAGAAGTAGAAATGAAATTGGCAAGGGGACTTTCCCCTCTGATCATATGAAATGTATTTATTCTTTATATGTAATGTAATGATTCTTTTTAAATATTTTCATTAATCTTTTTCACTTTTTTAGATTTTCTACATTGATTTCCTATGTTCCAAAAATCCAATTATATTTACCATTTCTGCTTTTTCAATTAGTAATATGTCTCTGAAGTTTGACTTAAGAATGCTGGATCTAGTCATGGGGCTTGAATATATGATTCTATTTATCCATGTTATCCAAATACTCTTACTGCAATATAGATTAACACTATCATAAATTAAAAGGGAAACTAGTAATTCAGTTGCAAAATGAAATTGACTTCTGTGCATAACTTATTTATAAAAACGTCTAGGAGTAGGTTCAATTTCATTTTCAGAAGCATAGTATACATACAGTACAGTGAATGATTATCAATATTGGCAAATATCCTCAATATTTATGTTTATTTTACATTTGGCTATAAAGCAGATTTTCAAAATATTTTAGACTCAGAATAGTCAACTCTGACTTCAAGAGTTATTATGAAGTTATGACAAGGCAGCATAATAGAATTCAAATAACAAAAATCATAAATTAATGTACAGAATAGAGTCCAAAAGTAATCCATACATGAACAAAATAATCACTGACAAAGGCAAAGGAGAATAAAATGAGTAAAGACTGTCTTTGTTACAAATAGCACTGGGTAATTAGACAGCCATATGTTTTTAAAAAATTCAAAATATAGAATTTACATCTTCAAAAATTGACTAAAATAAAATCAGCTCACTAGGTCTTGCCCTATAGACCTAAATATAATATGTAAACTATAAACCTCCAAGAGATTAATGTAGATGGGAATATGGATAACCTTTAGCACAGCAATGGATTTTTATTTAAAACAAAGCACACATCACAAAACCTGAAACATGAAGCTGGACTAAACAACAAACTTCTGCTCTAAAAGATGTTGTGAGGTGTACTGAGAAAACAGACCAATTCTGGAGTGTAGCTGGTGTTTTCATTTTCATTTGTCCACCTGGTTCCTACAGCCACTCAGACCCAAGTAAACACACGGAAACTTATGCTACTTATAAACTGTATGGCTGTGGCAGGCTTCTTGCTATCTAGTTCTTTTTTTTTTTTTTTTTTTTTTTTTTTGGCTTTTCGAGACAGGGTTTCTCTGTGTAGCTTTGCGCCTTTTCCTGGAACTCACTTGGTAGCCCAGGCTGGCCTCGAATTCACAGAGATCTGCCTGGCTCTGCCTCCCGAGTGCTGGGATTAAAGGTGTGCGCCACCACTGCCCAGCGCTATCTAGTTCTTATATCTTAAATTAACCCATTTCTATTAATCTATAAGTTGCCATGTGGCTTGTGGCTTACATCTTGCTTCTCATGGTGGCAGTGGCTGGCAGCATCTCATGACCCAGCCTTCCTGTTCCTGGAATTCTCCTCTCTCTTTGTCCTGCCTATACTTCCTGCCTGGCTACTGGCCAATCAGCACTTTATTTACTAACCAATCAGAGGAACACATTCACAGCATACAGAGTGATATCCACAGCACTGGAGGGAAAATATTCAGGGGAGACACATCTGATAAAGGACAGTTATCTAAAACATGCGAAGAATTCTTAATAGTCAAAAATAAATAGGTGACTAGTCTGATGGAAAAACAGGGGAAGTCTTCAGAAGATACAGATGATGAGTGACCACACAGGAAAATTCTACATCTTGCCTGACAATTAAAACAACAATATGGTGAATCACACTGATAAAAGTGAACAAATTACAAAATAACAAAAATGTGGAGGATGATGTGGAAAAATAAATCCTACATTCAGTATGGTAGGAAATGAAAAATGATGAAGCTGTTTAGGAAGCCAGCTTGTCAGTGGAAGAAATAAAATCTGATGGTTTGCTTACAATAGTGCCATGATCCAGGTGTAAACTGGAAAAATCTAAGTCTAGTAGGGAAATACGATCCACAGCTCTTAGTGTTTGTAAAGTGAGGTTGAGCATCCTTGCTTTCCATAGGGCTGCAGAGGCAACTTTTATCTGTTGGCCTCTGATGCATCACTTAATTATAAACAATATTAAAGAATCTTGAAGGAATCTGTACTTATACACATGTATTTTTATGCATGAAGAATTTGAACCCCTCTTTTTAGTATCCTTTTAGAGACATTAGTTTTTCAACATGAGAAGCTTGTAGATCTGAGCTCATAGTTGTAAAAGAAAGACACTGGAGACCTTAAACATGGGATGATGTCTTGATTATTGCATTATCTTCTGAAACAAACTTCAGTGAGTAATATTGTAGTAGGTTTATGTTTGCAGCATGACCCTACAGTAGAAAGAATTTAATGTATTACATTACATCATTTGACCAACTTATTTCTTCCTTTATACCAGTATTTTCTAATCTTTACTTTGAGCTCCACTGGAAAACTCTCACCTCCAGGATGTGGAAGCACTTGGCTCTAAAATTCTTGCAAATATTCACTAAAGACTTACGTTCCACATGTTGACCTGTATGCTCAAGATATAGGAATGTACTCACTTTTGTGTGGTGATATATTGTGTACACTAATAAATTTGCATGAGGATCAGATGACAGAGCCAGCCACTAGATTAGACATAGAAGTCAGACAGTGGTCTTTAATCCTAGTACTGTGAAGCATTAACGCCTTTAATCCCAGGAAGTGATATCTGGGCATAGAAAGCTATGTAATGTTTGAGGCTAGAATTAGGTCTGGCTGTTCTGCTTCTCCGATCTTTTAGCTTTCACCTCAATATCTGGCTCCAGTTTTGTTTATAAAAAACCCGAAAGATCAGAAAAGCAGAGCAAGCCACAGCTAACCTCACCTCACCAACTCCTCAGTCGATCCTGTTTCCTCAGACTGAGAGTCTTCACCCAAAAGGATCTCAGCTGAACTGCTTTAGTTCCTGTTTCCTCAGGCCTTATATACCTTTCTCCACCCAACTATGTCACTTCCTGGGATTAAAGGCACATGTGCTTCCCAGTACTGGGATTCAAGATGTGTGCCACCACTGCCTGGCTCTGTTTATAGTATGGCCTTGAGCTCACAGAGATCCAGACAGATCTCTGTCTCCTGAGTGATAGGATTAAGGGTGTGTGCCGCCACTGTCTGATCTCTATATCAAATCTTGTGGCTGACTCTGTCCTCCAATCCCCAGGAAAGTTTATTAGAGTATACAATATGTCACTACACTTTTGTATAATCCAGAAAGTTACAGTTATCTATAGTGTGAATCCTAACAACAACAATGAAAAGTAACTGAGAGTAAATGTACATTTACAAATAGTGGGTTTCCTCAAAGTGAGCAGTCTAACTAGGTCTGGCAGGAGGAATAAAGCTTCTCATGGAATGGGGAGACAGGTGTGTAGACATTAGAAAGAAATGTATCACCCAGAGCAGGAGACCTGTATTATTGGGCATCTTAATAAAAGTTAAGATTTGCTGCTGCCAGATAATGAGGAATACCATGTATTATACAATGAAGGTAGAGCACATCAAAGATGTTTAAGCAAAGCACTCTATGATCAGATTAATAGTTTAGTAAGATAATTTCAACCATAGAGATACTCCTTTACTCTGGATAAGATTACATCTGTTTAATCTATCATAAATACAATAAAACTCACCTAACCTCCCAACATCAGAGCTTATAAACACAGCACAACACCAAATACAGGCTGTTTTCAGATCCCATAATGACATGTAGACTGGAAGCTGATGCCACTGCCAAGCATCACAAAAGGATTGTATCTCATATGACAATGCAGGAGTAGGTGAAGATCCAAACTCAAAAGCAGAGTTTCTACAGAAAGAAAAACAATTCCTTATCAATATTAAGTTTAAAAAAATCATTAAACCCATCTATAATAAGAGATAGCTGAGTTATTAAGAATATTTGGTACTCTTCAAGAGGATTACAGTTTAGTTTCCAGTAAACACACCCTATAGCTCATAACTGCCTATATAACTTTAGCTCCAAGGTATCCAATGCCCTCTTTTATGAGTGCCTGCACACACACACACACACACACACACACACACACACACACACACACACTAAAGTTAAATTTAAAAAATCTATTTATGGTAAGCCAAGCACTCTTTAAAAGGTAGACTAAACATCAAGTAACATAAGGGAGAAAGGTCAGTCAAGGTTATTTGAAGAGTTTAGGCAGGAAACAAAATCTAAGCTAAGACAGTGGGTGATGTTTAAGACCAGGGAAGAGGAGATGGGGAAATATCACCAGTTAAGAGACTGTGCTGCTCTGGCAGAGGACCAGGCTTCTGATCCCAGCACCCACAAGGTGGCACACAATTACCTAGAACTCAAGTTCCAGGACAGCCTATACCCTCTTCTGGCCTCTGCAGGTTTCTGCACACAGGAGGTACACACAAGCTCTTGAAAGCTCATACACATACACATGCAAATAAAATAAGTGAATATATATTTAAATGTTAAATATATATTATTTAAAAGACTAAAGAAGAGAGATGTGAGGAACATATTAAAACATAGTGATGTCAACAGCAGCTTTTATATTATTATTATATATAATATAATAATATAATATAATAAATATAATAGAGAAGAAAGGGCCTAGGAAGACCATCTGATGTTAAGCCTGGTCTGTTAAGGCCAACAGAACAGGTATCCATTAAAATTGAAGTAGAAGATGATATAACAATCAGGGACAAATAAGTATAATTTTAGCTGAACTAAAATTGGGAAGCCCATGAGTGTTCACATCGAGGGAATAACTGCAAAGAGATCTGAATGCTCAGGAGAGAGCTTTGAACTCAAAATAGAGATTTGTGCATGATTGTCAGACCCAATGCACACAGCAGATAAGTAAGAAAAACAGACTAAATTACCCAGAGAACACAAGGAGATAAAGATTCAAAGTCTGTGGGAAAGAAATGCAGAAAGAGACATAGGATAGGGCAGAATGGGCAGGAAAGCATATCCTCCAGCTCAGAACTCCTAATCTCTCTCCTGATCCCCACCTGCTTCCACTTGTCAGGTTCATGCTTCAAGTGGGAGTGAAGTAAAGGTAAGAGCTGGCTGGGGTCCTCAGACCCGCTGGGCTCTGCAAGCTGTGTTTTACACTCCACAAACAGTTTGCTTCTTTTTCCTTAATCTTCATTACTAAAAGAGAGATAATGCCACCTACCAGCCTCATTGTGAAGAATATGTGAATTAGCATTGGATAAAGAACTTGATTATTTGTACATAGACAGGGTTGTGAAAGTGTCACCAGAAACAACTGCAAGTGGACAGACTAAGAACACATAGACAAAAGGAGGGTAGGACTGGGGCCCAGCCGCAGCTGACCATCATGGACTGTCACGGGACAGTCATGGAGTCACAGGACAGTAGATTTCAGAAGGGAGGAGTGATCCTGGGCATTGTGGCTGAGCTCTCATGGTCAGCATTTTAGCCACATTTTCAGAGAGAGTCCAGTAGGAATTAGGATGGGTGAGAAGGTGAGGAATTAAAGGCATAGAGGTGAGTCTTGTTGGATAAACACTGAGGTAATGCATATAACCACATTCTCTCACAAATGCACACATGTGCACATACACACACACACACACACACACACACACACACACACCCATGCACACAGAGAAACAGGTGGTATGCATGTCAGATAAAAGCCACCAATTATGTCCCGAAGTCTAGCAAAGGATTGGGCAATGAAGAAAATATGTATTACCTATATGAGTTATTCACTGTCTCATTGGAGTCAACAATTAAAACATCATTACATAACAGAAACTAAATTTAAAACTCCTAGAGTCAAGAATGTGTGTATGTGTATATCTATGTCTGTGTGAGAGAGTTTGTGTGAGCCTGAATTTATGTGGGTATGTGTGTGCATGCATTTGTATATATGTGTATGATTGCATGTGTGTGTGTATGTGTATGTGCATAAGTGTGAATATGTGTGAGTGTGTTTATGTATGTGTGTGAGTATGTGTGAGTGTATGCTTGCATGTATGTGTGTGTTTCTGCATATGTGTGTATGCATGTATGCATTTGTGTATGTGTGCATGCAAGTGTATATGTGTGTATGTATGTGTGTGTTAATATTATGTTAAACTTAGAAAAAACAGAACAAGTTTATAAGAAAAATGCTCTAATCTCAGAATACATTCACTAAAAAAAAGGAAAAAGGAAATTTCCCACATCATCAACTGTTTATCTGGCAATGGTTCAAAGAGCAATTCAACTGTTCATAGTTTTAATTAAGGCAGGATAGAAGAGCAAAACTTTATGATTGTGGGCAGGTGAGATGGCTCAGAGGTAGAGATGCTTGCTACCAAGTCTGAGGGCCTGAGTTTCATCACCAGAACTCACAATGGGAAGGAGAATGCTGATTCCTGCAAACTGTCCCCTGATCTCCATAGGCACACTGTGGCATGTACATGTCCATACAGATACACACAGACACAGGAAAAGACACAGGCACACAAAGAGAAGGCTGTTGCCCCTATGTAAAGCCATACAAAGAGGTCAAGTTACTAAACATAAACCTGTGTTCCTGTCCCTTGCAAGGGAAAAAAAATAAAAGATAAATATTTTACCACACAGTCACACCTTTGGTAAGCAAAGTTTTCCATATCAATATTTGAACCTTCCCTATCAGTTTGGATAGGTCAAATAAAACACTCACAAGCTGAACTGCCATCAGGTTTAAGACATGAAGAGAGCAGCTGAAAGATTTTAAAAAATGACGATCTTGCATTCTCTGAAAAGTAATACATCCTCATAGCATAGGGATTTTATTTACTTTTTATTTATTTTGCTGAAAGTCCCTTCATATATAGGTATTGCAAAACACAAAACATCACAGCTTCCTTATGTGTGCCTCAGCAAAGTCTCCAGGAAGAAAACTCAGTAGCACCTTCAAAAGAGCAATCAGCAGGAGTGCCACAGGAAACTATTTTCATCAGGATTTCAAGAAACCTGCTTATCCCCCTAGGGTCAGACTTTAAAGAAATACTGAAGTGCATGCTCTGCTAACAAGGACATAATAACCATTTGAAAGGACACAAGGAGTCAACTTCTCAAAGCCATCTACAGTTCAATTATTTATTCTGATGGCAGATACCTAAAAGGAGTTTTATTCTTCTTCAAAGAGAGAGAGAGAGAGAGAAAGAGAGAGAGGAGAGAGGAGAGAGAGAGAGAGAGAGAGAGAGAGAGAGAGAGAGAGAGAGAGAGAGAGAGAGAGAGAGAGATGGATGAATTATGTATATGTGCAGGTGCTGTCACACATGCATTCAGTTGGGCTGTCCAGCCGGCTAAATCCTGCCTTGGCTGCCCAGTGGCTGTGCTACCTCACTGGAGTTTTCTATGGAAACTGATAACCCTAACTCAGATCCTGCTGCTTGAACAGCAAGCACTTTACCCATTGAGCCATATCCCCAGTTTTAGGAGTTCAAAACTTTCTCTTTTGACTAAGTGGGAAGACACTTTTGGTGCTTGCAAACATCAGTTATCAGATTCCTAAGAAGAAATTTGAAAAACCCTGAAGCTCAGTGATAGCAAACTGGTGGTGTAACTGAAGCTTTCAGTAGCCATTGATTAGTTTTCATGATTTTATTATACTCACAGGGATAAACTAGTGCCCTAAGTTGTTCTACAGGAGAACAACTCTGACTCAAGCTAAATGTCATCCTAGTCTTAATTACCAAGAGTGCTGTTCACATAGAGCCTATATCCTCCTTTGTCATATTACATTCTCTTCCAACTTTTCATTTTCCTGATTAGGGCTAAGGAAAGATTTAAAGAAACAGGATTTTTCCCTATTATGTCTCCCATCTTCTAAGTGGTGATACAAGTTACATATGGGAAAAAACTTTAATGTTGACCATTCTGGTTATTTTATTAAGTATATGAAGGTTAAACTTAGGGGAACAGGAAACGGACCTGGAAAGATGTTTCAGTGGCTAAGAGCACTGGTTACTCTTCTAGAGGAACTGGGTTCAGTTCCCAGCACCCACATGGTGGCTTACTTTCTGTAAAACCAGTACCAGAAAACCTAATGCCCTCTTCTGGCCTCCTTAGGCACTACATACATCACACACATTGTGTACATACATACATACATGCAAGCAAAATATCCATACACATAAAATAAATGTAAATATGTCTTTAAAATTTTTAGAAAGAAACAATTATCCAATTGATAATCCAATTGATATTATAAAGAATAATGGTTATAGGCTCTCAAAAGAAAAGAGATAGATAATTTTTCTAGGTAAAAATTATACATGTATAATTTGTTACAAAGAACACAAGTTCTTCAGTCACTTTTCTAAGCAACAACAAAGACTCAAAAATGGCTTCTAGAGAGCTTGCTGGAGGCACAATGTTGGCACATGTTGGAAGAAATATGTAATGATTCCCTATTTGGGCATGTATACTGTTCAGATTTCCCAATTTTAGGAAAAGGAAGAATTTCTTCTCAGCCAGCAATTCCAAGTGTGCAGGTGGGAACACAGAACTACACTGATTTCAAGCCACCATTCTTAGGAATGCCAATCACAAATATCAGCTGAACACCTACTATGTGGTAAGCATCATACTGAGTCCTTTACCTACTACTCATTTATCTCCCAAGTGTCTCATGATATTACTGTAAGGCTTCTCAGCTTCTCATTAATTAATTTACAGAAATCACCAGAGGCTGAATGGTATCACATCCTCCTGGTTGTTATTCTCTGTGGGTTCTTATCTTAGACCATTTGTTTTCCAATATTTTGAGTGTCAATCTTTTAAAAGAGGATTTGTAAAGATTTCTTATTTGAATGTATGTGTATGCTTGTATGAGTGATGTCACCTGTGTGATGGTGCTGACAAAAGCCAGACAGAGCTGTCACATCCTCTGATGCTGGAGTTACAGGAGATTGTAAGCCATAAGATGTTGGCGCTGGTAACCAACCTCAAGTGCTCTGGAATACCAGTGAACTGTCTTAACCACTGAGCTCTTCGGCCCTTTGAGTGTCAATCTTAATTTCATTGCTATCTCAACAACCACTGTGGCAGGTCTTCGACTTTCAAAGTTTATCAGAGAACAGGAGACTCTAATATTTACTGAATTGATGGTGTGTTCCATACTTGTTTCTCCTAGCGTGTTTCACTGCATTTTTCTCAGTGTAATTTCTGTAATGTTGCTCATTTCATAAAATCTAAACATATAATTGGAAAACAGTTTTCATTCTTTAAGAGGCTTTGCTCTAATTTCTGTAGTGGACTTTTAATTCCAGGGATTTTTTTTTCAGTTCAAGCTCTGAAGAATCATAGGACCTAAAGGTATTTTAAGGACATTAATATTTACAAAAATGTTTCAATAAAATACAAATACTCTACTACTCAGCAAGCTCAACCCAAAATTAGTATTCCACTCTAGTGATAATTTAACACTAAAGTAAAATTATAAAAGATGACAAGCAAAGTAAAACAGCCTTGCTCTAATGAAGTGCCTTCATTTCAGTCTGCAGTTGGCCATTGCCGAGAGGTACTGAGGCTCAAAAGTTTGCTACAATGGGACTAGAGAGATGGCCTCACAGTTAAAAACATGTGCCCCTCTAGCACATGATTTAAGATTGTAATTCCTAGCACCTACATCAGGTGGCTCACAATCACCAGGTCTAAGGCATCCAATGCCTTCTTCTGGCAACCATGAGCATATATAATCTCATACATATACTCATGCACACACCAGTACACATCCACATAGTTAAAATGAATAAATCTTTGTTTTAAAGTTACTACAATAATGAGAGAACTCACAACTCTCCCCTCATAAATTATAAAAGATAATCAATATGGTTAAGGCTCTGGAATATTAGCACCAAACATTTCCACCCACCCCAATATCTAGGACTCTGACTCTACTTCAAGAACATGTCTGGCTTAGAATGGCATAAAACAGGCTGCCTGCATTCCTTCTTGGAAAAGGCTTTTGGGAGAATCTTGAAGCTGTCAGAGACTATCTTTTCCACTGTGAAGGGCATAAGTCAGTCACAATTCCAGGAAGCAAATCATAACAATCTCAAATCAAGATAAAGAGATGAGGCCTTCGACCTGAGCAGGCAGAATGGTGAGCCTATTGTTTTCCATTGGCTGAATTTATTCTCTGAGTAAAGGGCCTGGCAACAACAAAAACCAACAAGTCCAGGGGAGAAAGACAGCAGTGGGGGCTGGAGTGACACAGGAAACCCAGGCTGTGCTAATGTGCTGCCCCTGGAAAATGACCCCGACCAAACCTGGGGTCAAATGTTGGGCCCTCCTGGCAGTCCAGCCTCGAGGAGCTTGGTTGTTGTTTGTGTTTTATTAGTAACAAAAAAAAAACCTTATTTAATTTATTCTTTGAAATTTTCATACATTTACACAATGTAGTTTGATGATATCTATCACATCCTCCTTCCAACTTCCCCTAGTCTTCCATATGCCCTATCAATCACAACTACATATTCTTCTCCCATTTGTTATGAAGATTCCTGAGTCCATTTTTTTTCTTCACGGTCCAATTAGCATCGCCCACATGCACATGGGTGTGGGGCCATACACTGGTGTGTGGGCAACTTACCACAGCTATGTCCCCAGAGGAAATTGACTCTATAGACCTCTTTAAGAGGCTTTTGGGCAGTGTCTGAATACTACCATCTAACCAGGAACATGCAACAGGTGACAGAACTAAGTTGTAGCAAAGAGTTGTTTTCCTGATGTGTGTGCCAGCGACAAGGGGGTACTCAGTGGTGATCAGAAACCAAGTGGGGAAGAGAAGGGGGAGCAGGGGGAGGTTCATAAGGAGAAGATTTTCAGTGTGAAGGATGAAAAGAAAGGAAGGATGGAGTTTGCATGGGCAGACCACGGGCTGATACCTCCTGCTCAGGAGTTTGGTGGTTTTGCATGAGCCTCGTTCTGCTTGGTCCATGCTTGGTGCAGGTTCCTTAGCTCCTGGGACCTCCTTGTCCTCATCTGCAAAATGGGCTTCAACAGCTACACTTTGTGTCTCTTTCACGTTTCCCTATTCAATGAATTCAACTTTCCCAGAGAGATAGCTGAGCCCAGAGACCATGGAAAGAGACTAGAATGTTCTAGAATTAAATTTTAAACTGAATTTAGATACATAAATAGTATCCCAATGAGGTGTAAAGCTCTCACAGAAAAGAAAACCAAAACCCATGAGTAATGGAAACAGGATAGGAGAGTTAAACAGGTACAGAGTGGGGCTCCGTCAGAGGCTGCATAAAGAACTAGGCAGCAACACGCCAGAGTCCAGATTTCACACCTGACCATGAGGCTGACAGAGTTCAAGATAAACAAGCAGGGAGGCCAGGCGTCTGGAGATGGCAGTTGTGATGGGACATAATCAAATGATTGTGACATGCTTGGCTATTTGTTAATGTTAATATGACACTGTAAAGATGCCAAGGAGACAACAGTGTGCGGTTCTCAATGTCAGCTGCACCCTGCGCAGATGGCAAGCGAGGAAGTTGGTGCGTGGGTGCCTCAGGCTGGGCCAACAGCCACTTGAGGAGCCCTGTTTCTCTTACAGGGTCATTTCACATTAATCCAGCATTTTCATTGACTTTACACCACAGATGAACTGAAAAACATTTTTCCCTGAACCCCTTTCAGACTCACCCAGAAGGAATGCTTGCCCCTGCTTCCCATCCTTGCCCAAGTGTGGTCTTGACTCAGAATGACTAGCTCAAATAAACCAAACTAGTATACATGTGAGATCATGTACCATACAATCACCCAGGGAAGAAAGCCAAAGCCATACAAATGGATAAGGAAATGAAGATCCAGGGGAAAGACTGGAAGCATGAGAGTAGAACTTCTAAGGGCTCTGGCCATGTTACCTGGAGGGGCCGGGACTAGAGCAGAGGTAGTCAACATAGAGTACAAGCATGCTTGACAAGGATACACAATGGTGTTAGTACACTCACTACCAGAAAATAAAGAGTTAAAAATAACATTACAGATTGCCTTTCTTTTGTCCACATGCACATGTACACATGCCTATATCTATATGTATATGGAGGTTACAGGTTCGGGTTGGGTGGCTTCTTCATTCCTCTCCACTTTTCTTTTGTTGAAACAGGGAGGGTGTCTCACCGAACCTGGATATCATTGATTCAGAAATCCGTGAGATTCTCCTTTCTCTGTGTCTCAGCATTGTAATTGCATGTGCACCCCGCAGGCCCAGAACTTGGGGATCCAGACTCAGAACACCACGCTTGCACATTCACCACTTTACCCACTAAGCCACCTCCCTAACTCCCACGCATGAAGTTACTAATTTAAAATGTAGATCTAGTTTTGTTGGCCACGATGAAATTAAACCAGTGTTAGGTTTTTATTCTTACACACTGCAATGACACACTAACAAAGAACGAATTTTGCTTATTGAGGAAAATCAGGAAGTGCTGATGTGTAAATTCAGAAACAAAGTATGTCCTCGGTTGTTACCACCATTTATTTAACATAGTCTCTGGAGAATTTTCCAACACAGACAAGTTGATGGGGCTGGGTTAGGAGCAGTCAGCCAGCACAAATTGGACTCCATGCTTTCTTGTTTTGTTTTTAAGAAAGAGAACTTACATGAAGGGTAGCAAGGGAGGTCAGGAGAAGCTGGGAAGAGTTAAAGGGAGGGAAAGGAATATGATGCAAATGTATGAAATTTTCAGAAAATAAACAATAGCATTTAAAAAGGGAAAACAAAAGCTATTAGAGACAGGAGAACTGTGAGAAAATTACCTCTAATTCTAAATAAATGTTCAGAAAACTATGTAAATGTTCACTAAACACAAATTCTACCTCAATACAGCTCAATTTAAAATGAGGGAAAGGTCAAAGGTGCTTGGTTGACAGGGCAGGGGTTTTATTGTGAGTATCAACTCTGACTCAACTACAAAAATGCATTTTTAAGACAAAATAGAATATTCTATTCCTGGTCAGAGTATTCATGCAAATTAGAAGTTGTTTTCAACTTAAGATAATAGCAATATGCTTTTATTTTATTCAAGTTCATATTTTAAATATTTTTAGATTTATTTATTTCATGTATATCGATACTTTGTCTGTACATATATGTCATGTTATGCCTGGTGCCCACAGATGTCAGAAGAGGGATTCCATGGTATTGGAATTATAGAAGTTTGTGAGTGGGTGCTGGGAATAGAACCTGGGTCATCTGGGAGAGCAGCAAGTCCTCTTAATGGTGAACCATCACATATATTCCACATTTTAAAGAGATACCTCTTTTAGCATACATATGTAAATGCAGTTTCTTCACTACATTCAGAATAAAAGATGGATATTTTAAATGTTGCAATGTTTGGGTAACTATAGCATGTATGATGAACATTTGACAATTAAATAAAAAATTGGCATACATAACTCTCTATTTCTTAGCATGTTTGAAAATGTCTGAAAACAACAAAAAAATAGTGTTTACTGAGCAGTTTCCACAAGCCTGTAATGCTTTAAACATCCACACACTTCCTTCTATTGATGAAGATGAGAATTAAAATCAATTATAATTCCCATTTTACCCATTAAAATCCAGGGCACTCTCAGCTTTAAAAAAAGTGTCCTTCAAGTCAAGTGTCTAGTAGAGACAGCACACTGGTTCATTGCCCTTATAATTATTAACTACTCAGAAGCCTACTCCAATCACTCTTTGAGTAGAATGACTTTCTTATCATCTGCCTGCATTTCTGTCTTGTTTTGGTTACCAAACCGATACATACAGAGATGTTTCTTCATTCATATATTTTTGTTTCAACATTTACATACCAAGGAAAGACACCACACTAACTGCATCCTCCAAAAAACAGCTACAGAGCTCAATTTTGAAGAAACGAGAGGTATAAGCTAATCTAGTGTGTTATTTAAGATAATAAAAAGAACCTATTTTGAGGACTATACTTCTTGACACTTTTGTCAGGAAATCAATCAAATCATGATAAAAGCTGCTGGCACAACTGCTTCCTTAGAGTTTAATGTGCACACACTCCATTCTGCTCTGCCATCAGCCTTCTTTTATATGACTGGTAACAAAGAGGTAGACTAGTACCTTGGTCAGCCTCACGCTCATTAAGTCACATTATGTCACATTAAGATGTACTATTTCTTCTTCTCTTCTCTTTTTGTGTGGGGGGGAATGGGAGGTAAAGTGTGGGTGTGGAGACAAGGCTGGAGATATGGCTGTTCTTCCAGAAGACAAAGTTGTGTTCCCGGCATCCATATATGATAGCTCACAATGCTCTGTCACTCCAGTACCATAGCTTCCAAGGTTGCCTGCACCACAATTGTGCACGTGTGTGTGTGGGGGGGGGGCGGGGCTGCACACACACAAATGAAAATCTTTTCTTTAAATGTGCTGTATAGATATGGCTAATTGTTTTTAAGTGAAGAAAAAAGAAAAGATAAATGTGGGCTTTCATTTTTTTAACTTGGGAAAAATGATAAATTTCTAGATATAGCAAGACATGATGTCCAGGACCATTCAGTTGGAATATACTCATCTTGGCAAAAGTGTGAGGAGATCTAACAGGCAATTGCTTATAGAGGGACTATCAATGTGGGTGTGGTGTTAACTACAGTGTTTGGGAGCCTGACACAGGAAGATGAAGATCCTCCAGCGCTAAATGCAAGGACCTACCTCAATAAACAAACAAACAAAACAAATAGGAAGCAGGAAAGATTCCAAGAATACATTAAATGTCATTTCTTCTTTGTGGACAAGTAAACATGACAGTAAAATCAAAGCCATTTCACATTAAACTCAAAGCACAAGTGAATTTTAATTTTAATTCACTGTTCTATTTTTCCCCACACGTAGAGACTATAATTTGTCCATTCACCAGGAAACAGCATTATAAAAAAATTTCTGTGCTCAAATTACAAAAATTAGATAAGGCTTTGTTCCTTTTCACATTAAAAACTCATTATATTTCTCCTTTTTCTTCTATGACAATTTAAAAGTAAAGATAATTATACCTCATATTTGTCTCATATCACAGCTATGACAAATCACTCTGAACTTGGTGAACTGACCCATAAGAACTTGATCCATATCTCACAATTCTGTGGATCTGACATGAATCTTGTATCTAAGCCCAAATCACAGCAACCTTGGAATTATGTTTCCTTACAGACAGTACAAGAGAAACA